>NC_060239.1:31205613-31839363 GCF_021155785.1 Neodiprion fabricii
GATGAGATACGAACCGGTGCCATCGTGAACGCTTTCACGTAGTGGAAGTTATTTTAAAATTCAGGTGCCCGGTACCCTGCGATCGCGGTTCGACTTTTGTCAATATTTTAAGCGCCAGTTTAGAATTATCCGTACGTGCTTTTTCACATTTTCTCAGGGTATTGTCAAGCAATGGATTCGCGGTGCTCGAACTACACGAGCATTATTATTCTCAGAGAACGGAAGACTGAGAAAGGAGCATGAATATATACAAATGACTACATTCGTGCGTATTATCTCTGCGTCGACTGACTGCTGACAGAATTTACTCCGTTGTGTCTATTTATATAACATCGAAATATCTGAATGATGGATCGTCCCCTCTATTCATTCACGTAAAGTTCTTCCAGGTATACATATATATATATATACACACACACACACACACACATATTTTCTTGAAAGCTCTATTATTATGCAGATTACAAACGACGCTCAAACGTAAAAAATAGTTTATTTATTATTATTTCGCTTTGTCTAACAGTCAAGATGATACCTACGACTCGAACATATTGCATACGTTGTATATAATTCGTAGATCGCACTATTGCTCGAATCACTCTCGTAGTCCACGATCACGTGTGTATACGTACATACACAGCTATGATACATGTCCGACGATACTTGATTCTTTTTTCGAATTTATGAAGTAAACATCGCACAAACAGATGTACATCAAAAAAGCTAAAATGTTTCCGGTTATTTTTAAAGAATATGGCTCAGCGTATACGTTTCTTTGCTATAAACATTATAGGCATAACGCGCAACGCGTTTCAATACGTAGAGAGCGAAAACGAGGGGAAAAACAACAAAATAACGAGTAAATAAATCTGATCGCTCTTATATCTAGAACACGTTTCATTTAAAGAATTTCGCTGAAATCCAATACAACATGATAAAGAAAAATCAATTAAAAAAGAACACGTATACGTATTGCACAGATTAGATCACCAATGCAAACATTTTGTTTTCCCCCCCAACAATTTTATCTCGAAATGGTACACGTACAACATGCGCATACATCCATACGAATCAACTTTCGCTATGATCGTTTTGAAGAACGAGGCAAAACAAGTTCACACGATTTACGAAACAATTTGTAGGTAAGGTAAACTTCCTTTGATTCAATAATTGTCGAATTAACGGTAAGTCGAAATGAAAATATATGTAAATTAAAAAACATGTACGATGGTGATTTAAAACTAGGCTGCATGGTAATGATAATAATAAGGTTTCCATGCATGTTAAACGGCGTGTATCGTATAGTAAATTTCCGAAACGTGACTTGTCGAAAAGTGAAAAAGTCGTGCCGCCGTTCACTTTCTTAGAATTGCGCGGTTAAAAGCCAACAAGGCACATGTGGTGCGGCTTGAGTTTCATCGTCAGTGTGAACTTAGAGCTCGATACGAGAACGCGGGCGGTAGGCAGCAGGCAGCGAGTCTAGCAATTTGCACACTTCCCAGGCTCGTATTGCGCCGTCAGGATCGTACCTAGACGGTAGGGATTTGTGCATTTTTCTTTTTTTCACGATTTACTTTCCTCAGGCATCTGCGACAGACAAATTATTCGCAATATTGCGTGACGCGCAAGTGCCGAGAAACGACATATCGTCGTACGACAACTGTAATTATATCCCCTGCGACAAACTTGTCGCGTTTCACGCTGCGTGCAGACGATGATCCACGCACACCTCTTCTTGCTACGCGGCTGCACCGCACAGCATCCTCGGTGCCAAAAGAGGAGTGAAAGAAAACATCGCACGTACACCTTTTCCTGTGAGATCTCGCCGAACGTTTCGTTCTGTAACAACGCGAATTAACCTAGTCACGACGGGCTAATTGTAAGAATGGTCGCAATTGGTGTTTCGCCACTTTTCTTTCTTTTTTTTTTTTTGCCAGTTTGATATTCGAGAGCGCGGTTCGTCGTCACGGATTTGAGGCGGGTTTTGACGAAATACGGAAAATCGGAGAAGAGGATAAGGGAGAAAATCTATCTCGAGGGGTATTCTCCGCATCTCTGAATCGAACGTGCGCGTGTGACTCGATGTTGCTGTTGTCCGACGATGGAGCGGAGATGGCAATTGAAGCAGTAATTACGCCTCGATAGATTCCAAGATCACGGTCCGACGGACGAATTTCGGACAAAGTCTGATAAGTCGGGTGCTTCCGCCGCTGTTCAACTATTCGAGATGAAATCAAGCTCCGTGTCTTTCTCTCCGTCTCTCGGTATCAACCGTAAGAACGGCAACGACGCGGAACATCTGTCTTCCGACGGTATTCGAACGAAACTTTAACCACCTATAATACCGCATTCACCACCGAACAACGCGATTTCGATGGCGGTCTACTCACCTCCCGTTGTCCTCGCGATAAGAACACCGAGTCCGATCCACAGGCCGTATTTACACCGCCGCCGACCTGAGGTACCAGCGGGCAACGCAGCCATTTTCTACAATCCGGAGCACATACTTCACCGTCCGTGACGAACCTCTACCGCTTGCTCACTAACGTTCAACGTCGAGGCGAACGAGCCGCGAGGCGCAGGCCAGCCAGGCTAGTTCTGTCGCTCTCTAGTCTCTCGACTCCGTTCGGCAACACCGTCGTGGTGGGGATCCGGGAGCGTACGGCGGGCCGAGGAACGACGACGTCGGCTCGGGGCGGTGGGGAGATTCTTCCTCGGACGGTTTCTCGGCGAGGGGCGAGGGGGCCGGGATGGGGCCCCGACTCCTCGGGGGCGTCAAGCGACGGCGGGAGAGTGCGGCGGCGCCCGCTGGGCGCCACTGTGCCGCGACGCCGCAGAAACTGGAACCCGGAGGGCCGAGATCACCGTTGCCGATGTTCCAGGAGATTTCAGGCGATTCGTTCGGGTGCCGGAGGAGCCTCGGGATGACCGGGCCCCGCCTCGCTGTTATTTACCATGATTTTTAAAACTCGACGTTTACGAGCTGGATGAATGGCAGGATTTTCTTTTTCTTCTTCTTCGATTTATAATATCTTTAATTCTGCGTAGGTAGGATGCCACTGCCTACTGCCATCGCATGCCGCGCTTACCGGTCAAGGAATTTGAATTAGTTGACCCTGGATATGTTGATTGGATTATACGCGCAGCATCCGATATCTTTCTACCGCCCGATCTATCGCATACCTATACTTACGTTTCAAACATTGGTGTAGGCTTTTTCAGCTTGTATACGTATATAGGTATAGAGGTATACCGTACAACGCGCGTGCCGAAATCGTGGCGGGAAAATCTTACAGTACACGCGATGCATTTCACCTACTTACACTCGTTTGCAACGGTATAATTGGTTTTTGTTTCAATTATTTATTAATGACTTGCTCCTTCCTTCCTTGTTCTTCTCTCTTGGCATTTTACGCATCCTCGTATATACATGGCAATAGTGCGAATGGAAACGACAACTGTATTCCGCACTTAGGATGTATACGCGCATAATAATATACCGTGTTCACGTATAAGTATTATACTCTGAGCACTCTCGACCGAGAGCAACTAATATTTATTTGAGAAAAAAAATTTAAAAAAAAAATCAACTGCCGCAGTCCCGCGTCGCGGGATATATGTAGTATATAAGGTATACGCGCGGCGAGGGAATTCTACCGGCGCCTCATTCACTGTGGCATGGTACACATATGACCACGTGTACGTACGCCTGTGTGTGGTGGTTATAACATGGCACGCATACGTGCAAAAGATTCTTCGGAGTTGGGAATGATTTGAATGTTTGAAAGTTTAATATATCCGCGACGGCATAATACAGTGGACTTGAGTAATTAGCATGACGACGAAATGCTCGTTAAAAACGGTACTCTAGACATCATATTATAGGATTACGTCAGGTTTCAGAAAATTACAATAATTCACCCTGTTGTGCTCGATGGTGTTGCATGTGTAACTGTAGGCGATAGAAGCGAGCTGAACGGGTATTGAAAGTACAACGCTTTGCTTGCCTGCGTGTCTGTGGGATATAATTCGGTTTTCCGATCATCTTTTCTCAAACGGACGATCAACGCGGAGTCGACCGAATGTTGATTCACGTCACGGTTCGATAGCAAAATAGGATGGATGATGCGCGCGAAGAAATCACTTGGGGAAAATAAATATACCATTATATCATTAACTATAAATATAACATTTCCAACGAATTGTATACTTTTGAAATCGTGGCACCCGAGGCTCATCCGGGTTTGTGTAATGTTATCGATACGTATATTATACCTTATATCAGAAAGGTTTCTTTAGTCACGAAGAAAGAAACAGCCAAAAACACCTTCATTATAAACGGCCGAGATCTCTGACGAGCCCATAAAGCGATTCGTAAGATTTCTAACGCGGAGTCACGGAGTGGATGATATATAGGAATTATAAATCCAAGGATAAATTCGGGGTAAAGTCACTTGTCACGTCGAAGTGAGATTAACAGAAAAGTTTTGCTACCAATATCAGCGTTTTTATTTCGTTGTGTTGCTCAACTTTGCACGAGCTGTTGCGTAGAACCCACGTGGTACAGGGGCAAAGTGAAACTGATTCGCCAAATTTTCCTGTAGTAAATGACGTTAACTAAAGAATAAATTATAATCGGGTATAAAGTCTTGTGTCATTTTAAAAAAATTTCTTTCCTTACGATACTTACGAGCGGAGCTCAGGGTTCACGTGAAAACATGCAGCATCATATGCACGTTGCACATCCTAATTGCAGCCAATTTGGAGTTTCCGCTCAACAGTTACTGTATCTTCATCGAATATTTCTGTAAAAATTTATCGTTATACTGGTAGGCGCAGCGGGTTTCGTAAATTCAACGACCTTATATTTTGCTGTGCGGGTCCTTAATTCGGGCGTGCATCTCTAGCATATTGATCATAGAGATACGTTAATCCGTCAATATCTTCCCCACTCATACGTGTAGTCCCAACACGGGTTCTGACACAGTCTCGCACTCGTTTATGTACGTGTACGAAATAAACTGCACCGATACACAAACGAGAAACAAATTACTTGTACACGTAGAAAGTAAGGCGCGCACGATGAGAGCCATGAATAGTATAGCGGGGTTTCAATTATATGCCGATAAGAATGTACGAATAAAAGATAATATAATTGCTACACGGCCGCCGAAAGGACGAACAATTAATTTCTGTGTATTCATGATGAAATTAACATTCACGTCTACATTCTACTTACATAACAATACATTTATTCACATAAATACGCCTTCTTCGTGTAGCGTATAATCAGTGTGCAACGTATAACTGCTATATACGCAGATAATCGTTAAAGACGAGGAAATATTAAATGCAGATAAATATCGTTCGACCGTTTTGCGGCTGTGCGATGTCGGTAGTATTTTCATCTCTCTCGCAAATTGCGCGTGTTTGTATAATTCTGAAATAAAAATGATTGCCGCGTTACAGTCGATTAAATCTCATTTTATATTTTCGTTTTTGCTTCCGCGGTACGTTTCGATCGTGCGAATCTTCGTTAACAAAATTCGAATTCATTTCAGTGTTATAACTGTACACGTTATGCCCGCGTACAGCGAAACGTGAACGTATAAGTGGGTACTGTTTGAAATTGAAATACCAATACTTGCGCTACCGCAACAAATACTGTAACGATGCTAATGACGGAAGCAAACAACCATCAATCACGCGAAGAAACAAGACGCCGAAGCTCTAAATCTACAGATAATGTGATTATAAAAGCAGAATAATTTACAGTAGTACCGACGTGTACTATATAAATACTTATGTCTTGTACACATAGGTATAACAAACATTATTATACTCGGCACGATCGGAGGATTTGCTCGATCACAACATCCTAATCTGTGACGATAGAATCGGAATTACGTATTGTAATCCATCCCGTGAAATCGTCTATCAGTCGTCGTGAGTGCTATCGCCTCGTGACAACTCCAATTTCGTACGATATTATAGCCGGACCGGAAGTATCAGCTTTAGCGAATTCTGCCCACTGCTGCAATACGTATAACTGTTAACGTTTTTACGACCCGAGTGTTGGCCAGGACGAAAAGTTTGCCTGAAATAAGGAGAGAGGAAAAACGTCGAGGAAAAAGTTATAAATAAATAACGGTAGGACATAACGCAGTTGAAACACGACACCGAAATGCCTTCAAACAAACGCGCGTTTAAACGACAATACCTAGACTGCTGCAGGTATAGCAGCAGGTTAATATTAACAGTCCCGCCCAAAGCCCGATATGCAGTCTACCTGTCAAACTATTTTTATGCCATCCTACACCCTGCACGCTAATTCGGTTCACTAATTTCACAAAAGAATCAGGCTGCACGAGACTGAGGAGAGGAACCGTAAATACATATACATATAAATATATACATAGCCGCTAGTCGTCTAAACTACGAGGCTTACGATTAGCGTGAATCTGTAAGCTTGGCCGCTGCAGCTGCTGCGTGTGTAAAATAAAGGATCGGATTACCAAAGGGGAGAAAATCATACCCATAGGATTGTTAGGAAATTGTATTTTAAATGAATTTGAAAACGTAAAAATTACACGTATATGTTTCGCATACATAATAATGTATAACTTCAGTCACAATATTATGTTGTATTATTATTTTATCGGGTTACAAACTCGCACGATAAAAACTCTTCAAGTTCTATAAATAGTATCCCGCTTCTCGTAGTAAGCTATTATAGGATAAGATTGTACAACGGGGCGGTATAATTATGATATTGGAAAACGACATCGCGCGATAACCGCGTTCGATCGGCGTGCAAACACGATTCTCGTAATGTACAGAACTGTACGCATCAATGGCAGATTGAGGAAGGGAGTTATCTGTCGAACAGAAAATAACGAGTGATATAGAAAAGGGGGTGACAACAATCATACATATTAATTAATGCAGACGAAAGCGTAATTCATGCAACAATTTGGGTGCAGTAAGCGCTTCCATTCGGTGTGAACGGGCTCGTAATTATCTACATGCAACTAGGCCTGCATTTAATTGTCATTAGAATGGTACGGTTATTCATTCGTTCGATTCAACATTAAGTTCGATTCACTTTACTAACGATTTTGTAAGGTTTCAACCGTGCAGATACGCCCAATCAACGTGTTGGGCTCAGGAATTACCGTTCTTCTGAAATTCAATTATAACAATTTCGGTCTTACCTAGAGTTCTCATGGTAGGGGAGGACCGGGACAAACGGACCTCTTAACGAGAACATGATTTTTAAGAAATTTCAAGATAGTAATTTGTTTTGTTTTGGCCTAGAAATAATTTTCAACGAACGGGCATCGACCCGTTTTCCCGATCGGGCCCATTTTACCCGACTCTTCCCTGTATGTCTGCATATATCTGTATGAATTTTTTTGCCCAATCCATGAAACTGAATTCCGAAAATTTCGCGTGTATCGTAGTAAAATTGGATACGGGTGGACGAGGGTTTGAAAATTCGCAAATCTACGAGGCGCCAGATATCTATGATCCCTTATACTATTCGTGGACCACCCGTTGAGCTTGGCCGTCCTTCGAGGAGTACAATACCCGGGTGTTTTAGTTATGTCTTTCTCTTTTTCCCCTTTCTCTCCTATATTAGATTTTTCCAAGCAGTATATTGTATATTCATGCGGAGCTATAATTTGAGTCGGTATCCTCGCGTCGGACATAATTCTAATTTACGCGTCGCGCTGACTTCGATGAATAATATTACTTTTTTCCCCGTGCGGTTGGGCAGGATAAACCAAGCTTGAAAATAATAGAAAAAGTCGATATTAGAAAACAGATTAACTCGACTCAAATCACTTCGTGCCATACATACAGGCACTAAACGGTCAGCCGCGATTCCTGACCGGCGGTAGCCAGGTATAAGTACCTACGCTATCAATTGATTAAAGTGTAAAACCAGCCTGTAATGTTAAACGGAGTCTTCTGGTCCGAACGCGTCCGCACCCGACGTTGGGCCCTGCAATAGTGTCGAGGCGCCGCGATCCGGGGCCCGAGGCCCGGGGGTTTTTGGGGGGACAATAAAGCGCCGCGTCAGCTTTGTTTTGTTGAAATAATCGCCTATTTTTAAGAGACCGCCAATTAGTGGGAACAGCGCCGAAGTAACATAGTAGCAGATGGACTCGCGGCCTGTCGTTTATACCGGGGTACAGATACATCGGTGCAGTGCAGCCCTGCGGTAAGATTCTCGACAAGTTATTTCAACACCGTAAAGTGCATACGTGCAATGACACGAACGCATTCATGATTCTCCGTACCGGACGGATGCTGTGTCATAATGTATACCTACGTATGTACATGCACCGTGTAACTTCAGCCGATCGGATATCGTGTATCTTGGTGCAAGGGCTGTAGGGCGAGATGGATATCACCTTTGTTGTATAGTTAGCTGTTGAAACGCGAAACAAAAGACGACGAAGTAAAGATACGATGTTGCAGTGCAGGATAGATGCGCAGATACGATATTGTTGCTGCAGGGATTTGCTGCTGCAGCTGCCGAGAAATTCATCCAGAGTGTTTTACAATGCGGAATTCATTACAGGGGGGAGGGGAAAAACGGATGGTGTTGGCGCGGAATTTCAAGGACACGAGTGCATAATGGGTGTACTGCATGTTTCCGCATTAATTAATCAAATGTGATACTTTTTACGTCGTTTTTACTCGCTGGTACGTTCGGACAAACTCCGTGTTTCTTGCCTGTAATCTCAGCAGCCTCGTGCAGGTGACTCAAATTGGCACCTTATTATGCTCGTGAGATCGAGATAAGTGTGGAAGAAGGAGAGAGGAGAAGAAATGGTTTCACAACGCGCCTCGTTGTCCGAAAAAATGAGAGTAACACGAATAGTGGTGTTCCTTTGATTCGCATAGCCGGCATGCGCAGGGAACGAACCGAAGAAAAAGTCTCGAAGTACAGATCGAAACAGGAATCGTCGGTTTTTGAGTGTTCGGGCGCGAATTTACGATCACTCCTCGGTAAGGTAACAACGACAAAGGCTCGAATTGCTTCGTTTTTTTCTTATTTTTTTTTTTTTTAACCTTCTCTTTGCCATAAAAAGGTGAACAACAATGGGAGGGAGTTTCGGAGCCTGCCGCAGGCGGCATCAAGAAATTTCATCTATTCAAACTCTGAAATATAAATTCAAAGGGGCTAAAGAAAGCAAAGAAACGAACTGAGACGAGGGTCTCATCCGAAGATCCGAAGATCCGATGAAGAGGGCGAGGGTGAGGGCGAGGGCAAGGGCGAGGTGGTGCGGCATCGCCACCGCAGGCATCCTCGGCCTGCACAAAACCACAAAAGCTGCAGCCACCGCCAGAATGATCCCTCGGGTGGACCCCGATCCCGGTTCCTGGCGGTTGCCGTCGCTCCGAACGAAGGCCGAGTCCTAACTCGGCGTAGCCTCACGTATCCCAATCCCCATTCCGTTTATTCCTTGGGTCAGCCGGCCGCCTCGCCCTCGGCTTGTACGATGGTTGCTGTTCAGACGCATGATGAGAATATAGGGCCGACTTCACGCCCGAGGGTGCCCGAGGCTTGCCGCCACTTCCCTTGAGCCATGCCGCATTATCATATGGATTATAATGGATTAACGCCTCGGCGATTCCCGGCTCGATATCACGGCGACGAATACCCGATGCACAGAGCTTGTCGTGATCAGGCTGAAGTTAGTGACGTTGACGCAACGAAAACATTTGGGGCAAAAATTACCACTTTGCAAATGTATAGTGACTTTTAAGTAGTTGAGTTTTCAAAGTGTGAACGCGTTTTGTCTTGTTGTGATTTATTGAATCTTACACATTCCTGCCAACTGTGAAATGACAATTTTCCGAAACCTTACCGACTTCACCCTCATTTGACGGGACTAATTTTTGAGCTTGCGCGTGTGCCCCATTACACGTCACAAATTCTCATCACGGACGTGACGATAGAATGTCAAGCATGTTACGTTATGGGTATGAACGTACAGCGCTGCCGGAAGGATGAATATGAGCGAATGTGGTTGCATTTACGCAATTTACTTCTCGATGACTCTGCGGTATTCCAGTCATTCGACTTCATGGTTATGTCAAATCTCGATTAAGTCCGGAACCGCGTTTCCTGCATGGAGTAACCGCAGTACGTCGCATTGATGTTAAGGCTGTGACTGTCATCGCGCGTCATTGGACTCCATGGTCTTTATGATACCACTCGTGCAGAATTTGATCCGCGGGTATCGCGCATACGACACGTCGAAAGGGGTCAATTTGAGGGATTATATCCTACAGTTAAAGGAGCAGTCAAAGTAAAAGCGGTTCTCGTATGCTCGGTTATAGAAGTTGCGTCGTTTATCGAAAACGTTTGAAACCCGATAAGCTACTGCCTTGGAATGGTATGTACCTGCAGGTTTTCAGACAAAACCGCAAGAACGTCACGACGATTTGATTAAGGTATTTTACCGGACTGCAGGGTATTACCTCCACCACCACTTTCGAGTTTCCATCTAACGATTCGACCGTTTTCCTTTCAAGACAAACCCTCTATTTTCGAGTCCTCTGACTGCATTCAAGTGTTTCACTTTAGTCATCAGAGGCGACATTTCACAGACTACGCTGACTTTCACCCCAGCTCCTTCGTCGGTTGGTTAAATTTTGTGAAACTCCGCTGTGGTAAACATTTCCTTTGTAGTCCAGGAAACGGGTAGAAAAAAGGGCAGTCTTATGTCACGGCGTGCAGAAAGGATGAGACCTGCGGATTCTGGTAACGATTATAGCCCACATGAACGCCTACTACTTTCCAGCCAAAGATTTGACTTTCTAAATTTTTTACACGCGTTTAAAGTTTTGAAAAATAGGTTTTCTACTAGGATCTCTTAAACTATTAATTGTACAGAAAAAAAGTTGAATAACTTTTTGTAGGTCTTAGAAGGACTAACAATTTCGTTTTCGGAAAATTAAAATCGGTCAATTAGTTCTCTTGTAAAAAAATAAAAACCGGCTGAAATGGCCATTTCTAAATTAACTAATTACGAGTCCAATAATGCATGTATGGCTTTAGGAATCTCGAAAAATATGTCTCTTAGGGCACTCAAGAAGCTCGCAAAACCGGGGCTCGGTCGGATAAATAGTTTGTGAGAAAAGCTATTTGTTATGAAAAAACCGACTTTTTTATGCAACTTTTTTTCTGTACAATTAACAGTTTAGGAGATCCCAGTAGAAAACCTGTTTTTCAAAACTTTAAACGCGTGTAAAAAATTTAGAAACTCAAATCTTTGGTTGGAAAGTAGTAGGCGTTCATGTGGGCTATAATCGTTATCAGAATCCGCAGGTCTCATCCTTTCTGCACGCCGTGACATGAAAAAATAAAAAATTGGAAGACAAAGCCGTTATTTGAAGATGTATCTGACTAGAGTTATCTCCCTCCTTTCCCAGAATTACCCAAATGATTGGTTATTAGAAGAGACTAGCCATTCGTTCCACTGTGTACCGTGATTCGGCTGATTGCGTATCGAACGGCAAACGTAAATATTGAATAATACATTATATTACACACTGAAGTTGGTGTATATAACATAGAGAATGCTGGGATTGCAGGCGGCTTATCGCTTTCCTGCCTTTGAATAAAACCGAGCCCACCGACTAGCGTGGAAGGAAATCGGTAACTCAGATTTCGGTTTAAACACTTTCATATCGGAAACTAGTTAAGATAAGACATTATACTCGCAGCAACCGCTGTGTACTTGTGTATCAGGATTTCACGTTGATTTTGCTGTGTACACCGACAATATCGTTTGTGTTACAGTTAAGTACACACAAAAAATGGTTCCACGCGAAGTGAATTCCTCAGCTGTTTGCAGATGCGGGAATGAAATTTCTGAAAATCGTTCCGCTTTGTATTACTCCACGGGTTACTTCGCCGCAGCCGCCGAACCGAGGCGGTAAAATTTCTTTTCGGGGTTCTATAAAAAGTTTGTTCGCCCCTGCAGTCAGGCGAGGCATGAGACGGGAGAGAGCCCGTATAACAAAGATCCATCGACACCGGTTTCGTGTTCTCTGCCCTTTTTTCCTTCAGCCGAGAAGCCCCGCCGCGCGTCGGGTGTGAAAACCGGCACCCACCCACTTGTTATTTTGTCAAACACAAGCTCTCAAAATTATAGGAATCATGCCGTTCTGCCCGTACGGCAAATTACGCTCGATTGCACGCTGTTAGAACTCTTTATAACTATAAATTAAACTGCGACACGAAGGAAACGGCATAAATATGCTACCGCATTAATATTGCGCGCGGTATTATACGATATGATACAAAATAATGCGTATCATGGAAAGAAAGAATTTAACGCCGTATGTAATTTCCTCGTGCATACGTGTATAATGTATATATACGTATACCCGTTGCTTATATTATATTGTACACAGTTTCATCCCGCTTACATACAGTATATATTACGCTACTCTATGGCATAAGCTTATATATATACATAACGTTATAGTTAGACACTCGTATGCAGGATGGGTATGCACGTGTGTACGTACACCATCCCTGTCATCGCTGTACGGGCTTGTAACAGGGAATTAACTTCACATGAAATTATATTCAGTTCGAATTACATGAATTCGAATCGCTCGTTTGCGAACGACTCGCGAGTTCGACAGTGACCTTTGTACTTGCGGATTATTTTAACTGGCGTGCCAACTTGTCATACTAATGTTTAGACTTACACATCGTTTACACAGTGCAGTGTGAAAAAAAAAAACATCGTGGAAAAATACGTGACCGATTATTGACACGAATTACAGGGTACAATTATACTTGTGTCGACTTTGAGAATAAAACCGTGCTACAAGAACATGCCAATTTGTTCAACTTATCTCTGATGCCATATGAATCTAGATATTTATCACATCTACGACTTATACATCTTGTAATAATGCGTATGAATTTTTTTATGCTACAGGTAAACGTCTTCCAGAGGAAGTTAACGATTCCGCACTGGACCGGACAATTTCCACCGGAAACAAAGAAAAGCTCATCAACGCGGATGAAACTTCGTTTATGCAAGTAACTGTAAGTGTTTTCTTTTCTTCTTTTTACTCACTTGTAGCGACAAGAACTCGTTTTACTCCACCAATATTTTTGTTCAGAATTGTACGGTGTAAAACAATAATATTTCTCCTCATATTCGCGTATGCCGGCTTACAGCACATTATAAATCGACGCTGTAACTCACTGCATGTATACATTACGTGCCCATATATTCAAGGTATAAGGTACGTAAGTTACAACCATCAGCTGCGGGTCTTACGTAGTCTAGGCGAGGGTGTTAACTGGGCGCACGATTGGAACGAGCATTAACTAATTGAAAGATTAGCGAGATCAATTGTAAATTATTACCAACTTAAGTAGGCATAAATGGAACTGGCAGAGACAGCTCTGACAGTATAGCCGCAAGACATGTGAGGACATGTACATCATATAGATTGAACATTACAAGTCCAACGATGAGAATTGCGCGTGACCGTTTATAGACAAAGTTGAATCATACGCTATGCGTGATATACGTGTGTCCAATTGTACGTAGAGGAAATAGAATTAACAAAATTCTTTCCTATTCTTTCGTCGACGTAGTAGATGTCTGATTTTAAAAGTTATACTTTCTTTGGAAATTCAGCTGCCATTTTTCTCGTTCTCGGCTCTTTCGTCTCTTTCGTCTCCTTGTTCTTGCGATCTCTGATTATGAGTCTAACGATAGATGAAATTGGACGAGTATCATCGAAGACGAGGCTTCAGGGACTATAAGTTAGGGGCTAAGTAACGATTATATTTATAAACATCACAAGCAAAATAACTCGACGACGCGCGGTGGTGGTTTATGTTATACCATTACAACTCTCTTAATTGCGAACTGTGAAAAATTCGCATTGATGATCATTCGTTCGGGTGTCAATTTCTGCAACCGTTCGATACGTAACGTCGTCTCGGACGTGGGACGTTTATCGTGTTGATATAGTGTGCAGTAACTGAGATTTCATTCTTTAACTATATTTCTCATTAATGAGGTAAAATGCACTGTAACTTGCGCCGAGGTTATCATACTCTAAACATGTTTGCGACGTGGGTACAACTTCCTCGTCGCGGTACGTCTTTTCGTTATAAATACCTAGAGACGTATCGCGACACTGTGACTACATCTGTACCCACACTAAGTGCATACACCTATCTTCAGACAGTGGGTTTTGCAGCCGCGCAAGGCGAGGATATATTTGCAATTGCTATCTGTCGGCGAGCCTGAACAAACATTTTCAGGTTTCTCAATTTCCGTTGCAAATGGTCTGCGCTATCCACTACTCATGAAGATTTACTTTGGTGACTTAACGAAATGCATATTATGTGTAGATTTTTTGTCGACTAAGTTTTTTCTGCTTTTCTTTTAAACACCCCTCCCGCCCTGCTTTTTTGGTTGCTGTTGTTGTTACATTTTTTGTATTCGTTTTTTTGGTTTCATCCAGCGACGGCGTGCCACGTGTTTCCTAAAGATAGATACAGACATATGCTATACATATGCGTAGGCGGGTGTTATGTGTAGGGATATTATGCGAGGACCTATAACGATAAACCGCAAGATCTTCACTCAACCGTGTTAGTAACGCGTGTCAATTATAATGTATGCGGCGGGTAATGAGCGCGGAGTGTTTGAGAATTAGAGTAAAGGAAGTGGAAATTTTATTGCAAGAAAACGTGGATATAAATATTTTTGGAGGGATTGGTCGAGGAACGTTTGTAAAAATTGAAGTAAAAGAAAAAAGTGAAAGATAAAAAAATGTTAACAAAAAATAAAATTAGCGTCATTATTTTATGCGCGGCTGTAATGATAACGGAATCTTGATGAAACCTTTAAGGTGTGGGTCGTAGACGGTGATTTTATAATGTGTATACTGTTTACATATTATATCTATATATGTCACAAAATTAACATGTGTTAACTATTAACGCTGCCCACGCCGTAAGTTTGATTCTTGGAATTTCCGGCAAACCAGGATTTCGTATATATTACACATGTCTATATGTATAGGTACGTGCATACTCTCTCAGGTGTACAAATCATGTACGCGGTGATTATAAATGACTTTTAGAAACTTATGTTTACGAAAGTTGACTCATTATAAGCACACGATTCTGTAAGATAACAGCGGCGTGCCGAAGTTGTTGTTTTGCATGCGAGGCCCGCAGATCCGATTTTTAAAAATGAACGTGTAGAAAATTATACCGTGTATCAACAACCGGACCGAACAAGTGTGGATGGCAAAAAATAACTCAACGAAAATCGTGGATGAAAGAGCATGCGTCAAAAGATTTTAAATATAACAGAAAAACGACAATATACCAGCGTCTAGGCAAACCGACGCAAGGAAAAGATGTCACAACGGTGATCCCAGACAGTGGCGTTCTTATTTTCAAACAGTCGTAAAGTTCTCAATTTTCAACCTATTTTTCTTATTTTTGTTGAGTCTGGTCTTGTTCTTTTTATATATTTACTGCTTTAAATTAGAAACGTCCATTTGCACATTCTTAAAACCGAGATACACGGGCATACTGCGAGCCCAATTGCTTTTATGATCCTCTATATTATACGTGTTTACAATTAATTAGAAAATTTGGAAAGGCCTAGAATGAGGATCGACTGGTTATGCGAATTCAAAATCACAGCGCGGGTTGTATTTTAATATTTGTTTGAGAGGTGTATCGCATGACATATCCCGTCTCATAAATATCCGATAAAAATTCCGAATGAAATTCTTCCCACGTGCATGTATGTATGTACGTATTATATTATACCTATATTATATTATAAACAGCATAAACGCGTCAGGCGTAACTCCGGCATTGCCCGTTCTGGCTGATTTGACTACGCACACTGATCAACAAAGGGCTAATTATTCGACTGAGGAATAAATTACTATACGCCCCCTGCAAGCTTCGATAACGCAGTTTTACAGGCCAGACGAACTTGAAGTGTGGCTGTTATAATTGCGTTGAGAAATATACTGTCAACTTTTCGACACTCGAGTCAAGAAGGCGGGTTTTAGACTAGCCACATCTTTTCCGACAACTTTCCCGCTATAAAATATTCCATTTTTCAATTTCACTTATCATACAAATTACGGGAAAAGTTGCATTACGGAGTTAGATCGATTCAGGTTTTTGACGAGAGTCTTACGAAAGTCACCGGTGAATGTACAGGATATTTCGTTGCATCCGAAGTTGGTACAGTATAAGAATGTTGACCTAACATGTTGTTACAGGTGCGTATGTGTGGATGTTGTATGTATGTACATACTGAATTTGGAAATGTAACAAGACGTCTGGTATAAAATTGTCGTACAAATAAGAAACAGGCTGGTTAAATTCCAGTTGTAGTTATAGGTATATAGTCGTTTATACACACTCCGGAACGGGTTGAACACTTGTTGCCCATAATTGGAGTACAATGATCTCAGAGTACAACTATATACGGAATCAAGGATAAAATTTACGAGTAAGGGATTGGCGAACCTTTGCCAGTCGCTGCGAATAACTCCCGCGGTAGCTGTAAGAAATTTCAATTGTTACCTCGAAAATTGTTGTACGTTTGTGCGAATTATTTAAAAATATTCTATCGCTCTGTACGATGAAGCTATTAGCAAAAATTTGCATTGCTTGAATGGTAAAAAGTGAAAATCCCGCTAACGAAATCGCTCTACGAGTGTGGGGTTTCTTTGATTCTGTTGCAAAACCTCCTTGGTCTTGATTCAAACTTGGTATCAATTCCTTTTTCGGCCAGATGCTGCGTGTGGCACGCACACAGCGAGTTCTGAGGGCAGAAGTACACAGAGTCTAAGATTTCTAATATGGAGTTGGAATGAATCGTATCAAGTTTTTATAATTTTTTTACGCCTCACCAGCTGTCTCTTGGTCGAGATTGCACTGGTCAGAGGCTGGGATACACTTTGTATGCAATTGTACGGCGTATGTGCAAAAGAGCAGAACTAGGTGCATATAATAATACATCCATAATTATGTAATACCTTGGAGTAAACGAACTGATTATGAACATTTAAATTACAAACAGTAATTTGAGGGCTTGAGATTAAGTTGTCTCGCGATAGAATTAGAGTAATTCTCATTCAGACCGGCAATCTTAAATAGAAATCTAAAATTAGAGCAAAACGGCTGCGCCGAAAGTTTACGACATTGAACTCATTGGATTATCTATTCCCTGAAACACGTATCACATCGCGGTTCACATGTATATAAGTTTGAAATTAGTGACTGAATGAATAACAATAGGTTGAAGTAGGAAGCACAAATCTATCGTGACGTGTGACAATTCGTTGCGCGCGTTACAATACTGCGAAGATAATACTAATTGATAGACACATCGTGCCGATTATACGCGGGCGAGTCAGACCTGCTATTGTTATACACCTCACTAATTCAAAGAACTAATCGTGACATACAGCAAATTTTTCTATCAAGAAGTTACCTCAGACGCACAATAAGCGTTGTGAATTGCAATTTCCTCCACGTGCTTTTGCGCAGAACGCGTTTGCTGATCATTAATTCATTAATTCGTCATTGTACACTGGATTACGTGACATCGTGGAAACATGCTCAATTAAATCACCAGCGACTTCAAAAAATCGTGTATATTTGCTTACAGTGAGTAGACGTAATATTAGAACAGTTTTTCTCAGAATTCAGGATGTAATTTCACTACTTTCTTACAACATAAGCGTGTTAACATAGTATTCGACATGAAACGAGGCAAATCTTTCAAAGTATCGTACAGTGTCGTAAGTATTAATACATCTGCATATTTATTTCGCGTAAAATTAAGTCATCTAGATACGTACGAAATAGGGGTAACGATTTTTGTAGTGTGTATGTAAATTTTAGGGGAGTACAATGTGTTGCAGAAAAAAATAATACCTTGCGACAATATTTAGTGAAAAGGTTCGAGATTGCATCTCCCTCTTCGCGTGTATGTTCATTAGTAGCTCTCCTTAAGTAACTACAAATTACGACGTAGCATGCCACTGGTATGGAACGCCGTGGTACATACAATTATAGAGGGCAAAAAAGTAAACCACGTCAGTAGATTTTTTTTAGTTTTATTTTTCGTTTAATAAAAGATGAACAGCTTATTTATCGGTCTTCTTGGGCTTGCTGGAAGCCTGTTGAGCTTTGATTACCTTCACGACGATTTTCTGTTCCTCGATTAAAAACGCACGAACGATTCTAAAACAAAAAAACACGACATTAAAGTAAACGCAGTAGTATTTATAACTTGGGATTCTACGTTTCGTTTCGATGTTTCATTACAAGCAAAAATGTGAAAATATGTACCTATATTCTGATTAGAATCGAACTACGGAAATTGTGCGAGCTCAAGTGAACAGAGTAAAATAAATCAATCGCTGTTGATAAAAACATTATCTGAATAAATAAACTCTGAAACACAGTAAAGAAATGTAGACTAAAATGTTATTCATGATTTTATTACATACAATCACCACCGTACTACGAATTTGAGATCGAGTAATATTCAGTAAGAGTAAACAACAAATAATGAACCAAAGTGGCAAGTATGTGTAAAAAACATTATGTCACAACTTCAATAGTTAGGCAGGTAACTGCAATACCGAACCAAGCGTTGATATAAAACTTAACCATAAGGGTTATAAGTTATGAAAATAATTTATTGTGAAATTTTTACGCAAGATAATATAGCGTGTGTGTAATTGTAAAATTTTCTATAATATTGGTGGAATATTTCAAATGACAAATAGTCATTAGGTGAAGAGGATGTTATAGTCAGTTTTCATCAGCTGTGTAAAACGTCATTTACTTTAACTTATTATCAAAATTACGCCATCACTGATTTAAAAATATCATAATCAGCACAATTCTACATGCATTACCAAATACAAATGTCCAAAAAAGATTGATTTTGCGCAATAATGATGCCCAGAAATGTATTGTGATAATTGAATTACCACAAATCGCAGTAATACATTTCTTGGAGTTGTTTTCACATGAAATCAAAAAGTTTTTTTAAGTTACATGTAGAATTACACTGACTGCGAAATTTTTGTATCAAGGCTGCATAGACTTTGATATTAGTTAAAATTGGTGATAGTTTATTGAGTTTGGAAAGATTGACTATAGTATCTTTTACACTTAATAATGTGTACGATTGAGTCTTCTTAAATTCGGTCATGTCTGTTAACGACTACGTACCTTTCCTTGACACATTTGTGGCAAAGGACACCGCCGTAGACACGCTTTACTGTCTTTTTGCGCCTGCACATACGTGAGCGTTCCATTGGCCTGGCAGGCTGGATACCCCTAAGTTTATCTTTGCATTGTCCACATCTTGGGATCTTCTTAGGTTTCTTCAGGTACTGGTAAACAAGTTTACCACCAGGCGTACGAACGCTGTAAGAAAGAAGCCGCTAAATCACAAGTGATATGATAGGTGATGTAAAATTGTTCCATAGAAAACATCATGTGCAAGATCTGGCGTAAATTTAGTCAACAAAACCCATCCTTAATATTCAACAGAAAAAGCCGTGTTAAGATCGATACAATAACTGTCGTACGCACGTGGATAGACTAGAGAGAAACGGGTAGCGATAACCAAAACATAACCTCACTTAAACGGACAAGAGAAAATCTTATATTAACGATGAGTTTAACCGTCGTATGTGTACTTATTCAAGCGGGAATATTTAGGGGAATAATAGCTTTGAGGCAATTTGATATGTGAAAACACTTACACACGTCTCCTGTTACTTTTCGTATTATACGACAACCGTCGTCTATAGGTGAGTCGCTGCACCATTTTGGCTCTGTAAAATAAAGTACGATCGTTTAAAGGTGGCAATAAATACGTGGACGATATACATCATTAAACATGAAAGAGTATCCGGGAGTCACTGGGTGCACGCATAATCGCACGATTATTCGAACAAACTTGGATATTTAATAAATACATGAAAATACGGACAAACCTTTGTCGGACCTAACCGGAAAAGGAAGCGACGTTTTTCGCAGTAGACGATTCGTTAACGGTGTCGTTAGCGCCGCAGTCGATCTCGAGGGTGTCGAGTTTTCGAACTAAAAATAAAGATGGCGACGCTCGTTGACAACTACGAGCAACAATACGCTGTTTTGACAGCTGATATCACCGCTAAAATAAGTAGGATCGCGATAGTGAATAGCGGTAAGGATATTTTCGTTGTGTACCTTGAAATAATCACGTTATTTTAACGCTGAGTTTATATTAATATGGTGATTGTGACGTGACAAACGGTCGCTATCTAGCGGTCTTGCGACAAATGATAATCGATACAAATCACATCTCGGGTGATACGCATACGTCATCCATGATTTAATTCACAGGTGAAAAAAGGGCGCTCGTTCAAGATGTTGACCGGCAAGTTGAGGAGGCTCAAGAGTTGGTAAGGAAGATTTTTACCGTGTTTTTATCAGGTGACGATGCCCAAACTACGTGAAAACGTAACAAGATTCTTGTTTAATTGAACTCATTTTTTATTTGACTCCTTTTCTTAGCTTGAGCAAATGGAGCTGGAGGTACGGGGAATGAGTGGCACAGCTCGCGATCGACTTAGGGGTCGCGTAGAGAGTCACAGAGCCGAACTAAAGAGATTGAACCAAGAATTTCAGTCCGCTAAGCGACCTAAGGACGATGGAGGAGCTGAGGGGGGTAGAGACGAATCGTGGGATACCAGTATAACAATAGATCAAAGACAGAGATTACTAGATAATTCTGATAGGATAGAAAGAACAGGGAGAAACTTGCAAAACGGTTACCGCATGGTTTTGGAAAGTGAAGAGGTTGGTTCTCAGGTTCTAAAAGATCTTCATGATCAGAGAGAAACCATACAAAGAACTAGAGGAAGGGTTGGTATATTGGATTTGTGAATAATTAAGTGCCAACCTCCTACAATTATCAGCATTTATTGACCGTAAATATGTATTTTTAGTTACGAGAAACTGATGCGGAGCTCGGACGAGGATCTCGATTGCTGTCGGGGATGATTTTCAGGGCTGTTCAACAAAGGATAGCCCTTGCGATTGTTGCCCTCGTACTAATAATAGTGGCATGCTTCGTAGTATATTATAGCTTCAAGTCTAAGGGTTAAATGTACAATATAACACGGTGTCACGCATCTTTCAGATCAAGTAACATTAATGATAATTACTTAACGTAATAACTTCTCCGCCAGTATAAAATCTACGTTTATTGAAGTTAAATTAAGTCGCTAATCAACAATCAGCAGGCTTACAAGTAGGTCGTGCCAAAATAGTTTGCCGCGGTTTCTACAGAATTATCTTTCAATTTATCTGTTCGATTTGATACAAGCTTAAACGTCGCATTGACTAGCTTGTTTAGGAATTAATATGCCGAATGTACCTTCATTCCACCGTTTTAATATTGAAATACATATGGGATTGCGATTGTTGAGGTCATCTATAATATCTCGATTTGCGTGATGCATGATCAGGGTTTTTCATAGCTCGCCTAGATTTGTACATATAGGTAAAACAAAATTGAAGAAGATTTCTATAATGCACTGCCTATTTTTGGACATCTGATTCTTGCACAGAGTTCTTGAATATGCGACTTTGCCATACTTTTTATTTATATCACTTATTTATATACCTATTGTCGCATTTGATAGTTACTACACTTTAGATAACATGGGGATGCTGTTTTATGTATTTTCGTCTTGGGTTATTGCCAAAGTTCGAAACATGTAGACCTGCATACTGTAATGAATTTGGTATACATTTGTAGCAACCACGCTTTGATGTGTAAACAACCTTACTTCGTGTTATTTCAATTCTCGTCTTGCATCACTGGTGTGTGTTCTTGAATCGACCAGATATCGAATTCGTTACAGCAGGTGGTGAAACTAATTTTAATTTATTAAAATACCATTGATTGTAAACATATTTAATGTAGATATAATGAAGACCTATTTGCAAAGTGTAAGTATTAAATTAATAACTCACTGATGTAATTGGAGTAACTCACTGAAGCAATTATTTTTGACATCTCACCTGTCTTTATTTGAAATAGTTGGGTAACATATTGTAATCTGATTCTTATATTTTTCCTCTAACGTAAAAAAGTAGAAAGATATACAATACAGTCATTGCCTTCCATCCTAGTTGGTGTTCTAGAAAAATGTGTAGAACAAAACATCGCGAAGAAGCAAATTGAAAATGTGATGACTAAAAATTTTTAGTAGAACTTCGTATATTTCATTGCATTCCCTACATTTCTACGCATACATGTATATAGAAATATACCTATATGTATGTATATGTTATGTATGACAAGTATGAAAATTTGCTTACCTTAAAATTTGTTTAAACGCAGCTGGGATTTATTAGATACATATTACATATCTTGTACAAACTGTAAACACCCATCCTTCACAAAATCGTCGATGAGTTACTGAAGCAGCAAATAATCTGTCATTTGTAATGAATTCTAGTTACGCATATAGAACATTTATCGTTAGGTTGTTTTATTTTAACGTATTCTATGCGAATATGCATTAATCAAATTTAATCGATTCAACGCGTCAATGAGCCCACTCAAGTATTATAGTAACAGAGTTGAGTGGATTTATTTTTACTTGTTTAATATTTTCAAATTTGTTCCACTTCGTCGTTTGATCATGTATATTAATAGCACGATCTTTCAAGGATCTCTACCGGTTTGGTGCACCCAGGCTAATTTCAACTAACGAAGCAGGTATGTGTGAATGTATGTATGTATATTACAGATGCACCGAAGATTGAATTAGAGGAATTGAAATAATAGAATCGTTGAATATTTCGTACGTACAGAAAGGAGCCGGTCAACATCTTGAAGGAAGAAGGAACCAGACAAGTTTAACAATAACCTGTTTTATTATTTATAATATTATCAATATCTTAATAGCTTATTTAGTGTTCCTCTTTCAAGACTATGTATTGGTGAAAATGATGTAATAAATGTGTATCAAGTGTTGACAATAGCGTTTTTGGTCTAGAAGGCGTGGTTCATCGTTCCGGAGCGAGTTGGTTCAATTGTTAATTAATAATTGAAGACCGGAGGTCACTTCGGTCAAGCCAGATGCTGATAAAGATCTTCCAGTTGAGGTTTGAAGTATGCTTTGAGTTGCGGTCGTTTCGTTTTCAGCGTTGGCGTCAAAAGGCCGTTTTGTACTGAGAATGGGTCTGGATGCAGGTAAATGTCTTTCACCTAAAAAAATTCACGTATCAAACGTCATTAGAGTCTCGAATAATCTCAAAACTGTAAGGTGTGTACCATGAATTATCACATAAATAATTAAGTTTCTTGCCATTTTATACTATAATTAAGTACGGATATATTCAAACAAACCTGTTCGAAGGACTTGAGGCCACTTTCCCTTCCCCAGGCCTGCATGTCGTCGAGGATAAGCCGTTTTACCTCTGGGTTCGCGCAGAGGACGCTCAACGTTCCGGGAATTCTGTTCTCGGATGCCCAGCATTTCACGACGTCAACGTCAGGAACAACAATCGCCACGACGCAGGACTTTAGCGATTCACCGTGAACAAAGACTTGGTGGACATACTGGCTACGGATGTATATGTTCTCTATTTTTTCAGGGACGATGTACTCGCCTTGTGATAATTTGAAGATATGTTTTTTACGGTCGATTATCTTGAGCGTGCCATTCTGGGGAAGGAATAACAAAATTATGTGGTAATCGTGCGTTTATACACACAGAGAAAACGTTGTTGTTGAATTTACCGATTTTGGCGATGGCCATACATGGCGAAAAAAATGTTTTAAATGCAAGAAGATTCGGTTGAGTCAACGAAATAATCGCCAGATTTAGTAGATACAATTTTTTTATATTTTTCATGCCATCACAGTATTTTTGAAATTCAATCCACGGTGGAAATTCAAAATCGTGGAATAACGGTTTTTCCTCAGCACGAATCATTACACTACAATTTACTAACTTGAACGCGATTTTTTGAAACTTACAGGTAACCACATGCCGATGTCTCCTGTGTGATGCCATCCTTGTTCGTCGATAACCTCGGCAGTTTTTTCGGGGTCCTTGAAGTACCCGGCGAAGACGTTGGTACCCTTGACGCAAACTTCACCCTGGTTGCTAACGGCGTAATATTCCATGTCTGGTACGTCGACTAGTTTCACGCAACAACAGGCGACCGGCGGTCCCACGTGCTCCGGCACGTGGTCACCCTTCAAAAGAAAACAATTGATGAACAACGTTCGCTGTTGACTCGAGAGGGTTTAATTTGTTTAAAGTTAGTTACAAGTTGTCGCAATACATTTCATTGTCATTTGACCGCGTCATCTGACCACTACGATCACCCCTTTGTTATTTTTGGACTCCGATACGACGTTATTTGTGTATTGCTTACACATCCAATACTTATATGCCAATGGAATTCGGAGGCGCAAAAAAAAAAAAAAAAAAAAAAAAGAAGAAAAAAAGAAATAAAATAAATAATAATAAAAATACCGACACGGTGATTTCGTTATATCTCAACGTGTGTACAGTGTGCGTGCTCTAAATTGATTGCAAGAATTGAATCGGTGTTGATAAAATAAACCGCTACGGCTGTTATACCGTCAGGTTTATGTCGCCACTTCAATACAGCGACCAGGTATTCACGCGCTATTAAAAGTTCTAACGTATCGCAAAAATAAACTGGAATCAATGCTACCATTTTATTGTACTTTAATACGAGCATTTGGTTATGGATGAAAACTACTAAACATAGATTTACATAAGCATGTAAGTATGACGTTGAAGTGAAGATATATTTAGTTCGCAGCACGTGTTTCAGGTGGTGAAATATGTACGCTATTTGTTACACAGCATCAAAAATTTCTGGTACACTTATACATATCCAAAAGCACTTCATAAAATACTTGATATTATAATACGCGCTACACATTATCGCCTATCTTACCTGCGCGTATTAATTATGAACCGAGTTAATATAATCAATATATTGTGTTGTTATGCGAGTAAATAGGAACGCCTCACGTGTCGAGGCATCCGTTTCAGTTCAAGATTTTACTCGTGCGCTGTGCCAGCTGCAGGAAATTTACGTAATTCAGTATTTACGCAGAGTCGTTCGAATCAGGATGTAAACGAATTTCTCTACGCAATTTTTCGGAAGGTTTATTTGAAATGCAAACCCGTACAGTAATTTTTCAAGGCTTACACGATTTTTTAGATGAAAATTAAAAAATTGGCGGTTGAATATTCCGGCTTTTAATGGTACAAATTTTCGTCCATTTGTCTAGAATCTAGTTTATTATAATTATAGGTGTGTTCATTTGTCTTGTGCGGATGGCGTCAATACGCGCAATGATTGCAAAATAAGCTGTGGATTTTTTAGATAATTTTTATGTGTGCCCAACAAACTTGGAAGCTTAAATATTGTAGGTATATTTTTGATTATCCTATAGAACAAAACCAGAATATCTATGCTGCGTGTAATATTTTTGTCGCCTCGGAAATATTATAAAAATAGAACTTTTCGTTGTTGTATCGTTGAAATTTAATGTAGCCTACCGATCCGCCGGTGTATTATATTAATAATTGCAGGGGCTTGTGGCGGACTGACTGCTTGAGATGGAATAAAGCTGACTGGTAAATTTGAAGTTAAATTAAGCGTCGCGGCTCAATCAAAAGCTATTAATGAAAAGACGTGCCGACGCTGACCCTAACCACGCACGTGGGAATAAATTGTAAGATGAATTTACTGCGTGAATCAGGATGATCAGTAACGCAAAGTGTGACGGTGTTTCATCGCGGATAAATTACGAGTTTTTACAAATAGTCGACAGACAGTGGCTGTGGCCATAGTTACTCACTTCTTGTTGCGTCAGCTCTACACACGTGTCGAGCTTACATGTTACTTTGCACGTAACAGAATTAGATATCAATAATAAATAACAAGATTAGTACGAATATGATGAGAATGCGGATGTAGACACGAGTTTTCGTTTGTTTCAAAACTAATAGGCGTTTATGCCAGCGATAAAAATAATGATGACAGCAATGGGGTGGAGAGATGAATTAGCCAGACTGAGTGCAGCATGAATAATTTCCTTATGTTTACAGAGGCCACATGTTAATGGTGCTAAGTATAGCAAGAGCATGGTGAATAGTTTGTGGCTGGCGGTTGTTTTCGCGATAGCACCCTTCGACGGTTGATTGAATCAACAATGTCAGCGTCTTGTGAATTAAGTTACTCGTAATTGAATCCCCGAAATGGATGGAGTAATAGCGTTAGCGCGAATTGATATCACTATCGATTTATCGATTTTTGATTTTTTAAACATGCACAGAAGATAAAGAAATACGGGATCATTGTGCAAATTATTTCAAACACCATTTCTCAATTACCGATATGTTACATTTGCGATAAAAGTTTTGTTTTCCAATTGCACACTGTACCGCTCCGTACGATAATCAAGTGTTCAAATTGTTCAAACAACTTCGGCTATGCTGATCATTCAGCTGGGATTGTCGAATAAGTATGATCTTAATTAGATAGCATAATTGTCCTGAAATGATTTATAATTCGCGAAGTACAAAATCATAAAAATATGTTCATTAGTTGAAATGGATCTTGCGTAAATTAATTGCTGTTTAATGGGACTGGCGTATTTTTAGCTCTTGTCCCATTGGGCAGTGAATTTGGTGAATGAGAAAACTTGTGCTCTAATTTTAAATTTCATGGCATTCCAGGTGCTGTTTATAGAAATAGCCGCAACGTGAACGCTGGTGCGTAAACCTGATTTCTGACCTTTCCACGCTCTTCTCGTACACGAGCTATCGTTCCAACGGATTCATCGACGGATCGAGTGCACGCATAGGACGACATTGACTAACCTGGACGGTCAAGGTGATTGGGGCACAGCATTCGGTCTGCCCGTAACCCTCGACGATCAGGCATCCCAGAACGCATCTCGCAAAGGTAAGAACGTTGCCCGACAAAGGCGCTGAGCCCACCATAATCAATCTGAGTCGTCCTCCCATTCCATCCTGTATCTTCTTGAAGACGACCTTGTCCCAAAAACTGTTGTTCCTTACTATGCTCTTCTTGATTTCCGACTCCTTCGCTCGCAAGGCCATGTTGAATAGCATCCGTTTAAGAAACGAGCCTTGGAGTTCTGCTGTTACCTGTCAAATTTAGTTATTCTTGAAGTGTACTCTAGTTGAGTGACGGAACGAGGAAACTGTTTATATAGTGGTGGGTGATAAATCTGTCTGTATATGTATACTGGATACGATGTGCGAGTATACTGCCGCCGGAGTTTATAGTGTTACATAAATATATATCTATTTACTGAACCTTTTGAAGAAACTTTACTCCTCAGCCTTGGATAAAAATTGCTATAAAGGAAACGGTAATATCGGAAATTTTGGGACTGGGTGAAAGCTTCGTTGAGTATAATCCGCGATCAAATGTTGGGCTCTTATATGATCGTAAATCAAAAAGTCTTTGATTGCATCTCGACGTTAAGGAAAGATAAATAAGCGTGCGGTCAGCCAACAACTTACGTGCAACTTGATCAATTGATTTGTGGAAAAATTCGCATTAATCGATTCCGTAGTAAAAATATTTACAGGGCAGGCGTGTATTTTCACACCGACAAAAATCCAACTCGTTTCTCTGCAAAGTCGAAAGCTCTTAACACTTCCGTTTGTTTGCTTTTATTATATACGCAAAAGCGTTCTGAAAACTATTAAATCACGCAACGTTTTAGTCCAACTATCATCAGCCATATAAAACGAATTTCCGTCGTAGCGGCAAAATCTGTGAATAACGACGAAAATAGAAACCCGACTTGCCGTAGAGCTTTTAACTAAATCTCACCTTGTCATAGATTCGATTGAGTAGTCTCGGAACGGCGGGCATCACCGTCGGCTTTAGAGCTTTCATATCCTCCGTCAAATGTTTGATGTCTCCACTGTAAAAGCCCACCGCGCCACCCACCATGTACATTCCATTCTCGCAGCACCGTTCCAGCATATGTGCCAGAGGAAGAAAACTGATCATAACGTCCTTGGCGGTGGGCCTGTGGTCCCCGAATTGGAGGAGCACAGCGCAGACGCCGGCTACCACATTCTGATGGGTCAGCATGACACCCTTAGGATTCCCCGTCGTCCCGGATGTGTAACAGATGGTGCAAAGGTCAGTTGGACGAGGAGGTACTTCGGGGTAGTCCTTTTGGGAACCGAGACGCTCGACCTCGTCGAACCTCAGGAGTTCAACGCCTCGGTTTTTCGCCCGTTGTTTCGTGGCGGGTCTGATGTCCTTCATTACGACCAGCTTCCTGAGACACCTCGGTGCTTTGTCCAACAGAAGATTGCACTTCTTGTCGTCCTCGCAAACTACCAAACTGATCTCTGCCTGGTTGATAATGTAGGCGCAGGCGTCCGGTCCCAAGGTGTCGTAGAGAGGTACGACCACCAAGGAGTAATTGTAGCATGCCTGTTCTGTGAGTACCCATTCGGGACAATTTTGACTGTAGAGTCCTATCAATGTCTGAGGTCCGGGAACAAGGCCGCAGGCGATTAATCCTGAGCCCAAGTTCCTCGCGCGCAGCAACGTCTCGTTGTAGTGCAGCCATTGATAAGGTTTATTTTTTCCTTCGTGCCATCCAAGGCATGGCCCATTGTCTGTCAACAAAATGCGAACTTGGCAATATCTGCGAACGAAAATATATGTAACATACGGTGCACCTAGTCCGTCTCGACGACCAGTCAGGCCTTGGTATTTTATATTTTTTATTTGTTTTACAGAAAATGTTAGTTATTTCTTCTAATCTTGCGAATCTTGGGGTTTGCGGTACGCTGGCTTTAACTTAGCTCTAACTATCCCTCGAAATGTACAAATCAAAGTAGATATATTCGAGGATTATGAACTGAATTTAGGTAATTTCAACTGTCAAAGAATGCGCAACAGAGAGAGCCCAAGCTTAATTGAGAAAAGCATAAGCTTATCTAATCGTGGAAAATCTATTTATTGACTGATATTTTTGTTTGGCGAGCTTTTCCTTGGACCACCTGTCCTCCGTATGTTATCTTAATATAAGTCTGAAATAAGTGGTTTGAATCAAACTTGCCAAACTGTGCAACCCATCTTTTCGCATTGAAAATTTGGTAAGTAAAATTAACAGAACTGTTATTATTTGTTTAATGAGACCGAGTCATCGCTGTCGAATCGTTTATAAATTAAGACACTCAGTCCAGCTTAGAAATTCGATTGAACAGAGTTTTTTAATTGAAAATATCCCATTTGTAAAACAGACGCGCTGACCACGTGACCAGTCGTCAATTATTACAACTGTCAACGTTCCTTCTGTTAAATATACAGATGCCATTGGAGCAATAAAAAAAAGCCAATACTTAACTATTAATGGACATTCGCGCAGAAGGATTGTAGATTTGTTATAAAAATTACAAACGTTTAAAAGTGATACTCGTCTGCGTATGTCGTTTAATGCGACACATCACGTCTTAACCATTATTCGTGTTTATCGTAACATAGTTTATTGACCAATTCTAACACACGCAATACATCAAAGGTCGCGCTTACACCGGTGAAGAGGAAGTGGGCGTGGTCGACGTCAAGCTTGAGTGGTTGATTAAAAATTGGTTCAGGTTTAATGAAGACTTACTAGACTCTTTAGCACCCCTTCGGAATGAGTCGTAGAGAGTTCTTGTGTCCTCGTGAATGTAGCTGACGAATTTGCCATCCTTGCTGTCCTTGTAGAATTTTGACACTCTGACAAGCTCGGCACCCTGAAACCAAAGGTTTCCCAAACTTAAATTATATCCGATATTGCGTAACCGATCGGCAAAGCACTACACTAAATATAGCATGAAGCAGTACTGTGTAGCCCGAGACAAACAGACGGATGATTTTCCTATTTTTGATTAGATAACGATTCCCGTGTTAATTTTTGGCTCGCTCTAAAGTCTATACATTGCAATCACATAGACAAGCCGCATAAATTCCAATCAAATTTGCAAGTATACAGTATCACTTTGATGATGTTAAACAACCGGCCACGGCGCTTTTGCCTCATTTTAGTTTTCACTATTTTCTCCCTCATCGGCAGCTTTGTTCTTCTATTTTTCTTGAATAAATCGCGTGGTTTCACAGACCAATCATCAATCATACGGTAGCTAGGTAAGGTTGTCTCATTTCTTCTGGAACCTCTTCAAAAGTGTTAAATTTACACGTAGCAAGGTCAACTGTACGAAAGAATGTTTCAAGTACAGATGCCGACCGGTACAACGCGAGTCCTTGATGCATATTTGCTGGCGAAAGGGCCAGAGGCGGATACCATCAAGGATGCAAAACGCGTGATGCAATATTTGCAAAAGTTTTCCAAATGACGCGAAAAATAGACGAATCGACGTATCGGGATGCGGTAACATTGGCGAATAAAAAATGTAGCTCGTCAAGTAACCTTGAGTATCTCCGACTGCTCGTTAAGGTCTATCGGACTTCGTATCATTTCGTATGAAAAGGAACCAGGCACTCAGAGAACCGCCCTCGAGGCCTCGATTGAACCTTCCAAGCACTCGCGGATATGAAAATTTCCTCCAGGTACACAATATGAACTGCACGACACCTGCACCACACCGTGACTACCGTCTCCTGGTCCGGCGAATAACGGGGTTGCTTCGCGAAGATGCCTCTTTTCCCCCGAGTATCTCCAAGCTCTGTCACGCGGTCCGCGTCTCATTCGTCCTTCCCTCCCCTCGAAGAGACTAGCGAGCGACTTAAACTCTCGGCCATTTAAATATAGGCTCGCATATTGAGGGACGCTGGCGACGCTGAACTTATTGGACGAGGGCCAGCTTCGACGGTAAACACTCTCCCCGTCGGAGGCCATCCCCTCTAAGAGACGTCGAGAGCTGGGCCCTCGCGACGCAGGCGTAATCTCTGCATCACCTGACTTACTTATCCCGATGTTAAAATACAGCTAACAACTACCCGAGAGCAGATGGGGAAGCGCGGGATCCTGCCAACATTTCGGACCGTCGCGTCGCGTCGCGTCGCATCGCGGGGAACGGCTGCTTTATTTTACCGCCAGTAAGTACGTTTACTCTGCATCGCACGAGGGAACACCGGACCCGGGGATCTCGTCGTTTAGAGAATGTTCACCCCTAGGAAGATGACTAAACGCCGTTGCTTTCGCGGTTACACGACCTGCTCTACCCTCCCGATACGTCTAACTTTTGGTCCCCTGAACGATGTCTTCTTCGGTGAAAAGTTTTTATCTCAAATTTATTGAACATTCCTTCACCATTTTAGCTGTAACGACAATTTAAAGCCAACAATTTGACACCAATTTTAGTTCAAAAATCTGTTCTCAGCCTCAAAGCTCAATGTTTAATCTGATAGAAAAGTATCAACGAATTATTTTTTGATTTAAAACGGCTGGATGAATATAAAAATACACTTCAAATGATTCTCGAATTTCCCGTCTATACTCATTCGGGTTATATTTAGCGGCCGCCAAGTACCATACACAGAACCATTATGCCGAGTACCAATTGCGAGGCATTGCCTCAATAACTTCTGCACAATGATAACTCTGAATTATGTTTCATTTCGCGGAAGGATTGCGCTTTTTTTCGTAGAACTCAGCCAACGTGTTTAAACGAGACCAGAAATACTCTGAAGAAGTCTTAAGAGTAGCTAAACATCCTACACGAACTTCTCACCGGGGTGTTGCCCTACATTCTCACTGAGTATAATTGAAATATTATAACGCTCTTGACGTGTTTAGGGTTCATCCGCTCCGATTTCACAGTTGATATTTCGCAAGCATTGCGGGTTACTGTACATAAACACCGAAATATTCATCGAATACGCAGGCTGTGGAGGAACTGGTGGAATTATGGACTATTCCACTATTTACATGTTGGGAGAGCAGGGCACTGCATCCAGAGAGAAATTCACTAAATTCGCTTCATTTCATGTGATGGAACAATTTAATCCCTAACCAGTATCCCTCCATTTGCGTAAAGTTATCCAAACTTGTGAAACGAGGAGAGAACGGACGGAACATCGCGATAGAGGTACGAGTATGTTGTCATAAAACTGAGAGACGTCTACTCTGCTCGACGTCGTTAGGTTGAATTGAAAATTTTTCTTAACGGATGTCTTACTGCTTACCGGAAGAACCTTGGCCTGAGCATCGAGAGGAACGAGCGGTCGCTCCGGTGTTGGACGTGAGGCAAAGTACGCGGCGACCCCGGTCAGGACGAGAGCTCCGGCTGCACCTCCCACGTAGGGAAGGTATTCCTCCAGGTGCGACTGTAACACTGCATTTTCGAGGTCTGGTTTAAGGTCAGTATACATCGTGCTCTGTGGTACGGGAGACGGTTATGGTGCAGGATGCGATAACTGCAGTGGCGAGCGCCTTGAAGATACAGAGATGTGGTTGTCTCTTGTCTTCATCGCACGGAGGCAGTATTCCTTTATCGCGTAGACCTTGTCTGCATCTTGCTGGAAACTGGCTTATTATAATATGTAAGGTAATATGGAACCAGCTTTACGTTAACGTTATCAATAATTTTGCAACATTCATCCTAACAGCTGATCAGCCTTTCCTGAATTCCTTTTTTACACCAATCAGAGAGACAACTTCACGTCAGACAATTTTGTTCAGTAAATATCTAGTATTTCCTGCAAAATCGTTACTGCGGTGGATGTTCTCTTTTGCTTTTTTATTGGGATACTATGTAAGCAGTTTCTTTTTACAATTTTGTTAGGGTTGTACCGCAGGCGATCGATTTTATTGATTCTTTTTACCCTCCAAACGATGCGCGTTTGGCTTGTTCCGAATATACGTGAACTTTATCTCGTACTTTTCACTTCGACTGACATTTAGTTAATTCCTACAGAAACCATTAACATTGTTAAGAAATAATAGCCGAAATCCGGCCAGCAATGCGGTTAAATCTTATTACAGCACATTTAGCAGAACTAACTATATCAAACATATCTTTTAGAGGCTCGGTTTCACGTAGAGAAATTTACAACAGTATTGTGGCCGAATTTCGAACGGAGAAACAAATCAAATAACAATATCATTTTGATGAACACCAATATTGTTCTTCATTTTCTTGGGCCTAATCATCACATGTGAAAGCCATGATGTGATGCATTATTGTGGGCATAGATTGTGGGCTCTACAGGCGTAGATTATAAATGGTTTTTTAAACATACATATTTTGCAAATAAAGTTCGACCTTTACCAAAGACCCAAAGAGAGTGGATGATAAAACCGTAATAGTTAAATAAAAATCAAGGAGTTTGATATTCATGTATAAACGATATAAAATGATAAAGTAACAAAGAAAGAAACTGCCGGAGCTGTGATATGTTTGCTGGAAATTCATTCAAAGTGAATCTAACCACGTGTCACGAGAATCAAGTCTCTAGATTATCCGGACTTCTACGAAACCATACAAAACCCAGATATCCTAATACTCAATTTGCGGGGGGATTACCGTGTTTATTTAATTCCAGAATACGCAAGTCACTTTTCCATGAAATAACGGAGATACATCTGCGTATCAAAACGAGTTGAATGATAAAACTGCAGGTATTCACGCTGACTAAAATGAAAAACGAACCTATCCGCAACGAAACTATTGTTAGCCATTCTGTTAAAGCGACAACAACCTGCTCAAGATTTGAACTTGCATCTGACTTATAAACATGTGCGAACATAGCGGTTAGTTCAAAATTCAAAGCGATTCACCGAGGATTGATACATAACGAGAGTGGTGAAAAACTTGACGGGTTCAAGTTTCTCAGTGAGTGTACGATGTGTAAGAAAAGCTCTCTAGGACTAGGATATCATCAGTGAAGTTACTTACTAGCTGAAGAGTCAGATCAGTCTCCCTTCTTCCGTATGTTCGCTCTAAATGCAGACACAACGTACGTACGAAGGCACGAACCGAACCGTTCTATTTTCTTGTGGACGATGCGCTACGGAAGTCACGCTGTTCGGAGTCTGCAGTTTTGTTATCGGGGCGCCTTGACTTCTGCCCCTGAGTTTGGAATTAGTCAGGACGGAGGCATGATAGGCGGGTTATCGTCCTGTACTTTGAACCGTAGCGGTGTATCTCTTTTCTGCTCAGCTCGACGCCTCACTGGTACCTACGTACAACGTGTATACCCAACCTCCTGGGGTTACGTTCGCGGTATGACGTCACCGGGCTGAATCGATGCGCAGCGTCCGCGCGACCCCTGCATTGGAAAGGGGAGCCACAGCCGCATGGCTCGACGTGACGCCGCGACGGCGATAAGCCTGGCATCTCTCGTCTCGCTGCGAGGGCGACGCCGCCCAGGGTAGACGTTCGGTCAAGTGGAGGTCTGCGTTCGATAAGACAAACTACAGCGGCAATTTTGAACGTGGCATGGATTGGCGGGTATTTGAGGACTCCCTTCAGCCTCATCTTCAGGGGCTTCGACGACGGGGTCCATCGACTCCAGTTTCGGGCCGGATGGCTCCACCGCACGTTGTCGTTTTCAAAGAACTTCTTTGAACCGCGTCTGGTAAGGAATTGGGGAGTTCGCGGTGACTCGTGATGGAAGTTTTCCTGGATTTTTGCGCTTCAGAGTCCGTGAGGCGGTAATCGTCATACGTCTTTCAAGAATGTGGACGTCGGCACAGTACTGGCCGATGTTGCTTCTGGCCCTTTTCGCGACGTGTTACCTTTGGAGAACGGGAGCACCATTTTCCTGGTTGTCCACCAGAGTGCTGGCACGAGCCTCCTTCGAAGTCGATCTCACCTTACCGTCATCCGAACTCAGGGTGTCTCAACGTTTTGTGAACAAGACCGCGAGAGCAAAACACACCGTGAGAGGGCCCGCAAAGATGAATCATCGCCAACCGATCTCGAGATACATGTTGCGGCTCTACCATCGTCGGCCCGACGCTGACATCGTGCGAGCTCTTCAACCGGCTCACATCTCTTGGCCGTTGTCAAATGATGGTGGAAGAGTCCTCGAGTTCTCCGTGCCGATCACACAACCTGGGGAGGTTCTGGAAGCGGCCGAGCTTATGGGGGCCGCCGGAATGATTCTCCGTGTTCATTCGGCCGACGGATTGCCTTGGAAGGACCAAGTTCACCGGCCACGAAGAGACGATGCTTGGAGAGGATTCAATGTGACCGATGCGGTTCTCGGCCGAATCGGTGACGTACTGCGACTTCGGGTACGCGGTAGAGTTGATGGTTGGCATCGAGGCGAAGGACCGATCCTATTGCTCAGCTATAGCAAGCCGAAGAACCGAAGACCGCGGTCGACCGTCGACGAGGAACAAGGGGACGTCACTACTACGTGGAAAAACGACGCCGCCCGACGCCGGCGTCGAAACGCTTGCCGCAAACGGTCTCTGTACGTTGACTTTTCCACAATATCGTACGACGAGTGGGTCGTTGCTCCGAAGGGCTACGACGCCTACCAGTGCGTCGGAAAGTGCTTTTACCCACTAGGTGACCATCTCAGTCCTACGAAACACGCGATCGTCCAAACCCTCGTTTACGCCGCGTTTCAGGCCGCCGATGAAGCCAAAGCCAACGTCAATTCTAACAACAACAATAAACCCGTCGGAAGAGCGTGCTGTGTGCCAACCAGGCTCAGTGCAACCAGTCTGCTTTACATGGATGCCACGGGAACCCTGACTTACCAGTATGGATACGAAGACATGGTGGTGGCAGAGTGTGGCTGCAGATAAGAGGACAGAGTCCAGAACTGCTTTGCTTCTAATAATATTGAGATCGGTCGAATGCAAGTTCAAGCAGTGTATGAGTATCAGACACGTGTGCCGGGAACACCCAGTAGAATACGGAGCTATTTTTACCTGCGAATTTAGATTTTCTTTTGTATATACCTACCTTTGAGTTTTGACTATCCTTATTAAGTATGAGAAATACGATCTTATATCAGTACGATGAATTTCTTTACGGTGCTGATGAATGCTACGTTTAACGGAAACTTTGTGCCGAAGAGACTACATTCTCTGCGATTATTTTGAGATATTACAACATTAAATTCTTGTAGCTGGATACTTTACGATGTCGGAAAAGCCGATATTCCTATTTGTCAGTTGTCAAGCTCCTTCATCAGATATTAAATCGTAAGGTTTTGATCTAATTTTAACAAACATTGCGAATAGTTAAAATTTGAATGAAAACCTCACATTATCTTAATTACATAAACTCTATTCGTTCAAATTCAGGGAAGGTTTTATCTGACTTCTACTATCGCGGTTCAAATGATTTGGAGCAATAAGCGCGAAGTGCATTACCAAATAGTTCATCATGTACGTGAGTAAAGATATAGAAGCACTAGCAAACTGGGGATGTACTTGTAAATAATATATTTTCTAAATAAAATGACACTGTTACTCGTAAAACAATATAAATTTAATCAATCAACATAATCAGTATATATGGTACAAAAACACATAGAGGATACAGAGTGTTCTCGTACACTCGTGTAGTGTTAACTAGTTCTCGAAACACGTTGTTCATCACCGTTCCTTAACACAATACACACACAGATTATAGTAATTCACCTTATGAGAAATCTGCTCCGTATACATACTCGTAAAAATAAAAAATCAACAGTTTTCAGTCACTATGATGCGAACACTTTTGAGCACATTTCGCTATTCTTTCTGTTCAGTAGGTACGACTTTGCCGGGGTCGAAACCCTCGACCTCCTCGTCTTTCTCAACTTATGCCTGCTCCCGGGTATCCTCTCAATCTTGTAAACGTGATGTCTGGCTGTTGACTGGGGCTGTGTGAGTCTCATGCACAACGATACTGGACCCGAAAAGTCAAGGTCGGTAGAGAGCTCGAGTTTCGGCTCAACAGTCAGCGTGAATTCCGCTGTACTTTGCACGAATTTTGAGCGAACCCTAGAGGCTCCGTGGACGGCAACACCAGCTGCCATTTCAACCAAGGACTGAGCGTTCCTCGACCAAAGACTCAGCTGCACTTGACCAGCGAGATCGAAGCTGATGGCACCCTCAGCGTCGATTTCCGTTAGGAAGCCGGAAGCCAGAGGCAACATTTCCTTGTGGTGATGTAGGGCTGCAAGTGTTTGAAAGGCTGATGTCCGAGTCGACGCTGTTCCTGACCAAACGTGGCCCATGAGCTCGCCTTGTCCAGAGAAGAAGACAAACGGGCGTATTCCAACTCCGAGAAGTGCGATTTCCATGCCGGCTGTTGCTACTTCTTCTTCAGTCGGGGTACCGGCGACTTCGTTGTCAGACGAGGAAACGAATCCGCCCAAACCACCGGCGAATAGTCCCAGGGAAAAGATCTGCTGGGTATGAGCGTCGGTCTCCAGAACGACGTCGACGATACCTCTCTTCAGGAGACCTGAGTGAACTTCTTGAATGGTAACCAGAGACCCGTTGCTACCCGGTGATTCGAGGAACGACCTCGTGAACGCCGTGCTTAAGCCTTTCTGAGCCGCAACGTGATAGTTGTTTACTTTTCCAGCAGCAGCTCTCGCCGCCTCCTTCAAGTTAACCGCAAAGTCGTCGTCCTTTTCAGCCAGCTGGTCTAAGCGCTGGCTGAGGTACCTTCGCACTTCGTAGGCTGGGTCCTGGTTTGCCAGGTACTCAACTAGACCCCGAAGTTCATCCTTTGTCGGTTTGGTTTCGAGGATGATGTCAAGAGCAAGAGTCCTCGCGCTACTGTCTTTTCTAGGCCCTCCAAGCTGATAGAAAACTCTTTTCGCCGCGGTTCTTACCTCTGGATTTATATGTTCCCGTTGCAGATTTCCCAGGGCTCGCCAAGCGACAACGCTCGTCGCCTTGGTGCCATTCAAGGCGTAATTGAGGAGCGTTGGAATGGCCGCTTTGCTCCGCAGGTTTCTCAATGCCCTCAAGAAGCGAAGCTTGCACTCCTCCCCGGTGCAAGTATCAAGTCCGGTTTCAAGACTGACCCTAGCATTCTCGATGATCGCCGGAGAGCCCTCCTGTCTTGCTAAAGCGGCTGCGGTCAGGGCCAGGGTTTCCGCTAGTCTCTCGTTCTGCTGCGTCTCTTCTGATCTTTTCAATACGTCTTTGACGACGTCTGGATGCGGCACTGGTGCCATGGACAACGCCCACAAGTATCTCTCAGTATCATCGCCGATTTCGTCTTGCCGTAAAGACTTCATAGCTGCCTTGTGGGTTGTCGGTGTAGCCGCTGATCCTACTACGTCCAAAAGTTGAGCTTTTATTTCTCGGTATCGAGGACTCTTTAGAACTTTGGCAAGGTCGTCGATCGAAGCTTCCCTCACCAAGGGTAAAACTTTAAGGAATGCTAGGGCAGATTTTGTTGATCCCAGAGCCGATTCGGCGAGTGCTGCACGATTTTGATCGAGGACTTGACCCAGCTGAAAAAGAATATCGGTATTAGTGCATGCAATCTTACTATATTTTTTTAAAACAAAATTCCACGCCGTGAAGATATCACGTTGAACGATCTTCCTTAAAGTGGAACAAATGGTAGGTTTTTCATGTATACTATACTGGGTGGTGACCATCCTGTATTGCACTATAATTCATGGAAATCAACAAACCGTAACGCAACCGGCATCGGGGCACGTAGGAGGCTCCAATTGCAGGCTTATGGAACTTTCTCTGAAGCTGGGTTCTAGTAGAACAATGGCATCCTTGACAGTTTCGGCGACTACAGGTGTTGCCTCCAACTTCCCAGGGACGAGCTCAAGAAGTTGCTGCGAACTGACGGCAGTGCTGGCTTCTGGTTTAGTTGCTAGGCTCATCTCGTGTCTTTCTTCGTTGAGAATGGATTTAGGCAAAAGACCCGAGATCAGATCGTACTCTGCTCTGCGAAGGCTCTCCACTTTCACCCCAAAGACCGGACTTGAGTGCTGTTTCTTTGGGGGCAGCGAATTGTCCGCGCAGAAAGTTTTTTCTTTCATCAGTCTGTGCGGTCCACCGGATAGATAGGTAACATTGCAAAGTCCCGACGCATCGTGCTCCAAGTAATCGCCATCCAGAGTCCGGTATTGGAAAAGACTGACTAATCCTCGTTTTAGGTTTGCAGTTGACGCTTCGTCCGATGGGTCAAGATACAGAGTGCCCAGTTCGCCCTTCTGCCATAGGACGAGGGCCGGTCCTTTCGAAATATCGTCCAGCCTCGAGGAGTGTTCGATGAAACCTTCCGGCTCTGGTGCTTTACGGGACTTGATCCATAACTGCGGTGACAGCAGCTGAAAATATTGAAGTTTCTTGGTAAATATTTGCCTCCAGATTCACTAGGGTAATTTGATCGATTCCCGTCCCAGAAAGAGAATAATAGTCTAACCCGAGCCATGTGTGTTGAATTTCTATTGGTAGTGATGAAATACGTGGACCAATGAAAATCGGTCACACGCGAAGTGTTTAGGATAGAATCCTTGACTGCTGACGCAACAGTGACTGTGATTAAATCTCCAGATATTGCTGATAGTGGTAGAGAGCATGAAAAGTCTAGAAATATTAACAATGCATTTGCATTGAATTTCCATATCGCAAATTAGATGTACGTGCAACATCGCGTATGTGCATAGGCAATTACTTGAATACATTTATACTCCTAGCAATGACCTAAAACACTATGACCTAATAATTAACTCAAGTTTAATTATATGCCACATTCGTAAATAATAATTTCGTTCTACGTGGTGTCAGCTTACTATCATTTCATTTCATGTTTAATAATAAGATGAATTTATTGCCTGCATTTGAGTTTCTAATTTATTGCTGTTAATTTAATGTAGTATTCAAAAGTTTCAGAGAATCAATGTATTCAAAGTCCAAAAGTCATCGAAATTCTCAAGGTTCCCACGTGCCAATCAATTTGCTTACCAATGTATTTTAAAACGTTATGGATATCCTCTCGTATCCTCTACGTCTGCATTATACCGACCTAGTAGTAAAAAAGATTCGTCAGCTTATTGCTATGCGGGTGAATGCGAGCTATTGATGTGCATATGAGCTGACACGTGATTCGAACGTTAATAGTTCCCCTGTAGTTGTGACGCTCAAAGTCCCGCAATCATCATTGGATATGCATGAAGATTACTTTATCCGTTTTATTGTAAAAAAAATGATGTAAAAAAAAGTATACAACTCATCGTCAGCAAGTTGCAGCCATCAGCCATCCTTATCGCGAACATTCCATTTCTACTAATTACAACTGAGCCTTGAGAATGGATATACAAAAATTCATAAGAGTGAAATAATAGAACGCTTTAAAGTTTCACAATTAGCTCACAACGGAATTGGTGGCAAGTTTTTTCGCGTACTAGTGACGCATCGGCAAATTTAAACCTTCATCAAAATTACAGTGCCCACGTCACTCGTGGAAGGAATGTCAGCGCGTTAAGCAGGAACAGATCGGCTGGTCATCAATTATGCACACCTTTCGTTCTAATTCATCGAAACAAATCCCTCAAGAACAGCAATCAAGTCTGCATAGGAATGTGGTAATAATTCGCCGATCAAATGAAGGCACAAAACATAATTTCATCCCAAGAGCATCGTGCTGGCATAAAGAAACCGAAAACATAGCTGCGACCTGTCATGCTGGCCTCCTTCTCACCACGTGTAGGTACGTAACATGTTTCAAATTGAGATCGTCTTACCTCGACTCTGAGCAGGAGGGTGTCCGCGTCGTTAGGGTCCTTCCACACCGCGGTCACGGCGAGTTCACCGGTAAGCTGAAATCCGACGTCTCCTCCGGCCCTTGGAGGGCCGGCCTCTTTGAAAAGAAGCGTAGTAGTGAGTTTGTATTTGAGTCCACTGCCCAGGGTCCATCCTCTCGCCGCACCAGCCACCGCTAAAATTATCAAAAAGAAACCACTGCACGATCTTCTCGTTGCCATCGTCTAATTGTCGCCGATTTCGGTAAGGTCTCAAGTTAATTAGTCCTACTCCGAAATACTCGTACTGTGACATTAACCGTCAAGGCGAAATTATTCGTTGGGTCTACAAAATACGGTTCGACTGTCGAAGAGTTCGCGAGCCGACTGAGTATCGTCTGGGTTCTCGACAGTGGCCAACTGGCATGTGTTGGTGAGCAACGCACACGGTCGCTTCGTGACCAGGACATAATCGGACTTCGTGGCGAGTGTGTAATCTCGTGGTGGTATTCGTGCGGTTGATACGGGCGCCTTTGACGCTCCTCGGTCGCCCTGTTGTTGAAGTACAGGTCACCTTTATATCGGCGATATGAATAAATCATCAAGATCGTTATACTATCGGAGGCAGGTGATCTCCTCTTTTGGCAATATTGAATAGCTAACTGGTTATGGCTTTGCCGAAGGCGTCACGTAAGCACGTGCTTCTCGAACGGAATTTTCTTTTTCGCATCCGTCAGTTACACGGGATGAGGATCGATAGCGAAATATAATTTCCGGTGTGTGAATTGCAGCGGTCTACTCCGAAACCGATTTACACCCGTCTGTAATATTGTTGCTAGTTTAAGAAGCCACCTAGGTGCGTGTATTCGCTCACGGTATTGAATCACTTTCGAGATCTACCCGACCACGATCGTCGGTACCGTTAAGTGCGTCTGACTCCTACTTTTTGTTTGTATATGTTATATGTGCGTGGAAAGTACGCGATGTATTCGACAGAGCGTAAAGGTCCACTTCCACGATGTGACGAACATTCGTGATTCCAGTCCTTAAATTGCTTCATGCATTCACTTTTACCTCATATGAAACAGCAGTTAATCTTCGTCAGCCTTCCACATGGTTATCTATCCTTTTCCATTATCCATTCAACAAGCGTATCAAGTGCTATTTATATTTATCGCGTCAGGTCAATCGATGAAATACACCCACGGGCAATATACACTTAAAATCCAATCCAATCCGGCATTCTACTTTGAAATTGGCAGGAATTGAAATCGTGCAAATCTCGACTGATATTGAGGTAACCACCAACGCGTTAGGCTCGATATTTTTATGCAATTCACTCTTGTTTTTCACAAATAATTCATTCTATCGGTTCGCATTTTGTTAATAGGTAAACAAGCTTATCAATCTTTATCTCGAACTGTGAGGTTGGTTATGTCGAAAATTAGATTTATCGAGAATGTTATGTCGCAGGAAAGACATTAAAAAAAGTATGCAACATATACACACATATCTATGATGTTGGTAAATTATCATTATCGGTATTTCGTTTCAGTGTTGGGACCGCCGAACTGCGGTATAACGGAACGAAATCAAAACCCGAGAATGGATTAAAGTTCAACGTTGAAAAGATAAGGCATTATTGCTTCAGAGTTTTACGTCAGAATAATTACATGGAACTACGTATCACGGTAATTTTGACGTCGGGACTTGTGTTTGAATGCGAACGGTAAATAATTAAGTTATCACTCCCAACGTTGTATTGAAATTTTCAGCAAACATCTTGTCGTTTTTTTTTTAAATATATATTATCCGTTTCAAATTATACTCAAAAAGGAAACTCAACGACCGAGCAGGAATTGAAAATGATGAAAAAATGATCCATTCGAAATAAGGTACGAGCTTTGGCCTCGGTCAATCCAAGCCTGAAGTGTGCTTCACGTAGTAGCTCCACCTCGTGTAACATGTTCTGCCATGCTTTAAAGTCAGGCACTCGTAACAGGAATTCCGGTCAATCTTCGGGTAGAATACTGCCGCTATACGAGGAGCAACGGCCGTATTGAGGCGGCCACAATTTCCCGCCCTTTATTCCGTATTTCATGTTATAAATGACAAGGGGCCGATTTGCTTCGCGTGCCATTTCGGATTTTTTTCCTGATCTTTGTCTGTTATTGTTTTTCTTTCGTTTCTTTCTTCCAGCCGTTATAACGGTCTCCCGAAACCCCGTTTACGAACACATGCGATTACATTATAGTCGGTCAATTGCCTAGGAAAGATAGGATGCGTCATTCGAGTCTAGTTGTAAACTAGAAGATTCATCGGACACCTTACTCCAGGCCATCGGCAGGCGGGCAGACGGAATTCGGTCATCTCATGTTTAGCCTGTGGCCGGTAATGCGATTAGGACACTGCAGAGTCCAGAGTCTAGACTCGGTTTGAGTAGCGTCGCGTTATTGGTGTAGTTAAGCGTTGGTTTGTATTCTGATTTGCCGAGTGACATCGTCAAGTCCCCGAGGCGGACTATTTGGATGGTTTTCCGAGTGAGGGTTCGGTGTGACGGGAAGTAGCCGGTCTATTATAGATAAACGCGCAATGTATCCCCGGAAATGGATAATTGCAACTTACTGTACGCGTCGACGATTGTGTGCATATTTACCTGGAGCCATTCGACAGTAGGAACCTGCGACAGAATGAAAACATTATCGTTAAAGTTCACGAGTCCTGGAAATTCGGATGAAAATTATAACCGAGGATGGAAATACCGCGAACAAACGAGGCAATGATACATTTTTAACGTAAGAAAAATAAAACGAACGACGAGCATGAAAGCCGCCGTCACCGCTGTGGTTTTAACGCTCGAAACTCGTTAACTGAATGTCAGGATGGAGAGTACACATTGATCGCGAAGAATGGCTGAAGGAGGGGAAGGAGGAGAAGGAGGAGAAGGAGGATCAACGGACCCGTTCAACGACTCCCTCCTTCTTTTTACTCCCCCACCGTCCCCTTCTGTCTGTCCGAGGAATCAATGGGGACGGGGACCGACGGGGACCGACGGGTACCGGTAAACTCAGGGAGGAGGGATTATACTCACCAAAGAGTGCCAAGAGGTAGACCAGGGTGACGGTGATGGCCACCGGCTTTCCCGAGCGCACCATTCTCCAGTTGTCGTACTCCCCGTTGCTCGTCAGCCTTCGTTTTATGCGCGTCTGTAAGAACGATTTTCCTCACTCGGGGACCACGTTGCCGTCGCTCGGATAGCGCTCGGTATTCCACAGTTGCTCGTCACTCCTCGTCCTACGAATAAACACGAATAATTATTAGCTGAGGCCGGCGTTATCGCTGGCTGGGAACCAGTGCGACCGAGAGGGCAGCCAGCTTGGAGGGGACGGACTATCGCTGCACAGGAGGGGGTTTCTCGGCTGTCCTCAACTGTCGCTCCTGCCCGACTACGACGACGAGCAAGTGCTCCACGTTCCTCGACTTCGCGAGTCATCGGTTCTATCAAAATGTGAAAAAAGGATACACGTTCCGATGCGAACCCTCGAGTTCTCATTACCCGGTTACACTTTGATGCCACGGAAACAAAAACACGAACAACCCCGTGATCTCTTGGCATTCGGCGAATTAATAGCACCGAACTGAATTTCGCGATATCGTCATCATATTCGGATTATTATTGGTTTTCTCGCCGGAAATTGGCGACACGCTTAATCGAGGCATTAATAAAGGCATTCGTCGGAGGATAAAAATGAAAATCATGTACCGAGTACTTTTGATAGTTGGATAAAGAGAATTCTAATCATAAATCATGTACCGAGTACTTTTGGTAGTTTGTAGGTGGATAAAGAGAATTCTAATCATAAGTTATCAGGTCTAGACTAATACAGTAATCCTGTTTTCGGCATATTTCCTACTATGGAATTCTGTCTGTTGAAAAAAATTGTGATTAAAAGACACTCAACCGTTACTTCACGCTTCGACGCACATGCTGCTGGAAGTCTATTCTTCATTCGCGGGATGTTGGTGCTATTATAGGAAACGGAATTTAATCAGATTGTATAATATTACAGTAGCGTTATGCTCATTGCAATTTTCAGATAATGCAGTCAACGCATCGAAACCATTTATTTGCGGTACACAATGAAAAACCGGGTAAATTATAGCCTAGAGGTAGAACAGTGAAGCATTTACCAAGCATTATATCCCGTACAAATATACGAGTAGATATACTTATAATGAAGGAAAAAAACCAAAAGTTAATATTATTGGTTCTTTCAGGCATTTCGTACTCTGTTATACACATCAAATCGCAGAAAAACCTTTGTAAGTTTTTAACCATGCATGCTTGTGTTTTTTTATCTGTACCTCTCTATGCCGTGTACGTTTCGTTTATGCTCGATCCGAGTTGTATATGATTATATAAATCGAAGGAGTTGACTTGATCTCCATAGAATATTTAAGAAATATTTCGATCTAAACCTTACGTATAATTCTATCTATAAAGAAGGACGAGGAGACCTTGAAAGCTGCGTCGTGTGCGCGTGGCTAATTTGGGTTTGTCGGTGTAGACACAGTGTGTAATTCTTTGCCTTAAATATCTATAGACGAACACTTTGCTAGACTTACAATTGGTGATAAAATTGAATGTAAAACTAGATAAGCGTAATATATGAAGTTTAAAATTTCACCGACTGTTTCGTTGTAAAATGTATATAACCGGCTGACCATTTTTTTGAGCAATTTCACTGCCTCTTACCTTCTTCGCTTAACGCAGGTTATGAAAGGCACTGACAATGAGTTTAGTGTCTTGTTACCAGAGTTGTGATGGGTGGGTTCCGATAAAAATCACACCTACTGTTACATCAAAAGACTAGGACTTATACGTAGACTTGTACCATTGTTCTTTTAAATATGTATACATAAATATGTGTCAGTGGTCACATTGAAGTTAGTACTGCACTCCAGAAACGAATTCTTCACATTGATTTCAAACTAATTCACGTTTGAGTGGAAAATGTGATGTTTCAAAAAAAGGGACCAAGTTTTGAACAGTTCAAATTTTTTTATTACAACCCATTTGACGATGCTGGTAATCTATAACGGCTCTGATCTTATCGCATTATAAAACCCTAGTGACGCGTGCGCCCTTTTACGAGCATGCGAACACGATGATTATGTTATGTGAGAAAATTATTCCGAGCAAAAATAATACCTCGAAAAAAGCAAAACCTGCATACCAGTTTTACTTTACTCGCAGACGGGATATGCCTGAGGCTTCTACAGCCGCTTGCTTTCCTCGGGCGTCGAAACTTCCTTGTTGACAGTACGGCCAGCTCACTTTAACGGGGACGTCGGCGTGGGTAGAAGACGTTGGAATGAAGCTATTACTCTGGTGCAAACTGGATGTCAGTTGCGTCTTGTTTCTACCGGATACCCAGTAGCCACTAACTCTACGCGGCCACGAGCGAATTGAGCATGTTAGAAAAAAAGTGATGCTACGTATCGCCGGTTGGGAAGTTTCTTATCAGTCCAAGTGATTTTTGACCCCTAGAATGACTCTCTGGCCTCCTTACTTATTCGCTTGCACGTTCGGTGCCTGTTCGTCAATGATCGATAACAAAGTGTGAGCGTATTTAATACCGAGAAAGTTGAACTGTTTTGATAACGCGTTCTTCTATGACGTATAATCGTATGTAACACTTGTGGACGTGCTTATAACCTGTATCGCCTTTCATAGAAAATATTATTGCTGATTTCAAAGTTTCGCGTGAAAAGATCGACGTTGTTCTTACGGAGAATAGAATTTATCTTTTCTAAACTGCGTAGGCGCGTTGGTTAAGCCATTATACGGTGGATGATTACATACATTGTATTTACTTACCGTAAATTGCGCCGAATAGAGGCTCGCAGAGTTATCCCAATCGACGTTGCTCAACTAGAAACTAACCACCGTAGCTAAACTGACGTTACGTTACCCAAATGGTTAACAATTTTCGTGAAACATCGTGCACGGCACAATTAAAAAATAAAATCCACACGTCTCATCACATGGCTGAAAATTTTAGATCATGCCAAATGGCTCAATCAAGCACAATGCATGGTAAGCGTTTTATTTCACCCCGCTTCATTAGTTCATGCGCGCGTTTACGCTGGTAAAGTTTTTCCGCGAGTTTGATTATAGTCCAGATGCACTCTGACCGTAAACCGTAACCGCCTCACACTCTTTTTGCACATTAGACTCACTAATTCATCAGAAGTATAAAGTTTCTCCCGCATTTCAAGCGAATCATCAACACTGCGATATCGCTTTTATCATGCAGTTAATTGGCGGATAATTATTGCTATAAAATTTTTTAAACATAGTGTTAAATATATTCAATAATTGTAAATGAGTCGCGACTCCATCGCGTCTGGCTTTTGGGAATGTTTGAATTCACACGCCACTTTGAAACAGAGGAAGAAACAGCTGTACAGAACGTGGTTGCTGTCACGTGGTTTGTGTCACGTGGCTGTTGTCACGTGGTCAGTATCACGTGATTCGACGGCAACGCTGCTGATTCTGGAATCGCCGTCGACGAAATTATCGCGCGCGCTTTGACAGGATGGTGTTATGAAAGACAAACTGTTTAAATTATCGGATTAGTCTGTTTGAATTAATTAATAAGTTGGTCACTTACCCAGACGATTTGAAAAATGGCTGACGAGTTTCCAGACCCTGACGAGGAGTTCGATTTGGTTCACGAAGATGAGTACGAGATTTTGAGGGAAATCGAAGGTAGAAAACATAACCTCTACGGATAATAAACATGAGATGTAGTTCACCAAAAAATTGAAAGGGTTTCAAATAAATATTCACCGTTCTCTAGTCTCTTAGATTAAAAGCGAACCCTGTTCACTATTTTTCTCCTTTATTCTGGGATTGATTGTTGCCAACTTGAAAAATTGAGGTACCTAACCAAACCTAACCAATCTTTTCACAGCGGTTTATTTCGTATTTTCGTTGTGAATTTCGCTATTGCAAGAAGAAATTGTTGGATTCCATTTTCGCGTTTAGAAAAATGTGTATTCTCAATGTTTCTTAAATTATTTTTCATCAGACTGAAACAAAAATCAGATCAACAGCTGTTATAAGAAAGGAAATTGTACTGATTCTGATATATTATTGAAATCTTATTCTGATAATTTCTTCCACTATTCCAAACTGGTGAGGCGTGAAAATCTTTCTATTCGCAAACTGTTTTTTTACAGGAAAAAGTTGCAAGAAGCAGTTAAACTTTTCCCAGACCAGTGAAGTCAGCACTGCGAAGCCAACGTCGCAAAGAATAGAAGTAGCACCAATTCCGCTTGATCAGTCACAAAGCGCAAATTTACCTACGCAAAATGGTCTTGATAAGCCGAGCACTACTAGCAATAAACGTACGATTGAAGATTTATTTGGAGATCTTAAGGACCTGATTGGAGATGAAGATTTTCAAGATGGTAACGTTCATTCTAATTTACTCGTTTTTTCAATTCAACTAAATTTGTTTGAAATCTCCAGGATCTTTCCATTCAATCCTGGCTCAGTCTTAAAATCCAATAGATGAATAATTTCAAATTTCACAGTTGCATGTTGTGAGCCCAAGGTGAAGAAACTTTGTTGGGATCAGGAAGTAGAAGTCATAAAAAAAATTGTTGCTGGCAGAAAACGGGAAGCTGATAAATGGAAGCCCATGAACGTAAATTCTGACCTTCCGAGGTAACCGATCAAGTATCAGTATATCAATTTCTGAATTTTGTACAATCCCTTTACTAATCGCTTTTTTACTTACTTGCAGAGATAGCAAAAAAGATTCAATTTCTATGAGAGTTCCAAATTGGAATTTTGTCGCCGTCACTCGATGTAGTGACAGTCAACGTCTTTACATAAGGGTGAAGAGTGATAGTAAATGTACTGTAGTCAAAAGTCGTCCAGCATCTGGCCTTTTGTCCGTTTCATTCAGTAAGCTGAAGGCAGAAGCTGAAGAGATCGTAAGTAGAATTAAAATGGAATAGTTGTTTCGGGAATGAAAAGCAAATTCAATGCAATACTAATTATTCTGTAATGACACATAATATTGATTCAATAGATGGTGAATGCTGCAAAAAAAATGAGTGAGGCATCTGGGAATTCAGAGTTGATTCCAGCCGCGTTTGGTCACGAATTATGGGTTGACAAATATCGTCCTCACAAATACATGGAACTTCTCTCAGAGGAGGGCGTAAATCGAACTTTCCTTCGCTGGTTAAAGTTGTGGGATAAAATCGTATTCCATCGTGACCCCGTCAGACGTAGAATAATGAAAACAGCGCCAAAATTTGGAGATAGAAAAAAAAATAACACAGCTGTCGAGGGCTTAGATGAGAAAGGGTTTCCAGTACCTAGAATAGTATTGCTGAGTGGGCCCCCTGGGTTGGGAAAAACTACTTTGGCACATTTGGCAGCTAAACACGCTGGATACAATGTTATTGATGTAAATGCAAGCTCGGACAGAGGCACCAAAGAGTTCAAGTATGTTCAAGCGACCAATTTTTATCTCATATGTAGAGACAATCGTCAAAAAATTCACATGTTTTTGAAACCGACATTATAAGTTGGTGCTAAATCGTACTTCATTTCGTTTTGCTTATTTCTTTCAAGGGCAGCACTCTACTCTGCGACACAAATGAAGGCTGTCATGGGGAAAAACCCTAAACCAAATTGTCTAGTCATGGATGAAGTAGATGGGGCCCCACCAGCGTCGATAGATATTCTTTTAAAATTCATTCATGGCAACCTCGAAGAGGATACTGATCAACTACCAAAAAGAAAGAAAAAAAAAGAAAAAAAAGAATCGACAGGCTGTCGAAGACCGATTATATGTATCTGCAATGATGCTTATGCTCCGTCTTTGAGGTAAATGTTATTTCAGGAGTTATTCATTATTTTAAAGTGTTTTGGGATGAAAATTTAGCCAATTGTTGAAGCGATAGTGAATTTGTTCTTCATCCAGCTTACAATCTTGTAATTTGTTGTTTGAAGGGCTCTTAGGCAAATCGCCCTGGTAATTCCAGTATGTGGTGTCAGTGCTGGACGATTGGCTGGTCGTTTGATGGAGATACTGCACAGGCAGGGACTAAATGCTGATCCTAGTGCCCTTGTGAGCTTAGCAGAGCAATCAGGGTGCGATGTAAGAGCTTGTCTGGGAGCGTTGCAGTACATGGGTGGAATTAAGGCTGGCCAGAAAGTATCTATCGCCCCAAAAGATGTTAGGCGAGGAATTTTCGATTGTTGGAGAGAGATATTGCAGGTGCCACGAGACAAAATTGGGCCAATGAATATTAAGGAGAGGATTCAAAGAATTCTACAAGTGGCATACGGCGGTGAGAATATTATTATTATTATTGTCGTTATTTTTAGATTGCAAAGAGTTTAAGAGATTGTCTGAAGCTTGAACAGCTAAGAATATCGTTGGAAATTTCAATGTGAATGAGAAATGCAATTTTTTTTCAGGGGAGACAGACCTCCTAGTACGAGGTGTGTTTCATAATTATCCTGAGATACTTTTTCGAGACGAAGGAATGGAGACCGTCGCCGCAGCTTTGGACTGGTTTCAGTTATACGATGTGTTAAACGACACTGTGATGTCTCAGCAGACCTGGAATCTGATGCCTTATTCAAACTACGCATTTGTTGCTTGGCATTTTGCTTTCGCTGGAATTCAGAATCCAAAGCTCACCTACCCTACTGTTGAAAATGAGGTAAGTAAGACTTGACTTGGACGATTCCCCTGTTCAATGGTTTATTCAAAATTTGAAGCTTCGGCGGTACAATTTACTAAAACTTTTGACACAGCCGGAATTTTTAAGAGGTGAGTGTAAAGACATAAATTGCCTTTTGTATCTTTCCATAATTTTGTTATTGTCCAAACGTGCATTAACTTTTTCGTGATAGCTGAATAAGGTCGGTTATTTTAAGAAATATCTCGTATCACACATGCATTCATAAAGCATTTGTAAAGTGGAAATCCTTATAGAATTTCTAACATGTTGCTATTATTCAAAGTTTGTTTTCCTGGGAACTGAACGAATTGGTACACTCGAAAGTTAAGTGACCTTACGATTTCCCGGAACATATTTTCCACGGAGATATTCACTGTAACCGCTGTATTAAAAATTTGCTTCTACTATACATTTGATTTGTAATGTTTATACGGTAATTTCTTGGAAGATATACAATATACATTCATGATAAATTGGCTGACTTTTCGCAGCGAACCAACAGTATGTTATAATACCCCCTAGGAGGCAGTTCATGGCGATTGACGCGACTGTTTTAACAATTAGCGTAAATTATTTTAGCCAGTAAAGGACCGCTCTGTTTGAAGTTCAAATTCCTGTATAATTACACCTAAATTTCGTAATTATTATTCCTGCTCTTGCACCGTGACACACCTTCGATATGAATAATTAAATGCAAGGTAAAAGATTACATTTACAGTATAACGTTCATTAGTTAATTGCTGCATCGAGTTTGTCTGGTAACCGGCATCAAAAGACGTCACTTTCCGCAGCGCCGTGCCGTCTTCTTCTCGAGACGAGTAATAATGGATATTCATTTGAAATTGAGATTTAACGCGGTACCGCCGAACCGGCTTACTCGATTTCATCCAATTTGCAATAATTTTGATTATACGGCTGGCGCACAACGATGCCAGTTGGCAGGTGGCAGCCACCTCGGTCCTCCGCGGCGATGACGGTGACCGTACGCAACACCTACCTACATTATTACAAAGGTACCTTCGAATTTCACATCAAGGGACGTTGTTTATACGCGGGCAAATCAACCGGAGTAAATCCAGACTAACCCTTCCAGTCGCGGGGTGTTTTGTATTTGTAAATAATCATAACTCTGAGAGAGATGGGGAGAGAGAGAGAGAGAGAGAAAGAGAGAGACGGGGGCGAAGAGATAGAGAGACATTTGTAACGTCAGGCACTCCGCGTATTTATCGCTGTTGTTGGACGTTTGTTGCGGCAATAACGGTAATGGCTATTTCCCTCTCCGCGCTCGCCCCCGCGTCCCTTTCGCCATTTCGCGCGGCCACCCCGTTCGTCTCTTCAACCCCCAGCCCTGTAGTTACCCCTTGCAAGCGATTTATCCTCCCGTAATTAGCGCGCGTAATAATTAATACGGCCGCGCATTGTGCTAATTATCAAGGTAGAACCTTTTAAGAAATGAAAGAACATTCGAAATAAAACAAAGGCGAAGTTGAGTCGAGTTGAGCTGAGTCGTGTTGTGTTTTAGCTTGTAAAGAGAGCGCGTAGTGGTGTCAGCTCGGGGTGTGTTTCTACCCGTTGCCTATGCGGTACGTTTATATACGTACTGCAGTGTGTATGCTGCACGACCGTCAGCAAAGCCAAGCAGCTATCCATCAGGGTGCTTTTGTCGCCCTAATGAGAGCTTGAATTATTCAGCTTAGACCTCCGCCCATCCCCCTTCCCTGGCATACACACCTCTCCCCGAGCCCCTTTCCCTTCCAACCTTATGAGCTTTACGCTTACTCCCACATCCGAGCCTTAAGAGAGATTCACACGTGCTCGCGATTTTTCCAGACGCTTGGTAATTAATCCACCAATCATCAGCTATTCGGGAACGCGCGATTTTACGATTCTTCTGTTCCAATTGTTTGACAGAAATTCATTTGAAATCCGGACTCGAATCGATAAATGAATGTTTTGGAATCGTTTTGAAAAGTTTTGTTTCCCTTACTGTACCAACGTTAATGCTTAAGTTGAGATTTACGCTCCGTTTTATCAGACGTGATATAATTTTCATCGTTTCTAACGGTGTGTTATTGGCTATGCGCCAAAGCTAACTTCTGCACAAAGTATTTATAATATAATCGCGAATTACAATAATAAATAATCGGCGCTTAATGTGTCACGGATGCGCCTGAAGCAACATACGTTACACACGAAGGTGAATCACTGCGCGACTCAAATACTTAATTTTGATTCTTAGCATCAATTTGAAGTCAGTGCTGTGTAAGAAAAATATTTCACGTGTGTAGGTTGATAGATGAAAATATCTCTCGCCCCTTGTTAAGCTAGAAAAGAAACGACATAATAATGTCTATGATTAGGGTGAACCATCCAGTTCGTGCTTATGAAAGAATCAGTAGTTAATTCCTTCTCTCATATTGTACCGGAGTCAAACTCTTACTGCAAATATCCTGCACTTTCGAGAGCTTGCGGATAATTTTTCATGCGTAGGTACAGTAAGTTCGTAAAATTAACAAACCAGCGAAGTCGGGTCTGTAGGAATACTGGATAAAGTGAAACGCTGCACTTTTGCGCAACAATTGGCGCGGCGTCGATTGCATGAATGTAAAGGTCATGCGAAAGCGACGGGTTAACGGCGGTCGTTCGATGCACATTGCACTTCGTGTACGTCGAGGACGATTGAAGTTCACCCACGGTATCGTGCCTGGATTTACTTATGATTTTTTCTGAGCCGAACACGTGTGAAACACCTTTTACTCTATATGTATAATACATACCTCCTTCTGTCAGCCACTTTCGCGAATATTACGTCCGGCTTCTCCAAGACTAAGCAAAGCTCATTTTCCCCGAGATAATTGCTCTGTGATACGGAGATATTTACATGCCTTTTTTATCTCTCAACGCGGACGAGAGCGCAAGGTAAAAAATTGTCGACGGATGAAAAAAACCTCCGCTTTACATCTGTACAAGGTATTCAGGTTGGAGGTACAAAGATGGGTCGAGATATATACCCGCTTTTCTCTCTTTTTGTCATGCCAACTCGTCGTAGCGATCGCATCAGTTGGGATCGCATAATGTGGAAAGAAATTGCTGCTCGCTCCGTGGATATTGCCGTTTGCATAAATTGATCTGTGTATTCTTTTTAAACGAGGACGGTGCGACTTTGGTGCGCACGTGTCGTCAACATTGTAAATTACATTTATGCGCTTCGACGAAGTTCAATAGAACGTTTTAAAACGTTCAATTGAAATTCGACGGTGTATACGCATAATTTAACCGCTACAATCCGCTGCGAACGAATAAGCGTTCAGAAGAACGTCACCTTCTTATTCTGCATTTGGTCGGTCACTTTTAAATTTTCATCCCTTGAGAGAGAAAAAATCGCTGTTTACAGGTGAACCAAAAGTTAGCTCGGACCAACGCCATTTTGAGGGTGACCCGGCAGGCTTCTGGCATTGATAAAATGGCCTTGGTCTTCGATTTGGCCCCGCTCCTCACGGATCTGCTCACGCCGTCCTTAAGGTCCGTTTCTTACCACCTATTCTCTCACGCGGAGAAGGCCGATCTTGTCAGGCTCGTGAACGTTCTTTTGGACCTGGGGCTTAATCTGTTCCAGGAGAAAACTCCGGAGGGTGGTTACGTCTACAATCTTGAACCGTGAGTGTGTTATTGAATTCGGCTTGATCTCCCCTGCATCAAAAGACCGGGATTCTTGATTCGTTGCTCTTTACAGCTGAACCATTCTCAAACAAAGAAACCCCCGTTCTCATTTTCAGAGATGTGTACAGTAATCTACTCTGGTTTTATACGCGGTAGAAAACTGGGTAGTTGCTTGTTTATTCACTTTTCGTATTTTTCATTTTTCAGGAACTTGGAAGAGGTTGGAACTTTTCCGAATTGTAGAACGCGGCGCAGTCTTACGTACGCTGTGAAACAGATTCTCGTTAGAGAAATCGAGGCTGCCCGTCTGAAGAAGTACGAGGTTGTCGCCACCGCGATATCGGACAGTAATATCAAGGCCGGAGCGTCTGTGAAACCATCGGAAACACGGAAAAATTCGGATACGCCGAGCACACCGACGGTACCAAATCATCTGGTAAGATTGCAGCCGATCACAACGCAGGTGACGCCGGAATCACATGTGAGTTTGTTCATTCTCATTCAGATCTCTACCATTTGCAATTCGTTGCAAAAATTTATCGCAAATTACCGTCTCTTTGGTGGTTGGCAAATTATTTTACGTAAGAATATTGGTAATACACACATGGAATAGCTGGTGCTTGTGTATAACGTCGCTTAAACTGTCAAATAAGCCGAGTGTATCAGCGCTGAAATTTCGCCATTTGCAATTTTGGCAAATTAATATCAGCATTAATGAATCTGAGTTACTAGTTAGGTCTGCCGCACGTGTCTTGTAAATTATGTCGGCGATCGTAAATCTTGGGACGGTTGACGGGGGGTTTTAATCAAAATTAATTATCGCTTCCAATACAATTATTATATTGAGATGAGCTACAATACTCCCGAAATTGTCTTTGGTCTTGATTAACGGAGGGATTGGGTTGGGTTTCTGGTACGTTACGCCATGTCATTATACTTCGAGAATCCGAGCGCAATTTTCTCTGTGCAAATTTAACCAGAGTGATCGCGTGAAACACCGCCGATGTCTGAACATACATTATATAGCTATAATAACTATTGTAATATATAAACTAATTCGCGATACGATATACATATATATATTTTATATATTATATATATATATGTATAAAATTTCTACGATTCTTCATTACATCTTTTTCTTTCCTTTCGGATGAAACAACGGAGAAATTCTAATAGAGAGCTAAATTGTTCACCATTGATTCAATTTTCGTCGATAATTACAGTGTACGGAATTAAAAACAAGGTTAAATTGTGTAAATAAATTTACTTGTTGGTCGGTAATTTGGTATATACTTAAAGCAATTTACGATCCAGAGATAAGTTGGTAATTCAGTTTTACAAAACTTGAGGTCTTGACTATGCGGGCGTCGATTTCTCGATTGAATTTCTATTCGATTTGCAACATTTATACGGTATACAATTTCTATCACAGAAAGTTAGGAATCGTTATATTTTCATCGCTCATTGTACAAACGAACATAGCAACATTTTTTCAAACCACATTACCCCGGAGTTGCCAATTTATCGGAAAATTCAAACAACCATCGAGTTGATCTGTAAAATGCGATCCAGAATTGTAATTCATCCTTCATCCTATTTGTTGCACGCCAAATAGTAATCGGAGCTGTTTTGGAATTTCCGGATAACTAAACTGTGTAACGATACTGTAATCATGTTCAAATAATTCCCTGACAATTTCCATTTCATCGTCGTCGTATCTCACAGCATCCATAGGCGACATTGTACATATATTTAGGTATAACGTATCTATGATATCGAAACGGGCCGCCGGCCTGCTGATGCCCCGGGTCAAATATGCGGCACCAGAAGAAGCGATTCGTCGAACCTAATCGTCGTCGACTAGCAATAACGGCGTATAATTGCTCGCTATGACAATATAGATTAGCTGGTATGTGATATATATTTAATGTCTATACAGTCTGTTCATAAATTGAATTCACTTATTCTCTACGACGTCTAAAATCGTACCTATTTTTAGGAGCTTTTTTTTTCGAATCGAAATTCAAAAATCCAGCCGTGAGCTCGAATCGATAAAAAAAGTTTTAAAGATTGTGTCAAAATTTCAAATCGATCTGATAAAAATGAACCGAGGAATCTGCGTCACCGGATTGAAAACGCGATCGTTCGCAACTTGTACGCGCTATGCCGCCATTTTGTTACTAATTTCAATGAATAAATGCTAAAATGTTCTTGGAAACTATAAACAGTAAATCCCTCATACTCAAATTGCTCTAAGTGTTTTCATTTTTTATTTAAAAAAAAAATAACTCCTAAAAATGAGTATGACTTCAGATCGTACGAGCTGTTCCCCCCTCCCCCACCCCCGTTCAATGACTTTGACTTCAACTTAATTGAAACATAAAAGATCAATTCTTTACGTTCGATTATATATATTATCTCTAATTTATCAAATATCTTCCATCGTTCATAACGCGTGTAATTCTAAGAACCGCATTACATATTTTACGCTTCAAAAACTACTCGTACAAGATACGTCCTTTACCAATTGAAGGTAATTCAACCAGACACAGTCGTCCGAACGCGTCGTCACACAACTATTGCATACACAGGCACACACGGGTACAACGTACATTACAGAGTCCGTAGGACGGAACGGGGGTCGCATGCAGAGCGTGCGTTTATATCATACGTGATACTTCGGTGGCCGTAGGAGAATCCCCCTCCCCTTGGGCGAGGTTGGATCTGCCTGGTGGCCCCCGAGTGCTTCGGGATTCACTATTCATACAAGCGACAATTAGATAGGCATTACTATGGGATGGCCGAGGGCTGAAGGAGAGGGGTGGTTTACACTGTGCACGGCACGAGCTGCGGTGGATGCTGCGTGCACCAGCAGCGTCGGGACGAAGGAGGCGAGTGTCAGCGGAGTACGTTGCGGGGGTGAAGCAAGAGGGTTGAGTCAACCCTGAGCCCAGTGTAAACACGTTTTAATAGGGATTCGCTCGAGCGAGCATAATAGCCTCTCGTACCCGCCTATGCCTCTCTATCCGTATCGCCTCCGCCAGCCACCCTCCCGCTCTTCTTGAACTTTCAAATCATCCCCGACGGTGCAACATGGCACGCCATCTTTTTTCAAAACTTGCACGATAACTTACGTGGAACCACGTATTTTTCCTTTTTCTTTTTCCATTTTATAACGTGGAAGTATTGTACTCTGAGAAACACTGATAATTGTAAGTAAATTTACTTTGTGTTGAAATCTTGTCAAATTTCACGTTGGTAAATATCGGCAGAGATATGACAAAAAAGCTGTCCACGCGTTACAGCGTATTAGGTTATAGGTATGTATGTTCTTTGGGCGCTAGGTAAATGTCGATTTGAAATTTAAAAAAAAAAAAAAAACACATCGCTGCTCTCCTGTCTTGATTTTTCCCATAGCTTGGAGCGATTTTGAACGTCCTGCAATAGATATCATTGTCAATATATTTCCGGATGAATAAATTCTATTTCCTGATAATAAAATCATCCCCCACTCTAAAGAAAAATGATAATCCGAAAACCAAGAAACCATAGTTGCTCTAAATCGCAGAACTTTTCGTGCGCCTAAAAAAAAACAATTCTTCATTTGGTTCAAAACGAGAATTGCAGTGCTGTGAATTACTCTTTTTCCCGCAAATTCTCCGCATCTGTAGATATAAAAATTTCATTCTACGTATGTCACACGTACAAGCCCCGCTGGTTTCTGTTTCGGCATAATCACCCTGTCAAGGGGCATTCGGTATTGAGTACAAACACTTACTATTAATCCAGCGTACATATTGTCCAGATGGTTCTTGAGAAATCGCTAGTACACCCTCGGCGTGCCCTGACCCGAGTCCGCAACCACCGGGAATGTATATATTATACGTACGGATAACGATGTATGCGGGCAAACACAAGTGCAGAAAAATTGCACAGCTATGCGCCGATTCTCTCCGACATCTCTCCACGTTTATATAACATACACCTATAGCTAAACGGAAAAGTTCCCCCGTATTAATTTGTCAATCCGGACGTCCGGCCCACCCGATCGTCCGTTGTTCCGAACGGCGGAATGCCATCTACTCCTTCTATTCCCTCTCATTCTCCGCCCATCTTGTCCCGCAGCACAGGCGCTACGAAGCTAGAAGAGACGCGGATGGCATAGCGCTTGTGTCTGTACGACGTTGGATAGAAACGGTATAATAGCCCGTAGGTACATTAGGGACACAGAACAACGGCATCATCGTCCGGCGGATCGCGGCGGTCGGTTGTTCGGATGGCTAAAGACGGATGCTGTGGACGGACGGATGAAATAGACGGTTGAATCGCGTGGGTTGGGCAGGGATCGCAACCGTAGTCGAGTTTAACCAAAGGGACGTAATCGCGGGGGCGTCGCGAGGGGTTCAAGTCTATGGCGGCGGCGCGGCGCTACGTGGAGCGTCGGGACGCCGGACGTCGCAATCTGGCCGTTCCGCCCCTTCCCCGTATCCCTTCGTCCTCTTCCTTTTCCTCTTTCGCTTCTTCCTCCTCTACCTCCAGGCGTCGTCCACCATTCCGGTGATAATGCTTCTGGTACACGACCAGAAACGTCGACGACATTTTATTACTCTCGGGCTAGTTTTACGCGCGCTAAAATATATAACGTATTACATGTAGGTATGTCGTCTTACTTCAACACCCTGGACGGAATAATTTATCACACGAAATTTGACGCTGCGTTGCTTGTCAGGTCGAAGACCACGGCTACGTTGCATTCTCAGCGTTTATTACAAATCGCGAAAGGAGGAGAAATTATGAGTTTAGTTTCCGTGGTAAGACCGTTGCTTCGTCGATAACGTAAATACGTGTTGTAAATAGGAACAACAAAGTACGTTTACGTGTAAGTAAAATTTGAAGACTGGGAGGGTGGGCGCCGCGACGTCCAGGCGCCCTCTTGTTTCTTCTCCTCGCCCCGGGCATCCCCGCAACTCCCTCGGCAACCCCTCACGTCCGCTGGTCCTCCACTTACCCTTAACGACGTTGCCGGCAAATAAAAGTTGATTTTTTCCATCCCCGCGCTTTCCCTCTTATCCTCTACCCTCGCCCTGTCCTTCTCTTTTCCTCCTCATCCTCCCGGATCCCCACTTAATCTTCTCGTTCTTTCTACCGTATTTTCTTCCAACCCCCGGGCTGACCACGTATCTACACCTACATGTAAAAATCTTACGTCGATTATACAATACACTGCATCATTCTTGAATGTGTGCGGGGCCTCGGACCTGCCAAGGCGTAAAAAACTCACCCCCACCAAATCCCGGATGAAATAAAGCTTTTACTCTTAACATCGTTCGAAATTACGTTAGTTTTTATACCCCCTGTATATACATATACGCGATCTTTCTTGGCTCGTGCAGCTGCCAGCTCCGATCTGCAGCTCATAAACAACTAACGATAGAATTAGACCAGCATCTATAGAAACTCTCTGGGACTACACGCCGATGCTGCTGTTGCTGCAGTTATACCGATGTTTGACAGGTTGAGAAAATCAAGTTTAAAACTCACTTTGACACGGTGTCGACGTCGACAGTGATCGATGGCTCAGTCGGAACCTCGGTCACTCTCTGTCGCCGAAATTAAAAGGACCCGCCAAAAGTTTGCCAACCCAACTGACTAGGGACGATATTTTTTGTCCGAAGATTAATCGCATCGAAACCCATTGCATTGATTGTTGTTTGGCTGTGGAGGTTTGACGTTACGGCATGTACACGGAATTTAGAATAACGACACAAGCGAAATGCAAGAAAGGAGACGTGCATAGGATGATTGTTAATTCTCTCTTCAGCAATATCTCGATTTCTTCGGACGTTTGGTGGTCAAAAAGTCGCCCCAGAATCAGGAATCTACCGGCGGACAGAACAATAGCGTATCTCCTGGAACGAGGCAGGCTTTATCGCGGAGCGACGTGTGGTTCAAGTATAAGGAGGGTTACAGCAACGCGGTCAGACGGAAGGTACGAATTCGAGATCTCCAGTAACAGTAAGTAATCTGGCAATCCGAGTTGCAGCGGCCCGGAGAGGTTTCATCGAAGGACCAAAAAAAAAAAACATCTCTTCCGTTTAATTTTAAATACTATAAATATACAGGTCATCCATGAACACGAGAGTGAGATTTTATTATTTTTTAATGTAGTAGGTACCGTAAGTCTTGTTGTTTTTATTACTATTATTATACGCGCCCATCATTGATAAAGAATTTTATCGCATTATTTTACCACATCTTGGAATGATTTTAAAAAGTAAAAGTAATAATGTATACAGGATCTCGAGGCTTTGTGTTTTATTTTTATTTTGAAAAAGTGTTGAATATAAATATAACAATTCCGTAGTTTTGGAAATGGGAATGTTCTTCTTCTTCGTTGAAATTCTTCTGCCGTTGCAGATTGATAATCCCCGTTAGAATGCCTATGCTTATTTTTAACTGATTTCACGATGGCGCATTATCATCCTTCAAGACCCATTTTAGGATCGACATTTCCTCTAGAAGAAAAATCATGGAACATACGTGTGCGTGTAGATACATTCGTTTCATGATCGAGGCCACGTGCATCGCCACTGTCAATAAGTCAAATAAAGGCTAGAACTTTGATAAATACGCCGCCAGTGACTTGGCAGCACACCATAATCTCCCAAGGATCAAACCTTGAATCCCTTTCAACATATTCGGTAATCCAAAATCGTCTCGCTCCTTCCTTCATCCTCTTCTGTATGTGAAAGCGTGAATAAAACAAGTACATACAAATGAAAATTCAAAATTGCATTTGAGGTATAGTTCGTTTTTTATTCTTTTCTTTCGTTTTTCTTAGAATACATCACAGTGCGTTGAAGTTTTGTGTTCAATTACGGTTTTTCGACGCGATATAAATTATTGTCAACTAAGTACACTGCGCGAGGATTCTCGAGTGGTGATTTCTTAATATACAGGTACGATGTTTCGTCTTTGGTCCTAGTTCGGTACGTGTGGATTTGCTTAACCCGTTTTATGAATGTGACGGAGTTAGGGGGATTATGAGCCAGGGATCCGAGTGATTCCCTGGAGATCCCGAAGAAGGATATTTCTGCGACGCGTGCCCGACACGCACTTAACGAGACGTACCACAAAGTCCAATTCAGTGTAAGGTGCAGTATCAAGAGCCACGCTTTCTCCCAGCTACATACATAGTCCAGTACCAGTAGGACGTGCGTGTGCAGTCCACGTGTGTATGTACATACCTATCTATTATATGCATGTACCCACGTTAGCGCAAACGTGATCGGCGCGAAAGCATCCCCAACAGAATTACAAATTCAATAGCGCTCTGCAGACGCACCTGAGTCCGCCCTCCAGGCCCCGTCCCTCGCCTCTTTCCTCCGACCCCTTTTCTCCACCGTTTAGCCATATCGCCATAATAATAATTGCCGTGGTTTATAGACGGCCATACGTCGCACACTCGACCCCATATCCACGATGCTCGGCGTATACGTGTGCTGCAATCGTATGCGCGATCCCCCGGAGTCGCGGCCGCGCGTGCCAAATGCCACACTCTCGCGTTATAGCCGAGCAACCTGCATATGCAACTCTCGGAATTGCTAATTTTCACCTTGCGTTGGCGTACGCGCTTTTAGTCGAGGTTGCAACGAGGTTACCCAACACCGCGCTGCCGCGTACCGTCTGATTCCGTTTTGGAACACTCTGAAACAGCTGGGATTTCGACGGGCATTCAATTCCGACGAATCTTTCACTGATGAGCTTAAAAGTTTCGGGGTATTTGCGGGATCTCGTCGGTTCGAAGGGTGAGAACTTCTGATAGTTTAAATTAACGATGGGTTGAGTACCAAAGGATTTTAATTATCAACGGTTTACGGTATACACCCGTCCCATTGCCTCATCCAAATTTCTTGCCGTCATTTAGATCCATTTGGAATTTCATTTCTTCGGTAACTTGCACCATTCTAAATTTATATCCTTAGGATTGGCAAAATTCAACACAATCAATGGTCAATATATATATCAATATATCATAAACTTTGACCATTCTGAAACCAGACCCGCATGATTCATGCGTATTTGAGTTGCTCGTGCACAAAATATCCACAACTTGTCAAGTTCCCCACTTTCTCCGATTATAATAATGCCCGTATTTTCCTGACCAGAGCTGTAATTATAGACGAACCACGCATGCACTGAAATTGTAAGATTACACATCGTACCCACACATACGTGAATATTTTATAATTGGCACAGTGAAAGTTTTACTACCCGCAACAAATTTTGGAATGAAACTTTTTTACCGACACTTGCTGCCAAGAACTTGGTAGATTTTCTTTGACCTCTGAACCGTAGACTGTGATCCGTCGCGTAATGATCATGAACCGCACAAGTTACGCCATATCGTCCAGACGGGAACAACGGGTCTCGTATTATTATCGAGATTGGCGCCCCTCGCCGCCTCTTCCACCCCTTGGCATAGCATCCCGGATGTTCCTCTTGCCCCCAATCACACCGTCGGCCACTAAGTGCGATCCATTACGCGTAATGGAATGCGCCAATTATAACATTTGCTGAATAATTGGCCGCCGCTTGGTGAACCGTCGATGTTCACGGTTTGGGGTGGTTCCGTGCTACGTTATGCGCGTTCTACCCGATTCCGCTGTGTTGGTGCGTTCGTTCCGCCGATCATGTACCGTATACTCTACCTACTCAGGGAGCTTTTGCCCTGAGCGTGCGCTCTACGCGCCAAACATGCGCTCAACCACGCTCTACCGAATTTACTGTGATCCAAACGTTCGCCGGTCTTACCCTGCAATGTAGCATCTACGGATACGCATGTACGGATAAATTTACCCTCAAAACGGAGTCTTGGTTTACGCAATTTCGTTTACAGGATTAACGTAAATATTGATTACCTCTTTTAAAGTTTCCTGCAACCGGATAACAATCACAGCACTTTTTTTCGTACGAATAAATGATAAGACCGTTTGAATGTTGCGGTGATTCGTGACCTGTTCAATGATCTAGTTGAGGTAGTTTAGCAGTGATCTTTGTCAATTGGCGTGAAATTGTGTTGAATTCAAGATTGGATAGAGTGTTCCGCTATTATCGGTTTCGAGCGTACCAAGAAGTTTGGAACTTTGATTTCCACCGCCTTGGTGGATGCGAAATTCTCGCCATGTTTGCCTAGAAACTCGTGAGAGTATATTCGTATAATACTTTTAAGTAGCGTCATGAAACTTTTGCACTTGACGACGACGAGTCTGTCACAGTATCGCGTATACAGTAGATACGTGGTATAAATGAAACATGAAACACCGGGGACGGGAATTAATTGGTCACATGGCGAGTAATCAAATTACGGTGTGCATTTTTCCATTGCCGAGCGTTGCTGATCAAAGTCAACGGTTTCCCGGATACAGACGTATAGATGTGTGTGTACCCATAATGCAGTGTAGGAACCTGGTTAGCTATATGAAACGGGTATGTGAGTACATACCTCTATGGAGATACGTACATGGACTCCTGATGCTCGTCGTAACGATGTTAGCGCGCGTGTTTTCGCGCGATCCAATCCGCCGCTAATTAACCAACCGAAGCAAACTTCGTTACCTTCCGGTTCTCGCTAGTCGCTATATGTATACCAATGGCCAGGGTTGTCTTGAGAGATTTTATTTCCGTGCAACGAGGTATCACAGTGACACGAGGCCCGTACGATAATAAATTCTACGGGTAAAGATTTCGATTTCTCTTCACATTGTCAATTCCGCGAACCGTTTGTTTATTTTACAAGCTATTGTATATGCAGAAAAGCGTAGAGAATTGTATTACGAAAATGCTTGTACAAGTTTCAAGGTTCGAGTGCATACGAGGGTGGACGTGATCCGCGTTAAGGATACTCGAGTATTTAAAAGCTGATCTGTCACATCCATGTTTTATTCAAAAATTCATTCTATGGACGCGAAAGAAGAAGAGATAATCCCGGGTTTCCGGTTTTCAGCGGCGCTTGACGAGAAGCGACGTGCTCCTGTGCCGACAACGTCTGCGGGGATTGGTGCAGATCAGCGGTGCGGACGGGCCCCTCGTTTGGGACCACGTTGATCCGCCCCGGGGAAAAGGAATAGGCATAGAAAAGTGGATTCCAAAATTGAAAATCATTGCGGCTCTTGATCCTCTTACCGTCCCTTGACGAGCTCTATAAATCCTTGTTTGTTTCGAGGGATTCGCCGCGGTTCATTTCCCCCTAGTCGTCTCGATATCTTCAACCCCGTTTGTAGAACTGTTCGTGCCAGTTAAGGGATTGCTTAGCGAATTATAAAGTTTGAGGGATTAACAACTCGGTCTTAAGGGAACCTTAGATCTCTTTCTTACAAGAAGATGCCGTCAATTTTTCAAGCAAGTTTTCCAAATTTCAAAAGAGATCGAGGTGTGGGATGTCGGAAGAACAACTCGGATCATTGCGGTAATATAAAATGATAATTATTTTTCTACCACTCATCTCCGGTAAGTGGGTACATTTTTCTTAATTCCATCAGCGCGGAACAAGCGAGCGCAGCTTTGACATGCAAATTACCTGACAATGAATTTCGCAAAACCTTTTACCGTGGAACGCGATGTAAGAGGGAGTGGAGGAGGGTGAGTATAGCAGTCGCGGTAGCTGAGGGTGCGGAGGGACCGAGAGACGCGAGATGAAGGATCGGAGGGACGGACGGAGGGTTGGAGGGACGAAGGAAGCGAGTAGAATGGCAGGCGAGTGGACGGAGAAGGGGAGAAGCAAGAAGCAGGGTGACGTCGCGGTATTAATCACTGTCTACCATCGTCTCCTCTCCTCTCTCTTCTCTTCTCTTCTCTTCTCTCTTCCGTCTCCTTTATTTCCTTTTCTCTACGGCTCGTACATCTATCGTCTCTCTCTCTCTCTCTCTCTCTCTCACTCTTCACTTCACTTCACTTCCATAAGCCCTGCAAAGATCACAGGGGCGTACCTACCACCTTACTTCCACCCCTCGGCACGCCAACCCGACGTCTTTCCAACCCCAAACAATTTTATCTGTTGTCTGTAAGCCTGTACCGGATGTCACGATTCGTTTCACAAAAGGAACGAAGAGCTGACAAGAACGGGCATTTACCTTTGATTTGATATTTATTCTTTGACGGTTACGTTCGTCTGTTTGTTTATTCGTTTTTTTTTTTTTTTTTTTTTTTTTCTCGTGCACTTCCTTTTACGTCTTATCTCGCTTTACGAGGCACGACGATCTTATAGTGCGATCCCTCGTTACAGCCACAGAAGCTTTTTCAAATTCAATCAAATCTTTTTCTTTTTATATTATTTAGCGGAAACAGAATCAGAACAGATGCGCGGTAGAAAATCGATCTACACATAATATTCCGTTGATTATTTCTGATTCCGAAATACAAGTTTTGTGTCTGCAGGGTTGAAATTTGTACAAGTTTAATCAACAATGGAAAAATTGACGAACAAACGTGCCGATTCGGGACCGTTCTCCATCTACTGAAATTTACTATCTCGCTGGTGTAGAAGAATTTTTTTAATTGCTTCGTTTTCTCGAAGTAAAAAAAAAAAAAAAAAAACGACGACGAGAAAAAAGTTGGTGAAAAATGTTATCCCGCAACTAGTCCGGACTTTGTCGTTTTTCCGGAATGTTAATACAGCGTCATCTTCAGGTACACGGTTCGTCGGTCTTCCAGAGATGTATGCTTACACCTATAATACGTACCTTTGGTACAGTAACAGTGTAGCGAAGCGGAACCCCGGAGACGTCGTTAGAACGCAATCGCCTCCCTCAAAGTGGCTTGGCGCCCGACGTCTCCTCTCATTCCTCCCTTCTCTGCCCCCCCCCCCCCCCCCCCTCCCTAGCTGATAGCGAGAAAGCAGGCGATGGGGTAAAAGTGAAAGACAGAGAAGAGCGCGGGGAGGGATAAACCATGATGTCGTTGATTAATACGGTTTACCAGTAAGTGTAACGGAGTGTGTAGATCGCGTGGACCACCCTCGAGTTTCCCCGCGTCATCCCCCCCTGGGGCATCCCCCACCCCCGACTCCCCCGAAAGAGGGCCAACCGGAGCCACGTGCCGATCAATGGCGTCTTGTCTCTGGTTGGTGGATCCCGTGCCGCGGACCAACCCCTCGATTCGCCCTCGCTTCAACCCCGTTGAACTCCGGTGGGAGGACGTGCCGCCGCGCCGCATCTCACTTTTGCGAGGAGCATTGATTCCCAACAACCCTCTGTACCCGGAGGACACGGGGGCGCAGACCGGAGGAATTCGATGGTGGAATATCTGCCTGCTCGTGTCCTCGCTGGAACCAAAACGTTCTTTGGGGTTCCGGGTGCGGAAGAGAACTTTGATGTAGGATCCCAACAGCAGAATTACGTGGGATTAAAATTAGGGTGGCCACACACCTGGAAAACCTGGAAGTATCGGGGTATTTCAAATGGGTCGTGGAAAACCTGGGATTGTGGGTGGATTTTTAATTTGGTTGTGGAAAAAACTGAAAATATCAGTCTTCTATCGTGGGAATTAGAAATAATTTTTTGAGGTAGCAGGTTAACTTTGTTTCGTTGGGAAAAACAATTGGCTTAAACTGACTTTTTTACACATCATATTTTTCGTCAATTAGATTTGAATTTGAACTGAATATAAAGTTTAAGCTGAACGATTTAGATTTCAGCGACTTACTAGAACTAGAAAAATGTCACCGAAAAATTGGATTTAGTTCCTGGAAAAGTCATGGAGTTTTTTTCTCAAAAATTTATGGCCACCTTAGAAATTAAGTGGACTAAATTTATCCAGATTTACGCTCGACTCCTGGAAGTATTGGATCATTTATCTGTTTTCTCTTGAAATCTTCTCGTTGCATTTTTTTCAATTTCTTTCGTATCTGTATTTATTGTGGTTTCTTTTAACCGAACTTTTATGCGTAACTTGATATGCAAATTCCTTTTTTGCATATCCCTGAGAGCGCAGCGTTATCGGAATAGCAAATCGTAGGGCTGTAACGTAATTAGGTCTGCAGGCATTCGAAGCAAAATATTTCCAACATGAATTATCGGTGGGCTAATCGTGTAACAAACTTTCGTTTTAAACAAAGTGATTGACGTTTTGGCAAAATCGTTTTTCACATAGGTGTGCACCGTGTATTTTTATAGTGCCAAATTCGATTTAACTAACTATTATAAATATACAGTTTTTACTAAAGCAATATACCAGACACAGTTCCAAACGTAAAAACAAGCCTGGGGGTCTCGGTACGTAAATTTCGATGTGTATAATTCGGTAGACTTCTCGCACATGCAAGAGTTAAATCTCACAAGCATATGATAATGCGAATCGTCGTCTTGCATCTTATTTAGAATGAAAAAAAAATTCCAACAAGTACAATCTGCCGAAGATTCAATCTGATGGAAAAAATTTCATCCGATAAATCTAATCGAACCATCATATCGCCGAAGGCGTGATTTCCTCGTTCAGCACTCTCGGGATTAAAATATTTCCGAATAATAGTGTACTGTTTCAAAAAATTTACACACGTTTCGTAGATCCCAGCTAACGTGAGGCGGTGAGGGATAACTCGGATGTATAATACGCAAATTCCTGTGACCATGAGATTAATCCGTTCTAGAAAAAATCGATTTAAGATAATTGGAATAAGCGCGTGCGTGTGTGATGAGATGTACACACTTCAAAAGCTGGCAGATTGTTTATGCAATACAGATGTACAACGATTTTGGACTAAAGATAAACCTTGCGGTTCCGACTGCAGCGCGAGGCCAGAAAATTATTCGATGGAAATCTCGATTCGATTGTTTATTTTTACACGCGATTTACATTCAAAGAGAATACACGCGCGTTTCGAACGTGGGTGCCTAATTTGACAGCGATATTTACGTACGCGTCACGGATGCAAACCTATTAACGACGCCCGACTGATCGGAGGAGGTTAATTCATGATTCCGTATAGACAAAATCGAGGACGTGACTCTAACACGCGGTGGTTTCGTTGCCGAGAATCTCATTAACACCACTCCAGCAGTTAAGGCTGCCAAATTACAATATTATAATTGTTACGAAGCAGAACCTGTTCGATCATGCACAGTTATTCGTAACATGCGGCCAGCGTTGAATTTCGATGAGTGAGTTAACTTATTTATACATTGCGCTTCTGAATCTGCTTTCCATACGAAAATCGACTTGGACGTGACAGTGAAGGCTTGAACGTGCTGATCGAAGATCAACGTACGAAAATTTGGCGAGTTTAATCTAGAAATAAATGGAATATACTTCGTTTGTGTTATTACAAATTTCTTCTTCTCACTTCAGATTATCGACTGCTGGAAATTGATTATAATTACGCGGAAACAAATACTCGGTCAAATTTCAATCGAATCAACCAAATAACAACCGAATTAAACTGTTGATTCATTTATCTCAGCATAATTAGAATCAACCACTCATAATCGGTAAGGTAAATTACGTAATTTCAGAAACGGCAACCTTGATTCAGAAATCAACTCTGAGAACCAAAAAAAAAGAATAAAAAAAAAAACGTGTAGTGGAATGGAAATGATTTGTGACTCGGGTACATAATAATATTAATAAGTAATGAAATTGAAATCGTTTATCACGAGAACAAGTTTATTCAACACAACTACCTTAATAATCAGCTATAATATCACTGCCTATATTCATATATTTTAATATATTTTGTTTTAAATATATATTATTGAGTTATTCTTAACTTTATGCATTTACGAATACAGTAATACAATATACAGGTTTATACGTGTGTAGATTTCCTACAATCTTTGGCGGCTATGCTATATTGGTTGTTTACGATACGTGTGCCGTGCCTCCGGGCAGTGAAGTATAGTATTATATATTTAACTTTGATTATATTGAATCTCATTTCGATTAACCTCACTTCGTTCTTGCGGAGAAATTAATACAATTTCGAACGGCGATCGACTCCGTTGTCAACATCGATATACTATCATAATCGTTTCTATTAGTGTTATTATTTTTATTATTATTATTATAACTATTATATTAATATTTCTTACGTATCTCTACATATTACTATCACGTTTCTATTCGTTATACGAACCTATGCGAGGTTTCAATCGTATTGTTTGTAACTTTGCAATTTTTGATCGGATAGGTACTGTACGCACGATCATCGACAAAAAAGGTTGGCAAGTATCACGGAATGATTCATATTTGCCAAATTGGAATTATTTCTTCGCTATACATATATATAGTCGATCGGTTAATGCAAACCTTCTAATTGCGTTGAATTTTCGTTGAAAGAGAGAAACATCGTTGAAAAACAAATCAATATATACAATATTGTCCGTCTCTGAAATTGTACATGATAATATATAAAAATCACATTGAAATTTCTTTACGAAAATCGAGACGTTTTTTTCTCTTTCAAAATATTATAAAATCGTGAACGCGATCATTTTTCGCGACGGGATGTTAAATTCTTTCGTTCTCATGCGATTCATAATTGGTTTACGGAGAATGTTATCACTGTACAGTGCATCCCGCGTACAAATCGTGGGAAATCGTGGGATTCGGCGGTGGGATCTACGATCTACGGATCTTCTTTGGTCGACGGTTGTATTTGGTGAACGACCGAGGGTAGGTGATGGTGTTCCGGTCGTCTTGAGAGACCCAGCAACGGGGGCAGGAGGGGCAAAGGCAACGGTAAGGGGAGTCCGCCTGGGAACCCGGCGAGGCCCCCCAAAAGCGCGGAGGCGGTCGAGTGTTCCTGGGCCTTCCTTCTCAGCTCGGCCAGGCTGCTGCTCCTGTGGAGATCGTTGCTTCCGGGCTTGCAGCATCCGCACAAAGAGGCCGGCCACCCGGCCGGGGACCACGATAGCATGTCCTGAAGGCTGCCTGGCCGGTGATCGCCGCTACTCCACAAAGACGGGGTACCGGATGACAAGGAGGTCGGAGTGCTGCCGATTTTCGTACCGAACAACGGCGGGGAAAATTGGGCCGCCAAGTGTGGTGGGAAAAATAATGACGGGGGTGGTTCGACCGGCCTGAAACCGGCGGCTGATCCTAGGTTACTGAAAAACAGAGACAAGGGGAAACTTTTTTTAGCCAAATTAAATTATGTCTGCTTCCGATATTGTTGAGGCGTTCGGATTATTGTATGAAAAGTATTTTCCACCGTTATGCAAATATTTTTTGTATAACTTTTTTTGTCGTTTATCATACAGCGTCACGTGGCGGGTGTCGCGTTGCTTGAAAAGCTTTTCAGGGTGCGCTGCGGTCGGCTCGTCTACCCGGGGATGGTCCTCGTCCTTCGGCTCGTCACTCGCCGAGTAGCTGGGTGAAATTTATACTCGCAACGAGGTCTGCTTCGCATATATAGATGTACGTGCGCAGATATAACAGCGATACGCGGCTCGTTGGTTCCGCGGAACGGTTTCCAACCGAGGCCGCTTTGAAGCGAGGGTGATTTTCTCAAATATTAATCGCAAATATTGTTTAATTAATGTAACGAGGCAGGTAGGTGGCAGCTAACGGCGACCCGAATCGCGGTTCCTGTACACAGAGGGACGGGCTAAGACCGAGGAGGCGAGGCTCGTGGCGCCCAAGTGGTCGCCTAGGAACGGGAAACGGGCGGAAGGTGGAATTCCAGAGTCGGCGGAGCTCCGAGGCTCGAGGGATGCGAGGATGAGTAGACGGGAGGATAAGGGAGGCTGGGACTCTGAGCCGTGGTAAGCGCGATAATTACAGGCAATTAGCCGCGTTCCGTTCGTGAGCTTGTGCCCATTTTCACCTCGCGAGTATACGTGTGTTTGTTACCGTGGACTCGCGGGGCCCAATCAACCCTCTTGTAATTAGGCATGGAAAAGGTACAAAGACCCCGCTTGCGTAAGTTTCAAACTTTGCGGACACATAGTTTTCGTTATCATTTGTAACCGACACCTTGCATTGGTTTCTAATTGTAAGAAAATCAGCACAGTCCGTAATTCCATCGTTTTAAAAAGGATACAAGGAAATCATTATTATTATTATTGTTATTATTATTATCATTATTGTTGTTGTTGTTGTTGTATTTGAAATTGGGTTCAAAGATGAAGCTAAGGTTTCGAGACGTTATTTGTATCGGTTGAAGATAATTATTCCTTTCAGAAGCCTATAAAAATTAATTTTACACGGAAGATTTCATCCTCTCAGGATTGCGGAATATACTCGAAAGTACGTCGTCGTTGGATTATCAGGATTTATCTTTGAAACGGAAAATTTGGTACCGGCATCGAGATTTACGAGTACAAACGGTGTATTAAAAGTCGTACGGCGAGTGGAGATCGTAGGGAGAAGGGAGGAGAAGAGCGGGGGAGAAAAGTATATTTGAGAGACGAGAGAACCGATGTAATGACAATCCATTAAAATCTTTATTTAAAATTCAATGATATTAAACCACCACGAGTCGGCGCCGGGTGGGTTGGTGGTGCCTCGCCGCGTGCTCCACCAGGGGGCAAGTTACGAAGGGTCTGCTTAGGGGAGAGCGTATACACGTGTACGCGAAGATGCACAGATGTGTTATAGGTGTACGGGAATATTTACTCGAATTTCGTTGTGGTGGTGATGCGTACGAGAAAAGTGGCGAGAGACCGAGTGAAGGAGAGAGAGAGAGGGGGGGGGGGGGAGGTGGGGGGAGAAAAGGAGAGGAAAAGTACCCCCAGTCCGCAAGCTCCGGGCGCCTGAATAAATGACGAGGATATATTTACGGCGGGTGGTTTTAAATAAATTACACCCGTGGAGACGACGGACCGGCCTCTTCTTCAACCTCAACCTCCCTCCCCTTCTTCTTTTCATCCTCTCCCTGCACCTCGAGCTATGCTACCAGCGACCGCATCCCTCGCGGTTTACCTACAGGCTCCAATGTGAAACTTATTTGGGATAGGAATATTCCTAAAATTTTTCACCAAATTCCGTTAGCCTCAAATTCCAGGGAAATTAAAATTTGAATCAGAATTGATATTGGAGATTTTTTAATTTCATAGAGAAAACCAAGTAAACCACCTTGATTGCATTCATTCGCAAGTACGTAAATTAAATTCGTACGTACCTTGTCCCGGTAAAATTAAATAGGGGGAAAAATAAGAAAAGAAAATTAGAAAATAAAATCAGGGTAAATTAAAACAATATATATGTATGTATATATATACATATATACATATATGTATACATATATTCATATTATATATATTTTACTCGACTTTTGTGGAAATTGTTTTCACACGTTAACGTAATCGGTAGATGCGGAGGTCTCGACGAGGTGAAATTGCAAGATTTAAACATCGCGATGTAAATTTGACAAAGACTTTCGCTCCGAGCGTCAGGAAAATTTCCGCCGCTTACACACGGCCCCTCAGTTCTCGCGCGCCATCCGACGCCCTCCTTCGTCTCCGACACCGATTTACATGACGTCGGGATGCCATTACGTTTTCGTATCTCGCTCGATTCGTATTTCACCCCGGTTCAGACGGGAGACAAACCACCTTCGGAAGTTCGAGACAACGACTTATGGCCTTTCTTCGATTGACTTTTTTCCTTACACTATTCATGCGATCTCGACGTCGAATCGATAGAGTCAACCGTATCCCATTGGTACAGAGGTATACGTGCCAATTCTTTCAAAACTTTAAACTAATTTTTTAAATCATTGCCGCGAGCTGCGAAGTAAAAAAATTGTAAAAATATTGTGTGAACAAATGAAATTAGGACTTGGCATCGCCAGGTTTATAAAGTTCAGATTAATGCCACCGTGCAGCAGAATTGGGTGCACGCGTAAAAAAATTTAATACGTGAATCGAATAAAAGAGACACCAAAAATAATTGGATCGTATGTTGTTTTTTTTTTAAGCTAAACGTTAAATGGGCCAAATATGGGAGGTTGAAAATCGCAGCAATATGACGTTACACGTATCAAGGTGTATCCATGTGTTGTGTATTCTAAAAATCAGTGAAATTCAATTGGTATTGTAACATCTGCAATTATCGTTTTAGATTAAGATTGAGAAACATTATTTCATTATTCCGTGACTCTTTGGCGTAAAAGAAATGAAATTTATACAGAATCGATATGTTTTATGCATACTGCATTCTCACAAAGTATAAACGGTAATATTTATAGGTTCTACGATTTATATCAGTGTTAAAAATCGTGGAAAATATTTCCAGTATTATCCACCCCATCGAGCCGTGATGATGACAGATTTAGAAGGTCAACCGCGCGGCCGTCGGTAGGCGATGAAACACGATACAGGGCTCTGACCGTTCTTCCGGAAATGAAAAGATCCGTACATTGGTACATATAATACACATAAACCAGGCAGAGGGAGACTAACGAGGCGTCAATTACGATTGCCTGGCAAGGGTAGAAGTGCGAGGAGTATGAAGAATAAGAGGTGGCGGTGCGGATTACACTGATATCCATACAGCGTATCAACATCGGTTCTTGGATCCGTTTGGCGGGGGGGTGGAACGCCAGGAGACGACGTGGTTAATGGCTCGGAGCGCGTTTCCGGTCTCGGCGAAAACGGAGATGGTTTAAGGCCGGTGATATTTCCTAAAGACGTATACGGACGGGGATAAAGGCTCACCTCTCAGTCGGGGGTCCAAGGACCCCGACGGTGCCGACGGTGCTGGGGGGCGCGGGCTGCGCCCTGATCGACGTCGGCGTCGGCGGCGGCGTCGCGGCGCCCCCTACGGACGACTGACTCTGGGGCTGCTGGGGCCTCGGGCTGACCGACGCCGAGGTGGTGCTCGGACTCCTCGAGCCTCCGTCCGGACCGACGTCCTCGCCCTCGGCGCTCGCCGCGTCGGGCTCGTGGCTGGTGGGCCGTGGTGGCAGCCCGGGATCCGAGCCGCCTTCCCGCTTTCTCTGCTCTTCCTTCAGCCGCTCGCTCTTCCGCCATTTTGCCCGTCGGTTCTGGAACCAGACCTGGGGACACGGGACAATTATGAGAACCGTTTAATCCGCATCCTCCTTATCCAATTGTAAGAATTTGCCGATCTCCTGACTCTCTCTCTATCTCTCTCTCTTTCTCTCTTTCTCTCTGTACGTATGCCTAAATAGTTGGACGTGTGTGGTTATCTTCGTCGGGCGAAGCCGGAGCAAGGCTCACCTGACGTCGACTGCATGGTTTAATTGCACGCCTTTCGGTATATAATACGAGCCGCACATGCTCAACGAGCTGAAACCCACCGCTCGCTCTTCACTCGTGAGTCTTCCTTTAGATTCCCGAGTCTTTTTAACGAGGCTAACTTGACGTAATATCAACTGAAATAGACTTTTTATTATACGAGTCAGGATCCTCCACTTTACACGCGGAGAATGACAAAAAGAATTGTTATTCAGCTGCTGTTAGACGCCACGGCAATAGGCTTCTTCTCCGCATCGACGCTATATTCGGACAATCTATACGGCCGCGTTGCATGCTATCTTGGAAAAGACATTGATGTTTGCTTCAACTAATTTGTTTTCCCTCTAAGAAGTATCTCAAAAAATAATACGGAATAAGTTTTGAAAGTTACCCCCATAAACCGCAGTCTCGAAAACTTTACACAAGGCGTTGTACTATATTTGAAATCTCACATATTGCGAATTCGTTTACGACACGCTTTGATGAGTTGTGAAAAATCAAAATTTGCTAGTTTTTGTTTATCGTTGACTCTTCAATGCCTCTAAAATAAATTTCAAATTTAGGAAGAGTAAAGTTACTTTTACAACCTGCAGGCAGCTGAACCCTCTTGCGGCGTTCGGTCTGTGCCGAAGAAAATTGCGCTTGAAAGTAAGAAAGAGAGTAAATGGGGCAGGGAGGTGAAAAAAAATGTAAGGAAAAAAAGTTAGGCCAAGTTGAATTGCAGTAAATGCGAGAGCTTTTTTACTTTACGAAGAGGTACTATATTATTCCGAGAAACTCGCATGCGATCCCGTATAAGTATATAACTATAATGTAGGTACGTATAAGACCTCTGTCTGATCGTGAACGTCCGTCTCTCTCCAGCTTGGAAAATTTATCGGACGGGTGTTCACCCGGCCGAATCGAATGTTTCAAACGTAATGTCTTCTCAAATTCTTATTTTGTTTTCTTCTTTCTCTTAAACCCGTGCAGCCTCGAAATGGTTTAATAAAATAAACACGAGAAGCGGGGGTCGGGTGGTCGGACTCTCCGCAGGCAGCATCGCAGACTGGGAATAGGGGTGGGGGTTATAATAATATCCTAAGGGTTACGGGGCAGAAGAGTAATACCCGGGAACAAAGCCGCGGTTCCCCTGGGATCTTCGAGAACCCCTAGCTCCATTTTTTTCAATACGAATTTAATCCTAAATATGTCAATAACGGCTTGGCTTGCCGCCGAGTCTATCCACGCGCAGACACCATCCCCGAAGCAGTCTCCTAAGAAGATTTCTTCCCGTCAGTTTGCAGTGGCAAAAGAAACGAAAAGATATTTGAAACAACAAACGAAGAGAAAAGAAAAAAGAACCACACCTGCAATTCGACTAACGACGAATCGACTCGTTGGCTCGTATACGTATACACGAGTTGAAAATATACTCTTCTTCGTCGCGAAGCGGCTGGATGAAGTAATTATTTTAAAAAACTAGGGATATAAACGAGTGGATGAGGTCGTGAGAGGCGCTTTGGACGGATTCGAGTTTGCGTCACTCCTGACGCGAGGAACGTGCCTCGTCGGCCCCCAGGAGGTTCTAATTGGAGCGGGAGAGTCCGCGTCGCGAATGCAGGAGCCGCGCAAACCCGACAGCGCTGGCGGTGCACGCCACTGTTTGCCCATTATTCGAGATTCCCTTTGTCTCGGCTAATGAAACAATGAGGCCGCCCTTCCCCGCCAGCCTATAAACCTGCAGGGACCCCAGGCTGGAGCCGCGAGGCTGCCGCCGTCATGCGGCCGTGCGGGATTCCGCGTGTGTACGGAACACGCGAGAAGCATATCGCGATTTTCATTCTATTTACAACCCGCCGCATGATACTCCGACATAATTGGCAATTGTACGCCTGTTGCCAACCGCCGATCGAATCAGTATATAAATTCGCTGCAATATAAATAAACGGCCGGCCCCAGGAATGATAATATTGCGTTGGTTGGTTAATCGCGGTGGATTCGCCGGCGAACGTGTACGCTTTACGAAACAGCTCGCAGCACGCGAGCTGTTGGCAAAAAGGTGAAAATCAACGCCGCGGTAAATAAGCTATTCAACAAACGTTTTCTGGACTTATTGCAAAATTCATATCCATTTTATCGTTGCGAAGAACTCGTTCCAAACTAGTGGTGGAAATTTTCAGAGCGTAGACGTAACGACTTTAGTTCGTTCCCGAGTCGGCAGACGGTATTTGGATTCTGAGTGTGGGGATAGCGAGGGACGTCATCTCCTAGAGTGCGAAGCCCAGCGTATAAAGTAATCCGGAAGATTACCGCGGCTTACCTCGTCAAGAGATTACGTCGGGTCGAGGGTGTCAGCGACGTACCCCCGGGGGTGCCACGTCCCCGACTGTACCTCAGTCGATTCGTGCGTTATACGCTCGAGACGTCGCGCGTCGCGACGCCGATATCGGCGTCTGAATTTAACCAACTTGAATAAGCTTCTCTAATTACAGATGTCGAGGACTGCGAGCGGCCTCGGAGTTTCCTTGTTTTTCAGAAATTAACCTTTCGAGGATGCTCGACTCACCTGGACCCTGGCTTCCGTCAGGTTAATCTTCATCGCGAGATCCTCGCGTGTGAAGACGTCCGGATAATGCGTCTGGGCAAAGGCCGACTCCAGCTCCTCCAGCTGTTGCAGAGTGAACGTCGTCCTGTTTCTCCGCTGCTTTCTCCGCACAAAAGAATCATCCCCGACACCGTGAAGCGCCGGATGATACGCCGAGTAGCTGGTGTCTGCAACAGAGGTTTAGAAATAGTCATAAAGCGTGGAATAATCGCTCCTGCATAAACTGGGCTTTCATTCTTGTCAAGAGGCGGAAGAGTCGCGTATTCGCCCGTCGACAGCCGCGGGATGCGTCGATGGGGGGTTTTAACGGGCAATGAAAACGCGTGTGAAAGGAATGAAGAAAAAATTTACATGGTAGAAAAGGCGAATCTGCAAAGCCAAACACGCACCGCGGGATTGGCCAATCGCCGGATTCGAGAGGCCGCAGCAAACGCAAACGCGAGAGAAGGGCGGACGCGGCCGCGTTCATCAATGATGCAAGGCAATCAGCGCAATTAATTACCGCCCCGCTAAGCCCAGCTTAGCAAAAAACACAAATTAATTTCCTAAACTCATAAAAATTCATGACTCTTTCCCGACCAGTTCTCTCTGTGCAACCCTCAATCTCTGATCTTCATCCCCGTGCCTATTTTTTCTGTCATCGCACAGCGTGTCACGGTAAAATTATACACATAACGCGCACTTCTGTTTTTCACAAACCAAGTTCATCAGCGATTTGAAAAGCCAGAATTCTTAACTGCCCTGCGATTCTCCGTGGCGTTAAATTTGCACATCACTACGCTTGAATTATAATCTACCCGCGTGTTTATTTTTTAAATACGATGTTTTTTCCCCCTTCCGTAATCGAAAATTTTAGATTCAAACCGGTTCTTGGAGTGATTTGATAAAGTATTCAGGGGCGTTGATTTCCAACGCTTATTAGCCATCCGTCGAGCTGATACCGGAAACGGAATTCGCGAAGTTTACAGCGTGCGTATGTATTGTGGTAGATATAGATATACCTTAGTTTCTACATAGAAGCGGTGAGTACCGAACACGGTGGATACGATTACCGGTGTTTGCTAAATATCTACACTCAGTAGCGTTTGGGCTTCAATTAATTAGGATCTGTTTACTCAATTAGGCAACGAGTAAACAGAAATAAAATTAAGCAGCTTTGGTATATACAAGTAGATATTTCGGTGTCGTTATAAATGAATCTTCCCCGGAGTACTCTTATGTATGGATACACGGACGTTTGTGGGTGTATGGATATACATATACATATATAATTTTCCGCAAATATTGTCCTCTACCCTGACACTCGCGTCGTTCTCCTTTTGACGACGTTCTCGGCATAATTAACCTTCTAATTAATTGCCTAACGAATTAATTAGCTTTATTTTCAAACGTTGAGTGGCGTTGCTGTTTTCCACTCCGTATCGAGCTTTAAAAATTATTCTCCCAGACATATCGCAGGTTGGTTTAAACGATCGACAGAATGTAGAATCATAACGAACGTGACTAAGAATAGTAAACAAATCAGGTATAGACAATTATCGTTTCAGATTACTCGATAAGAAGTGTTTTTCTAAGACTCGGCGATACCGACAGATGTAGCCAGCATCCTGAAAATCTAATATACTACAGAAGCAAAACAAGGTTGCACCCATGCCCCGAGTGATAGATGTTAGATTAGAGTTTCGAGAGTAAAGCTCCACCGGGATACGGACAGCTCGTGGTACTCATCAAGAGTCGGTTTGATCCAATTTATTAACCAACAGGGTGGTGCGTCCCGACCGTTATCTGCCATCCTGTACGCATCTTTACAGCACGTTCAACAACAACTGGCCTCGCTAATGTCGACTCACGGATTTATCATCGAACGTTTCAATCGAAGGAAGGGTACATTTGGCGATCATGACCCAGACGTCACCCACCGCAATCTGGCCCTTGCGGGTAAATACCTTTTAAATCGTAACCAGTTCTATCCATTTTTCCCCCTGTGAATACGGCGAGAAAGGTCGCGCCGCGTTTGGAAGAACCGGAAGGCTGAACCAACCGGAGGCTAGGGTAACATTTGGGGTTACTCCGGCCCCATACCCGAGTCCCGAGTAGCGAGATCCTCGACGCGGATCATACGTGTCTGTCTCGATTTGCCCGGAGGAGGATATACGGGTAGTATGAGGATGACGTCGTTCGTCAAGAGGTCCTCCTTCACGTCGCGGTAGAACTCCAGCTCGTCTTCCTCGACGTCTGCAGACTTTCGGTTGATTTAGTGCATACGCCGCGTCGTCGCTGGTCCGGATTCCGCCGAACTTCGCAACGCCTCGTAATTGCCTTCCGGCATGGTAGTAAAGAAGAGGCCAAGTCTTCTTTACGACCAAACTTGAAAGTGAAAACCTGAACAATGCAAACAGCGGGTCCCGAATCGAATGGTAACTGTGCGGGCACCATGCAGGAGCAAATCTAATGATACCCCGACGCTCCAGGGGTACTAATAGCACTAACGATGTAGTTAGGCGTCGGTGTGTACGTCGGACGGACGGACGAGCGAACAAGCGAACTCGGGGCCGGGGGGCAGGAGGGCGCACCGAACGAACCCACTTACCGACTTATCACGTAGTTACCTAATCTGTTTATCCCGACGGGGGGTCCACTACGCGGCCCGAGGGTGCCTCGACGTCCCTGAGGGGCCCCTCTGCAATCGTCGCCCGGTGGCTGACGTCCTGGCCACCACGTCCACCGCGTTTTCGCCCGTCCATCGGTAAAGGATGCCATTTTTTATCGGCAGCCGGGTGCCGATGACGTTGGGTAACCCGGGGAAAATTTGTCCTTATTTACTCTTGTCGCTCCTGTGCGGTTGGTTTTCAAGGGTGATGTGGGAACGGGATTTTCGTGACGAACAGGACAGTTGGATTCCGGCGAATCAGACCTAGACACTACGTACGATAGGCTTGTATGTCGGTGGAAACTTGACGAGTGTTAAGTCACTCGAGCAACTTCGGCTCTTAAGTAAACTGTAATTACACAGTCTGCAAGGTGCTCGAAGCTCAAGTTGTATCAGTCGTTTGGTGATCAATCTTGCGTTATACCGCCAATTAGCCTACAGGCTAAAGAGCCTGTATAGCTCGTTCAACGTAATCCGTCCAAGCATCAAGCGGATCAAACCGTTCCTACTTCACAACGTTGATCGTAGAGACAACACCACCGCGCAAATTCTGTAATTCAATTCACTGTTCGAAAATAGTGAAAAGCCCTGCTTCGCTACACTTTCTTAACGCCTACCTACAATCCTTCTGCACTGGGAACGCATAATCTTATTGTTGCAGAACGAGCAAGTCGCGAATAGCCAAAAGTACCTTTTGGGACCATAAATGGGACCGTTTACCTACGCGTTGCGGATTCGAATTAAGGTAATTTGAAGTTCAAACAGCGTGGTACCTTTGACCCGGGGCAAATAGACTTGTAAATGATCGCTCCTTGAACGGATGGCGGTGGCCCGAGCTAACCGGCATTTCAGTCCTGAGAACCGTGGTTGCGCCCAGGACGTACACACATACCTACCTAGTTTGGGAAGAAGTTAGTTTCAAGTGTAAAACTAAGTTTGCGATCGTCCAGTTTGCACCAGCCACTTTGAGTAACTCACTCGACCAGTAATGTGACTTGCCCGATGTGTTTCGCGGGCAGCAACCGGTTGCCATTCAGCTATACATACACCACGTTATACGCACACGAATAATATTCTCCATCCCCTGCAAACTTTTTATTCCGTGAGTGATAAAAATTGAAAAGTGGTTTGACTCTCGCCTTTTTCGTTATAATCTTACGAACCCCCGCAGCATCACCGAGTCAGGCTCACCCTCGTCCAATTATCGATTATAGAATTGGAAAAATTTGAACCCGAGTATCGTAGTTATGTACACAATGTACAATGTACGATCTACATACACACATATAAGCACGGGAGATTAGATGCACAGATTACACACGCGTATAACAACACGCGTTTACAGCTTCGCCTTACACCGAGAAAAGAAAAAAAACAACAAAAAAAAAGCAACTAACGGGATGGTAATGCAGTCCCACCGGGGGGTGTGAGTTACTTACAGGGATGCGTCGGGGCGAAGGGGTATTCGAGGGACGGCGGCAAACGGGGGGCCTGAAGACCCGACGGGCAGTGGTAGCAGAACATCCCGCCGGCCCTGGCCATCGCCACCCCCGTCGCCCCGGCCCCCGTCCCCGCCCCCGCCACGGCCACCTGCGGCTGCGGCTGGGGTGACGGCTGTTGCTGCTGCTGTTGCTGGTGGCTGACAGGCTGATGAGCTTGAACTGAGCCAATCTGAAACAGCGGAGGAAATAGCATCCGGTTATCATTGTTACAAATTCTCGCGTCATTGTTATTTATCAGGTTAAATACGTCATGTACACGAAATCGGCGAGGAACGCCGGGCACGCGCGGTTCGGTTATGCGGAAAACTAACGACAAGCGCTTTGCCTTCTTTTAAGAATTATCGCGACATTCGTTTGCCAAACTTGCAGGGAATTTTCGTGCATAAAAAACTTGGTCGCGCAACTTTTTTTCCATGTGATATCCGATAGACCAGATTTTGTTTCTTAAGTTTTGTAGTATTTTTTTTTTAATTTTTTTTTATGAAAAAATCAACTTTGGATTGATTTGGGATAATATAAACTGTGATCGCATTGTTCATTGTTCCTGTATCGAAATGTTTCGCTCGAAAGGACAGTGAATTCATAAATCAGAGTTATTGTTCACTTGGTTACTAAATACGTTTTTGTAATACGGAAAAAGACGTGAAAAATAATGAAACCCCGTATACAGTGCCGTAATTGAAAATAGGGCTATTTTTGATAAGATAAGTAATACTGTAGTAGCATTCTTCGTTTAGTTACTGTGCAATAATTAATTCTGATCAGTAAGTTTTGAGTCACTTTTCTCACTTTTTTGAAACGACTTGACTACTATATGAACTGGTATAGAAAATTTTTGGATTCGCGATAATTCATTCATTCATTCAACAAATCTATTTACTATGATACTCACAATCACAAACTATATCTCCTTCTTTTCTTTTTATCATCTCGTCATAACCGCAAGTCTCGTTATTCAGAACGAAGAGAGCCATAGGCGGAGAAGAAAGAGGAAGCGGAATCCACGGTGGCAATGAAATATCATAAATACTAAATACATTATCGCGGGTGGTGTGAAACAGTTGCGGTTTGTGAAACATCGCGGTAGATTATAATATCGTCAAGGAGCATCGCTAGTGAGTGACGGTTGTCTGAAATCGTGCAATTACATTTCGCGGATGAAATTCAACGTGAAATTAGCGAAGTGAAAAGGGTTCCTAGATGGTAAAATTTTAAGTGGCCTAGTGCAGAGTAAAATATACAGTGAAAAAACTCGAGTGGTCGCGGGTTGAATAATTATCCTTTGTTTGGATCACTCGAAGGTACTGGAAAAGGATAATAGAGCGTGTCGCGAGGTTCGATAACCTCGCCCATCTTTACTGCGATGATCGCAAGCGTAATAATCGGCACGTGAATTCACGACGCTGCGGTTCACCGAGAATTCCTCCGTGATTATCCGCGTCATTGTTATTGCAAGAAAATCCTCTGAGATGCGAAAAATGTGGACCAGGTAATCCATCAATATTGTATCCTTATTCATTCCCATGTTTACTTTTTATGAGGAACCGAGTTCCACCAGTTGAAAACATTTTTTTACATGTCAACTTTCCCTGTGCAATAAATTACTGCATCAGAGATCCTTTATGACTGAGACAAATTTTGCATCGTTCAGGTATTCAATTATTGCTTGTGAGATTTGCTACGCGTAAGGCTGGGCACAACTAACTGGTCCAGCTGGAATGGTTATAATTTTAGACAAACGACCAAAAATTGACGTTTGATTATTTGCGGTAACACCATTTGTTGGAGCTTACCTTCTACGCTAAAGTTTGCAATTTTCAAATCTGCCTAGATGACTGCGAATGAAAACATGCGACCGATGTATTGTTTGTACCTAATAACGTTCGCGAAAAACGATACCGCGTCGGTATATTCAGGCGAAGTAAGGAAACCGTCGTTATACGTATAATCCCAGGACACATGTGGCGATGGTAAAAAATTGCGAACTCGACAAAGACGACGACGTTGCAGGGATCGTGCTTCGGTAAAAATCCATCAGCCCAACAAGATAGTGGCAATCTCCGTTAGAGGATTGTAAAGCGAAGCACCCGCCTGAATAATGGATATCCAAGCTCTTTGCCTAAGCAGGCATCAGTTATGAAACTTAATAAACGACGAGTTATCAATTTATAATGGGCAGGCGGTTCGCTCTTGGCAGGCAGGGGCGTGCGGAGCAACGCGACGAGCTTATTGTTGAAGCCACACGCAAACGTTTTCAAGCTGCTAGTGCTGCTGCTGCTGCTGCTGCGGGAGAGGAGGAGGAGGATGAGGATGAGGACGAGGACGAGGACGGGAGCTTCGCCGTACACGCATACATCCAAAGTAACGTAACGCAACGTAACCCAGCGTAAGTTGGCCTAACGTCGAGCGGACACATGATGGTTCACGGTGCAGGCAACCTGCGCAAGTGCGAGGAGCCGCGGAAATTCGGAGATGCCCTGCATCCTCCGCTTGTGTACAGCTCCTGTCGAGCATCCGTACAACACACTTGCACACTTACACACACTTAGACACGACTAATGCCAGGCTGAGCTCTCATCCCGTGTGGCAGCGGCAGTAGCGGTGTTGGTGGCTGTGGCGGCGGTACGAAGGGACAAATTGAATTTCAGATCGCAGCATGCTCCGGCAGGGCGAGGGAGCCGCGCTGAGATGATACTAATTGAAATTTGAAATTGACATTAGCGAATTATTGCCTCCCTCTTGCGCAACGCAATTAGGTCGGCGTGTCGGATATCAAAAGTAATTGCTCCTAAACTTAACGAAATCTAACTACGATTTCTATATCAATTTCGGTTTGTGAGGAAGAAAAAGTAGGAGACTTTAAACACGGTGTGTGGGACGCACGGCACTTGAACGGCATAATTTTGCGGATTCTGGATACGGTTAGGCGGTGATCTTTACGCTGCTCGCAGTAGAAAATTCAAGCGTTTATTACGGTGCTGCTACAGTTTCTTTAGAAGAAGGAATTAATCGTCGCGGAACTCCGGTACGCTCAGTTTATTTCGCAGCCGGAAAGGAAGTGTAAGAGCTTGTCGCGTCAACGAGGTTTCAAAAGACCAAAAAATAGAGGGACGAGACACTCGGCTCATGCCCCTATGCATAAAGGGGGTTTATATTAGCTCCATTACTCCACCGGCATTACCATTATACGCACAATCCCTTAATTATCACCCCGGCCATTCTAAGCACTCTCGAATCCCAAATTTAAAAAACTTATATTTCATTCAGAAGTATAACGGCCTTCGTACCGCGCGATGTAGAATGATTATTCGCTTCGAATGCTTCGTTCGGAAAAAAAAAAATTAATTAATAAATAAATTCCAGAACCGAGTGACATGCAGAAAAATCGTTCTCTAGAACTTTTACGGCACTGCAAAGTCTACCGAACTAACATTGTGCCAATAATGTCGATAGCGTTGCAGATACACGTATCACGATTCAATTTTTGCGATTATTTCAGGGAATCGATTTCTTACGGAATATAAATATACGGTATAAAACCCGGCGGCATAGATCAGAATAAATTCAAAAGCACGCAATGCTTTACAAATGAGGATAACATCGTCATGTGTATTAAACATTCCCCAGACCGTTCGTACAGATCTTGCAGTAAAACGATTTCTCTGCATCGATCATCGCGAGTTTTTCACCCCTCGTCAGGCTTACCCTGTAAAAACATGTAACGAGTGCAGGAACAAGTTGCCAATCGAATCTTTCCGGATCACGCGGAGCCCCTCAGGGTGGCCGTTCGGGGCATGTATGTACAGCCAACGCTTTACACCGGAGAGAGAAACGTCGAACATACGCGCGACCAGAAGGGGGAAATGTAGCGAAACTAATCCGAGCACCCCGGGCACCCCGGGCACCCGGGGTCCCCCCCGACCGAATCCCTTCGGGGCCCCTCGCAACCCCAACGCAACTTCTAAGTGCACAAGAATATAATAGGCTCGGCATGTGTTCCTCTTGTGTTTGCGGTTTTCAACCACTCGAGCGAATCATTATGCCAGTGTTTTATTGCGCGATCATCCGATTGTTGTCAGAGATCAGGCGGAAGGGTAGGTTTCCATTTTGTTTCACTGTTTACTCTGCAGGTCCCGCTAAAGCAAATGTATGCTCCCAGAGATTTGTTAATTCGTAGCGGTTTGCGGCTGCGCTTGATCCGGTGTATAACGTACATATATGTACCTACCTGCTGCTGAAACCTTTATACATTCATTTGCCAATTTTCATTCACCCCACGCGGCAAGCCGACATTTGTAGATAAAGCTAAGGATGATACGGGGTGGAGTAAAAGTAAACGAATATAATATTGCTAACAAATAACTTTGTATGTGTAGTTAAAACCGATGTCGATTGATTTGCAAGTTTTTTACTGGATACAAACACGTAACAACAAATAATTTTTTGTTCTCGACGGTCTTTGAGTTATCAGTTTACTTGTTTTATTGTGTAATTACTTCAGTTAAATTGGATCGTCTCCACACATCGGAATTGTCTTATTGCATTGCGTCGCGATGAGTATAACCTACAGGTCGCCGTTTTGTCTCAGTTGCAAAAAATTGATCGGCTTGCGCGGTAATTTCCCTGGTTTCGGGATTTAAGAAGCGAAAGTGAACTCCTTTCGCGGATGACTGTGAGAGCCGGCGAGTCGTGTTAAGATCGTGCTGCGGTCATTTTTATTAAATTGTGTCATCAGAGCGCGCGCCAAGCGTGCGCTACTCGCTGGGGCTGACATGCTGCATCCAATTCCATCCATTCATCCATCCAACTCAATTAATTCCACTGAACGCGGGGCCGGGTGGTTCCTGGTTAATAAAAAGACGGGCCTTAATTAACTCGAAGCTACGTTGTTACAACAATATTGGCTCTAATGAAATCTTGGTTAATCTCGTCGAGAATTTCGTACAATGAATATATAGAAATTGATTTAAAACTTTCGGCACGGTCGCGTTCGCGGATACATACCGACGTTGTACATATTATATATTATATCATCAGTCGCGGTAAAGTTGATTTTGCGAAATTGGCAACTCGGGCGAAAACTTTCTCCCGAGCCTCTCTCTCGCCGTTCTTTTCACCGTTCAACTTTTTCTCCTCCACCTCCCCCTCCTTCTTAACGCCCGACGCGCGGACCCGTCAAACAATTACACGGAATTATAGTTTTAATTAATATCCGAGACGTTTACGCAACACGCCCTGTTTGTTTAAACCTGCGGTGAGCACCGCGACAGAGATGAACGTGGCGAACGCGCCCGTCGCATTTGCCATCGCGTGCCAAATTATTGAATGCTTACGTCATCGGGCGTTGCTTTGCTCCGAGCCGACGCCAATTATTCAATTAAAACGGTGCTAATTCACGCGACGCGGAATCTAAACTGATACACGTCGTTCTCGTCAGTCGCTTGACATACTACATCTCCTGCCGTAACATACCGCATATGAAATTACCCGCACTCCGTGCGCAGCCCTCAATTCGTGCATAAAATCATATCGTCCCGAATGACTAGACGTTGTAAGCTAAAGCTACAGACAGTTTCGCACAGGAATTACAATTTCTAAATTTACAGGATTACGCATGATGGTTTATAACGGAATCTCCGCTACGCGTTGCAGATTTTACAATTCATTCTGATTGCCCACGCGGATAACACAACGCAAACCGGTATTTTTTTTTTTTTTTTTTTTCTGCAACATAGTTTTCGACCAACTAAATGCAAGTCGGCGATACAACGCGTGTTTCTTCATGAGCTCCGATTCTCCGAATCCGAAACAGCGCTTAGATAACTCTTCATTATTTTTCTATCTAATTTAAAGATTGGGGATTTCTTTCTTCAGATATGGATAGTCATTCTCCAAAGACGGTTGTATACAAATATCTCGACAACGAGAAGAATTGAGATTAGCAGTACTTCCTGGGACACAAATTGTCGATAACAACGCGTAAGTAATGCCGGCGCTATACCGTGACATTCGTCAATCGTCACGAGTATGTACGTTATTTACGATCCTTTAATCATTTGGCTCAAAGTCGACACTATGTAAAGTCGTATATGTAGAGGGCTTAACTTCTTTATCTTATCTCTACAGACGTTGTATTCTGGTTCGAGCGATAAGGTAATACGCACGAACCGACGCGGATGTATAATAGATGTGAAATTGAGAGTCTGTATCATTCACTCACGCCCCGATTGTTTGCCAAACGGCATTACTAGCCGGTTTTTTGTACGATGCACGCACACATAAGTGTGCACGAATGTATTTATTCAATGCCAGCGACCATAAGTGAAAACGGAAGGGGATGAATGGCCACTCCAGCATTCGCGAGATATTCATCTATTGTTAAATCGGGCAGAATCCTATTTGGAAAAACAGCGAACGACGACACGTGACCATCCGCTATGCGTACGAGAGTTAAGTTTCGCGTCATTAGGAGGAGGGTGCATCGCATTAGGGCGCTATAAATGTATGGGCGAGTTCGCAGGGACGGAACCGGAAGCGGAACCGGAACAAGATCTCTATCCAGCGCACCCCATCAAACGCAACGTTCCTCGATGTGTCGTCCTCGCCTCCGCGAGTTGATACCAGTCAAAGCTACCCTTCGACAATTGCCGCCACTTCGTTCCACTGCATTACGTCCGTTGCCCATACGTCAATGGACACTCGAGCTCGAATGATCGGGCATCCATGGGGTGGCCCTGACGCTTCGTGGGGGACACGCAGCCTGTAATATGACGTTCGAACACTTGACTCCCGCTCCATTAAATCTCGCTCGCGGTAAAATTCGTGTGGCTTTTTTCATCGGATTGTGCTTCGACTACGGGAAAGTATAGGATGGGAGAAAAGAGAAGAGGAGAGGAGAGGAGGGCTTCGAGAGCCAAGATACCGATTCCAACGCCAACCTTTACTTTACCAATCACACCAACGCCCGATATAAGCGCAGGTTCGTATACATGTGATATGTTTATCTACTTGAACGCGGGCTATTGATCGGATTAGTCTGTCAATTTACCAATTTGTAGAGATGAGTTTGTTTGGTGGACCGCCAGCAAAACTGCACTCTGCGCCGTGCAAAATAACCTCCCGATCTTTTTAAATTCCACGAGAAGATACGTCCGAATGGTGTTGCACACCGGTGGATCGCGCAGCCTCTTCTCTCCAGCATTGCTCTACGTATATAATACATATACCTATATACATAGAGAGAGAGAGAGAGAGAACTGGGCTTGTCAAACGCGAATGGCTTGAGGCAGAGATTCAATGAGCTCAATTGACGCAGCGAGCTGATGGGCACGCTGATCGTATCGGTTCGATGATTACGCGCTCGGTCGCGATGATTGAGTTACGAGTGGAGGCAGGATCGTTCTCTTCATGCCACGAACTTTTCGCGACCGATCGAGAATCGCCGGCGATTATTCCGGACAAGCCTAGTTCGGACCATCAAAGTCCGGACCTGATTACCGCCGATCACGAGTATAGGAAACAACCTACGTAGACTGCAACAGCGTAAATCAGTAGCGTCTACCTACGAACAAAAGCTCCGCCGGCACCAAAGCGCAAGTTCCTGACGATTCCGTGTCTTCGAACCGACTGATTCGACCCCGATCAATGGGTTGTTTAAAGTTGAAAGTGCTCGAGATCCTCCTCGCGTTTTCTCGTCCCGGTCTTCCGGAGGCGCGGGGCTATCCGATATACCGAGATATTGACTCGGTTCTATGCATATGATAGTATTACCAGGTGTGGCGGGAACACACAGAGATGAATATATTTGGATCGAGGGTTGACGGGTGAGAGCACGGCAGCAGCTACGGGGGCGAGAGGACCCGGACGCCTTTGCCCCGAGGGTATCATCCATCGAAGCCTCGAGCGCGCTGCGCCGATCGCTATATTCCAATTGCCAGTCCGCCGCTGCCTCTGCCTACTGTTTGATATGCGCCAATTCCGACCAATATGTCGCCTTCTCCTACACACATACATGTGCCGCGGTATCGAGGATGCCACTCTACCCGCCGACCGAATTCTCGGTGCAATCCGTGGCCGATACATTCTCCGTCCTAGGTCTCTCGAAATGTAGAAATGCAGAAATGCAAACGCCCCAGCGTTAAGTCAAACGATGCTAATTGAAAATGTACATTTTTTCATCGACGCTTGACCTCTGCCGATTAACGGAATATACTTTCATTAAACTCTGACATATACGCATATACCTTGATGTTTTTGGTCCAGAGAGACTGAAATTCCAGCAAAAACCGAAACTGGTGTGTGTGATTTGTACGGTGTAAGGATGACGTGGCTCGTCAGTGCGCAGAAACTGCAGACGTACGAAGTATCTTGATTTCCGAAATGCGAATCAATGTTCGTAGTCTTTAGCTGGTCTTGCAATGGTTTAACTTTTTCTATAAAGAGAACTGCGATGTACATTGCGTGGAGTATCATCGTGATCCGCTGTTTCAAATTCGGGAAACAATTTTTCCATGCAACGAGTTCAAGTCGTTGTAAAACGTGAAAGAAATTTCAGCTACGCGTCATGTTTGATAAAAATTAGGACATAATTTAATTGTTCAAACCCTGTAAAATGTCATACAAACTACCGAATGAAAAAGAACTCGCGTTCAAAGGGAATTACAAGGATAAATTGACGGAAAGTGGAGGACGTGTCGCACGTATGGGAGACGGTCGATCCCCGTTCGGCTTAAGTTTCTCGCGCGTAATACGTGAGATGTAAAGGGCGGGTAATGTAACGTCGAATTTCTTGCAAAAGGTGAAGCAGGCGGTCAGGTGGAAGCCCGAGAACGTGCCGGGAATGAATGGGGCGTCCATTCGTGAGAGTCTTCTCGCGGGCCGTCAGGGTGGCTGGCTGCCCGCTATGTTATTGCACGCCCGTAAATTTCACCCGGAAAGCGATTTAGCGAGGAAGCGGGTACGATAAATCTTGGACAAGTCGAAAAGCGTAAAACAGCCAGCTAGGCAGGCCGACGGGGACCTGGTGGGGGATCCTCCTCGGGGTTGGAGGCGTGGCGGGATTCCCCGAAGTGTACGCCGCACTATCCACCCTGTTAGGGGTGGATATGTGTTCGCTTAGCAGGCAGGTAGTCTCGTTGAGGTGAACTTACATTCTTACGCGCTACCCCATCGCCTAAATTTCCTACCGTTTCGCTCCGTTGCCCTATCATAAGGATTTATTCCATATCGTCCGTACGAGGGTCTGCGTATAATGTACCTAAAAGCAGTCCGCAGCGAACTAATGTTATCAGCTTTTTGGTTTTTTACTTCGATTATTTAAAATTTTTCTTTTTCTCTTGTTTGTTCAACCGTTTATCCTTAGCGCTTAAAAAGTCGTCCGTATTTCCAGATCAGATAACAGGAGTGTATAAAATCGATTTCTCAATAATGAAGAGAAAGGAAATAAAATTTCGTACCAACAGTTCCCTTGGGACTATAGACTAGCTGGCTTCGCTGTCAATCAATCGCTGATCCGAACGCCTTATTCAATTCCTGTCTTCGATCTTTGTCCAACCGCATAATTCACCCTGCGTATTATATTTTCTTACTCTCGTTACCTGCATTATTGTTAGTTGCCCGAGGTGTTCGATTACTGTTCTGTCCTTTTTTTTCTTACGAAAACGTATGTTTCGTTAATACTTTTTATTTCGTCAGTTCTTCCCAATGCCCTGCTACTATGATATCGCGTTGCCACAGCAATACAACGTTAATAAAATGAAGCTTTTTCTACGAAAAACGTCGAGCAAATAAATTTCCATCAGACCACACAAAGAGCACATCATTGTATGCTGTAATATCTTACGGTCGGGCTTACGGCGTGTCTCTGCTAATATTATCCATGTTTATTCAAGTCCACGCCTGGACATCTTGCCCACTTACAGTAACTACATTTGTGAGAACAAATCAACCCTTTAATTGTAACGGTGCTGACCAAGTTACCGCTTAATTCAATGTATAATGATGACGCAACCGCTGAATTCGTCGGCAGAGCGACGCGTATCACTCTCGTCGATAAATTATACTTGACCCAAAGGATTTTTAGACGTGTATTACAGTCAAGTAGTGAATCAGTACATCTGGCGTGATGGACGAAATAGAGGGTCTCGTAAAAGATGAGAAGATGGAGATCACGGTAGAAGGTTTTCAGCGGATCGCTGCGGAGTTTGAATGGACAATCTCGTCTCTCGGAACTACAGATATATTCCGTGAAATTTACTGCCTGTCAGCCTGCAACACCGCGTGGAAGTAAAACAAATTTGATCGCTCTTGGTATATGAATGACTAATTGACGACCACCCGAATTGATTTTATGTCTGTTTTTGGCGCGGCCACAATACACGTAATTTCGTGGAAATGTTGTTCTAGCGTATTCACGTCGTTGCTAATTCACAGGGATGACTGTACATTCTGCATCCATGCCGAAATCTTCGTCCATGCCGCAATTCTCCATCCATGTGTCTACAAATTCATATAAATTACACTCGCATCGTCGCCGCGATAAACAAAGCGAAGTTATTTCACTGTCAGTAGAAATTATTATTCCAGAATTTCCTGAATATTATACTTCTGCACAGAGCATTTCAAACGAATACGTTCTACAACATATTACGTATATTGGAAGCTCGAATCGCGCTTTACAAAATCGCGTAAAATTGTACAAACATGGTATAATTGTTGTTGACATACGGTACGAGATAGGAGGGAGAGAAAGAGAGAGAGAGAGGCACGGTAAACTTTACGAGAATCGTCAATGCCCAAAGTGATTTCTTCATACATACGATGAATAAACAAAAGCACTTTGCCTCACAGTGCCGGATAGATTTTATATACTTGCTACGAGAAACGGCGAGTGGTCGTACATCTTTGATCGGCAATGAAAACGACATCTTTACAGCGTGTAATTGGTCTCGGGATAATTTAAATAATAAAGAGCGTCCGCGAGGCGTTGACACGCCCAGTACACGATCGAATCGCGAAGATAATTCGCGTTGTTTCGCGATTGGACGACGCGTCGACGTAATTCAAGACGATCCTCGTCTTCGTCCCCGTCTTCGTCTTCGTTCGCACGATTCCCGGTGGCTGGACACGACCGCGAGGGTCGCCGTAGCTGACAGTTTATTAGAATCAATCTTGATACAATTTGATCGTTCCTAATTCAATATTCAGATGCGTCGTTCCTCCGAGCGTCCCGAAGACGCAAAGCGTTGGACCAGCGCCTCGGCGCAAGTTAAGGGCACCGTCCTCCAGGGCGAAGGGATCGGCGGTGCCGGGCACACTTGCCTCGGTCGTACGCACACGCATGCTATATGGGTTACATACGTACGTCTAGAGGAAGTCAGCGCACCGCGCAGAATAAACGGTCAGTGACGCGCTGTAATGGCCGACATCCTAATCCTAGCCCCCTACAACTTGACGGTATACATGCCTACCGAAGACCTGCACGGTGATAATATTACTGCATGTGCTTTTCGTCATTACCAGTGCTATATCCCGTGTAATGAGCTTCCCGGTTCTGTTAGGCCGGTGTTAAACCGCCCGACGTTTCAGTCCGCGCCGATTCCTCGATCATGTGCCCGATGGTCGTCCTTTGCTCTTTGCGTAATTTTTCCTCGAACTGCACCCCATCCTCTGACGAGAAACTGGGTACGTACATGGCCAGATATATTTAAGGCACGCAGAAGAGGGGGATGCGGATATTCGTTCGAAAAGACGTCGGCTGCTGCGTCCTCTGGAACGGGTACGCGGACCGGATGACGTCACGGGTCGCGACCCCCGATCGCGGTCATGTATGTGCGGGTTGAGAAGGGGCGGGAGGGCAAGACGCCCGCAGCTGCCGCCCTGGCTGCCAACGCAATAATATCTAATTAATGTATTAATGAGGTTAACTTGGCAGGATTGGACGGCAGACAGCGCGAGCCGCCAGCTTCACCGTTGGCGGTTCAGTACCGTCTTATGCTCCTTATTCTTGTTGGACCGAATTAAGTTTAATCAGAGCGAAAGTGTCGGGCGCGTGTAGAGTCGAGTGCTGAGCGTCGACAGGGCCGCAGGGCCCTTTTTAACGCTGCTCGAACGCTACACCCGGCCGACCTTAATTTCTGGCATTCCCCGAGTCCTCGCGTTCCTATTCACGCCTCGCTGCGGGCCCTGCATCTTGAAAACGATTTTTATCTCTACGAGGGTCGTTGCATCATTTTCGGTAAAAAAAAAAAGAAAAAAAAGAAGGTTTATTGAATTTGAGAATTTCTCCATCGCGGTTCTTCTTGGCAGATGATTTATACCGTCAACCTTTCAGTTGACATTATTAATATATTGTTACAGCGTATCGTATCGGCTGACGTCACGAACGTCGAACCAATCGCAAAGCTTGACGGTGGCGCTCAACTTTCCGAAGATATCCGTTATTGTCACCTCTGCGATGTTTGACACGAGCTCTTTTCGCAATTTTCGTCACCCTTCTTGATCCAGGCTATTCTAATGTGGGAAGAACAAGTCTTCGTATTAATTGGTCTAGCCAAATTATTGAAATGCTACGTCTGTATCGATACAGCATATACAACGAACACCAAATCATTCTTACAAACTTGCATTGTAGTGCAGTAAAAATGACGAGGCGACCGTGTATCCGAATGAAATATTATTAATCGAACGGGTTTTTCGTACGATGGAACATGACGGCAAGTTTTATGTTACCGATGCAAAAGTTTGCAGGTTTTCCAATCGGTCATTGGCTTTTTCGTCCCTGACTGTCGTCGGTGAACTAAAACTGTAGAGACGGAGGCTGAGCCTTTTCTACCCTGGAAGAAACGCGACGCGGAACTTTTGACAAGCTTTCTGGCAAGCTTAACCGTAGACAGCTTCCTGGGTCCCCAGAGAGATTCTTCCGGAGCTGACGAGAACCCGTTCTGACAGCCGCCCTTATACCCATCATCGTCGACCCTCTTTCCTCGCGTTATTACATAGGCCGTAAATAGGCCTGCCTCGAGCGGGTATCGCGTTGCGCCTGTCCCGTGGAATCGTAATTCGGTTTGAAAGCGACCCGGCGGGAATCGTTTCGTTGCCGTCGCTCAAATAATACGCGATACAGGTACGCTTTTGGTGACCAACGCCGTATTTTACCGGATTCAAACTTCGTCCGTAAAAAATTGTATCAAACTCGAAAAATTCCAAATGGTATCAATTATGCAGCGTGTGCCCTTGGTATCGTTCCCGAGATCAGGTTGGAGGATACAAATATATCGTCTGTCTGATTTTCAGCTAACGAGAATGTAATTAGCATCGTAACGGTAATTAGATTATACGTGATCAACAGCCGTTGCAAAGAGCTCGCGGAGAACGCCCCGCAGGGTGATTTAAACTCCGCAAAAGTTTGCGCGTTAATTGAGGGGTTCGGCGCTGATTCAGCATTATGAAAATCGCTCCCACCTCCTCTTAACAGTCGCCATTCGCTTTACACACATACTCTCGTCTCTCCTTCCTACATCTCGAAATTCCTTCTTCGTCTTTCTTCCTTTCGGTAAATCGTTTTGAGAGAAAGAAATCAGAGGCTGGGTTTGACGGCCTACCTTGACCAGTGGCGGACTGTGCGTCGGAGGATGGTAGAGTCCTGAGGGAGGGCTCGCAGGAGGCCCAGCGCCCCCGGGCGAGAGTGTGCCGCCGCCGGGGGTGAGAATTCTGGATTCGTGGCTGAACAACACCTTTGCGATCTTCCCCTCGGGCCAGGAGACGAGGACCCGAACCGCCGCGTCTTTGGACCGCTATTATATTCGTCCGCTACTCGATCCTTGCGAGTGAAAAAAGATAGACCGTGAGTCGACCGCAGGATAAAGCCGGTCTTGGTTTATTCCTGCACTGAAAAGTCAAACGCGTTTCAACTCTCCCGCGGGCAAGGGGCGTTGCGGTGCTTGTAGATTTTTGCGACCGATTAATCCGAAACGATGCGTCGATATCTAGCTACTGCACTGTAGTCGGAGTCGCAGCACTTGTCACTGATTAGCCGCTGATCGAGTCCCTGGACGTTGAAATGTTACAGGCACATTAATGAAACACTGGCTCTAACCTGGCCTCTTATACGTGAGAAGTTGAATTGTCTAAAGTCATAAGTGATAATTGTCCTCGAGAAAAATGTGATTCAGCCGTGATTACGAGTCGAGTTCATCATTGGTTGGACGATAGTGCGTTAATCCTCTTCCTCGAACCGTCGTCCGCTCCACCCCCGATTTCTCTCGTTTACCTCGTTCCTCTTCTTGTTTTGCCAACCAGGGGGTGGTTGTGGTTCGACCTCTGCAGAGACGAGCCTCGAGGTGGCGTTAGCGAAGTAACGTTAGTATCGCGCAAAACAAAAGCACCGTTTACGGTCGCGTTAAACGGCGTTGTCACAGCAACTGAGTCTGCGAGTGACTGAGTTTTGAGGACCCGTTCCCCGCCGACCCGAGGAGGATAGTTGATCCGTGAATTCTACGGTTCGCCGTATTCTATCGCCGCGTTGCCGGCTGACTCTTGCGTCGCGGATGAGGCTGGCAGCACGCGATAGGCGGAACGCGCAAGCGCCTCTTCGTCCAGGAGGAACTCAGGGCGGAGCCCTGGCCCTCGTAAGCGGGGGTGGACCCACGTGGTTTTATTGGGCAAATAACGTCAGCGACAAACACCCCTCTCGATTGCCAGCTTCCCTCTCTTTTTCCACGCGTCAACTTCTCTCTCTCTCTCTCTCTCTCTCTCTCTCTCTCTCTTCCTCTACACCTCCGCTGGTGGTCCTAACCCCCCTCCTCCCCCCCTCCCTCCCCCACCGTTCGCCTTCTTCCTCACCTCGCGATCCTCGCCGCGCAACCGAGTGATAGTCGTCCCCGTGTAAATTGTATTTACCGGGATATCCAGAGTGATTCCGTGTATCGCCGTGCGCCACCCGACATCCCTGCCCAACCCGACGCCCTCCGTCGCCCACCCTCCCTGCAGACTCACCCGGTACCCGACGCTGTTTCAGATTCGATAACCCACCTACACACCCGCGGTGATTGTCACTTGGGAAGAAATTAATAAATCCCCGATCTCTCTCCCGCAGGCTCGGGTTACATCCCGGATTATATAGTTACATTTTCAAACACTTTTGATTCTTTGAAGTGGTGTTATACAAGGGGATGAGAGATGCGGTCGATATTACGATTTATACGTTCTTGTACTGGATCCTGGATCACGATGTTTGAAGAAATCTCTAACCGTACGAAAAGTGCAGCAGGATTCGCGTCGAGTGATTTCAAACAAGACGAAAATCAGCGTGGCTATGAATTCACAGAAATTCGACGAATGAAAAAAACCCTTTGCCGCTTCGCCCGTTGATCGAAAATGATAGAATCATTAAAAGTGCAACCGATTAATCACGGATGAAGGGTGTTTGGCCGATGCAGCGATGCAGGAGTATTCGGATTTCAGAACAAGCAGCTATTACACCCAGCTATCGTTCGAGAGCTTTTGATATAAAGTCTAGTCGGGGCGCGCATCTCGCTCGTTGTCTCATGGGAGACAGAGTCGGGTTTCAGCGGTAGCTGGAATGGACGGGAGTGAAAGAGAGAGAATGAAAGAGTGAGAGAGTGAGAGAGAAAGAGTGGGCCGGGGGTGAGGAGGGAGGAGAGAGGAGAGAGGAGAGAGTACGGCCGAGTTACGAGGATAATCCGGTTACGCGGTGACTGGATTACACCACGCCGCGCTTGCGAGCCGCGAGTGTGTTGGTAACAGCGTCAACGTCGTCCCTAACTACATCGCCCTGTACCTGCTGGTGGAGCCGCATCTTCCGCCCGCCGTGGTATTCGCCCAATTACCAATTTCTACCTGTCTCCACCGCGTGGGTCGTGATAGAACCTTGTGCCAAAATTAATCGAAAATATCAGAGGTACATCGTCGCAGGTCGCTTTTCTTATACCCAGCTTCCACCATCTCCGAATCAACTTTTGTCACTCGTCGTCAGAAGTGCTTGAGCAATGTATTGCTCAGGCGATTTCCAACGCTGTCTTTGCAGTAGTGAAAGACGTTGACTGGTCAGACGTTCGGACCATCGCGTTCTCCGTTCTCTTTTCAATATAGATGTGTGCAAATTTGTGCATCTTAACTGGATCGTCGATCGTAATGAAGAAGGGGAAAGGAAGAACGAACGGTGCTGGAAAGACTGATTCGTCCCGAACAATCTCCCAGGAAAAGTATGTAGGTACTGTTTTGTGTGAAAGATTAAACGCAACACCGAATTTGAACTATCTTCGGAAGTTGAAAAAATTGAGTGCGCCTCTTTTACTTCAAGTTACAACGCACAAGTTTACCAAACTTCGTTTGGCGCCCTTTTTAACATCGCTGCTATTTCACCACTCGAGAGGATATTCTATTTCACCGCTCCGGACGATCATACCCATCATCTCACCACGATTTGGATTTACTCAATCTTGAAAAGCACGTACTTGCCGGAAGATGAACACCTAGTTCTAGAAATTGAATCCACTGTTCGAAAGATTTCATTCGTTGTCAGTTACGCCGAATCGTGATTCTCGGGGACGTCAAGTGAAAACTCGAGCTAATTTGAGTCGTTCACTTCGTGTATATTTTTCAGAAGCACAGCCATCAGAGGATTCGGGTTTCGGCGGTACAGTGTGCTGTCACTTTGAATCCGTGTACCTACCTACACGGGCTACCCTTTGAAAACTTTCGCGTTCGACTGTACTATACGAGTATCCGCCAAACGTTAACTCCGTTAGACCGCACCAAATTACCGCCTAATACGATTTACGCACTGTGACACGCATTAGACGCGGTCCACGCCAACTGCCAACTGCAGTACCAACTGCTGAAACTATACATATATATATATATATATATACACATACAACGTCAGTCTGACTCGATCCTCCTAGATCCCTCGTGTTTTCATCGCGCTGCGCTGCAAGTGGGCGTGAAATATTACTCTGCAAGCTCCATGATTTCGTCACCCTTATTTATAATAATATCATACTCGTGATTGAGAAATTAGTGTGATGTTCGCTGCTGCCGGTGACTGCGACGAAGTTAACTGTGCAACAAATAAACTCAGCGTGTCACCTCAGATTAGCCAAAAACCGATGATGTACCGAAAGCACCGATTTACATATCACGGTACTTGCACGCAAGTATATTATACAAGTAGGTGACAGGGGAACGAGAAAACCGAAGATGACGAAGAATAAGGAGAGAATATAAGTGAAAGAGGAAGATACGAGGGCGTCGGTCCGTCCGTCCGTCGGCGCCGCGGCGGTGGTGGAAAGCGGGGGTGGGCCGCTAATATATAAAGTAGCTTAAAGTAGAAAATTGTGGAAGCGCCGTGATGCCTGGTGATTGCGTTACCCCGGGCTTTGATTTAAAATGCAACGCAGGCGGGTAAGGGTAGATCCCGGCGTTCGCGGAGCCATGTTGCTCCTCCGTTCCTGACGGTGGGGCGAGGGTTGACTGTTCGGGGCGTGGGAGGAACTCCGGAGGGTAGTTAGGCTGTAGGGGTCCACGTTACGACGAAGAATGGGAGGGAGGAAGAAAGAGAAAGCCGGGGAAGTGGGAAATGGGAAATTGGTGGAGAAATTAGAGGAGGTATACAGACCGACTAGATGTACCTGCCTACCACACCGATGAATACAAAAGGCAGAATTTAATGTAACAGACCTTTTTGCCTGTCCGCGATTTTAAATACCAGTTAATGAGCTTGCAGCGCTGTTGTCAGAAATGATACAACTTCCGGCGAGGTTTCGTTACATATTTATGAGAGAATATGAGTTTTAATTTGAGATTAACCGATAGAAGATGTACCTATGAACGACGAAGTAACGCAACAATCGTCTATTTTTATATTCTTCACAAATCCATGAGGACCAGAATTTAAAGTGACAATTTTTTGGCTGCCCGTTCATCGGGCTTTAATTTCGTTTTCAGGAAAAGCTGGCTCGAAGCCTCGCGTCCATTGCGCTGCAGTGACAAAAGCATGCAGCGAGAGCATTCGGAGCAGTGGCCAAATCGCGTTTGCTTCTTCGCACGCGAGTTTCATAAATCCGCAGAACCTGAGAAGCTGCGCCGTTCCTGCTGCTGTAGAGGAGAAGAGAGCAGTGAATAATTCGGCGTCGCAAATTGCCAAATAAGTAAATAAACGAATAAATGAATAAATACGGAGGTTGAGAGCGGCTCGCGGATACAAAACGCTGCCGGTATACGGCTGCTAATTTGACGCTCAACAATCCGGGGATTCCCAGAGGCTCGAAGTGTTAAGTCTCGGCTCGCGATGAGTTTATCTCGCTTCGAGAAAGTCTCTGATGATGATCGCGCATCTGAACGCTGCGTGCTGCGCCAAGCCGCGAGTCGGCGTTTCGTAATCGCGCACAATTCCTGATTGGGCGCCACTTAGACGGTCCCGTGGGTCCTGCTTCCCGCATCCACGTCTCTTCCACGCCTTCGGAGAGCCGTTAGAGTCGGTAAGTTAACCAAGGACCTTGCGCAAAGTGGCATTGGTCTTATTCCGCTGATTCTCGTGTTCCGCACAACGCCGTGTATAAGACACAAGGTATCTGGCGATTACCCGATTATTTGCTAATTGAAATCAGGCCGCGGGATCCAAGATCCTCGAAGCTCAAAGGATTTCGGGGGAATTAAGAAATTACATTGAACCTTTTTCCCGACCGCGTCTAGAGTGATACGTTTGTATGCCTACTACGTACGGGATGTCTACTGCACCTTAAATATCGTTAAATCCTGGAACTCTCCTGGAAAACAAAAATAATTCCTCAAGTCCTGGAAAAGTGTTGAAATGTTTTTATTTATTATGGAAAATTCGACGTGATTAATTTTTGCTCGAAAACTGCGACATTTCATTTCTAGCACGCGTTAGATTACATGTATAGTAATAATAAATTTTAGTAATTCACTCTGTATACAAACTACTGTATAAATTGTTTTATTCAACACGTAACCAACTTATCCTATCCTTAAAAATTGATAAGAAAACGAACTTAAGGTCCTGGAATTTTTCAATTAAATATCCCGGAAACTCCTGTAATAGCCCTGGAATCTGTAATAAATTCTCGATTTCATTGGACACCCCGTACGTACATATAGTACATTCTTGGCAATTACTCTCCTTAGATCGTCGCATTGCCGAGATCGTTTTCCTAAGTCGTCTCGCAGCTAGCGCGCAGCGCTCGGCAATATCTATATTTTACAGACCGCCTCAATTCCCTACTCGAACAGCTGTCTTTTTAATACACGTTGAACCCTCGAAATCTGATTAGACGCTGCAAACATTCCATTTTGCGGAACGTAGGGTCGGCACTAATGTGACGGGAAGAATGACAGGAGACAGACGGACGGATGAACGAGCAGACAGACAGTCGTTCTGACGGAGAGGCCGACGTACGGAACCGGCTCAAAGCCATCGCGCCAACACTTGACGGTGTCGATGCAAGCCGTGTAGTAAACGTACGTGTCTCTCAAAGTTCGAAAGCTGCGAGCTTGGCGGAGGGCAGACGCGAGCCAATCTCGTCTTCGCTTTCATTCTTTTCCTCCCATCTCCCAGATCGTTCTGAGCTTCTCGTACTCTTGCCTCGCGATGTTGCCTTACCCCCGTTGCATCGCTGTAACTGCAATGACGCGGCTGCGCGCCAAGACGGGATCAACGAGAAAGCAAAAACAAGAGCAAAGTTCTCAGCGCCCGGATTGAACAATTTCAAATTCATAGCTTTTATTATATAGATGTAACCCATCAGCAGTCGGCACCACTTTTCTGGATGTCGGTCTTTCAAAATCACGTTTCGGACAAAATTGCGACGGATATGTTTTTCGGAGGGATGAAAAGCTCGAAGATCGTAGAACACTGGATGGCGAATGTTTGGAACGTCGTTTCATCGGATTTAGTTTACCAAGGCAATCGGTAGGTATATAGAGTTTTTTGACGAGTACTTCGGGTTTGACACAAAAAACCAACTGATCCCGTCTTCGAAGTGTCGAAGGTGATCGTTATAACGCAATGCCGTTCGAAACGCGAGTGAAGGTTAAATTTTCTTCGTGCTTTATCCCGACGTTCTGAAATCTCTCGAATCATTCTGCCAGTCTCCGTTCGATCCCAGTGGGAAAAATCAGTCTGACGTTATGGGTGACCTTCGAGTGAATTTTCTGGCCCTCCGCCTCACCTCCCTTCCCCCCTCTCGCCCTCTCTGTCCTCCCTGTCAATCCATAACCGTGGCTCGGGATGCGATCCCTCGCTTTCCTCTGCCGCCTTGAGGGGATGGGTTCCTCCCGGAGGACGATGAGAGTGGAAGTGGGAGGAACGCGAGGGTGGAGGTTGAATGCAGGAGAGGTTGGAGCCTGCGGACCAACAGAATCTCAGATTCGATCCCCAAACCCGCGACGAGATACAAATTGTCACTTTATTTGTTCTACGAGAATCGTCGCCGCCCTTCCCAAAACTTTGGCGTCGTTGTGTTGCAATTTAGAAGATAAGATGCCGCGAGCCTAATACGTGAAACAATTTTCTGCTTCTTCCTTTTTAAATTTGGATTTCCACGCCAGGTTGCCCTGGCAATATCGTGCAAATACCACTTTTATCCAATTATGCACAAAGGCGAGTGTGCGACCCTGAATTTCCTTTTACCTTCTTCCATTTTTAACATCAAACACGGCACACCCCCACGCATGTACGTATAAATATTTTCAAAGTATATTACAGGCGCAAAGAAAGTGTTGAATCTCGGGTCTTGCGACCAATTAACTCGTGTCTGGCTGACCTCGGTGCGGGGGTAATTGATATCGCGCCACCCGTTTCGTACCCCCTTCTAAAATCCCAAGAGATCCCATATCCCGGCTAATATACTCGTAATCCGATCCCGTAGACAAGCCGGTGTTCCGCAAGCTCCGCAACGATGCACTGTACGCGTTATACCGGATTACCCGAAACGTTTCCGAAACACCTTGCGCAACCGCTGTATTCAGAATCTATAGTTTTTTTTTTTTTTTTTTTTTTTTTACAAAAAATAAGCGAAAGAAAAAAAAATAAGTACATACAACAAAATTTCCGTCAACTCCAATAAGCGATACGTGTAGGGATCGAAATCCGTTTGACGGTAATAAAAAAAAAATCAGAAGCGTGTCCAAAACCATTCGTCCGAACACATCGGTCCGTGGAAAATGAAACTCCCGGTGATTTTCCAACCCCCAGCTATACTATTTCGTATTCGTTCGACGCCGTTCTAACGCCATGCGCCGACGGAATTCTTTGAAAAACTACTTTGCAAATTGGAGCTGGGGAGGGCAGGCGGGGCTGCTGAATGAATAATAAATACGGTTATCGTTTAGTTGATATTTTCAGGGGCGGCGGCGGGGTGAAGGGGGATTGAGATCAAAGCCTCAGCCCCGGGGGCCTTCAGGCCGTCTCTTTCCGTTCTCCATTCTTCGTCACGTCCGAGTTTTCGCGTTCCCGCGTCGCTTCGGCCTCCCAGATCGTCCGGGGCGCCGGTACCACTGATCGAATTTTCAAACGAAATTCGCTACGAAACTCGACGATTTCGGTAGCATGCGGAATCGTCCCTTTATCACCTGACGTATACACATTTGGAGGGCATCCGAGAATCAACGCAATTCGGTTCAAGGCTTATTTTATACCGTTGATTAATACTGCGGCAATCACCCATGACTGTAACGAGTTTTTTAATGGCGTCGACAAAACTTCGGATGTGACACGCTAATGTCGTGGGATTTCAGAAGTTTCGTACGACCACCACGTAGGTATGTGGAGTCGCAGCTTATCGCTCGGTTCAGAGCTGATCGCTCCTGTGGTATTTGATGCTTCTCATGAATTTTGTTCAGGCTGCAGAATTGGAGAAACGGTGAAAAATGAACGAGCAATTTATAGCTCCGGGGATACGCCATATGTGGTATACGACCATACGTTCTACGATTCGGCGCGTCTAATGGACCGTGAAATCTTTGAAAAATGGTAACCCATTTCAGAGCAATTTAGTCATCGCTTTGTAGACCTATGCATCTACGTATTATGTATTGCTTGATATACTCTGCAGCAAAGGAATCAGTGGATCACTTAGAGCCTTGTAAAAAAAAAAAACCATAAAAAACATCTCATCACAAAAATTGAACCAGAAGCTTTCTCCAGATTTCTTTAGCAATCATCGCTTCCAAGTCACGTGACACAAAAGCATAAGCATGAAACGTCGAGCTTTGAGGTCCTCTTTGCTCAATTTTGTTGCTCGTACGATGACTTTTGACACGGAATTCTGAATTGCAAAGAGGACCAGGATAGCTCTGGGTGTTGGGGAAACATGTTCTTAGGGATTCGTTAATTTCTGAAATTATAAGAAAATTCGTATAAAGCTTTGACGTTGTTGTTGCGGCCGCGTGTGACGGGTAACTGAAACGGTTCGGAAGATATCCAGTTCGGTGAAATTTGGGGCTTTGACGAATCGATGTGGAAAAAAAATTGAATTTCCGAAACGGGGAGAAGTGACGATGCGGCAACAAGGTTTCATTCGAGGTTCTTTAGCGGTCGTATCGTGGGTGCGTCGGGTGAGACAGCGCGGGTAACGACGATAACAATGCCAGAAACGATAATCGAATTTGAGCTTGGCGGCTTCAACGCTGATTGTTGGGGTTCGCGTAGCTATCGCAACGCCTGATTGGTCGGCTGGATGCCTACCGTGCTGGATAGACGGGACAGATGGATTCCAGTAACGAGCTAACAATGCGATGCAAATTGGTCGACTTGCTCGCTCGCTCATTCGCGATGGTGTTATTAACGTCGGTATGCTATTATGAAATTACGACGGTAGCTCCGCGCGATCCGCGCTCTCTATAACCGTGAAGCACCACCAGCTACCCTGGCTTATGTATATCCATTACACGCCCTTTCGCTCCGGGCGTTCAATCAGCTAACTTCGTCACTAGACAAGATGCGACGCCGGAGACAATGCTTCAACTTTACAACGAAGCACGCTCCCGGGCCTTCTGCTTCAGCTTCCAGGATTACTTACGCGTCTTATTCACCTAGTTATGTAGCTACCTTATACATCCACGCAAACACCTGCAGGAGAATAAAAGCGTCGCTGAGAATCTGACGAATAACAATTGTTCTATAGTATTCCAAATCGGCCATTTTTACATGATTTTAACACTGACAATTTTTTACAGTTTACACTAATATTTTTATCATGATTTCGAAGTGATCAGCTGATTAGTTTTACTATCGCCATATTGCTCGCGATCAGCCATGAAAACTTCCATATGACCGTGGGTTGATTATCAACGTCAAAAGCACGTAGCGAAAATTGGAAAACGTTTTTCAGCCATAAAGTATAATTGGATTTAATTGAACTGTGACGTTATTGTCTATTCATTTACTATCTACATCCGTGCATAAATATATGACAAATCGATACTTATGGTTTTCGGTCATATAAGCAACGTCTGGAAGCATAGTATTATGAAAATTACTGATTCATGTATTGCAGCTACGTATAATATATATACCGGGACAATCTCTTGAAACTTGAAAATCAACATATATATATATATCCCTTACGAAAATTCAAATCGACCCGAATGTGGCGTGGATATATTCCATAACATTTCGCCGAGTTAATTGTGACCGCGAAGTGAAAGTTCTGTCCATGGATATTTATAAGTTTATGAACTACCGTGACTCAGCGCGTGTACGCATCTACGTTATGGCGCCGTAAATACACTCGATAGAGCTACTTCATGACGTTTGTATAAATCGTTATCGATCGCTGAGTTAATTACATATTATGTCGTTGGAATGCGATGTCGAGATGTGATTGCATGTACATTAACGGGGTTTGGTTGGTGTGTTTCGAAGAGGCGTTTGATTAGATTAATTTGAAAACTAGTTACATTCTTAATCTCAATCCAACGATAAAAACTGCTCATCGGGCTGCTCATGGCAGTTCCGATATAATGCCGCAAAACCATTTGGCGTTTGAGGAAAGGTTTACCGTGATCCAAATAGCTGATTAAATTCTAATATCTATAAATTACTAATTATTATCAGAATACGCTGGTGTCTTGTACAATGCAAAGAAACACAAACGTGGAGATAAGAATGATTTTTGCAATTTTTGTACAATTATAGCATCTCTAAAAGTAAATAGCGATGAGTAATCTATATATAATCACCTATCGATAAAATGTCTCCGGATTTGATATATTCGAATTTGTTCTTTTCTGGAAGCGATCGGTTTTTCCACGATCTACGCAGCATTTCTTCGATTGCTTGATCTTCGAACTCTTCACGAGCGACAATCCCCACAGAAATAACTCCTTCATACCAAACAATCGACCGTGCTGTTTCCTGCATTCCGCCGTTTATTATTGCTTCATTGAAAACTTTCGGTCTGGTATCGACGAAATTCTCTTTCTTTATTATATGTACATTATTTCTATAGTAATCGGCGGCAACGGGATTGGATCGGTATTCCGAAGGATAATTCAAGTGGGCATTATAAAGTAATAAAGATTAACAGAGATAAAAAATAAGAACACTTTTATTCCGCAGAAGTTTTTTCAAATCCACTAGCAAAACGTTCATCATTCGTTACATTAATACCAAAACTTGCATATCTCTATACGAATTCCTGTACAGCCATAAACTGGTACAGCATCTGCACAAAAGTGAGCGAAAGTGGGTGGTCGAATCATATGCAAACAAACCATCAATCCTCTCATCCTGTAAACCCTATCAACGTAACTCGTTGTATTACGTCATGAATTCAGCCGAACGGCTGATGTCTTCAAACTGTATCTAAAGTTTCCTTAACGAGGAGGTATCAGCTGGAAAAACGATCTTTCTCGTTCCTAGTCGGTAGTCGGAGAAAATTTTATTAAGCTAGGCAGGCACCCACGGTCGACGCAGCGTTGTTTCTAACGTTAGATCAGCCCGTTGTCGCCGCTCGCGTTTAAAGATCCCGCGATGACTGACGGAGCGAAACTACCTTACCGACCAAGGCGGAAACGCTTCCGGCTGGGCACCGCCAGAGGCCTACCGAAACGCATGCGCCGTGGACAGTGGCCGCCGTCCGCGGGCTGGACTTGTACCAACGCAACAGGTCATCCGTCGCGGGAGTAAACTGGCGATTGAGTGAATGAACGGAGGCGAGTGTGGTCGTATCGGCGACGCCTGTGTGTCTATGCGCGTGTGCTTCGACTCCTTGTGCTTCTCGTCGACGCAGCAGCGGCTGGCCGACGAGGAGGACCCCTCGCAGCTGGCCGCGTCCGTCGTCCCGGTGACCGACGGCTCCGCACCTCCACCGACCGGGGTTCCGAGCCCCGGAGATTTAACGATGAGCACCCTACGGGAACTCCAGGAGTTGCTGCGCGTTAAGGAGGAGCGAATCGCCGAGCTCGAGGCCGAGGTTAACCGTCGGGATGTCGAGATTTTGGAGCTACGGAGTCACCTCGACAAATTCCTGAGCGTGCTGCCCTTTAAGTCGCCCCTGACGCCCGGGAAACCTCAACCGAGGAAGCAACGGGCCCAGGGAATATCGGCTGAGCCTCCTCTGCAGGTCCTGGCACCGCTGGTGGTCATCGACAAGAGCGACAGGTTGGTAAATCATCGCAGATACATCCCAGCGGCGCGTCGCCCTTTTAAACCCGAAAACTCTCCGCCCCCCCTCCACCCTGTTATTAATTATTGTCTTGTTATTATCACGACTGCATTACATCCAGACGTGGTTTCTCGCCGCGCGACAGACAGAGGTGCAGATATAGACAGCGAGAGAGAGAGAGAGAGAGAGAGAGAGAAAGTGTTTGTGTGCGTGCGCCTGTGCGCGCATGAGAGACAAGGAGAACGGAATGAGATGCGTGCGTATATCTGAGGAAATATGAAACAGGCGCCAAGCGCCACCGGAGACCAGCAACGACGGGGACGTAACGAGGATTCGACGTATAAAACGCAGCGCGTGGTGTCGATTTATTCGGTTTTGAAAAATTTGTCAGACTAAACCAAGAGATTGATCGTTTTGCAAAACAGCCGACTTACGGATGTCCGCCTATTGCCACGGCTGCCGCTCGAAATAATTCATGTAGATGAACAGGGTTTTATTCAGATTTACGTTAGACTTTTTTCCCCGATTGTATTTGAAATGTATTTTAACGGACACATTTCGATTAGGTCGCTACACAATACGCAAACAAAAACTATGCAAAGTTTTAACAGGACCGTGTTTGTCCATCCGTCATTTTCACCAGGGTAATGCCAACACATGTGTGGGTGTGCCCGGTTCGCCGCCTGACTTTGATTAGCACCTCGTCTATCTCGATCCTGACATGCCCGAGTTACTCACTTGCTACTACTGCTACTACCACTACTACTTGTTGCAGCGAGTTGTCCGAAATAGCGTCTACTCGCCGAGTCGTCTAATTATGCGAAAAACATGTATAAATAATCCGAGTAATCGAAATAATTGGTCGCTACTCACGGCTCCGACGTTTAGAGTCCGTTCAAGGAATAATGCACATATGTATACGTTGACGCCGTCAACGCGAACGCGGCGAGGTGGCGGTGATGCCCCTGCGATTTCCCTGTCAGGGGGTTAAAGGTCACCCACCTTTTCACCGTTGGCAAATTGTTTGGAATCGCTCTCTTGTAACAACGTGTGTGCCTACACATCTAGGCGGTAGGCAGACAGCCGGGCGAAGGTAGATGGAGGAGGATAGGTATGACAAATAGCTACGCGTATTATAACACCTGCCGGACCCACTCAACCCCTCTGTTCCTCCCCCCTCGGCGCCCCGCTCAGTCGGCTGCGTCAAGTGCTTGTTTTGCACTTGCACTTATGCCCAGATATGCGCGTATGCACGTAATACGTGGTATGAGCACGGAGCACACGGATACCCGCTCCTTTACAAACGAGAACGCATGCGCCAGACGTCCTTGTGCGCTTTCTAAAAAGATAATAAACCGTACACGTAAGTAATATTTATAAATGAGATTAAAACTCGCGAATCGGTAAGTCGGCGGTAACCGGCAGCAGCGAAGGAGGTTTTTCTGGCTACGGAGAGAATCGCTCGGTATTCACGCCATGCGTTCTCAGGAGATTATGTCAAACTTTGTTTTTTACGCGTATCTAACAACTTTTACCAAGCCCTGTGCAGGAGACGCGACGCGTGGGTCAGTCTTACGTCACGTGCACGCTTCGTATCATTTTCGTACGTTTCTTACGGATGTAACGTACGTTAAGGACACGAAGCCTGTAGATCGCGGCATTTGTATTGCCCGAGGCGACGTCCTCGTCGTTCGTTTATATCAAGGGAGGTTCTTCTGGCCCACTTGCCGGCGCTGCCGTTGCCGCATTTGTACGCGCTGCACTTGTGTCGGTGTCGAAACCAGTCGAGTGACGTCACGTATAATTAGTTCTTTGATTCCCTTATTTCCCATCTCTCTCCGACTACCGATTCCCCGGCTCGCGCCGTCTCCGAATTCCCCCCTCCAGCCGCCCGCGCTTATCTCGCCAAGAGCTAAAAATAGATCCTGTCACGGCCACTGGCGACATTTTAAAAGTTAAAACCACTCGCACACACGGCCGAGGACCAGCCGGTGCTGCTGACTCCACGCCGTCGCCCACGTACGCAGAGCTCGGATTCTCACCTCTGTGTGTATGCCGTATGATTTTTTTTCCTATTCGTCTTTTTTATCTTACACACATGCGTGGATACCTATCGGCGGTAATCGCTTCGAGATGGATTCCCCGAGCGGTGGCGCCTTCTCGAGGTCAATCCAGTCGGCTTACTTCTTGGTCTTCTTTTCGGCGTGCCTTGCTAGTAGTTGGTACGCTTACATTGCTTGCCCCTCGGTTCGGTCGGTAAAGAAATTGGTTCTTACTCTAAACAAAGCTCGCACAGTTCCTTGTTGTTTCTCCGTTACGAAACCTATTTGTTATATATATATGTATATATATATTTTTTTTTTATGTTCGCTTCGATACGGATACGATCTCTGACTATTGCAGCGACGCCGTTGATACTAATAGTCGTTTATTATTGTTATCGGACTGAAACCTCGTTTTACATTCCAATGGCAACAGACGCGGTGTCAACGCTCTTTAACATCTAGTTCTTCTGGTACCGTGTGTACAGTCAGTTTTATTAATAATTACCATTACTCATTTATCAACGCACACGCGTATTAGTCGCTCTGCTCTGTTGTAATATCAATTCATTTTCACTACCTCTGCTTCACTCGTGCGGTAATTCAGCACTTACCGTAACGATATCGGCTTTGCGATATATTTGCTATTCGTGAAAAGAGAAAGAGCAGGGTAAAGGTCCGTCGTTGTTAGTATAATTGTCCAATGAAATGGAAAACATTTAATTGGTTATCTTGAACGTTTCTGGTAGAAGAATTTTAAACTATGTTGGATATCGCTCTGCACTACAAGTATCTTATACACGATGATTATCGGAATTGTGGAGAAAAATCTGTCTTTCTAATCACGAGTATTTTTTTCCATTCTTACTCGGTACATGAGACAAACAGTGGGGAAAAACTGCACGGTTTTTTCTAATCGCAATAAAACTCTACTGGTAATGATACTGATTTTCCTTGATGGAAAAAAGTCACACTGTCCGGTCAACGGATTGACAGAGCAGATTTATTACACACGCAAACTAATATACAACAAAGTCGCCGTCGGTGAGAAAATTCGTGCTCCCAACCAAGTGTCCACCAATCGATAACGAACTAAATCATTTTTTTATATATTCAGGCAACGAAATGATCAAAATCTTGTTTGACATTCGAATGATATCAAATATTTTTCTCGCGCTTACCAACTGGTACAACAGAGAAAATAAGATGATCTGATCATAAATTTTCTACGTTTTTATAAACAGACTAATATTTTCTGACTTTTGTCTTTCCTACGATTGATTTTTATTTCTAATATGATATCCAATATAATTATGCATACATTAGACCGAAGCCATCGCACACGAAATCAAACCTCTACAATCCACGGTTACTATGTAAATTCTATCTGAAATAATTTCGGATCAAATCTTAATCCGATTGACTATGTATTGTGGTTTTATTACGACCTCCAATTGTGGAAATAAGGCCTGCAGGTAACCACACTGAAGGTTAATGATTATAATTATCCGTGTGACAAAATTCGTCGGCTAAACTTCTGGTTTAATATATGCAGTAATAATACTGAGAAATGTCCATCAAATTTCGCTATTGTCTTGATTATTTTTACATGTTATTATCTTCTTCCCACTTGATTTATCATACATAACATATGCTTTCGGTTGAACCCCGCCGGAAACTGACAATGAGTCAATAAAAAATACGACTAATGAAATTACACACTTCGAGCATATAAATGGATATGAAAGTTTGTTTTAAATATAGAATTCAATGCTCCTATCAGCGTGGTTTTCCTGTTTAACGTTCATAATCACTTCATTTTTTATTTTTATATTCATCGCGAGACGCTAGACGATAGAGGAAAAAGGCTGATTAAATACGCGGTAAACGAGGTGGCGGCGGTTTGAATCATTACTTTAAATCATCGCTCGCAGAGTCGTGCATGGCGCATAGTTTCATTAATGAATCGTTAAAATAAATCCGATACAATTAATAACCGACGATGAGACTACAGCAAGCAACTGCGCGCTGTCATCATCGCTTATTGTTAAGCTAACGCTGAAAGAACGCGGGGCGACCAAAAATCCCGTTGCTGGACCGCCCCGCGAGATGTTTGTATTAATCGCCCAAAGTTCTCGCGGCCCAATCGAATTCCTTCGGGAATTATCGTTCCGCATACACGGCGTTATGTTGCAGTTTGCGGGCCGCACTTTGAAGGAATAAGTGCACAAATATATGATAGAAAAAAGAGGTAAACAAGCGAAGAAATGCAAATTGCGCAACACAAACTTGCAATCACCGTATTACTGTGTAATACATAGGTACGTATTATGCCAGCTACGGTGTATATAAGCAGCAGCGCAAACGACGACGTCCAACGCAGGTTGCGGTCTTTGCCCGGTATGGAAAAACCGCATCAGGAAGGGGAAGGAAAGCGGGGAGAGGACAACGCCGGCCGGCCGGCTGATTCTGTTCCTTGAGGCAAAAGTCGGAGCCGAGCTAATATTGCGACCCAGTACGTGTCTGGCTGGCAGTTATTCGGTACCGCACCCGCCTCCTTCTAAATAATACACATGTTGTAAATCCGAGCAGAGTACGCACCGCGTGTCAGATACAAGAGTGAGTCGCGTCACTGACAATAAATCAAAATCTCTGAAATTATCCCGCGGAAAAGTGAGCTTTGAAAATAAAATTACAGAAACTGATAGTGGCCGTGCCACGAAGAGAGTTGAATTGAATTGTTCGAATCATTTATTCTCTCGGAAAGAAATTTTCCCGTACCCCCTTTTTTCTTGTAGAAAAAAGAAAAGAGAAATAACTAAACAACTAAATTTCGTTTGAAGGATTCTGTGCGAGTCACGGTCAAAGAGAGCAGATTTTCTTCTCCCGCAATGTTTCCATCGCGTCAAAGTTAACCACTCTCGTCACATTGTCGGTTCGCTTACAATAAGTCCGTAATTCGTCCCGCGAGTAGAATCGCTGCACATCGGGTGAACGCAATTCGTCGACGGAACGACCGCTGCCGCCTTCGTCTTCGTCGCCGCGCATGTCAAACGGTCCTCGGTGGGCAATCGTGAGGCGTTCACCATGGCCGTCGCGGCCGCGAATCTAGGGCGTTGCGGCGTGTGACGAGAGAGCCGGGGGCCAAGCAAATCCCGCCGACTCGGCCGCGTACTTGAGAGGAGTTCGTGCGTTAGATACATCGACGAGATAGAAAAAAAAAAAGGAAACGAAATACGAAAAACGGCCGTCATTGTCCCGAAGCGTCGTCGTCGTCGAGGTGAAAGGAAGCAGGAAAGAAAGAACGAAAAGAAAGATCACCCGCGGCGGCCGTTGTTGAACTCGCGAACGAGAGAGGCTGGATAGAGTCAGGACACTCTTTTTCGTACGACGTACATACATATAGATATTGAAAATTATTTTAAAAATAGAACGCCGTTCGTTCGGCCCTACGCTGGCTGCCGCTACACCTCTTCCTGCCCGCCACCTCAGTCATCGACGCCCGCTCGTCCCGACGCTCGGCGCTCTTCCTACTCGTGACTCTACACCTAGCCGAACGACGATCGTCGTACATACCGGGACCTAAAACGCTTGGTACCTACCAATTGAATCCTTCGGGGAGCGAGCACCGAAGTCGGGATGCGCGCCTTTCACAGAAACGCGGCCGCCACCGCCGCTGCGGCCTCCGGCCAACGTTTCGTGCCCCAGTAACGGGCGGGACAAGGACGAGGATTTTCGGCCCGGCTCTCAACGCCCAGTCAGTGTCCCGGAGTTATTTCACCGTTCGAGACGAGGCACCACGTGTCTCTATCATTCATTCCTCGCTACGGAGGATCGGGAAGAAATCGGCGACAAACTGGAAAAGACTTGTGTTAACGTGAAGCGTGGACGGTCAGCGTCAACGAGTGTCATGGAGTCGGTCAGGGACTTGAAGAGGATCCTGTACGAGAGAACGGAGACCCTTCGACGGAGAGACGAGGCCGTCGAGGCCCTTGAGAAGGCGCTTGATGAGCGGGACGAAACTATTCGGTATCTGCAAAATGAGATCGACAAGTTTCGGCAGATCGTCGAGTACAGCATGTCCACCGGGCCCCTCGGTCCTGGACAGAGGCCCAAAAGGCAGGCCATCTCCGCCGAACCCATAAGGAAAGACTCCAGGCCCGTTGCCAAGTTCAGCAAACCCCAAAGGTATAATCGATGAGTAAAAGCCCGAAAGCGCCGGTTTTTTACCGATCACGTTTTCAAATCGTCGCAGTGACAATGCCGGCAGCCGGTATGCGAGATCCCTGCAATTTGTCGCTCTGTTCAAACCGTGTCTATCGTTTATCTACGTATGTATTCCTTGGCCCTTTGTTATCAAATCGCTTCGATGACGCGGACGGCGGCCTTTCTTCTCGGAAATTCACACAATCGCGTATTTTCCTCGTTATGCTCGAGGTTATCGGAATTGCATACAAATGCGACCCTGCGGAAACTCTTTCGAAACGGGATAACGCGGCCTGCTGACGCAGACGACGTCTCTGTGCCCCTAACATATCCGTTTTTGCGGCGCTTCCGTTGACGCATATACCGCACAATGCGAATACTAAACGCGAATATTATCCGCACAGTACCCATACTCTCGCCGATATTTGGTTATAATGAATGATGTGTAAATATTTATATGTATAATACATTTTTTCTTTCTTCATATTCATGAGATCTAACAATTTTTTTTTTTACAAATGTCTGGTATGCAATGACGATAGTATAACGATGACGATACTGAGAGCCAGGAACACTTGCATAGCTACATTTAAAAGCAAAAATGATATTCAAAAATTCGTAAATAATACTTGAAGCATGCGCCCAACCAACCGAGCGTTTCGCGGGCATAATAACATACCTATTTATATGTGATTTCTTTTTTTTCGTCTTATTCTTTCTTCATCTTAAGCGGTTCTATTCGCTCGTAGACACTTCACCGCAGGCTCTTCAAGGCTGCTAACACGAGTATCTCTATAAGTATACAGGCATGAATATATATAGCTATTCCGAGTATCTCCGATGGCGTAATATATTAACGAGCAAGTGTATCTGTGCGGAGTCCATTTAAGGACTATTAAATGTGAAAATCACGTCAACTCAACGCACATGGATTTCGCGAATGATCTGTGACGCCATCGCGCTCTATCGTTTTTATTATAAGCGCATGTATTTTATGTACAGGTGGATATAACGGAGAGAAGGGGAAGATCTGATGTAGGGTCTACATTTTTGCCAACAAATTGGAAATTTTTTACTAGCAATTATTTGGTGATTAATGAAAATCCAAATCATTAAAATCTTAAAGGCTGTATGACAAAAGCTTTCTTGATCGACATTTTCACAGAACATCGTAGACTTGCGCAAGAAGTAATCTCCGGGTCGTACTTTTGTCTATGGAGAAATGCTCACTTATTGATAATATCTGTATAAAAAAGCCGTTACAGATCAGAAATTGTTACGAACGATAGCGATGATGGAATTTCGTTTTTACTGTTCTCGAAACTTAGTCGCGTAATGGGAAATAATCGAAATTTATAAAAAATAAAACACTTCGAAGTGCAGATTACGCAACTTGTTTAATTGTGATGCTAATTAATTCGGCTTTACTACCAAGGGTATAATAACTGCAACTTATTGCGTTCACACGGTGGCGCGTATACGACAAATATGAGATACTCGCAATGCAATAATACCTACGAGTGGCGTGTCTAGAAGAAACTCAGATTATTTTTTTATTTTTTTTAGAAACCTTCCGTTAGGTGTTGGCTTGCTGGATTAATACATTCCCGTTGGACTCGTGTAGATTTATGCGCAGGTCTTTGTTTAAAATCACGTAAAATTATATTGCGGCTGGGATCCTCTCATTTCTTTTCTTCGTTATTTTTCTTTTATGTTTTTTCTTTTTTCCTGTATCAAGCTAGATTACAATCGCCCGGTATTATATGTAGATTGTACGCCGATCATCGAAACTCTTCGTGGTCGGTGTTCCGTCTAAATTGCAGCTCCGCGCGAAATTTGATATGGTGAAAAAAAATATTGAAACTGCTTGTTTATTCATTTAATCTGGAGAGATCGCTGTGTTTATTCCTGGCATATATCCGTAGTTTTATACATACGTGAACACACTCACATAACGTATAGTGGTTTATTCTTTCCGGGCAATGATAAGCGTCTAAAATTAACCAGAGTATGCTAGAGAAACGCAAAATTGCCGCGCAAGAGATCGTTGAGCGATAACCGCAGAAACATAACTTACGTATCCGCATATATCCATCGTCATCCAGTTTCTCAACATCGCGAATGACCGCGTACTTGTATTATTATACATGTCCGTAGGTTCATGAAAAATGCAATGATATACACGCAGGACTCGAGTTTCGAAACAATTCTCACGTATACCCTGATTCGGTTTATAGCGTACTGTGCATGCATAGGGCTCTCATAATTACGATATTAATTTCTCTCCGCTTTGCGTATAATATTATAGAGAGTTCAGGTCAGACAAGAGATTCAAGGACGTGGTGTGAAAATTTTTCAACTATCTGAAATCTCCAGAAACGAGTTTATTGTTCTCGGTAAAGCGTGTCGGGTATCGTACAGTATCAACGCCTCGCATTATGTCCCTGAAACAGACTGCGAGGAACTCTGCAAACGGTAGTTCGATTTGGTTTTCTAAATAAAGTGTTGACGGAAAAAAAGAAATGACAAAACTGTGGAAAATAATACAGTTTTTATAAAAATATCTCCAATTCCTTGTACTAGAAAAGAGAAAGTAATTAGGTAAGATACCGATTAGCGCCGCTTGAGTCATGAATAAACCCCGCAACTTTCGTTAGATGTTGCGAATTCATCGCCGCTTATCATACGCAGATCGGGATGTATGCGAGTTCGCTACTTTAATCCTTGCCAATTAATTATGCGGATCGCGATAATTAAAGAGACGCTACTTTACTGTAACGATGAGAGTCTTGAAAATCGGTCCGAGGTATCGAGATCGCTAACGACATGTAGGTACCTCCACCCCGTACATTAACCAATTATATTCGCATAATAAATTCGCGTCAATAGGCTGCAAGCTGTATGTAAACAGACTGCATGGCGTGCATTATACTTTGATTTTCACTCTTCGACTTTCACTGCTAGAGCAGGATAATTTGTTCGATTCGGTGAGCACGATCATCACACGACAATGCAAGCGTGTAATGCATTTGCATCACGCATCGATCGTCGCGAATTAAACAGTTTCGTTTGCTTCGTTTCAACAAGATTGTGCGAACAGGTGGTCACAAAGCGTCCTTGCAAGGACGCCGATTCTTTGGTAACGGTGCGATTGGTTATAGATTTACTTACTTACCTGTATATTTATTTACTTACTTACTTACTTACTTACGGCAAAAGCTCGGCAGCGTCTATTCAACCGAGTCCGTATCGTCGGGCCCCCCTTACGCCACGTTCGACTGAAATCCGTGGGCCCCACTACCTGGTGCGTTACAGCTGGTGCGCAGAGCGCGTTGCGCGACTAGCAATGCCGGTGATACGCCAGCTTTTCATGGCTCTCAATCCTCTCAATTTCGGTGTCTGTAGGGAGTTGAAGGTTGCCGGTAACCGGGGGGCTTACTAAGGGTACCTTAACGGTGGGGAGAAAAGGAAACGAACGGAGAACAAAAAAGGACTCGCTGTATTAACAGGTCTTCCGTGATGCAGGTGTAAGACGATGTTAGAACACGTTCTGCAATCTTTGTTGCATTATGTTTACACATTTTTTCATGCCAGTTATCAAAGTATGGTATTGAAATTATTGAAGTTATTGAAGTTATTTTTATCAAATCGCCAAGTTGAATGATCAAAAGCTTTAGAAACCCTGTCTTGCTGCTGGAAGATACGATAGTACAGAAATATGTGAACAAAATTTTGAGGACTGTCTAGTTCCGACTTCGTTGAGCATAGAAAGTGCTTTTTATATTCCCAATCTTTGTGTAGCTGATATGTGGTATCACGTACGTAATTATAAACCTCCAAATTACAATGCGTCAAGAATTGATCAAAAGTTTTATGGATTTCAATAAGTTCAAGCTTTGAAAGTTTTTCTCGAATATGATGAAAACCGACTGGAGGTTTCATGTTTTAAATTATCGAAATGTAACCTTAATTCTTTCACTCGATCAATTTGTTTCGTCTTTCGTGGATGAACAGTGTTATGTAAAGGACATACATATTGTAACTCGTCGTGTTTAAATGTAAGCCACGCACACTCTGTTAAACAAGCTCTAGCCAAGCGTGCCGTCTGTACGGAGTTCCTAAAAACTTTGAGAATTAGGTAGTGATTAAACGTGATGCCGTTTCTCCCGCAGCGGCAATCATTCGTGATTGTTAGTAGTAAACTAGAGTTTTACAACCGCACTTGTTTAAAAAAAATTGTCCATACAGTACCGGAGTTTCGGGATAATATTAGTTACACCTTTACCTGTACATATTACCACACATTATCGTACTCTTTAATTGCTCACTATGAAATGATATGGAACGATGAATCTGATACGGCGTATACAGATCGTATTGTAAAGATAATCAAGAGACGAGATATACCAACGGTAATACCTGTACAAGTATAATATCCATAGAATATAATTTAATTATCACAAGTAATATCTTGATGTTTTTCCATTCTTTTTACCATCAAGGTCACGCGAGCTGATCAAGGCTGCGATTTTAGACAATGACTTCATGAAGAATTTGGAGCTCACCCAGATCCGGGAGATCGTTGACTGCATGTACCCCGTTACATTTCCGGCTGGATCGGTAATCATACGCGAAGGTGATGTCGGTTCCATCGTCTTCGTCATGGAAGGTGAGTTATCAAGTCGTGACGTTAACTGTAAAATCCATATTTATACGATCAGTGTCACTTTCAACGTCATGGAAAGAGAAAGGAACTATAAGTGCAGTCGTCGCACGGTTCTCGCAATACCTACATTTATTCGGAAACCTTGAAACCATCGCTGCAGTGCAGTATAGGTTATCACAATCTTTTCTCCTCTCGCCAAGTAAATTCACACTACCTACATTGTACGTACAAACATGTATACTCGCATCGTTCGTTTATGCATGTTCGGTGATCTCGATTTTGAAAATGAATCCATCGTATCCAAAATAACGAACAAACAGAGTGACCCTTCGAAGGGTTGAGCACTTCTTAATCGTACAAAGATGCGGGTGTATGCTTATACACGATACCGCGTGTGCAGGCAAATTAAGGATTCGCTCGCTGGTTTCGTTATTATTATTGTTGTTGTTATCACTATTATATACCTGGGCAGCGCGAGAAATGCGCAGGTACAATGCGACGGAGCTTACCTGCGGAAATAACACGTGAAGCTCTCGTATCGATGCGGAAAACGACCGTGAGACCGAAGACTGCAGGCGGAGCAACGGATTTGTACGTACATAGACGCGAACATGTGGTTACCAGCGGATGTCGAAGTAAATCCAACTCGCTGAATGAGAACCGCTGTCCTTTCTCTCGCGTTAGCGAGCGGCGAGTAGAGCAGCAGTGGGAGCTGGTGAATAGCCGGCCCAGTGGTGGCTGGAGAGGGTACGCGGGGCAGAGTGGGTCTTCGCGGGCGTAGTTTTCACCAGCCCCGGGTCCCTCTGTCAGTGAAGTCTATACGTGCCGAGAGGGCCTACACCATGTCCGGCATGGCACAACTTGCAGCTCGTTGTCCTTGCCAGACCGACGGGTGACGGCTGACGCGGAGTGTAAGTCAACGTCGGCATCGTCGTCGTCGTCGTCGTCGACGATTTTCAGTGAAATCGAGTTCCGAGGTCGCGTAAACACCGCGTGGTGAGACGAGATACGTTTCTTTCCTAGTCGTTACCGAGTAAATCGAAAGTGAAATCATCCTTGGTCGTCGATCGTGTGTAAATCGTGTGATCTCTGAGTCGTCCGCAGGTTCGTAATCGCGTTCGCGCTGCTCGGGCGTCAAAGGTCGTGCGGATGACGTTTACTCGTCGACCGATCACTGCAGGTAGAACGGTATATCACAGCTGAATTTTGAATGACCGTCTTTTGTGCACCGCGTATTCCTCCCACATCTTGATGTACCGCTAGTCGGTGGTTTGTTCGCTCCTTTTCGCCTGCCTGACTGCTTGACTGTAACCGCCTACGACCTCCGGAGCCAACGAGCCTTGCTTCGGCCGTTCGCGCTCTTGCAGCTTGCACGACAGTGGACCTCGCGAATAACAAAGGAACTTGGACGATACTGGTGTAAGGCGGCTGTCGGGACGCAACCGGATTTCTCCGCCCGGCACGAGTCGCTGGTGATTCGGGTACCATCCGACACCGTGATACGAGCTTTTGGAAGAGAGGTTGGCGCAACCCACGCCGAACATGAAGGTCCGAAATTACCCGGGTCGCGCCGTCCTCGAGGACCCGGAGCTGCTTCTGGACCCGGATGCGACTCGAGGCCGTGCCATGGAATTGCTGTACGAAGCCAGCTGGCGAGAGTGCGGTGTTAACTGGACTAACACCTCGAGGAATTCGTCGGTGACACGCAATTCCGAGGGGGATATTAGGCAACCGTACGCCAAGGTGATATCCCAGCTCGAAGGCGTTCTTGACGGCGATTCCGCATCCCCTGAACAGCACCGTTCGCCCAGGTCGAGCAGCGAGCTCACCACCGACAGCGAAGCTTCGGACAATGGTCAGGGCAAGGGGACCAGGACGAATGGGAGCGGGAACGGGAACGGTCAGGGCGGATTCTTGATTCCTAGGCCCAGACTTATCGTGCCTGTTCACACCTACGCAAGGAGAAGACGGACCGGTGCTCCTCCTGCGAGAAGACGACCCCATCAGGAACGCGAAGGTATCGGGGAACGGGACGGGCCGTAATCTTTAATGGTAGTAGTAATAATCGTGGATCACGATGAAGTTTGCTTGGACGGGGCTACACGTTATACGACGGCGACGATGACGGGATGGGAGATGGGCTGGCCTAGTGCCAATTTCAATTTTATCATCCCGCGTCGAGTTTAAGATCCTCCGATTACGTGTTTGTCAAATAGAACACGAGCGAAGAATTTTAAGGAAAAAACTTCGGAGAAGACACGGAGAGTTTTTCGATCTTGGGATCAATGATTTTCACTCGATAAATCTACGCGGATATAAATCTATCAGTCGATCGGTAGAGAGCGGGAAATATTGTACAAGGTGAAATCGGAAAGCAACTCGACGATTTTATAGGTTGATTTGTGAAAATTTCTATATTATAGTCGATGAATAGTCAAGTTTATTCCAAACTGCGGGTATACTACATATATCCGTCTTACCGTTTAGGCAAGGTCGTTGGTACCTAAAATAATATTACTGGCGGTGAAAGTAGGAAGAATTCCCCAATATTAAGTATAATAAGTGTGAAACAGTATGTAGAAAAATATACTCGCTTCTTATTCGCAAGTGCAATATGTATGGAACATACATTTTTGTGTAGCCCAAAAAGATTCGTGAAATATCTGTCGTCTTTCAGAAGAAACTTGGAAGAGATACAAAAAAAATCGACTCAACTAAAGACCAAAGTTCACGGATCATCTTTCAATAAATCGCCTTCCTCGCGAGAAAAATTCATACCTTGAAACCGGTTGACGGTTTTTTTTTTTTTTTTTTCAACTATACCAACTAGTTTTAAAGTCTCAGAATTCGTGTAGTCGTTCGAATTTTACGATCATTTGCAGATTTTCGCTTGTTTAGAGATGACTTGTTATATGCATTGGTCATTCTTAACTTTCGGTCTTGCATATGTAGAAAGGTGTATGAAAGTTTTGAAATCGAAAGTTGACATCCTGTGCAGGTATACTTTATCAATTCCTCTGTTTATTATTTATTCAAGTATAATCGATTTCAAATAACGATGAATTCGCCTCCCGCGAATGTGATTCTCACGATATCGACGTACTCAAAACGTGACTGAGATGTTCTTGGCATCACGTACGCGGAAAACGCTGCGGGTTACAAAATTTATCGAAATTGCAGTTGCGGGAGAAGGACGCGACGTGTGGTCAAAATAATTCATATCGTCAGAAGCGCGTCAATTATGTTTCGAAAACAGGAAATGGAAATTTGATGAAGTTTCTTTCGAAACGTGTAGCCACTTCCGGCCCATGACCCGACTCAAACTGGGTCTTCATCTTTCCCCCCTCCTTCGTCTTCTCACTGTTTTTGCTTTTTCCTTTTCATCCCGAGTATTAAGAGGCACTCAACCTCAACTTTTATACCCCGATACCTTGTCTTTTAAAGTTTTCAACTCTTTGTACGAACCGTAACAACGCGGGTTCAACGGTATCATAAAGTCGGTCACAAGCCGTGTGTTACATGCAAGCGGCGAACTCTTTGTTCGGTTACACGTATTATATACGTTACTTCGTCGTCATGCCAGGCTGTCTACGGTTCTTCAACATCCTGCAGAGCCAAGGCGTACCCGGATAATTGGAGCGTACTTGAAAAATTTTCATCTTCCTTTTCTCGTAACCCTCTTTCGCCGCAGGGTCACGACTTTGTAATCGTTCTCACATATACGCAAAACGACCGTAGCCAAAACTTTCATGTAACACAGAATCTACGTCATATGTTAGACAAGATCGTTCCAGACTTTTTGTTTCTGCAGCGCATCTACGTTATCTGTCGAGTAAGATACGTTCCATATTTTTATATTTTTTTCTTGTTTTCTTTTATACCATACAGTTTTACCAGTTTCGCAAGCTTCTTAGGGTTTTTTTTTTTGTATACTCGTTCCACGTTGTTTTGTTGGAGAAAGAAAGATCGTTCTACCTAAAATGATACGGCGTCGCAGATCACGTATTTCCTGCATGGAAAAAATGAAGCAATGACGTAATTCCACCAGTCTAGTTAGAGATTATAATTATATGCATTCTCGGAAAGAAATCAGGTTCAGCGTTACTCCAGTTTTATTCTGGTCTTTAGAAAAGTTCTTTGGGTTAGAGATAAGCGTGATAATTATACTCGGTGTCGCAAGAAGATAACTCTACTTTGTAAATTCGATGTCTTGCTTTTTTTTCCCGCCTCAGTTATTTCTGTACAATACGAATCTGACTTGCCGGATTGTACGATGTACAGTCCATCGTATAGACGCAATTCTAACAAAGTATCTGGGACCAAAGTTAGCAAAATTCCTATCATTCAGACGTCGTATCTATTTTTTTAATGATCAGACATTTCAGCTACTCTTTTTAAAAACACTCCATATCAGAATGCATGATTAGAGTATTCGATTAGATGAAAAACCACGAATGAAATGAGAAAAAAATCGAATAAAAAAAAAGAAAACGAAACAACGTTATATGTTCCCTAGATCACGGCTCTCGATAAATTGCACAATATCTAGGGCGATATATATCCAGATCCTGTACCCACGAGGTTATTCGATAAATCTTTCAAACCGGCGCCCGTAACTCATATATAATAATATCCCTGCAAACTTGTGGAGCTGTCAGCGTTCTGAACCGATCTGAAAATAAGAATAAAAATAATATTGATAAAAAAAAAAAAAAAACGTCAGATATCAAGTTAACTTATATCGTCGACGACGATGAGGCGCAGGCGTCACTCGAGATCTAGACGGGTCAGATTACTCCCGACTTTGTCGCATGGAGAGGAGCTTGTAGGATAAACGCTGAGGTATGGATACGAGCCCTTGCTCTCCAATCTCCAATCTGGACTTCGCTTCTTTCTTTCTCTGTCGCTTTTTCCTTCTCCAGCTCTCTCTTTCTCTCTCTCTCTCTCTCTCTCCCTCTCTCTCTCTGGTAACCAGTTCGACGGCTCCAGAGAACAATTGAATTTGCCGGACAACGGGTCTACCACCGCGTTTATATTCGTCAGGCGTGTCGCCTCCGGCTTTGAAACGAAGCGAGCGAGCCGAAAGAGAACGATGCATGGCATACCGTTCGTGTAATATATAAGTACGATAGTCGGAGTGCGAAAAATCGAATGATTTGCAGGCCGTTGGTATCTGACCGTTACGTTATGCACGTGATATCGGAGAGAGGAAAAAAATATCGAGAGAAAGAGGCTAGGCATGAGGAAACAAATCGATTAGTTTTTTTTCAACGGGGGGTTCGGCTAATAGTTACATGGTACGATCAACCGACTGTCTTTATTCGTCATCGTTCGCGTTACGTTGCTCCGTAATACACCGTACACGTTACGTACATTCATCGTATACACTTACTTACTTACAATTAGTGGTTTTATACCTCAGAGCAGCTGTAGTTGGTACCTAGTGCAGGCGTTTAGCTCGCCGACACGCTTAACTCGGGAAAACATATCTTCCGGTAGAGTGTGAGATCGAGAAGATAACCTGATGTGACTGATTGCAACTAAATCCGTCTCTTACGAATGGGCGTATATGTCTGTAAAGTATATCCTTGGTAGAATCGCGCCATGGAGCGTCGAAACCAGTCGCTATTAAAAACCTTGAACCGCTGATTTGTCCCACCAGAATCGCTGCAGGTGAACGCAGTCACGTATTTATTATTAGCTGTTTTCGTCTGTGCGCGGGAGTAAAAAAAATCTCATTAACGATTGCCGAAATTAGCGGTTAAACGTTTGCCATTTGTTTTTTCTTCTTCCTTTTTTTTTTTTTTTTTATTCCGACCGGTTGTATTATTTATGTTCACGAATGTTGTATATATTTGCGTAAATGTGATTATACATACTCGTCGCGCGTATGTAAATAATAAACTATCATATACGACATACGTGTATAAGTAAATTCGGTCGTGTTGCGGTTAAATTTACAGTAAATTTATTCATCCTTATAATATTCTGATTTTCTGCTGCGGTATAAAGTATGCACGCACATCTTACAGGCAACGGATCGATGTGTCCAATATTCATCACGATTGATTATCGCCTCTAATCGCGAGGCCAGTTTTAGTGATATATACGATAGTCAAATTTCCGTCTAACCAAACCGAAGCGTGACTTTTTTGTCGATTCGGTCTGCGAAAGAATGTTGCTCACCTCTCTCGGGGAACAAAAAAGCAACGCGGTTCTTAACACATTCTGTATTCGTGTAAGAGTTGGAAAAAAAAAAAAACTAATCGATTTTCGCAGCAGGCAGAATTGCTGTTGCTTAGTTTTTGCCACCGCTGCAATACGGACGTACCTACCTTACACATAAACTTTCCGTGCATCACACTCTCGTGTTTTGCAATACACTCGGAACGATGACGTATAATTATATACAGCTACCGCTTCAGCACCGCATTTTAACATTGCAGGATAGCTGTGAAACAAATATATTTTCTTTCTTTTCGCGGCTTGTTACTTGTAGAACAGAAACAACTACTTTCTGCCAAAGGAAAAAAGATTGAAAAAATAAATAAATAAATAAAATAAAATTATCCCAGCACAATCGAATCGTGACGCGATAATATAGTCGCATTACAGCTCTTGGGCATTGCACGGCTAAAGTTATTATGAAACACGATACAAGCCGGACAGACAATGGCCAGCTTGACTCTCTGCAACGGAGCAAGGAGAACGCGTGAAGTGTCTTATTATATCTCAGGGAGCTCCAGCTCTCGAACGGTATTAAATTACGAGTTAATTTCAGTTCGGTTATAATCTGTATGCACGTACACATTTGTACACCTCTCGACGTGACGGAGAAGAGAAGCCTGCGTTATACACGTGGTTTGAACACCGCGAAGTCGCGTGCATCGATGCGCCATTAAAAACAAATCAGGTTTCAACGATCCTGCAGAAAATCTTGACGCGGCATCGGCTAATCGTCGAGTATACGCAAATGTAGGTGGCAATAGCTAGGCTGAGAATCATCGCGGTTCTGGTAACCTTTCACCAAGGTTGCGCGATTTCACTACACATATATATACCTATGTGCAAATATTGTGTATGGATAGAGGTGTTATGCGTAATTTTTACCCACTCATAACCCTGCAGCAGCAGTTTATATAATTTATAGTTATACCTACAACGCGCATCCGTACATTGAAATTATGCACGTTTTTTTCTTTATATCGCTCTTGCCTTGTAACGGCTCTGATCGTTTATTTCGACGAAATCCAGCAGCAGCGTATGTTATACTGTGACAGCCATACATTGGGTTTTATGAATTTTATTAAAGAATAATTGAATGCACCTTCTGTCTTTACACACGACTATATATTGTGTGATCGATAAACTCTCCGCCTTATCGGTATGAGCAGTTAGTTCAAAGTTCTCGCAACTAATTTGGGGTGGAAAAATAAATAAGTATTAATTGTAACTCTTACGGTTGATCTTTGAGCTAATTGGCGTGATAGAGTTTATTATTTGGCATCCAATTATTTTAATCCGCATCTAAAGTAAAAAAAAAGAAAAACGTTGGCACGAACCCCTGCACTTACACTGGTACGAAGAAAGTCGATTTTCAGTAGTCATTTTCTTTGAAGTCGATTGCTAGACTGAATCGGGGCTTAGGCCACTTGAAAGAGCATGAAAATCTCTAAGAAGTACTTTATTATTATTTTTATTAATTAATCAAATTTTGGAACAGTTTTCATGCTCTTCTGAAAAATCTTAATGCTGGCACTTGAACCGTTTTACCGTGCCACCGTTAAAATATACCCTTAATTAGCGACGGTACGATAAATTACGCGGGAGAGGAAAAATATTTTTCTATTAATACTATAAATACTATTTACTATTCATTCATCTGCTCTCGAATCTTTTCCGCTATATATATATACATATATATATATATATTTTAATGCTACAAAATTTATCCCTGCGCGATTGTGAATCAGCCGTTGACGTTTACGACCTACTAAAATCTATCTTGAATGTCGATACACTTGCCAGCCGCGACGTTTATACACGTCGACGTATTAATTGCGAATTATTTTACCATCCCGCCGTTTTACACGATTGTCAATTGTGTTTGTTGTTCTATAAATATACCTACTTGATTGATGAAACTTGTAACGTTTATATACACACACGCACGTATATATTTAAACCTTTACGTAGATGTACGAGATGGTACAGCAAGATTATGAAATATGCAGTTGTAATGAAAAAAAAAAACGGTACAAATCGATTGCCTCGCTATAACATTAAATAATTTTAATAAGGCGCGATATGTGTATATGTGTAATATGACGTAATTCGAGGTTTTTATCAAGTACACTAGCCACAGTGTGATACTTTTTTCATTCAACGCGTTACACCGCATCGTGTGCGCAACGAACCCTTCCGTCTCTCCTCGGAATTTATCGTATTATATATACGATGACACAGCGAAAGTCGATGTTTGCCTGTATAAAAAAAGTTGTAATACCTCGCTCTACGATATGCTGTATATAGCGTAAAAGAAGATCAACAAATTCCAAAGAATTGGGACATCGTGCATGCATGGATTATATATATTTGCTGCATGAAAATAGATATCTAACCGATGAAAATCATCTTAATATTCACCAGAGACACCGAATAAGAAATTAAATCGATAAATAACCCGATGAAAATTATACGAAAAGACATACCGTCCAAGTAGATTATATTTTTAGCGTTCACCGCGGCCTGAACACATTTGCGAAATATTAGGAGACGATGGATCGCACGAAACGGGCTCTCTACGTGCCGATCGGCCCCCGAAGAACGCAAGGAAGTGAAAGCAGTCCTTGCGAACAATACACGTTAACCGATGATAAATAGTTAGGTACCTATGTAACAGAGCACCACGTATAAGGAATGAGACCTCGGACTTCCCCTCACTGGCGCAAAAATTTTCTCCCAAAGGTTACGTCTGCATGTAATCCCCTCTCCCGTATAATATTGGCAAAACCTAATTTTGGAATCCGTTCAGGAAGCGCGAAAAACCTTCTGACTCACTCAATCGTGCAGTCGCAGTTTGGGGAACAAAGGTTTGGTTAACAATTGCGTTACGCGATACAATTCTTCATCACAGGTCAAGTCCAGTAGACAGTTAATTTCATGCTCAAAATTCGCCTCGGTTTTCGTAATATCTATTCAATAGAACGTTCTTGCAATGTTTTTATTAATATATAAACTGGCAGGCGTTATGCAGCGATGAGCGCCAATGTTATAGATAAATGCCAACCTACGTATGTAAGTACGCGAGATCCTTCGCTGGGTATGTGCTGTGTATTTGTAATTCTATTCTATATTGTAAGTTGCTGTAGCTGTGCTATGGAAGGGAACCGCTAGAAAGAAACTGGAGCTCGGTTATCTTGGCCTAGTTTTCCTCCCGTGATGTCATCGAAGATGGCAACTCTCTTTCTCTCTCTATCTCTCTTTCTCTCTCTCTCTTCGTACATGTACGGTGAATCCGCAAGATCCGACAACGTGCACTATGCATATAACGCATAGTATGCAATCTTGAGAGCTCATCTCGTAATCCGGTTGAATAAAATTGAGACCGTAATACGACACCTACGCAAATCCTCCTTTTGAGATTCTTCGTCGCACTTCTATAGGTATAATACAGATTCTTGAAAAAAATCTGCAACGGCAATCCAAGTCCGTTTCAATTGGATGATTAAACTGACCGCGGGATAAAATTAACAAGACTCCGCATCACGCCGGTCGCATTCAACGTTTCAACGCATCTCGGTCACCGTTTTATAGATTCGTTTAGCAAAGTCGTCGTATCATTACATTTTCTTTTTTTTTTTTTTTATTTTACTCGCAGCTTATGACTTTGACGATGGACCTCGAATAGGAGGTCATTCTCTGGTAATGTATGTGTTTAGAAATGCGTGTCAGGTCGATTGTAGGTATAATACGTATATGGATGTATATAACCCATATTCCCCGTTCATGATATTCGAAATGTTTACTTGACTTACTATATATGTAAAATATGTGTATATCACCCCGGACGGTGAATTCGGTTGATAAATATTCGCAAATGCCAATTAACGAGTAAATTAATTGACTTTATCATTGCGAAAGCTTCGCGCTGGATCACTGATAATTATAAACGCGATTCTAGTCAAGGAGTTGTTCAACTTCCGAGAATTGTTCCGGTCCGGGAAACTAGGCGGAAGCCGCTTGACTCGAGTGCCAGAACTTATTACGTCTATATCGCCGCACCGTAAACTGAGAATCCTACTTTACGGATCTAAACAATTTGAGAGCTTTGTATAAATTATTTTTTCTTCCCTGGTTATTGGTATGTGCGGAAATCTTTTTTATTTTTCGACGAATCTCGTAGCAATTTGTATCGACGTAGCGAATAGGAATAGGAATACATAATACCAAAAGTCATATCGAGCAGTGAGTCGATAAAGTTTGTAAGAATTTTATGACGTATACGTTGCTTATTATACAGCTGTCATAAAGAGGAAAACGTTTTGTTAGTCATCGCAGCTTGACATGTATAAGAATATGTTTGGTCAGGATGTAATAAAAATTCCTCAAACATAACCTGAAATTACGTATACGTTCAGTTACAGAATATTGCAAACGTGATGTATTCGTCGGTTCAAGAGCAGATGAAAATTACTTAAATTGAAGTTATTCTATTCGCAGAGACTGAGTTTAAACTCTAAAGATTGATCGACACCATGTAATTAAAATCCGATAGTTGAAAGTAGGGAATGAATAAAATCCTCTTAAATAAAGTATAACGTTTGACAAATGATAACCAATAGATTTGATAGACTTGTGTCCAGATCACAGCAAACTTCCATCTTTGTTTGTAAAACTGGGAAAAGAATTGGATTTATAGTTGATTCTGATAAACGACCTTCGGTTCGTTATTATTTTTGTTGTCATCGTCGTTATCGCGATTACTCCACTTTAAAAAAGGAGAACATTTTTTTTTCATACAACCTCATCTATATTTGCACATGTATGTCGTATATAACAATAAATCTCACAATAACCAAAAAGGTCGAAATACATAAGGAATGATGGATCTCGACACCGGCACAACACACTTTTATTTGTGAGCCCGTGTTATTATTATTATCATTAACATTTGTGTACACGAAACGAACGAAACTGAACAGCCTGAGGTATCAAATAAAGTTGAAACAATATTTGGGAATGACATCGCTTGAATCTAACTATCTTATTTGCATGCATACTCGTACATAGTACATAGTACATAGTACATAGTATCGTAGACGGTATCGCTGGCAAGCTGGAGTCCGTAATAACTTTTTCTTAATCCTTGTACACGTGTCAACACGTTTTTTCCGTGTAAGTAACGTACCATACATACTTCTTACATGCCGCGAAAGTATATTAATCACTTGGAATATAGGTATATGCATAAATGTTACTAATACGCGTCGCTTGTAATCGAGAAATTTGTACAGATAAAAAATGAATAAATAAATAACCAAACTTGTAGCGTTGATTTCTATTGCATAATATAACTTCACTTAGTAACAATTGTATTGCCCTCGATCTTGCTCTCCATCTTTATTATATGTAGCAGGGGGGTCTTGACGAAATTGTTTCGGACGGCTGTCGTGCGTGTATTCAATAAATTTCGTATCAACGCCAGACGAAGGATGGTTCATAGTTTAACGATAGTGGTCAACGTGCGTCGTATATTCTCTTGTCATATTCGATAAACGTTCATGACACTGCTGACTTATGTATAGATATATATATATATATAAATATGTGTACAATTCCTCGATGGGTATTGTTCAATCGAAAGAGCGCGTGTTTCCTTATAATTTATAGGTAGAATCTAGTAATATCTCGTCGGTAAATTATGCAGATTATTATACAGAACTGAAAGACATCGTTGTTGAATTTCTATAGTTCATCCATTTGAGAATCAACTCACGGATGTCACAAACTTAGAAAGTCGGGAAAGTCAGGAAAAGACCGCATAAATTTACTTCATCGCTTCCGTTCGCCAGCTTCTATGGGCGTACATCGACGCGCAGTCGGTAGACGTAATAATTAATATCGCAAAATTTACAACTGTTCAACTTGAAATTGTTACTCGTTAACCACCATAATACGATATAACAGGCGTCGTCGTCACCGGCGGTGCAAACGTATCATATTTTACGCGAGGCGAGTAAAAAGTAGCTATACTTGCTTAAAACTGCTCGACCGCTCCAAAAACTTATATCCTATGTGTACCAACGAGCATTATAAAACGTTGGTTATAGGTTGTTTATTTTCCACAGGCATCGTAACTTCGCTGCGTGTTTGCACAGCTTGAAAGGCATCACACGTATAAAGGGTTCCATTTAGCCGACCCTTTATCTCTGGCTTCTTCACCGCTTAACAACCGCGTCTTCATTTTTGTTTTCTTCTTTTTATACCTACTTTCCTTTCGTTGGCCGGTAACCACGTATAGGGAAAACTTCGTATTACAGCTCCGGTTCTTTTGATAACATTCTCTCTCTTTTTCTCTCTCTTCCTTTTCCCCTCCTCTCCCCCCGTACCGTGTTTTCTTCCTCCTCGCGTCTAAATAGCTGGTCCTTCTTCTTCTTACCGCGGTTATTGCCTTCACTTCCAACCAGCCCGGCTTTCAAATCCCAGACCTACCTCACGGTGCGCCTTATTGCTGTACATCCACTCTGCCGCTTATCTTCGCGGTTCTCGAATGGTTTCGATGGGTCCTATTCATAGGCTGTTAATTGTTGCTTGGCGATTTGTGGATACTTTTAGAAAAATTAAACCAGGCTTACGTCGTATAGTATGACTAATACCGCGGCATTGTATATGAATTTTATTCCATCACACATCGGCGCAAATTCGGAGATAATTAGTAAATGACACATAAATCGAATGCATACAATGATTTGTTGTAACAAGTTTATCTTGTAGATGTTCCAGAACAGTGACAAGCCTTGAATCACCAAGTACAGTGTTTTTGTCAACTGTAAACTCTCCGTATCAGGTCTTCTTCTTCGCCTGGTGAACTACAGTGAATAGGTCAATTTCTTTTTTGAAATCCTCGAATATGCGAGAATTGGTCAATTTGTTCCATTTGTTGAATTACTAACGATTACAGCGATCTGCACATGAAATTGCCTTTACGAGAGGTGCACGTTGCACAAATTTGTCAAATGTATAATACATTTTTATTGTTGTTATCCTCGTTCCAGTTTACGAAATTTGCTTATAAAATTGAGGCGAGCAATTTGAAAGTGGCACGATAAGAAATCTCTGTTAAATCGTTGAGCCGGCATTCGCCGCGATTTCGAGTTACCCAATTTCGCGTTACCTAATACAGCGCGCATGTATACAGGTACGTATAATCTATCTACCGCGAGTGGTAGTTCTTGCAACTACGAGTTAGTTCACAGAACACGTGCGTGCAATGAAGGAAGGAGAGAAAAAAAGAATAGAGTTTGGTCTTACTTTCATCGCGGCAGCGGCTGCCAATGTTTTATTATACGTGGAAGGTATATAAATTATATACGTATCCAGCTTTGTATATCATGCTCGGGCTGCAACTATAATTACACACACACACACACACACACACACACATACACACACGCTTATTTGTTGACACACGATTGGCTTCAAACGTAAGCAGTTATCTATTTCTCGGAACACTTTGAAACGTTTTCTTCACGGCAAACATATCCTGTAATAACAATCGGTGTATACTATTTTATAACGGATTTATCGCTATACTAGGTACGTATATAAAGAATTGAAAAGGATAGTGAAATTGAGTTCCTGCGCTAACGATAAAAAATGATAAAACTTGACTATATAATACAATTGAATAATTAATGAAGTGGTACGTTTTGTATCACGTTGTACTTGCAGGCGGATAAAACGAAATTGACAAAGGAAAGTGACATGGATTTGGAAATTTTCATAAATCCTTGCCTGACTATAGTTAAACTGTGTATGATTTATTTATTACCTTTTAATTTCGGATTGAAATTTTGTTTTTTTCCAGAGGGTAAGGTCGAGGTGTCAAGAGATGGGAAATACCTCAGTACGCTGGCGCCGGTTAAAGTTCTCGGTGAATTGGCAATTTTATACAATTGTAAAAGAACAGCCACCATAACAGCCGCGACGGACTGCCAATTGTGGGCCATTGATCGTCAATGCTTCCAGACTATCATGATGAGGACTGGACTTTCTCGTCAAACCGAATACACCGACTTCCTCAAGAGGTAATTTCTTATTATATACACACGTTCCCGTCTCAGACTTTGTTGAATTAGAATCAAGTGAAGCACCGTGACATCGGTAAATTTACTTAATAAAACCAGTTGTTATCAAAGCGGTGATTCTTTCATCGGTTAATTTATTGGCCTAAATAGATACACTTGTGTTACAATGAACAATTATTGTCCTCAAGTTGATAGTGCAAAACGTTGTTGAATTTACATTCGAGTCTAATGTATATATTATATATGGCTTATTCTTCCCATGAGAATAATAGTAAATACGAAAATGGCAAAAAGTATTTACGTATACTATATAAATAACATCCATTAGGTGGATTAGATTATAACTTGGATTGAGTTGACAGATTTACGCGGCAGCCAGAAAACGCGAGAAGCTTTGCACCCCTGTATAAACGCAGGAATGTTTACTGAAATTCAGGTTATTTTTCGATTGCGCAATCCGTTGAAAGGATACCAAAACGATTGAATGGATTTTAAAATAGAACACCACCCGCAAATTTGGTATACCCACATACAAACATTACCCTCCCCAACACACATACACACTGCTACTCAAAAAATGGCAGAGTCGCGGGGTCTGGACCGGCGATTTGACATGCTGAAAATAATAAATTGGGGACGGGCAAGCTCTTTGAGATAGTACGGATACGTGTATGTTATATAGATAGGGTGAGCCAGCTGTATAAATAGCGCAAATGATCTGCAGCCTCATCACTCTGCCGTTTACAAATTTTACCTTTTCACCTGACTGCTTTGTCAGACGGCCAACTTCGATTGAGAGTCAACGCACTCCTGAAATACTCGGAAATCTTTTTGTTATTTTTACTTCTTTCTTTTATCTTGCCGACATTGAAGCCTCTTTTTAATTTCCTTTTCGTGTTTTATGTCATTCCTTAGTCTTCACACACGTGTCACTTTGCGAATCTATATTGTATAGATTGAGCTTCTTGTGAATAAACATCGATTTTTTTTTGATTTTTCTTATTTAACGATTTTAATAAGGTATGACCACGATACGGTGCTAGTTGCGCGATATTTTTATTACGAAAATGTGTAAGGGAATTAATGTGAAATCTCAAAAGTGCCATACTTGGGCAAAATAGCATCGAATATATAAATTATTCAAGTTTCAGTAATACGTATAGACTGCAGAATCTGAAAAGGACGGGAATAATATAAGTATTATTTGATATGGCTACTTATTTCTTTTTTAACGTCTTAATTTTCTTAATTCAATTCAGGAACGTTTTGTGCCTAAATTCCCAACAGAAATAAAAATACTCAGATCCATAATTAGACGGTCATTAGTGAAGCAATGGAACGGCCGAAAAAAAATATGATGGTTATATTCGTGAGACACTTTAATATATTTATAACACATACGCGAAAAATACACGAGATGATTTATAGATTTGATCATTCGTTCTAAAATTTTCTTAACAACTTGTATCACTGCGTTTTCACGTAATAGGGCAAAATAGTTGTTTGCTAGATATTCAATGCAATGCTTTGTATGCAATGAAAAATAATGATTCTCGCGTATCGTATAGCATATCGACTTAGTTAGCGGGATTTTTTCGGTATGTGGAAAAGAAAGTGTGTTCTTTTGTATATTTGCATGTGTGAGCGAGCATGTAAAGTGTAAATGTACCAACGTAGAATTTTTATAAGCATATATGTCATTAAAACAATGAATGATTGATGGTTGTTTGATTTCAGCGTTCCCATCTTCAAAAACCTGCCCGAAGAAACCCTCATAAAAATCTCCGACGTTTTAGAAGAGGTGAGCATCGTAAACAATATTTTGGAACTGTAGGTCAAGATGAGGGAGTAATAACAATCTCTGCCAGAGTTGAAGTAGAATCAGCGGAATGGCTTTTGCCTTGTGTCGTCATATAGTTGTATTATCACGTTTTGGACGTAACTGAAGACATATTTTATAACCAGGCCGTCGATAACGCCGTGTTTTTTTTAACAATATGAATTGTTATTTATTGCAGACTTTCTACAATAACGGAGATTACATAATCAGACAGGGTGCGAGAGGCGATACGTTCTTTATCATAAGTAGGGGACAGGTGCGCGTCACGATTAAACAACCTGATACCACTGAGGAAAAGTTTATTCGAACCTTGAGCAAGGGTGATTTCTTTGGAGAAAAAGCTTTGCAGGGGTAAGTTGTTACCGTTTAATCATTTCATGCCCGCTGGATCACGGAATTTTTCCAAAAATATTATGCCTCAGAATTGATTGGCTTTTGGAAATTACCCAAAGTAAATATTCTCTTCTCTAAAAAACACGCCACGGCCTGTGTTTCGTGATGCGGAACTGATCGATAGTTTTACTTTCCAGGGATGATCTTAGGACTGCCAATATTATAGCTGATGACCCAGATGGTGTGAGCTGCTTAGTTATAGATCAGGAAACATTCAGGCAACTGATTTCCTCTTTAGATGAAATTAAAACTAGATACAGGGATGAGCAAGTAGTACGCACAAGGTAAATATCACGGAAATTTGAAAATTTATAGTATTCAATCATGGGTTTATGATCATCTCAAAATGCAATTATCTTGCCAAAGTTAACGCCTTACACCAATTACCAAACAATTTAGTGACTAATTAATAAAAAAACCAATATTAAAACCATGTTTCATGCTTAACTCAAGAAGTGTGTTATATTTTCTTTCTATTAATTCTAAGGATTGTGAAATGGGTAAATATGATGAATTTATTCTCTGTGTGCACTTGTGTCTTGACTTGTTTGTTGTCCAGCATCTTCCAACCTACTGCTACCAACCTTTGCTTATTTCCTAGCCTTAGTTCTTGCCAGTGGTGCCAAGTCTATAGGCTAACAGAGTCGTGACTAACAATATCATATCCTATAAAAATGGTGAATATGCGGATATAGGGCCTAATAATATCGCTAAATATAAAAACTCTCATCTACTCTGTACAAATTTGCATTCGCGGTACGTGTTACACCACGAAAGGCTAGTACAAATTTGTGCAGTACGAAGATATCCTCAATTTCTTTTTCGGGATAGCTGTTATCTCGGAGCATGTTTGTTGTGAATTCTTTTTCTTAATAATTTTTACACTTGAAACTGACACTTTTTACTACAGTTTTCCTGGAGTCTCGATTTCAGTAAACGCCTTTGCTTTAGTTTGTGAGATTTCTAGTTCAGAGTACTGCATAGTGAAATAATTATATGAGCTAGTACAGATGAGAATGGCATACTTGAGTAAAAGTGAAGTATGCAATGAAAGTGTAACCATTTTCGTGAATGTGATCAACGTGCTCAATATTTTCACACGATTTTTCTTTTCCTGTGGAAATAGGCTCAATGAGGAATTCAGAGAATTGCGGTTACAAGATTTACGTCCGTTGGCGACACTTGGTGTTGGTGGTTTTGGCAGAGTAGAACTGGTACAAATTGCCGGCGACAACAGCCGGTCGTTCGCCTTGAAGCAAATGAAAAAGTCACAAATAGTAGAAACTCGTCAGCAACAGCACATTATGTCTGAAAAAAAAATTATGGGAGAGGCTGACTGCGACTTTGTCGTCAAATTGTTCAAAACCTTCAAAGATAAGAAATACTTGTACATGCTGATGGAAGCTTGTCTTGGAGGAGAATTGTGGACGATATTAAGGGACAAAGGACATTTTGATGATAGCACTACCAGATTCTACACTGCATGTGTCGTGGAAGCTTTCGATTATCTTCATTCGCGAAATATTATCTACAGAGATCTCAAGCCTGAAAATCTTTTATTGGATAGCCAGGGGTAAATTAATATTCTCTCTTTCCAATTTATGAACATTAAAGTATGTACATCATAGTCCAATTGCTGTGAGCTTATCTATGCCAAATTTTCTAACTTGAATCAATTTCTCTTTCAGATATGTCAAATTAGTAGACTTCGGTTTTGCCAAACATTTGGAAAATGGAAAAAAAACCTGGACGTTCTGTGGCACTCCAGAATATGTTGCGCCAGAAGTAATTCTCAACAAAGGACATGACATCAGTGCAGATTATTGGTCCCTTGGAGTTCTGATGTATGAACTCTTAACAGGCACACCACCATTCACGGGAGCCGATCCCATGAAGACCTACAACATAATATTAAAAGGAATAGATGCCATAGAATTCCCAAGGTCTATTACACGGAATGCAACTGCCCTGATAAAAAAACTGTGCAGGTACGAGTTTTTAATTATAGTATAAATTATGCGCACACTATATTTAGTGTTGGTTGAAAAAATCGTATTCCGTAATGAGTCGGCGATGAAAACTGTGGCCGTGATTCACGTATTGAATTATAATTGAGTATTCTAAATGATAGATGAACTAAGAGCTATTAATATACTTACTGATTCAATTTGTAGGGATAATCCTGCGGAACGCCTTGGATATCAAAAGGGTGGCATTAGCGAAATACAAAAGCATAAGTAAGTCATTCTAAGATGGAGATCGAAATTAATTATCACCATTTTCACTGCTCTTTTAATTTTCATTCACTTTTCGCATCAACTAGGTGGTTCGATGGCTTCAATTGGGAAGGATTGCGAGCAAGAACACTGGAGCCACCAATCATGCCTCGAATTCGCAGTGCAATAGACACCGCAAACTTTGATGTGTATCCACCAGATTCGGATCCACCACCTCTTGATGACACTTCTGGATGGGACAATGATTTCTAACCCAAACTCCGTGATTAGCCAGAAGGCTCTCTATACAGTTGTTTACCCATCACTCGGATGACCGCGTGATTGGCAGAGTATATTTTTATAATTAATTATAACTATTGATTACTTGCCGCGAGTATTTTTTCAAATATCTCATGGCGGGTTCGACACTAAAGAACAGCAATTAATTGGACGGATTAACTTCGATCGCTTTGGCGTAAATGCTATATCAGGTAGAATAAAACTTGCCACAGTCACTTCTCTCATAGCCATTCCTTGGCGGCCAACTCCTGAAGAACGCTAAAGGATCTAGGTATCTTTTTTTTTCAAACCAAGTGCAGATGATGGCGTAATTGATCGATTTTGAATGCCAATCACACTTGATGCGACATCTCTGCGGCGGCAGCTTTTATGATGAGTTCTACCGTACCAGAGTTAATAAATATTCACGAGAATTGCGTATTTGCATTCGAAAAAAGTCGTATTCTTATATGCGTCTAAGTTTAGTATTATGACTATTTTTTCTTTTTCGTCGAAAAAACGTAATTACGGATGTTAAAAGCAATAGAATTTCACTGATTTCGTAATATATAGATATACTTCAACACAGATGATGTCACATTGTTGTAGTTTTAATATATGCTGTACTTTCGTCAATTATTGTTTAATCGAAAAAGAAAAAAAATGACCCAATCATTTTTGGTATCGCTGCTCAATTCGCCTTCAACATTTTTTCATGCAAAGACCCGATTGTAGGTCATCAGCTAGTGTCCAATCAGGGATGAGAGTGAGTCAGAACACAATTGAATATTAGTAAAGGATAGATTGCGGAAAAGACTTTGATATCAGCACAAGTCCAGGGTGAAATGCCAAAAATTAGCTATGCGGTCTGATGAATATCTAGGAAGCTTGCTTCTGTATTGTAATATACAAATTAGTTCCTTCATAAAATAGGCGGCAATAAGGAATCAGAGAAAGAAGGTCATTAAGAAAAGAACCACTTCCTTATTTATCGTATTCATGACTACCACCCAGAAAGTAGGAAAACGTTGATACGCTCAACAAATAACCAGGATTGTTGTCATTGTTTAAAAAAAATTACATTCATAAATATGTAAGACTTGTGAGTAATTATGAAAGAATCGTGGGTAGCAACTACAGATTAGCGCATGTATGAATCCCAAAAATATAGTATTCGGTTCTGAGCGATTATTCATAATGTAATAGGTATCCAACTTCAATAGATTAGTATATAAAATGTGTAACATATCTACAAAGTAACTCTAATCAGGGAATCAACAAGTGGGCCTATAGTGATAAATTTGAGGCCATATATACAGTCATAATCTTCTGCGCGTATTTGTCCATACGCCCTATGCTGTGCAGAGTTTCATTAATCTGTTGGGTTTAATTGTTATTGTTTATGTAAACATAATAATTATCTTCGAATATTACCAAATTTCTTTATTGGCTGAGCTACAAGGTTGGGTTTAATAGTGAGATTTGGAAATATGCGTAAACTTGCTTCCTTGAACCCTCCACTTTGCACTTCTTTTCTTCATTTCACTCATTTCGTTTAGTAGTAAAAATTCATGTTAAAATCATATACTTTTCTGCGAAATTCATATTTTGAAGAAAAGTGGTTACAGGATGGAGAGATATGGAAAGTTATTTTATGACATCGTTAATGCTAATATCGTTTATTCTTGTAAATAAATTGAATAATTTTACTAAGTTTAAAGACGACCAGACTGCAGCTAATTTAGAATGCTATAATTGTCTTTTTTTTTTTAAATATTCATTAACTATACTCGGAAAATTGGTGCATTACTACACTTCTGTAATCAAGTCTTAAATCATGCCCCAAGTTGTAAATTGATCTTTTTTTTTTTTTTAAACTATGTATAATTCCTTACAATGCAAACAGGATTTAAAACAATTGTTGGAATTCGATCGCCCACATTTCATTGCCTAAAGATAGAAATCAGAAACATGCCAGTGTGCTAAGTGCCATGATTACTTGTAAAAACTATGTACGCGCGCGGACATAAATACGGAAAAGCGTAAAATTAGCTCAAGTTAAAATGTTCTCTTGCCATCTGTACCGCGAGCTGCCGTTAAGAAATTAAAACACACAATCATTTCAAAATACCATCAAGTCTCACGCACAGGTAAATTAAATTATTTGTTGTTTGAATCATTTTATAGTTTATTATTGTAATTTCATTCTAAATAATTATTTGAAGTAAAAACCATGTAAATACATATTATAAATACTATGAGAGTATAAATGAATAAATATATATTATAAATAATTACGCATGTATACAAAATAAAGTTTTCATAATACGACCATCCACTGTTTTGGCACATAATATTTCATTCGAAATCAGTATCTATGTATAACGTATCATAATATCTAATTTATCGCTTAAAGATTAGCATTAGATTTTACAAAATACGCTAAACAATCTGTTATTGCTTATTGTTAGTCAGGGGTCGAACAATCAAAGTGACCCTAGCGTGACACAGCAATTTTGTTAAAACCTGGCATACTTTTAGACCAGTCGAAAATATTTAATACATATTTTGGTATACTGATAGGCAGTGGTTCAGTTTTAAGGGTAAAAACCATCCCATGTGGATTTTAATATGACATTGGCAGCTTTGACTAAGGTCAATCGAATACCACGACTTGATGTATTTTGTGAAGCCTTGCAACTTTTGTATAACATAGATTTTTGCTGAAAAGTTTTGTGTTCAACAATCCTCTAAACTAGTTGAAAGAAAATTGGTGAATCAGATTCGGGCAGCTTTACCTATAAATACCATGAATAATATTCTTGTGTAACTCGATATAAAAATATGAAAGCACACAATACTTGCAGACAAGCAAGCAAAAGAATACAGTGGCCATTGGTAAGGGAGATGTCGGACCACCACAGTGAATGTTAGCAATATATGAAACATAGAAGACCAATCATACAACCCAGAGGTAATTAACAGCCCACTTTTGGTTGGATAAAATTACGCCTCTTAAAAATTATGTTGCTCGTCTTTGAGGAAATTTTTGTTCTAGTCAGCTAGTCAGCTAGTATGATATTTATCCAAGTTTGAATCTTTCGAGAGGCTGGGATAGCATCAATAGATCGATAATAATCTTCGCGTTGAAATAAATTCACACTGACTTATCAATTTTCATTACATATATTTGAAAACTTATGTTATAGGTACAGTTTGTCTATTTGGTCTGTTTGTACCCAGGGCTACGAGGTGCCCTCTACAGAAAGCAGTAGCGAGCTCTAAGAAAAAGCAGTTGAAGCACAAAAAAAAAAAAATTGGCACTTTGACTTGTGACAAAATACTCTTTCATTTGAAAGTGATTTGATGTATAATATCAATGATAATATCTATTTTACAAAGTGTGTCCTAAAATCAAATTTTTTTCTAATCAAAATTAAGAAAAAGTAAAATTTAGACACAAAATCAAATGACAATTTCCTTTTTTATCAAAGGAATATTATCTATTTTACATATAGGTATACCATAGTCTTCAGTCAACGTGATTGGAAATCAAAAAAAAAAATATCAAGATGAGGGTGATAATAGTGTAAAGCAGTAGGTAGAGTTAACAATTAATAGTAAAACTTGTAACCCTAATTTAAAAATGCGGCCGGATTCATGTAAAAACGGTTCAGAGGTATACAGAGTCGAAAATAGCACATCTACCGTTAAAACGGTAGTCCTGCAGGCCATGGCAGTCCTGATTGCATTCGTTGCAAGGGTTCCTAGCTAGGTAGTAAGTTCACAATATCATGCTGAAAACATAAGAGTTAGAGAGCTAGAGTTAGTAACGTGAACGTAGCGAAATGTGGGGGGGGGGGGGGGGGGGGGCACTGTTTCGCAAATTTATAGTAACTGAAGTAATTAAGTTCCCAAAATACGAATATATTGTTCTTTATTACAATTTATCGCATCGTCAGATATTTCTAAAATTGCGAAATAACGATTTTTTCCGAAACGTGAATCGTTACGATAACGTTGCCAATTTCATCTTCATGACAACATTGGGTTCGACTCTTGATGCAAGTAAGCTGAAGGATTTATTTGGGCGGTTTAAATGATTAGCCAATAAGCTTCACTACACGTGCAACAAGTTTGAAGAAAACTTTGGTAAAAGTAAAAGGATGCAATATTGCTCACGAGTATGGGCCTATAAATTTAATTTTTTTTTTCACGTGATTGCTGATTTACATGTTCTTTTTTCTTCCTCACAACCGAACATCTTATTCAGGTTTCGCTCCTTTTGGAAAGGTCGTATTATCATTCGACCATGTCGTCTTTCAGTTTGTTTACTTCAGCAACGGTATATTATACGACGCATGCACAATTGAAGGCTGGCAGTAGAAGATCATGGACGGTATGTAATTCCAATGGTAATTCCTATACTCTTTTTTCTCCGGTACTTGATATCACTCCACACCTTCTCACGCGGTCATTCCGCAGCCGCTCTTCATATACATCAGTGCGTTCTTCCGACGCTCGTAACAAGAGGCGAGCAAACTCATGTTGGACGTTCGACGGTTTACGACGTTCACGCTCAGTAGATGACGGACCGTCAACAGGTCTAGACCGTCGCGATCGTAAGAGCGAGTTCAGAACTTCTTTCTCTTCAATTTGATATATATCTTCAGTCCTTTGATACACTAAGTCGAGTACCGTACAATCAGCAAAAGGAACTCACGGCTTCTAGCTGTCATCTGTTTGCCAGATCTCTTCGAGTACGACAGAATTGTACTCAGCATCACCAAGAACTGGTCAGTATTCTCACGATAATATCTTCAGTAATCAGAACTGCGTAATCGGTACGATGGCGTCGTGTAAGCATCGCATGCAGTTGCAAATATGTGATGCACGTCGAAAAAGCGTCGGTTCCATGCAGTGCGAAATCGGCATGCAGAGTTGCCAGTTACCACAAGCCGCCGACTCCACCGGCAGGCTGCGTTGGTAGAAATATACATATACTTAATTGTTATTATGGACAAATCCATAAGACTTAACTTTTCCAGTTTTTCTTTTTTCCACAGTGTAAGAGCACACACTACAGGTTCTACGTATGTTTTCAAATGACTTTCGTGGCGAATAATTCACGTCCGTTAACTTAGGCGTTAACTACTTTCAGGCGGTTACGTGATACAGTTGGATTAAGCTGGAAAATAACATTTTTCACATGAAATGCATTTAATTCATATTAAACGGAATAAATATTGAACACAGTAATTTTATACTTCATACATAAATATAATATTAGGTATAAAAAAACCGCGTCACAGTGTCTGTATCTAGTCCTCACTTCTCGGTCGATTCTGCGTACGAGAAGTGCGCAAAGGCCTGTCGAACAAAATTCCCGCGAGCCCTGATCTGTTAAGCCTGCCTAAATATTTATATCGGTGTATTTGTGTCTGATGACTGGAACCACGAAGTTGGGGAACGCTATAAAGAATTACATCACAGTGAAAGTAGGAACAGTATCATTTAGTTGTGTCTGATTGTAGCAAAGCTTTGAAAAGTAAGTGTATTAAGTTTAATCAGGACTTTCAAGCAATCGAAAGAAGGATGTTTTCTTGTAAACCACGTGTTATGCCTTATATATTTGCGGCGTGGGAATATGACGTCAGGAATGATTGTTTGAATCTGTTTTCATCTTTCAGTTGTTAACCTTCATTTTCGGTTATAGGTTATAAAATGAGGAAAATGGATCATAGATTTTTTGTACAAATCTAATGGAAATTTTGTTTCCTAATACTATTAGAATTATTCAATTGGGTAAACATGCTTTATTAGGATGATAAATGAAGTGAACAACTTTTAATTTAGACTTTATTCAGATCAAATTATTATGCTTCAATTTGATTTTTATCACATAGATATGGCGGATGAACGATTAAGGCCGATCGGACGTGGTGTTCCGATGGGCCGGGGATCACTTTTGGATATGTTGAAAAAACAGACCGGCAGAGGAGATACTCCAACCCCACCACCAAGTTTCACCCCAGTTGCCATTCCTAATCCGGCGACTCTGGCCCCAAGTTTGGGTCGTGGTCGTGCTGCGCTGTTAGGACTTATTAAAAAATCAACAGAAGGGCCAGCCCAAATTATTCCAAGTTCGGAACAAGCTCCAATATCGACAATTTCTCAGCAACCCGTATCAGCTCAAGCATTACCAATTTCTGAGCAACCTCCACAAGCTCGTGGCAGAGCTTCACTTCTTAGTTTAATGAAAAAGCAAACCCCGTAAGTCCAACATTGACTTATCCATTACGCTAAATCAATCAATTGATATTGAAGAAATTCATGATGATAAATAATACTGATTTCTTCAAACTTTGATATCTCCAGAAGTTGAATAACAATTAATTGGGCTCTAATTAATGAAACAGGTTTCCAGTGACGTCTCAAACTTCAATGCAATTCACCCCTGCAGGACCTTCGGGTGACTTACCAAATCAAGCAATCAGTGCAATGGCTAGTCTGACAATTACTGAGTCTGTTGTTGAATCTGAAGTGATATCACGTCAAGGTTTTGCTGGCACAACGTGAGTACAAACTTTTGACTCTAAATATGCCGAGCATTTGTTGAAATTTTCATCCATGGTTATGGATTTGAAGTTTTAAGTATAAAATTATACAGTTAATATTATATTCATGATCAAAACTGGTGCCTTCATATACTTGTAGAATTGATTTGAATGCCAATTATATACGCCTGAACGTGGACCAAGGTCGAGGCGTACATGAGTACGAAGTCAAGTACTCTCCCGACCTGGATTCACGTCCTTTACGAAGTAAATTGCTGTACCAACATTCAGTGACCCTTGGTGAAGCAAAAATATTCAATGGAGTGACTTTACACCTCGCCCAGCCATTACCAGAAAATGTAAGCATTCCATACTTCATTGTATGGTAACTTATGTCATATTTTTAATTGAGTATGATACTAATGTAGACTTATGTAGAGGACAGAGCTTCAATCAGAACATCCGATGGATGGTTCGATCGTCAAGCTAACGATAATTTTCAAGAGACAGCGTCGACTTGGTGAACTCCCCGGGCTTTTCAATGTTTTATTCAAGCGTGTAATGCATGCCTTGGATTTAGTACAAATTGGGCAAAAGCATTTCAATTCTAGAGCAGCTCATTCTGTGCCCCAACATAGGTTGGAATTGTGGCCAGGATATGTTACGGCCATTGATGAATATGAAGGCGGCCTTCAACTTTGCCTAGAGAGCACTCATAGAGTCTTGCGCACAGAAACTGTGCGTGATCTCATGTAAGTGAAATTTGAGAGTGTTATATGCGATATTTAAGATCTGTGGGGAATATTTTGTTAAACTGTCATCTTTGAATAATTTTATGTATTGTATTGCTAGCAACCAAGTGTATACCAAACACTCGTCTGGTCACTTTCGAGATGCAGTTATGAAAGAATTAATGGGTGTATCAGTATTAACTCGTTATAACAACAAAGTTTATCGTATTGATGATATAAATTGGGATGAAAATCCTCTTAAAGAGTTCACTTTGAGCAAAGATCCACAAAGTAAAATGAGCCTTTACCAGTACTACAAGAATCACTGGAATATTGAAATCAGAGACCAAAAACAACCTCTTCTGATACATAGAGCCAAAAAAAGACTTCCCTCTGGCGAGGTAAGACAGACTTAAGTCCGATATACTTAAGATTGTTTGTTTGTGAAATTAATCGCCTTTAATATTTTTTATTCAATATATTTTATATATACTTTGCGATGAAATTGTTTGGTATTCGTAAATAAAAATGTATTTCGTTTCGTTACATAAATCAAAAGCAAATTGAGGAAAGTCTTGACTTGATTCCGGAGTTGTGCTACCTGTCCGGCCTCACTGAGTCTATGCGACAAGATTTTAAAGTGATGAAAGATTTATCAGAAGTGACAAGAATATCGCCTGAGCATCGTGTTGATGTGGCCCACCGGTTCATTCAAGAAGTAAAGAAAAATGAAATTGCTCGCAAATTGTTGGCCAGCTGGGGATTGAACTTGGCTGACCATGTCGTTGCCCTTCCTGGAAGAGTCGTACCAACAGAGACAATTTTCTTTGGAAATAACAAACAAATCCAAGGTCAGGCTAATGCTGATTGGAATAGTGCTGCATGTCGTTTACCAATGCTGAGTACTGTAAGTTCTATGTTAATAATACATGTGACATTGCGCGCGCGTGTGTGTCATAGTATCGTGTATACATACAACAATAATATAACAATTTAATGGGTTCAGAGTTAGTTAAATTTTTTTTTTTTATTCTCAATTCTTTCAACTTGATGAAAAAAAATTTTACGCAAATAAATAATTTTATTCTGTTCAATCAATTAGTCACTAATATATAATTGTTTGACTAGCTTAATATTTCATGATTGATTTCTCGTCATTACCTGCTTACTATCAGCGAGACCTGATTTAGTCTCTTCCGTTTTAGCCTGGTCTGAAAAATTGGTGTCTCATTTACTGCCAAAGGGATTCCAAATCGGCAGAAGATTTCAGCCAGATGTTCCCAAAGGTCGGTGAGGCCATGGGAATGCAAGTTTCGGTTGGCCATCTAATTAAGCTAAAAGATGACCGAACCGAAACTTTTTTAAGAGAGTTAAGACAAAATATATCCCCGACAATGGAAATAATGGTCATTGTGTTTCCTACAAATCGCAATGATAGATATGCTGCTGTCAAAAAGTGAGTAGAAATGTTGATCAAGGCTATCATAGTAGATAACTGAATGTTCATAACTGAGCTGAAATTTGTTGATATTACTGTTCTTCGTTATCACTACTTATTTATTGTTAATAAATTTTTCCCAGACTTTGCTGTGTTGAAATGCCGATTGCATCTCAAGTGATAATTTCTAGAACAATAAATCGTCCAGACAAGCTCAAGAGTGTTACCCAGAAAATTGCGTTGCAAATAAATTGCAAGCTTGGTGGCACTCTATGGGCCTTAAAATCACCCATGGTATGTTCACTTGAAACATATAAATTTTATTACATTTATTCTATTCACCCTTTGTACATGACATTTTTCATCGTTGGCAAGTTAAAAATTGTGGTTTTATACTATTATACAGGATAATGTTATGGTCTGTGGGATCGATATACATCATGCAGGTGCAGGTCAGAGCAAACACGGAAGTGTTGCTGGTTTTGTGGCCAGTCTTGACAAACCTTTCACACGATGGTTTAGTAAAGTTTGTCTGCACAGACCTAATCAAGAGTTAATTGACGCTCTAAAAGTGTGCCTGATTTCAGCGTTGAAGGCTTACTTCAAGGTATCTAATGAATCATCGTAACATGCATTAATTATGAAATTTAACTACTGTGCAGTTACTAACTTTCCATAATTGCTTCTTACCTACTTTTCCAAGCAAAAAATTAGTCAATACTCTCTTTTTGGAAGACTGTATTACTTACTACTCTTACGTACATTACTTACTCACATACCCATTCTCAGGTTAATCAGCGTTTTCCTACTCGAATAATAATATATCGTGATGGTGTGGGTGATGGTCAATTAGAGGTTATCAAAAATTTTGAAGTGAAGCAATTAGAAGAATCCTTTGCATTGATTGCTCCAGACTATAAGCCCACGCTTACTGTCATCATTGTACAAAAGAGGATCAACACAAAAATTTTCTTGAAAGAGGTGAGAATATACCATGTGTAAATTTGTAAATTGTTACAATTTAGGTATCCGTGAAGTTCGTGTAGTACAGAATACCTGTCTTTGATTCATTGGCAAACACAATGAAGACTAATTACCTAAATGTTCTAATTTTTGTATTACAGGGAAAACGTTTAGCTAATCCTCCTCCTGGAACAGTGGTGGACCACACAATAACACGTCGTAACTATTACGACTTTTTCTTAGTTAGTCAAAACGTTCGTCAAGGTACCGTTTCACCGACTCACTACTTGGTTATTCATGACACAAGTGAAATGAAGACTGATCATGTGCAAAGACTGAGCTTTAAACTCTGTCACATGTACTACAACTGGCCAGGTACTGTTAGAGTACCTGCCCCTTGTCAATATGCGCATAAACTTGCATTCCTAGTCGGTCAGAGTATACAGATGGAGCCTCACCAATCGTTATGGGAGAAACTTTATTATCTGTAGAAACTCGCGCCTTTCCACGAGCACAGAGAAATTGGCGCAGTTGCCCATGATACACGTGGATACAAAGTTCATTAGATTTTTTAAGACGTTTTTTTCAGGTTATCGCACATACGTGTATCGTACATACGTGTATCGTACATCTAAACATCTTTGAAGCATCAGCTTTTCTCTTCAGATAATCCGCGTCTTCATTTAGTAGACTACGAATTCGTTCAGTAATGAATCTTAATGCAGTATTATCTGAAAACAATCTATGTTTCAGTTTAAGTAGAGGTACTTCGTTACAAACTCATATCTCCGATATGTCACACAGCCTTTTTGTCAGGTAGACCAGACCATTACGTGTTGCATAAATACGTAAAGCCAAATTACAAGTGATTCGTTTTTCTTTTCCGTTTTTGTTATTCATAATTTTACTATTATTTAAAAATTATGATCATGTTATTATGGCATACAATGCGTAAGTGTAATGTATGCCACTTACTGATTCCTTCTACTATCGATTCTTTTTAAAAAAAAATCGAGCCATGATAAAGCTTCGAGGCGAAAATCTAGCATTTCTAATCCATACGTAATACTTTTAGGTTATAAAAAAAATTAATTTAAATCAATTTCGTCAGAGTATCTAAATTGGGATAACTTGAAAAAAGTTCTGTTGTATTGATAAATTAATTTTATTTCTCCAACTTCTACACGTGTCGGATAGACCCAGATAACGCCAAAACGCTATACCAAATATTATGGATATATATAATTGTTGTTACCCAATGCTAAAGCTTCGACTAAAATCGTTGATAAGGCCTTACTTATCTTGACATGTTTTCGGAGTTAGGATAAAGATACAATGTTAGTATTACGAATTAACCGTGAACGTAATTACTATTTCCTCGTTTGAATTAATTGTTGTCGAAGAGTTTTATTACTTCAAAACTTGTGTAATAATGTAGAAACAAAGAATCTCCATTATTAAAGGTCTAAGAAAGCTAATTTTCGGTATGAAGTGATAATCCAATTTTCCCTGCTCGCGAAAAAGTCTAAAATATATTTTATGTAGACCATCTAACTTTTATACAAATAAATAAATGCATACTAATTTTATTCTATGCAATGCTGTTCACATGCGTGTAATGTTTCAAAGGGTAGAAAGCATTTCCAAAAACAAGAAAATAAATGGGTTTGACTGAGCCTGGAAGTCACAGAATTTCTAGATGTTAAAAGAATTTTTCAACAAAATTGTAATGCGTTCATTTTCCCACGTAACTTCTGATCTGAATCGTGAAGTGGAATTCTTTCCGTTGCATGACTTGGAGAATCAGAGTGCGAGATTTATTAAGTAGAATCAAAAAGTGTGATCAGAGCGATTGAAGATTCACCTCGTCCGGGAAAAAGGATCTTCAATTTAGCCGTGCGAAAAAGACGGGCAGACGGTACTGGGAATAATTTTACACGGACGGTCGATTTCCCGAATACATTATCAACATTCTTAATTCCGGGTGAACAATTCCGCCCGAATACACTGGAACACGATGGGCCCATGTGGCGTATAGCTAGTATCGCATATCCAGTCGCTGCCTTCGGTTGAGCGACTGGCGCCTGCGTACAGCTTGTTTACAACTGCGGAGCTTAACCATACACATGACCTTTCCAAGATGGATACGAACGCCTATTTTATTGCCTAGCGTGTAATTAGAAAATCTGTGCGTACCGCGGATCTGTGACGCGCTGTTTTGTACCCGTCGTAAGCAGTGGAACGTCGTGTCTAGTTTCTTGATTGTCATTGATAATGCACGAGGGTTTGCGGATTCAAATTCGCTCCAAATAAGGAATTTCTGCACTCGTCAAATTTTCACCTCGCGGCAGATGTGACCACTCTATGCATATTTCTCGAATATACCTTTACGAGTGTTTTTATTCGCGGGTGGATGTTACATGTGTGGAAAATTATATCAATTTAAATATATTTAGGTATTTGCCTCACATGTCTCTCATTTACCTTACACACAACGTGTTTTGGTATTGCCTCGTATTGCGCATGAAAAATTACCCTGCCCTTGGCAGTAGCCTATTTACTCGGCAAGCATTTTACGCAAGTCGCGATTGTGAGTTCAACCACCCACCCACCTGCGCGTATCGTCCTGCTATTGCTGTTCCTCGGTACAACCTGCTTTATTCAAAATTGTACGAATTTTTGATTCGGGCGCGGCTTATGATTGGGAGCATGTAAACCAACACCTTCGTGCATGTGGAACGGCGGCGTGGAATGTAAATGGTGCTCCTCGTAATCGCCCCCGCGTTCATAATCCATCACGAAGAACGCAATTCCTAACCTCAATTCGCTATCCTCGATCCTCGGGCGGGATGTCTTCGGGCAGGAGCCCAGTTTCCCCCTCGGGTGGTCCGGTCATTAAATCCGGTCACCTACGGAAGCTCAAAACTACCAAGAAGAAATATTTCGTACTTCGCGGCGAAGCTCCCGGATTTAGCGCGTGTTTGGAGTATTATGACAGCAAGAAGAAATTTGAGAACAAGCAGCTTCCAAAACGAAGTATATCATTGCACAGCTGTTTCAACATCAATAAGCGCGTTGACACCAAATATCGTAACGTCATTGCTCTTTATACCAAAGACGAATGCTTCTGCTTGATTCTCGACAGCGAGAAAGAACTCGACGATTGGTTAAACTCCATGCTTCTACTCCAAGGAGGAGATGTTCCTGATGGCGAACAACCTCGTCCTACCTTTGGTGAGATTCGTTACTTTTTTCTTTCCCAATTTCATTCGGCAAAATTAATTAACTTATGTACAATGATCTCTGTTTGCATCAATTTTCAGAACACGTTTGGCAGGTCACGATGCAGAAAAAGGGACTTGGAGAACGCAAAAACATTCAAGGACCATATAGACTATGCCTAACCGATCGAACATTAAGCTTGGTTAAAATCGGAGCTAAGAACAACTCAGACTCTATTGTATTTTCTGTAAGTCAACCGGTCTTGATATGATCATCGTTTATCACAAATATCTTTGTATCTCCCTCTTGAGATTATCTAACATTGATGATATTTAACATGAAAATATTTCATCAAATACAAATCTCTTATTTTTCTCATATTCTTATTTATTTCTTTCATGCAGCTGATGTGCATCAGGCGATGTGGCTACATGGATCGCATTTTTTACATGGAGGTGGGCAGGTCAGCAGTCACAGGGGTAGGAGAATTTTGGATGGAAACGGAAGATAGCAACATTGCGCATAATATGCATGCAGCTATTTTAAACTCTATGAGCAACACTAGTAGTAGTAAAGAGGAAGTTGGGCCACGACCGAGAACACGCAGTTCCTCTGCGAATGAAGCTAGCAAGCCAATATCTGTACTTCAACGTCGCCAAACTCACACTGGACAAAAACTGCATGGCTTTTCTCCATCAGGTGAGTTTGGAATTTCAGAATTTTTTGACCTTTTTATCCATAGGAAACCATAGTATAGTGTTTATGAAAGTTTTTTTTACAGTTCATCGCAGGATGCCACTTTATAGTTTTATTGGTGTGAATAGTTTTCTAATGACGTGCTTATTTGTGTGCAACATGTTAGAGATTATGATTAACTGTTCTAGTCTAGATGTATTGAATTTTTGGTAACATTCAATGTTACCATCATTATTTTTATTATTCTGATGATGATGATGATGATGATGGCGATGATGATATGACAATGATGATGACGATGATAACCATGATAACCATGACGGACTCTGCTGCAATAGTAATAATGATAAACACATTAAACCTTCCCATACGTTATTTATGCTGAGTACATACCTTATAGATTAACAGTTGCATTATTTTGTTTTTGGGTGTTAAACAATAGGATTTGTCACCATCATACTTGAAAAAAGATTAATAGCAAATCGCGATCATTTTTTGTTTCATTTTTCAAGAATTTGTCACTTCATTCACGTTTCTCAATTGTATGATAATTATATATATATATGAGACACTTTTTTCTGAATTTTTATATAGTTGGTTAGAGCCTTGTCTTATATTAGTGCAAAAACAGGATACTGAATGTATTTTATGTATAATTGCGGTAATTAGGACAAATGTTTTTCGATTTTACTGAGGTACAGCAAAGAAATTATTTGAATGTGAATTCCAATTTGAATCCTAATAAACCATTTTTTTTATAAGATGGTATATGCTCGTTACTGATCGAGAAAGGTAGGACAGGTCAGAGAATTGCATTTAAAGTTTTAATTTATTTATAAATTGATAACTTTGTTGGAGAAGAATGAAAGTAAGACCCGAGACAGTTTCCTATAATCTATAGTATGATTACAGTTGGCAATGAAAACTTATACCACAGATTCTTCAAATTAAAGTTATCGAAACCCTGTCAAAACACTAAATTGGTAACAGTAAATTCGACAATAATCATCTGTGAACTAGTATTTCTTCATGTAACAATTCTGAGGTAACTTAGTCACTTTCCAAATGTTACTTTTTTTACTGCTAGCGATGACTTGACCCCAACTAGTGATGTCTCAATCACATTTTCACTGTGTGTTTTTAATTCCATTTGAGTGGCAACCAGTAAATGTTTATAGGATGTAAAAGATAAAAGTGATTACACTCAACTTTTTGAGCTAATGATATTACCAAGCATATTGGATCATACTGATCTTTAAAATTTAGACAATCTAATTTTTCGAGTTTGAATCAAACGTAAATTTAGTTCACTGGACACTAATTAATGTAGGTAATACAGACATGGCTTTTTGAAGTGTTTTATTTCTCATTGGTGTAAATCTAAAATTTAGCTTTGCGGTGGACCATGATCAAATTATGAAGCGCACACACTTTTGTATTGCCTATGCCATGCATCAGGCGTTGTCTCAATTTATTGGGACGAGGCACAGCACAACTTAGCTTTAGAGTAACACACCTGGGTTACGGGCTTTACAGAGGAACAGAAGACTTGCAAGGAACAAGTGGATCCGTTGAGGGAGCTGAACAACCCTGCATCTGCTCCTTCACAGAGTAGTCATTCACAGAGTATCTCCTCTTCCAATACACTCACGGGTCTGTTTTCTCTCACAGTAGTTGTACAATCCTCTCTTCTAAAATGTCGAGTTTATTTGAGATCCAATCTGCTGATGCTGGTGGTGATTATGGACTTATTCAATAGTTCGTTGCTCGATGCTTGTTTACCACCAGCGTATATGGATCTTGAATAGACTATACATATATTGATCTAACTAGTTTTTGCTTTTGGTAACATCGCTGAGTACGGGAATTTTTCACTTTTGAATAGTAATATTTTGCTAGAGTGTGATTATTTCCATGCTTGGCAGTCGTTGCTTAGAGCATGAACAGATTCCTACAGAATTATAATCGTATTTATTGATGTTTGATATTATTCACAGGGTTATATGTTCTCTTATGTTGATCTTTACACAAAAATGGTATCTGGTGGTTTTGGTCTTGGTTATCCAAAATGATTTAATGAATTTAATGTGTCATCACAATCAATCATCACCATTTAAGTTTACTTAACCATTTATGTGTAACCCTAAATTAATTATTCATAATTAACCGAAAATATTTTTTGAAACTCATGCAATTTCACTCAATTTGTGGTTTTTTAAGCTTATGCTGAATTTATATAAAATTTTACAACGTTTGAAAGACGGCTACTGCAAAACATTTGATTAATACAATTCTGTATTACTACATTAAATGATCTAAGCTTTCCTTTGATATTTTGTATTTTATCAATTCATAATCGATTGCCAGGGGTTAATGCAGAAATTTTGCCTACAATGAGACAATATATTTTCCGTCAGTCAACGAAACATGTGCCAATAATTGTATTAGTCTTGCGAAATGTGAAATAAAAAGTTTTCAACAGGTGACCAATGGTAGAAACTTAATAAAGATAGGCTGAAGTATATTTTTAAACACAAAGATCGTTGGTTTATGTTACATCATTATCGAAAATATATTATTGCTTATCTGTAATGTGAAGTATCAACGTTGAGTGTTGTCTCATTGTGGCAATGAATGTTAATGTCATTGTGAGTGATGGTGGATCGAACTGCTCTGCAATCGAGAGTCTCGAGACAGTTAGCTGTATGGTTTACAGCGCTTGCTGCTGCTGGGACTGGGGTTGCTGCAGGACATACCGGGAGTACCTTGACTAACGCCAACAGCACCGCGAATAGACGTCGTCACTCAGTTGCCAGTCATCCTCACCCTACCTCCTCTCAATCTAATCAAATCACAATCACCACTGCCTCGACCACATCTACAACAGCTACCACCACATTATCCCATCAGAGAACCTTGTCGCTGCCCCTAGCCGCTGCTGTTGTCAATCAATCGCAACCATCTAAAAGATCCGTTTTACGCTGTATGTATTTTAGTTTCAATGTAAATCAGTTTCACTTTTTTCTTAAGGTATAGTGCAATAACGGTCGAAGTTGCTGATTATATTAGAAAAAATTTTTATTCCATGTTTAATTGGATGATAGCATTTATCTACATGATTGGATGTTTGGTAGTTCCAACAGTTGTGAAACTTGTTAGGGATATTTAACACTGATCATAAATTGTTTGGTTTGTCAAAATTGTTCAGCAAATTCATCACAATAATAATTATAAATGTTTTTTGTTTCGCATTATGTAATATTGTTTGTATTGTTCGCATTGTGGTATTGTGGTGATTATTTCTAGGTAAAGAACCCGAATAACCAAACATGTATTTCAGTGTTTACGTCATATAACCTCTGCATGTGGCACAACCTGAGAAATTTGCACAAAAATTATTTATGGCTGACATGTATCCATAACATGTAAATAATTGTGGTATTCGTTTTTAAAGTCTACAGTGAGGGTGAAAGTTTTCAAAGTCACTCACATACTAATGAAAATTTTTCTTTTTCAGTTTATGCAATTTTAATTATAAACATTGAAGTTAAGCAAATTTTGCTACCCAAGATTGTATAAAAAAATATGACGAAATTTAATAAAGTACATGAAATTAATTAAATTGTCATGCTATTTAATATTTTCTTACAGTGGCGCTTCTCTCTTTATTGCTAATCACCAGGCATTTTTGTGATATATTTTCTTTGTCCAATAACTGTTTCTACTTCTTCAAAGTAGCTTTATTCCTTTTATTCAATCATCTGATCTAATGCTTGTTATAAACATTTAATACTGTGTATATTTATAAATGCAAGTAAATTATACTGAGCTAATGCTGGGACAGTGTGCTTTTTGAGACCTTATATTCTTCTGCTATCCAACTATAATACTAGTAATATTCATTACAGGTACAACAGGGCGTGAACGATGTGACAGTCTTCCGTCAAGAGCACGTACGTCAAGCGAGGGTCATCCTACAGTTATAATGGGTCATCCAAGAGCAGCTCACCTTGCACCCAATATACCACGACCTCATTCTATGTGTGGTAAAGGATTGTCCTATTCTCCACCAATTTCTTCTATGCCAATAAGCCCTGCATCTGGGGCTTGTTCCACTGATTCTGCGGGCTCTTCACTTTCTATGGATGACGGAGGAGAAAGCATTTTGGAGGAAGGGCCAGCCTCAAGATATGGTCATTCACTGACGCCTGATGAACCGGTTATTATGGAGGAAAATGGTGATGACTATACTATCTGGTCGTCTGGAAATCCTCAACATAAATATTCACCTCTGTTCAAGTCTCAGTCACCTTCTCAGGTAAGTATGTTACATTATTTTAATGGGAAAATAAAAAAAAAAAACTCCCAAGTTGACAATTTTTGATTAGATTTTAACCGTTGTTTTGCAACATCTATATTTTGTTTGTAGTGTTTGGAAAGTACTCTAGTTCACTTGACACAGAAATATTTCCAGATTACTAATCACCTCTTTTGTTGACAGCAGAGTTCTTACATGGAGATGTATAGTCCTTGTGGCTCGAGTCCTGGCAGGGGGGGAGCTTATATGCCTATGAGTCCTGCGACCAATGCACACTCACATTCTCGAGCCTCATCCCTCGTAGAGGAAGTTACTACAATACCTGATGGCTATGTACCTATGGCACCTGTTGGCGACGATGGTTATGTTGATATGGATCCTGCCAATCCAAACAATGGTCATTTTCCTGATGATATGTCTCAACATGGAGGCAGCAGTTGTTCAGTCACATCTGGGACTCCCAGTACAGATTTAAGGTTCTCTGAGTATCACTTGGACAAGGTGACCAGCTATCTTGCACCTGGTGAGGACTTACAGTCCAGGCCCACCAGAGCGTACTCTGTGGGGTCTCGACCAGAACCTGCCAACAGACAACGCAAGAATCGGTAATTGGCTTATATTTGTCCTATTAAGCAACTTTTCTTTATTGTTTTCATTGTACTCGCACATGGTTTGTGTAGTCTAAAATTGAACCGAACAAATTCAGATGCTACAAGTAAAAAAATACTTTGCCTTTAGACTGGAAATAGCGCAACAAGAGTCCATTAGGGTTCGAGCATTTTCGGTAGGAAGTCGCTCAAAGAGACCCGAGATTGGGAGGTTAGCAAACGTGATTGCTACTCCTTTGCCTGTTGGTTCGGATCACTCTACTTCAAGCAAGTCTAACTCCGCCCCACTGTTGTCCAGTTCCTGGGGTCACAACTCTGGTTGCTCAGGGGCATCAGAGCGCATGGAGGACCTTATGGAATTGGATTTTACAAGGCCTAATGCTCTGTCACCTCTATCTTCTCCTCTCTCCTCGTATACCCAGTCCCAAACGCATTCATATTCCACTGCCACTGACACCAGTTCCTATGTCGACATGTCGCCTGGACAACCACCTGTATCTACTACTGCCTCCTACGTAGATATGAGTGGTCTAAACAAGGTTAGTAATCAATGTAAATATCAGTGCATTTTCTCACTATGTTGAGCGCTAGAAAATTTTCTTGATTCATAGTAACCAGTTTTATTTATTTTTTCATCGATATACTGTATTACATTTTGAACTTATCTATTGCAGGCGAACAGAAACAATAATAACAATACCATCACTGCCAATCACAATCACAGTCATACACCAGCATCCTCTTGCACCCCCAAACCAGTGATAACAACACTCAAGCCAGTAGAAGAGGCTGAAGGGCCTTATCTAGAGATGGGAGGTGTGAGTGAAAGCTGGCACAGACCTGATTCAAGTCCTAAACAAGTTCCATCTCCTGTCAACGATGACTACATGCAAATGAACGGACCTCCAGGTACAATTTGTTTTAAAACGCAAAAAGTTTGAACAATTCGAATATATCTGAGAATGCTATTTTTTGATTTGATTAATCAAATTCAAAATGCCTAAGATGTTTTCACTGCACTTAAAATATTCACTGTACAATTGTTTAGTCTTTCTTCAATGAATTTAAACTCTCTTTAAGAATCCATCGAATTGAAGTTTGAAACGATTACTTATTTACTTCAGGGGTAACGAGAACGGCACCTGTCGATTTGCCGCAACCTAGACGCCCACCGGAAGGCTATGTAGAGATGACGTTTAAACCGAGACCGAGCCCCGTCGCTACACCTGAGCAAGACTATATTAATATCAATATGAATATCGGTGGAACTGGTCGTAATAATCGCAGGCCAAGAGGCGGTAGTCGGAAGGAAAAGTCTCGTTCTCAACCGATTGCGATTCAGGCCGGAAGTAAGCCAGTAAAAGCACCAAGTTTTTTACCCCTAAATGGGAGTCCGACAACCGAAAGCTTGGCAAGCACTCCTGCCTCGCCGCCTCGGGCTACTCCTACCGGTTCTTCTGCGACGATATTTCCATTTTCTTTAAACAGCCCGCAGTCGCCGATAAAACCGTTCACTCCCCAATCCGAGATCGGGAAATCTTCAATGATCGATACGAGTGGTGAATACGCGGTAATGCGACCCACTAGCAAGCTCTCTGTAACAAACTCTGTTTCACTTGTGGATAGTTCGTTGCCTAGAAAAGGCAAAGATGTGAATCCACCCAATTCAACGGTCAAAGATACTGGCCACTTATCATCATCTTCAAAAATTTCTCAAGACCAATCGGTGGTCCCTGTAATAACACGGTTCGCTGAGTTTACGATCTGTAAACCACGACTAGTTACTGCCTCTCCGACTGCTACAAGTCCTAATACCTCTGTGTTCAAACCAGTGCAAACTAAACCGTCGTCTCCTAAGTTATTTGACGATACTCCTACCCCGACACCCACACCAACTCCAACCCCCACACCAACTCCAACTCCTACACCCACCCCTTCTCCTCTCGACAGTGAAGGATATGAAAAATTACAACCAGGTGCTAGTATTCTGCACTACGCTAGGTTGGACCTCCCGGAAGTGGACGGGGTGCCACCAGTTTCCCCTATACCACCCCAGGAGGGTTTCAGCTATGCAGAAATTGACTTTGCAAAGCTGAAACACAACTGAGAGATAGCTTGAATGGCAAATACACGCTATTTGTAGATACTACACACTACTGAGTTACGTGATTCGTATTTTGATGATTTGTTACTGATTGTATGCAACCAAAGCATGGACAGATGATGGAAAATAACACAAAACCACCATATTATCGTGGATATATTATTGCGCTTTTTCGTATAAATTATGAAACGCCTGAATACTTTGAAGTAAGCATCATTATACATATACATATATACATACGAAGCATCTATACATAAGTAAATATATAAATATGAATATATATAATATACATATTATTATATACAGTATATATAATAATATTAACAATTAATAAACGTATAATATAAATTAATAAAAGTATTTATTACATCGTTATCAATCCTCGCGTCTGTTGTAATGTGATAACCACGCGCAACAGAATACACATATGTAATATTAAGATGTATGCTATACATATGTATATACCACCTAATCGATTTCCTTATCTTATTTTGGTCGTTAAGCCACGCGTTCGCGATTATATCTATAACGATAAGTATCGTTTGTTGGACTAGTTTTATCAGTTTGATGGAATACGCTCCGATCTAAAAATGTTGTTTTGGTTAACTTTTACGGGATGGCGACTCATGAGATTTTTACTTTGGTTCTCAGCAGTTGGTCTTAGGGCGAATGAAAATCCGTCTACAAAAGAAAGTGAATGCATGCGGCCGGTAGTAACGACCGTCTACAACCACTCGTAATTAAAATCACCCATACTGAAGATGTGATCTAATTTCAAGTCCACTTTGAAAATAACAAGTACCGCGCACAGCTAATCCAGGAGAAATAAACACTGTACTTTGGTCACGTCATTTTCATTGACAATTAAAAACAACCAGAAAAACCACTGAGTGTTATGGAGATCCTGGTTATCTGTAAATTATTTAATTTTTAACCATGATATTTTTGAAATATGTTGGAATTGTTCACTGCCCATCAGCATTCTTGTCTAGAAACATATGCCCTTACACCAAGTATACATTTTGTACTGGCATCAAAAGTTTCCAAAATTCTGAAAGTAATGCCTATCATCTGTAGTTATGTGGAAATGATCCTCTGCAACGATTGGATACCTCTTGTTCACCAAAGAATTATATGTATTTAATTATTGTCTTACATTGTATTGGAGATACGATTCTTCACTCTGAAAAATTATAGAATTCTGAGAAATCCCTCGATTGCCCAGCCGCTGGGCTGCACCTCTCGTAGAAGGCCTTTTCTTCAATCTTGCGAGTCTGATTACTTCGGGAAATGATATATCATCGCGTTACAACGCTTCTATGTATGTAATACTGCCGAAGGAGAGGGAATGGAGAAATGGGGGGGAATGTTCACCTAGTTTGCGGATCGTCTTCCGGGTTCGCGGGAGACCTTGAACGTCGCTGAATCGCTTCGAGCGTGGGCAAAGTGAGCGAAGAGCCGTTTGACTGACTTTTGCAACGCGACAGGTGTTTTACATTGATTATTCCGCAACTTAATATAATTAAATACGTAATATATTTTATGTCAGTTACTTTTTATTGTTAAGGAAGTATGAGTAACATTTCCGGTACCGGGGTATTTTTGATGTTAGAACTTTTCGCATCTACGTTCGCGTGGCCGATTTTTGACTTTTGGCCTCTCACTCCAAGTCTACCTCTCAACACATTTGATCTCTATGACGGCGGTGGTCGAGACGCACGTGGTGAGTCGCTATCTTTTTGTCTAATAAACATTTGGAACATGCGAATACTGTGTTTATTGGTTCTGGTAGTATTTTAATATCCTAGAGGGTTTTTGAAATCGCTTCTCGGAAAGAGCAGTTCTAAAGCTTGAAGGTCCATTACTTTGCTAGAGAATGATGTAAATGTATTCAGTAGTAAGTAGGGATTGATCGATGATTATTACAAATTTATTCTATCACATAATTACTCACATAATTACTGTACAGACTGCTGATGCGTTTAAATCTCAAAAGTATTTCTCTTAGTATGTCAATGTGAATCAGCTGAGAATATGAGGGTCAACTGTGTAGAGTAAGCAGAATGTTGTGAAAGTAATTTTTCAATATTCTTATTACTTGACAGTCTTAACTTTTAAGTAAGTGGAAGTCTGAATGACAGTAAATTCGTAATCATAACGTCAAAATGTTCTTTTTTTTTAGTATTGAATTTTTTTCCTATACCTGTCGAAGAGGAATGTTTGTCCGAAGACAAGCGCAGGGTCGGCATCTGCATGAACACCTACGAGTGTCGCATTCAGCAGGGAAAATCCCATGGCCCATGTGCCCTTGGTTTTGGGGTTTGCTGTATTTGTAAGTAACCAAAAGTTATTTGATATCACGTAAATACCTACATGTATACATAGGTATGTACATCAACGTGTTCAGATCCCGTTCAAGCCAATATCCAGCTCTGAAATTATTGGAAAATCGAAAAACAAGCAACAGACAAATGAATAGCGGTAAATAACTGACAATGAGACTGAAAGTTGCCAAACTTGTTTCTAGGATAAATATCAAGACATTATAGACTAGTCAATCAACACTCGGCCTTATCGACTGTTACAAATACAGTTGCACTATTCTTACAATGGATAATATAAAAATAAAGTATATAAATGAGTATTTAGTTTGGATCACCTTTTTGGCTCTATTAATTGAAACAGTTTTATCTGTCGAATTCGTCTTGCTGCCCTGTCGCGAACGGTATCTTGTGTTACCATACAAGTTCACGAGAGAGCTTGAATTTTTACACAGTTCTTCCGAACACTTAAGGCTTGCTGAAGCTCACTATCTTTCCGTAATAAAGATGGGTAGCAAAGGACATTTCTTTGGTATAAACTATCGCTGCTTTAACGGTGTCACCGATTTATATACGTTCATTTGGTATTTTACAATGTAAACCTTCTTTCCTCAACAACTCTTTTATGTTATAGTTACAACAAGCTGTGGCGAAGAGGTTCAAAATAATTTAACCTACGTCACGAGCCCGGGATTCCCGAACTTGATTAACCAGTCAATGAACTGTTCGTTGACCGTTAAAAAGATAGATCCTCAAGTCAGCCAGCTACGGATCGATTTTTTACACTTTAATATCGTAAGAAACTATATTACAATTACTAACCTACGACAAAAATTTTCTTCTTGTTTATGAAACTAAAGCAAACCCTTGATGGCATACATACTTGATGGTTTTCAGGGCCAGCCCAATCGGAGAACCGGTATCTGTGACGCAGACATAATGGAGATCCGCACCGGCATCGGAAGCCTGAATCTCTGCGGTTGGAACAGCGGTCAACACAGTGAGAAGCTTTTATTATTCCATTTATGTAGGCGTGGAAACCGACATATACGCTTAAATTCCATCCAGATATATAGATATGTGTTAAAGAAGTGCGTCGTTTTGATAGTAGGTCGGTGTATGGGTACAATTGGATTGAGAATCTATCGTATGCAAATATAATTACACAGATTTTTTTACCCACATAAACAACGTCAGCGCGGTTTCAAGAACGAGCACAATTTTTTTTTATTCCACAAAGGATGTGCTGTAGCAGCCAACGTTTCACTGGTTCGACGAATAAAAAAGGGGCACAGATGTCACCGTTCCGAAAACCAGCCCATCGGGAATTTATTCGGTTGTCCTCCCCTCTCAATCCTACATGTAAAACTCGACGTGAATGAAATTCAATCGGGACATTGGTATATTCCTTGGTTATATTACCAGATGCATGTGATAATATCGAGAACAATTGAAACTTAATCGACCGGTTTCTAATGTTCTGGACAATTTTTTTCACTTCTTTGTCAAACCAACAAAACCTGCTGCATCTTGATTACATAAGTCGGCAGATTTTTTTATTTAAAGTCTTACTGATTACACTACGTGTAGTACGGCCTCCTCGTACTTAAGATTTATTTTGCAATTAAAAGTCATCAGATTTTGTAATGTAGAAACAATATCCAGTGCTTCGAGATTTTTATTCACCGTTCAGATTGCTTAGCCGTCTTCCCGTGAAAATATCCGACTAAATTCACGAAATAATAATTAACGAACTTGTAACGCTGCACACTGCAATGGCCAATTGAAATTGGTTAACTTCGGTGTGCATCGAATTCACCGCTGTAAAGAAGATTATTTTTAGACGGTATGGTGCCGTGTTCCATTGACGAGCCGTAACCGTGTCAGATTTAACATTCAATATTCCACATTCAACGTTTCGCGTGCTCTCCGTGACCTATAATATATATACAAGCTAGTCGACACCAAGTAACCGTCTCATTCCCCAGGGAAAAAGTCATTAGCTTGATATTTCTTGTCACTTAGTTGAAAAATCGTGTTGAGGAGATTGAATACGATTCCAGCATCGGAGAATTGAGTGTTTTGGAAAAAAGTTAACTGCTGGTTAGACCAAAGAAAAGAGCCATAAGCCTGACATTTCCGAATGGCCGTTTGAGCAGCGACGATTTTTACTTGACTGGATTTGAAGAGGTCAGAACCTTGCTGCAATGACATTTAACTATGCTATTCGAATACCCGTAGTGCGAAGATGTGTACAGCTCTCTCCTAACAATTATTCACTCTTCTAAGTTTACGTCGACGTCGACGATGGTCCGATAACGTTGAACTTCCGGCTACCATCTTCGTTGGAGTCAAGGATGTGGGAGATGCGGATCACGCAGGTCGGTTTCGAGCAAAGGGCTCCCGCCGGATGTCTCCAGTACTACGTTACTCCCAGAGGGACGTTACGCACCCTAAACTACCTACCTAACGGGCGGTACCTGGCTAGCCAAGATCATCTTCTGTGTGTCCGTCAGGAGCGAGGCATGTGCAGCATTTCCTATGCTCCCTGCGCAACGGACTCTTTCCGCATCGGTCCTCCCCGATCAACCGGACCTGCATCAAATATGGGGGGACTGGAGGGTCAGGTGGCGCAAGGCGAAGGCTCCGGAACTGGTGCTCCCGTTTTTGAAAGCGCATCGCGATGCAGAGATCGCGTATTGATTCCTTGCGACTTCGAAGAATTCATCACGGTGAGCTCCATTGAGCAATCATCTTTTAGTCAAGATCTGAATTGAACTTTCTGAATTGAATTAGTGAATTCGATATTATGGCTGCGACAATTACCTTACACTTATCACCTCCTAAGGAGGAACATATCTTGTCTTCTACTCTTTTCGGTAGAAGCTGAAGATGACTTCTACGTTTGTACGTTCAGCTTGTTTCATTTTTCAGCCTGGTAACGACGGTGCCGGTATTTGTGATCTGGAACACTGTGGTAATTCGTTGTGCAACCAGAGCGAGTTGGACGACGAGGGAAACTGTCGAGTGGAAACATCAGCGACACCATTTCACATTCGAGTAGCTTTTGGTCCCGGCGAGGACAACGGTCTCTCATCCGAAAACAACGTGGGCATGTGTCTAAGTTACGAGCAGCTGCCATGTGGCCCTTGATTAACCGAATGAAGTCTGAAGAGATGCACATCGCAACGTGTGGGGGCATCGAAATTCGACGCTATTGACTGATAATCGCGTAATTTCTATGTATAAATAAAAATATTTATTTATTAATTAATTTACTGATTCTTGAAGATACATACTTTGATTTCTCGCTACATCCACCGCGTTCGAATTGAAAACGAGTATCCAAATGTCGATAATTTTAGGCACGACAATATCTATACAAAATCGCATTGACAGATTTCTGAAGGAAACGTTGGAGTCTCTAGCAGTGAGTGGATTTATTGGCGCACTATTCCGACGTAATTTTGCGAGAGAAATCGATTGGGCGCAGTCCCAATACGCTGCGATCAACGCATCGAAAGTTACGGCCAAAAAACTAGAACCCGAATTTTCGACATTTTTCAGCGGGTGCTTTTTCGCTCGCCATTTCTCTCCTGTTGGTCCTGCGCTCTTTTCGCTGCGATTTCTGAGTTCCTGAGGGTCCAATTGGTCAGATAAGGGTCATTAAAATCGAATCTGAGACCAAAAATTTTTTGCCCAAAAAAAAAAGTAAGGCTAACCCCTTTCCATTTTTGGCGAAAATTTTCGCGATTTTCAAAAGTGCTGGAATTGATTAATTGTGGCACTATTCCGACGTAATTTTGCGAAAGAAATCGATTGGGCGCAGTCCCAATACGCTGCGATCAACGCATCAGTAGTTACGGCCAAAAAACTAGAACCCAAATTTTCGACATTTTTCAGCAGGTGCTTTTTCGCTCGCCATTTCTCTCCTGTTGGTCCTGCGCTCTTTTCGCTGCGATTTCTGAGTTCCTGAGGGTCCAATTGGTCAGATAAGGGTCATTAAAATCGAATCTGAGACCAAAAATTTTTTGCCCAAAAAAAAAGTAAGGCTAACCCCTTTCCATTTTTGGCGAAAATTTTCGCGATTTTCAAAAGTGCTGGAATTGATTAATTGTAGCACTATTCCGACGTAATTTTGCGAAAGAAATCGATTGGGCGCAGTCCCAATACGCTGCGATCAACGCATCAGTAGTTACGGCCAAAAAACTAGAACCCGAATTTTCGACATTTTCAGCAGGTGCTTTTTCGCTCCCTATTTCTCTCCTGTTGGTCCTACGCTCTTTTCGCTGCGATTTCTGAGTTTCTAAGGGTCTAATTGGTCAGATAAGGGTCATTCAAATCGAATCTGAGACCAAAATTTTTTTGCCCAAAAAAAAAGTAAGGCTAACCCCTTTCCATTTTTGGCGAAAATTTTCGCGATTTTCAAAAGTGCTGGAATTGATTAATTGTGGCACTATTCCGACGTAATTTTGGGAGAAAAATCGATTGGGCGCAGTCCGGATACGATGCGAGCAACGGATCGAAAGTTACAGCCAAAAAACGAAAACCTGTGTTTTCGACGTTTTTTAGCAGGTGCTTTTTCGCTTGCCTTTTCTCTCCTGTTGATCTCACGCTCTTTTTGCTGCGATTTCTGAGTTCCTGAGGGTCCAATTGGTCAGATAAGGGTCATTGAAATCGAATCTGAGACCAAAAATTTTTTGCCCAAAAAAAAAGTAAGGCTAACCCCTTTCCATATTTGGCGAAAATTTTCGCGATTTTCAAAAGTGCTGGAATTGATTAATTGTGGCACTATTCCGACGTAATTTTGCGAAAGAAATCGATTGGGCGCAGTCCCAATACGCTGCGATCAACGCATCAGTAGTTACGGCCAAAAAACGAGAACCCGAATTTTCGACATTTTTCAGCAGGTGCTTTTTCGCTCGCCATTTCTCTCCTGTTGGTCCTACGCTCTTTTCGCTGCGTTTTCTGAGTTCCTGCTGGTCCGATTGGTCAGATAAGGGTCGTTAAAATCGAATCTGAGACCAAAATTTTTTTGCCCAAAAAAGAAGTAAGGCTAACCCCTTTCCATTTTTGGCGAAAATTTTCGCGATTTTCAAAAGTGCTGGAATTGATTAATTGTGGCACTATTCCGACGTAATTTTGCGAAAGAAATCGATTGGGCGCAGTCCCAATACGCTGCGATCAACGCATCAGTAGTTACGGCCAAAAAACTAGAACCCGAATTTTCGACATTTTTCAGCAGGTGCTTTTTCGCTCGCCATTTCTCTCCTGTTGGTCCTGCGCTCTTTTCGCTGCGATTTCTGAGTTCCTGAGGGTCCGATTGGTCAGATAAGGGTCATTAAAATCGAATCTGAGACCAAAAATTTTTTGCCCAAAAAAAAAAGTAAGGCTAACCCCTTTCCATTTTTGGCGAAAATTTTCGCGATTTTCAAAAGTGCTGGAATTGATTAATTGTGGCACTATTCCGACGTAATTTTGCGAAAGAAATCGATTGGGCGCAGTCCCAATACGCTGCGATCAACGCATCAGTAGTTACGGCCAAAAAACTAGAACCCAAATTTTCGACATTTTTCAGCAGGTGCTTTTTCGCTCGCCATTTCTCTCCTGTTGGTCCTGCGCTCTTTTCGCTGCGATTTCTGAGTTCCTGAGGGTCCAATTGGTCAGATAAGGGTCATTAAAATCGAATCTGAGACCAAAAATTTTTTGCCCAAAAAAAAAGTAAGGCTAACCCCTTTCCATTTTTGGCGAAAATTTTCGCGATTTTCAAAAGTGCTGGAATTGATTAATTGTAGCACTATTCCGACGTAATTTTGCGAAAGAAATCGATTGGGCGCAGTCCCAATACGCTGCGATCAACGCATCAGTAGTTACGGCCAAAAAACTAGAACCCGAATTTTCGACATTTTCAGCAGGTGCTTTTTCGCTCCCTATTTCTCTCCTGTTGGTCCTACGCTCTTTTCGCTGCGATTTCTGAGTTTCTAAGGGTCTAATTGGTCAGATAAGGGTCATTCAAATCGAATCTGAGACCAAAATTTTTTTGCCCAAAAAAAAAGTAAGGCTAACCCCTTTCCATTTTTGGCGAAAATTTTCGCGATTTTCAAAAGTGCTGGAATTGATTAATTGTGGCACTATTCCGACGTAATTTTGGGAGAAAAATCGATTGGGCGCAGTCCGGATACGATGCGAGCAACGGATCGAAAGTTACAGCCAAAAAACGAAAACCTGTGTTTTCGACGTTTTTTAGCAGGTGCTTTTTCGCTTGCCTTTTCTCTCCTGTTGATCTCACGCTCTTTTTGCTGCGATTTCTGAGTTCCTGAGGGTCCAATTGGTCAGATAAGGGTCATTGAAATCGAATCTGAGACCAAAAATTTTTTGCCCAAAAAAAAAGTAAGGCTAACCCCTTTCCATATTTGGCGAAAATTTTCGCGATTTTCAAAAGTGCTGGAATTGATTAATTGTGGCACTATTCCGACGTAATTTTGCGAAAGAAATCGATTGGGCGCAGTCCCAATACGCTGCGATCAACGCATCAGTAGTTACGGCCAAAAAACGAGAACCCGAATTTTCGACATTTTTCAGCAGGTGCTTTTTCGCTCGCCATTTCTCTCCTGTTGGTCCTACGCTCTTTTCGCTGCGTTTTCTGAGTTCCTGCTGGTCCGATTGGTCAGATAAGGGTCGTTAAAATCGAATCTGAGACCAAAATTTTTTTGCCCAAAAAAGAAGTAAGGCTAACCCCTTTCCATTTTTGGCGAAAATTTTCGCGATTTTCAAAAGTGCTGGAATTGATTAATTGTGGCACTATTCCGACGTAATTTTGCGAAAGAAATCGATTGGGCGCAGTCCCAATACGCTGCGATCAACGCATCAGTAGTTACGGCCAAAAAACTAGAACCCGAATTTTCGACATTTTTCAGCAGGTGCTTTTTCGCTCGCCATTTCTCTCCTGTTGGTCCTGCGCTCTTTTCGCTGCGATTTCTGAGTTCCTGAGGGTCCGATTGGTCAGATAAGGGTCATTAAAATCGAATCTGAGACCAAAAATTTTTTGCCCAAAAAAAAAAGTAAGGCTAACCCCTTTCCATTTTTGGCGAAAATTTTCGCGATTTTCAAAAGTGCTGGAATTGATTAATTGTGGCACTATTCCGACGTAATTTTGCGAAAGAAATCGATTGGGCGCAGTCCCAATACGCTGCGATCAACGCATCAGTAGTTACGGCCAAAAAACTAGAACCCGAATTTTCGACATTTTTCAGCAGGTGCTTTTTCGCTCGCCATTTCTCTCCTGTTGGTCCTGCGCTCTTTTCGCTGCGATTTCTGAGTTCCTGAGGGTCCAATTGGTCAGATAAGGGTCATTGAAATCTAATCTGAGACCAAAAATTTTTTGCCCAAAAAAAAGTAAGGCTAACCCCTTTCCATTTTTCTCGAAAATTTGAGCGATTGTGAAAAGTGCTGAATTGAGATCTTTGTGGCACTATTCCGACGTAATTTTGCGAAAGAAATCGATTGGGCGCAGTCCCAATACGCTGCGATCAACGCATCAGTAGTTACGGCCAAAAAACTAGAACCCAAATTTTCGACATTTTTCAGCAGGTGCTTTTTCGCTCCCTATTTCTCTCCTGTTGGTCCTACGCTCTTTTCGCTGCGATTTCTGAGTTTCTAAGGGTCTAATTGGTCAGATAAGGGTCATTCAAATCGAATCTGAGACCAAAATTTTTTTGCCCAAAAAAAAAGTAAGGCTAACCCCTTTCCATTTTTGGCGAAAATTTTCGCGATTTTCAAAAGTGCTGGAATTGATTAATTGTGGCACTATTCCGACGTAATTTTGGGAGAAAAATCGATTGGGCGCAGTCCGGATACGATGCGAGCAACGGATCGAAAGTTACAGCCAAAAAACGAAAACCTGTGTTTTCGACGTTTTTTAGCAGGTGCTTTTTCGCTTGCCTTTTCTCTCCTGTTGATCTCACGCTCTTTTTGCTGCGATTTCTGAGTTCCTGAGGGTCCAATTGGTCAGATAAGGGTCATTAAAATCGAATCTGAGACCAAAAATTTTTTGCCCAAAAAAAAAGTAAGGCTAACCCCTTTCCATATTTGGCGAAAATTTTCGCGATTTTCAAAAGTGCTGGAATTGATTAATTGTGGCACTATTCCGACGTAATTTTGCGAAAGAAATCGATTGGGCGCAGTCCCAATACGCTGCGATCAACGCATCAGTAGTTACGGCCAAAAAACTAGAACCCAAATTTTCGACATTTTTCAGCAGGTGCTTTTTCGCTCGCCATTTCTCTCCTGTTGGTCCTGCGCTCTTTTCGCTGCGATTTATGAGTTCCTGAGGGTCCAATTGGTCAGATAAGGGTCATTAAAATCGAATCTGAGACCAAAAATTTTTTGCCCAAAAAAAAAGTAAGGCTAACCCCTTTCCATTTTTGGCGAAAATTTTCGCGATTTTCAAAAGTGCTGGAATTGATTAATTGTAGCACTATTCCGACGTAATTTTGCGAAAGAAATCGATTGGGCGCAGTCCCAATACGCTGCGATCAACGCATCAGTAGTTACGGCCAAAAAACTAGAACCCGAATTTTCGACATTTTCAGCAGGTGCTTTTTCGCTCCCTATTTCTCTCCTGTTGGTCCTACGCTCTTTTCGCTGCGATTTCTGAGTTCCTGAGGGTCCAATTGGTCAGATAAGGGTCATTAAAATCTAATCTGAGACCAAAAATTTTTTGCCCAAAAAAAAGTAAGGCTAACCCCTTTCCATTTTTCTCGAAAATTTGAGCGATTGTGAAAAGTGCTGAATTGAGATCTTTGTGGCACTATTCCGACGTAATTTTGCGAAAGAAATCGATTGGGCGCAGTCCCAATACGCTGCGATCAACGCATCAGTAGTTACGGCCAAAAAACTAGAACCCAAATTTTCGACATTTTTCAGCAGGTGCTTTTTCGCTCCCTATTTCTCTCCTGTTGGTCCTACGCTCTTTTCGCTGCGATTTCTGAGTTTCTAAGGGTCTAATTGGTCAGATAAGGGTCATTCAAATCGAATCTGAGACCAAAATTTTTTTGCCCAAAAAAAAAGTAAGGCTAACCCCTTTCCATTTTTGGCGAAAATTTTCGCGATTTTCAAAAGTGCTGGAATTGATTAATTGTGGCACTATTCCGACGTAATTTTGGGAGAAAAATCGATTGGGCGCAGTCCGGATACGATGCGAGCAACGGATCGAAAGTTACAGCCAAAAAACGAAAACCTGTGTTTTCGACGTTTTTTAGCAGGTGCTTTTTCGCTTGCCTTTTCTCTCCTGTTGATCTCACGCTCTTTTTGCTGCGATTTCTGAGTTCCTGAGGGTCCAATTGGTCAGATAAGGGTCATTAAAATCGAATCTGAGACCAAAAATTTTTTGCCCAAAAAAAAAGTAAGGCTAACCCCTTTCCATATTTGGCGAAAATTTTCGCGATTTTCAAAAGTGCTGGAATTGATTAATTGTGGCACTATTCCGACGTAATTTTGCGAAAGAAATCGATTGGGCGCAGTCCCAATACGCTGCGATCAACGCATCAGTAGTTACGGCCAAAAAACTAGAACCCAAATTTTCGACATTTTTCAGCAGGTGCTTTTTCGCTCGCCATTTCTCTCCTGTTGGTCCTGCGCTCTTTTCGCTGCGATTTCTGAGTTCCTGAGGGTCTAATTGGTCAGATAAGGGTCATTAAAATCGAATCTGAGACCAAAAATTTTTTGCCCAAAAAAAAAGTAAGGCTAACCCCTTTCCATTTTTGGCGAAAATTTTCGCGATTTTCAAAAGTGCTGGAATTGATTAATTGTAGCACTATTCCGACGTAATTTTGCGAAAGAAATCGATTGGGCGCAGTCCCAATACGCTGCGATCAACGCATCAGTAGTTACGGCCTAAAAACTAGAACCCAAATTTTCGACATTTTTCAGCAGGTGCTTTTTCGCTCCCTATTTCTCTCCTGTTGGTCCTACGCTCTTTTCGCTGCGATTTCTGAGTTTCTAAGGGTCTAATTGGTCAGATAAGGGTCATTCAAATCGAATCTGAGACCAAAATTTTTTTGCCCAAAAAAAAAGTAAGGCTAACCCCTTTCCATTTTTGGCGAAAATTTTCGCGATTTTCAAAAGTGCTGGAATTGATTAATTGTGGCACTATTCCGACGTAATTTTGGGAGAAAAATCGATTGGGCGCAGTCCGGATACGATGCGAGCAACGGATCGAAAGTTACAGCCAAAAAACGAAAACCTGTGTTTTCGACGTTTTTTAGCAGGTGCTTTTTCGCTTGCCTTTTCTCTCCTGTTGATCTCACGCTCTTTTTGCTGCGATTTCTGAGTTCCTGAGGGTCCAATTGGTCAGATAAGGGTCATTAAAATCGAATCTGAGACCAAAAATTTTTTGCCCAAAAAAAAAGTAAGGCTAACCCCTTTCCATATTTGGCGAAAATTTTCGCGATTTTCAAAAGTGCTGGAATTGATTAATTGTGGCACTATTCCGACGTAATTTTGCGAAAGAAATCGATTGGGCGCAGTCCCAATACGCTGCGATCAACGCATCAGTAGTTACGGCCAAAAAACTAGAACCCAAATTTTCGACATTTTTCAGCAGGTGCTTTTTCGCTCGCCATTTCTCTCCTGTTGGTCCTGCGCTCTTTTCGCTGCGATTTCTGAGTTCCTGAGGGTCCAATTGGTCAGATAAGGGTCATTAAAATCGAATCTGAGACCAAAAATTTTTTGCCCAAAAAAAAAGTAAGGCTAACCCCTTTCCATTTTTGGCGAAAATTTTCGCGATTTTCAAAAGTGCTGGAATTGATTAATTGTAGCACTATTCCGACGTAATTTTGCGAAAGAAATCGATTGGGCGCAGTCCCAATACGCTGCGATCAACGCATCAGTAGTTACGGCCAAAAAACTAGAACCCGAATTTTCGACATTTTCAGCAGGTGCTTTTTCGCTCCCTATTTCTCTCCTGTTGGTCCTACGCTCTTTTCGCTGCGATTTCTGAGTTCCTGAGGGTCCAATTGGTCAGATAAGGGTCATTAAAATCCAATCTGAGACCAAAAATTTTTTGCCCAAAAGAAAGTAAGGCTAACCCCTTTCCATTTTTCTCGAAAATTTGAGCGATTGTGAAAAGTGCTGAATTGAGATCTTTGTGGCACTATTCCGACGTAATTTTGCGAAAGAAATCGATTGGGCGCAGTCCCAATACGCTGCGATCAACGCATCAGTAGTTACGGCCAAAAAACTAGAACCCAAATTTTCGACATTTTTCAGCAGGTGCTTTTTCGCTCCCTATTTCTCTCCTGTTGGTCCTACGCTCTTTTCGCTGCGATTTCTGAGTTTCTAAGGGTCTAATTGGTCAGATAAGGGTCATTCAAATCGAATCTGAGACCAAAATTTTTTTGCCCAAAAAAAAAGTAAGGCTAACCCCTTTCCATTTTTGGCGAAAATTTTCGCGATTTTCAAAAGTGCTGGAATTGATTAATTGTGGCACTATTCCGACGTAATTTTGGGAGAAAAATCGATTGGGCGCAGTCCGGATACGATGCGAGCAACGGATCGAAAGTTACAGCCAAAAAACGAAAACCTGTGTTTTCGACGTTTTTTAGCAGGTGCTTTTTCGCTTGCCTTTTCTCTCCTGTTGATCTCACGCTCTTTTTGCTGCGATTTCTGAGTTCCTGAGGGTCCAATTGGTCAGATAAGGGTCATTAAAATCGAATCTGAGACCAAAAATTTTTTGCCCAAAAAAAAAGTAAGGCTAACCCCTTTCCATATTTGGCGAAAATTTTCGCGATTTTCAAAAGTGCTGGAATTGATTAATTGTGGCACTATTCCGACGTAATTTTGCGAAAGAAATCGATTGGGCGCAGTCCCAATACGCTGCGATCAACGCATCAGTAGTTACGGCCAAAAAACGAGAACCCGAATTTTCGACATTTTTCAGCAGGTGCTTTTTCGCTCGCCATTTCTCTCCTGTTGGTCCTACGCTCTTTTCGCTGCGTTTTCTGAGTTCCTGGTGGTCCAATTGGTCAGATAAGGGTCGTTAAAATCGAATCTGAGACCAAAATTTTTTTGCCCAAAAAAAAAGTAAGGCTAACCCCTTTCCATTTTTGGCGAAAATTTTCGCGATTTTCAAAAGTGCTGGAATTGATTAATTGTGGCACTATTCCGACGTAATTTTGCGGAAGAAATCGATTGGGTGCAGTCCCAATACGCTGCGATCAACGTATCAAAAGTTACGGCCAAAAAACTGGAACCCGAATTTTCGACATTTTTCAGCAGGTGCTTTTTCGCTCGCCATTTCTCCCCTGTTGGTCCTACGCTCTTTTCGCTGCGTTTTCTGAGTTCCTGGTGGTCCAATTGGTCAGATAAGGGTCGTTAAAATCGAATCTGAGACCAAAATTTTTTTGCCCAAAAAAAAAGTAAGGCTAACCCCTTTCCATTTTTGGCGAAAATTTTCGCGATTTTCAAAAGTGCTGGAATTGATTAATTGTGGCACTATTCCGACGTAATTTTGGGAGAAAAATCGATTGGGCGCAGTCCGGATACGATGCGAGCAACGGATCGAAAGTTACAGCCAAAAAACGAAAACCTGCGTTTTCGACGTTTTTTAGCAGGTGCTTTTTCGCTTGCCTTTTCTCTCCTGTTGATCTCACGCTCTTTTTGCTGCGATTTCTAAGTTCCTGAGGGTCCAATTGGTCAGATAAGGGTCATTAAAATCGAATCTGAGACCAAAAATTTTTTGCCCAAAAAAAAAGTAAGGCTAACCCCTTTCCATATTTGGCGAGAATTTTCGCGATTTTCAAAAGTGCTGGAATTGATTAATTGTGGCACTATTCCGACGTAATTTTGCGAAAGAAATCGATTGGGCGCAGTCCCAATACGCTGCGATCAACGTATCAAAAGTTACGGCCAAAAAACTGGAACCCGAATTTTCGACATTTTTCAGCAGGTGCTTTTTCGCTCGCCATTTCTCCCCTGTTGGTCCTACGCTCTTTTCGCTGCGTTTTCTGAGTTCCTGGTGGTCCAATTGGTCAGATAAGGGTCGTTAAAATCGAATCTGAGACCAAAATTTTTTTGCCCAAAAAAAAAGTAAGGCTAACCCCTTTCCATTTTTGGCGAAAATTTTCGCGATTTTCAAAAGTGCTGGAATTGATTAATTGTGGCACTATTCCGACGTAATTTTGGGAGAAAAATCGATTGGGCGCAGTCCGGATACGATGCGAGCAACGGATCGAAAGTTACAGCCAAAAAACGAAAACCTGCGTTTTCGACGTTTTTTAGCAGGTGCTTTTTCGCTTGCCTTTTCTCTCCTGTTGATCTCACGCTCTTTTTGCTGCGATTTCTAAGTTCCTGAGGGTCCAATTGGTCAGATAAGGGTCATTAAAATCGAATCTGAGACCAAAAATTTTTTGCCCAAAAAAAAAGTAAGGCTAACCCCTTTCCATATTTGGCGAGAATTTTCGCGATTTTCAAAAGTGCTGGAATTGATTAATTGTGGCACTATTCCGACGTAATTTTGCGAGAAAAATCTATTGGGCGCAGTCCCAATACGCTGCGATCAACGTATCAAAAGTTACGGCCAAAAAACTGGAACCCGAATTTTCGACATTTTTCAGCAGGTGCTTTTTCGCTCGCCATTTCTCTCCTGTTGGTCCTACGCTCTTTTCGCTGCGTTTTCTGAGTTCCTGGTGGTCCAATTGGTCAGATAAGGGTCGTTAAAATCGAATCTGAGACCAAAAATTTTTTGCCCAAAAAAAAAGTGAGGCTAACCCCTTTCCATATTAGGCGAAAATTTTCGCGATTTTCAAAAGTGCTGGAATTGATTAATTGTGGCACTATTCCGACGTAATTTTGCGGAAGAAATCGATTGGGCGCAGTCCCAATACGCTGCGATAAACGCATCAGTAGTTACGGCCAAAAAACGAGAACCCGAATTTTCGACATTTTTCAGCGGGTGCTTTTTCGCTCGCCATTTCTCTCCTGTTGGTCCTGCGCTCTTTTCGCTGCGATTTCTGGGTTCCTGAGGGTCCAATTGGTCAGATAAGGGTCATTAAAATCTAATCTGAGACCAAAAATTTTTTGCCCAAAAAAAAAGTAAGGCTAACCCCTTTCCATTTTTGGCGAAAAATTTCGCGATTTTCAAAAGTGCTGGAATTGATTGATTGTGGCACTATTCCGACGTAATTTTGCGAGAAAAATCTATTGGGCGCAGTCCCAATACGCTGCGATCAACGTATCCAAAGTTACGGCCAAAAAACTGGAACCCGAATTTTCGACATTTTTCAGCAGGTGCTTTTTCGCTCGCCATTTCTCTCCTGTTGGTCCTACGCTCTTTTCGCTGCGTTTTCTGAGTTCCTGGTGGTCCAATTGGTCAGATAAGGGTCGTTAAAATCGAATCTGAGACCAAAATTTTTTTGCCCAAAAAAAAAGTAAGGCTAACCCCTTTCCATTTTTGGCGAAAATTTTCGCGATTTTCAAAAGTGCTGGAATTGATTAATTGTGGCACTATTCCGACGTAATTTTGCGGAAGAAATCGATTGGGTGCAGTCCCAATACGCTGCGATCAACGCATCAGTAGTTACGGCCAAAAAACGAGAACCCGAATTTTCGACATTTTTCAGCGGGTGCTTTTTCGCCCGCCATTTCTCTCCTGTTGGTCCTGCGCTCTTTTGGCTGCGATTTCTGGGTTCCTGAGGGTCCAATTGGTCAGATAAGGGTCATTAAAATCTAATCTGAGACCAAAAATTTTTTGCCCAAAAAAAAAGTAAGGCTAACCCCTTTCCATTTTTGGCGAAAATTTTCGCGATTTTCAAAAGTGCTGGAATTGATTAATTGTGACACTATTCCGACGTAATTTTGGGAGAAAAATCGATTGGGCGCAGTCCGGATACGATGCGAGCAACGGATCGAAAGTTACAGCCATAAAACGAAAACCTGTATTTTCGACGTTTTTTAGCAGGTGCTTTTTCGCTTGCCTTTTCTCTCCTGTTGATCTCACGCTCTTTTTGCTGCGATTTCTGAGTTCCTGAGGGTCCAATTGGTCAGATAAGGGTCATTAAAATTGAATCTGAGACCAAAAATTTTTTGCCCAAAAAAAAAGTAAGGCTGACCCCTTTCCATTTTTGGCGAAAATTTTCGCGATTTTCAAAAGTGCTGGAATTGATTAATTGTGGCACTATTCCGACGTAATTTTGCGAAAGAAATCGATTGGGCGCAGTCCCAATACGCTGCGATCAACGTATCAAAAGTTACGGCCAAAAAACTGGAACCCGAATTTTCGACATTTTTCAGCAGGTGCTTTTTCGCTCGCCATTTCTCCCCTGTTGGTCCTACGCTCTTTTCGCTGCGTTTTCTGAGTTCCTGGTGGTCCAATTGGTCAGATAAGGGTCGTTAAAATCGAATCTGAGACCAAAATTTTTTTGCCCAAAAAAAAAGTAAGGCTAACCCCTTTCCATTTTTGGCGAAAATTTTCGCGATTTTCAAAAGTGCTGGAATTGATTAATTGTGGCACTATTCCGACGTAATTTTGGGAGAAAAATCGATTGGGCGCAGTCCGGATACGATGCGAGCAACGGATCGAAAGTTACAGCCAAAAAACGAAAACCTGCGTTTTCGACGTTTTTTAGCAGGTGCTTTTTCGCTTGCCTTTTCTCTCCTGTTGATCTCACGCTCTTTTTGCTGCGATTTCTAAGTTCCTGAGGGTCCAATTGGTCAGATAAGGGTCATTAAAATCGAATCTGAGACCAAAAATTTTTTGCCCAAAAAAAAAGTAAGGCTAACCCCTTTCCATATTTGGCGAGAATTTTCGCGATTTTCAAAAGTGCTGGAATTGATTAATTGTGGCACTATTCCGACGTAATTTTGGTAAAGAAATCGATTGGGCGCAGTCCCAATACGCTGCGATCAACGCATCAGTAGTTACGGCCAAAAAACTAGAACCCAAATTTTCGACATTTTTCAGCAGGTGCTTTTTCGCTCGCCATTTCTCTCCTGTTGGTCCTGCGCTCTTTTCGCTGCGATTTCTGAGTTCCTGAGGGTCCAATTGGTCAGATAAGGGTCATTAAAATCGAATCTGAGACCAAAAATTTTTTGCCCAAAAAAAAAGTGAGGCTAACCCCTTTCCATATTAGGCGAAAATTTTCGCGATTTTCAAAAGTGCTGGAATTGATTAATTGTGGCACTATTCCGACGTAATTTTGCGGAAGAAATCGATTGGGCGCAGTCCCAATACGCTGCGATAAACGCATCAGTAGTTACGGCCAAAAAACGAGAACCCGAATTTTCGACATTTTTCAGCGGGTGCTTTTTCGCTCGCCATTTCTCTCCTGTTGGTCCTGCGCTCTTTTCGCTGCGATTTCTGGGTTCCTGAGGGTCCAATTGGTCAGATAAGGGTCATTAAAATCTAATCTGAGACCAAAAATTTTTTGCCCAAAAAAAAAGTAAGGCTAACCCCTTTCCATTTTTGGCGAAAAATTTCGCGATTTTCAAAAGTGCTGGAATTGATTGATTGTGGCACTATTCCGACGTAATTTTGCGAGAAAAATCTATTGGGCGCAGTCCCAATACGCTGCGATCAACGTATCCAAAGTTACGGCCAAAAAACTGGAACCCGAATTTTCGACATTTTTCAGCAGGTGCTTTTTCGCTCGCCATTTCTCTCCTGTTGGTCCTACGCTCTTTTCGCTGCGTTTTCTGAGTTCCTGGTGGTCCAATTGGTCAGATAAGGGTCGTTAAAATCGAATCTGAGACCAAAATTTTTTTGCCCAAAAAAAAAGTAAGGCTAACCCCTTTCCATTTTTGGCGAAAATTTTCGCGATTTTCAAAAGTGCTGGAATTGATTAATTGTGGCACTATTCCGACGTAATTTTGCGGAAGAAATCGATTGGGTGCAGTCCCAATACGCTGCGATCAACGCATCAGTAGTTACGGCCAAAAAACGAGAACCCGAATTTTCGACATTTTTCAGCGGGTGCTTTTTCGCTCGCCATTTCTCTCCTGTTGGTCCTGCGCTCTTTTGGCTGCGATTTCTGGGTTCCTGAGGGTCCAATTGGTCAGATAAGGGTCATTAAAATCTAATCTGAGACCAAAAATTTTTTGCCCAAAAAAAAAGTAAGGCTAACCCCTTTCCATTTTTGGCGAAAATTTTCGCGATTTTCAAAAGTGCTGGAATTGATTAATTGTGGCACTATTCCGACGTAATTTTGCGGAAGAAATCGATTGGGTGCAGTCCCAATACGCTGCGATCAACGCATCAGTAGTTACGGCCAAAAAACGAGAACCCGAATTTTCGACATTTTTCGGCGGGTGCTTTTTCGCTCGCCATTTCTCTCCTGTTGGTCCTGCGCTCTTTTGGCTGCGATTTCTGGGTTCCTGAGGGTCCAATTGGTCAGATAAGGGTCATTAAAATCTAATCTGAGACCAAAAATTTTTTGCCCAAAAAAAAAGTAAGGCTAACCCCTTTCCATTTTTGGCGAAAATTTTCGCGATTTTCAAAAGTGCTGGAATTGATTAATTGTGACACTATTCCGACGTAATTTTGGGAGAAAAATCGATTGGGCGCAGTCCGGATACGATGCGAGCAACGGATCGAAAGTTACAGCCATAAAACGAAAACCTGTATTTTCGACGTTTTTTAGCAGGTGCTTTTTCGCTTGCCTTTTCTCTCCTGTTGATCTCACGCTCTTTTTGCTGCGATTTCTGAGTTCCTGAGGGTCCAATTGGTCAGATAAGGGTCATTAAAATTGAATCTGAGACCAAAAATTTTTTGCCCAAAAAAAAAGTAAGGCTGACCCCTTTCCATTTTTGGCGAAAATTTTCGCGATTTTCAAAAGTGCTGGAATTGATTAATTGTGGCACTATTCCGACGTAATTTTGCGAAAGAAATCGATTGGGCGCAGTCCCAATACGCTGCGATCAACGTATCAAAAGTTACGGCCAAAAAACTGGAACCCGAATTTTCGACATTTTTCAGCAGGTGCTTTTTCGCTCGCCATTTCTCCCCTGTTGGTCCTACGCTCTTTTCGCTGCGTTTTCTGAGTTCCTGGTGGTCCAATTGGTCAGATAAGGGTCGTTAAAATCGAATCTGAGACCAAAATTTTTTTGCCCAAAAAAAAAGTAAGGCTAACCCCTTTCCATTTTTGGCGAAAATTTTCGCGATTTTCAAAAGTGCTGGAATTGATTAATTGTGGCACTATTCCGACGTAATTTTGGGAGAAAAATCGATTGGGCGCAGTCCGGATACGATGCGAGCAACGGATCGAAAGTTACAGCCAAAAAACGAAAACCTGCGTTTTCGACGTTTTTTAGCAGGTGCTTTTTCGCTTGCCTTTTCTCTCCTGTTGATCTCACGCTCTTTTTGCTGCGATTTCTAAGTTCCTGAGGGTCCAATTGGTCAGATAAGGGTCATTAAAATCGAATCTGAGACCAAAAATTTTTTGCCCAAAAAAAAAGTAAGGCTAACCCCTTTCCATATTTGGCGAGAATTTTCGCGATTTTCAAAAGTGCTGGAATTGATTAATTGTGGCACTATTCCGACGTAATTTTGGTAAAGAAATCGATTGGGCGCAGTCCCAATACGCTGCGATCAACGCATCAGTAGTTACGGCCAAAAAACTAGAACCCAAATTTTCGACATTTTTCAGCAGGTGCTTTTTCGCTCGCCATTTCTCTCCTGTTGGTCCTGCGCTCTTTTCGCTGCGATTTCTGAGTTCCTGAGGGTCCAATTGGTCAGATAAGGGTCATTAAAATCGAATCTGAGACCAAAAATTTTTTGCCCAAAAAAAAAGTGAGGCTAACCCCTTTCCATATTAGGCGAAAATTTTCGCGATTTTCAAAAGTGCTGGAATTGATTAATTGTGGCACTATTCCGACGTAATTTTGCGGAAGAAATCGATTGGGCGCAGTCCCAATACGCTGCGATAAACGCATCAGTAGTTACGGCCAAAAAACGAGAACCCGAATTTTCGACATTTTTCAGCGGGTGCTTTTTCGCTCGCCATTTCTCTCCTGTTGGTCCTGCGCTCTTTTCGCTGCGATTTCTGGGTTCCTGAGGGTCCAATTGGTCAGATAAGGGTCATTAAAATCTAATCTGAGACCAAAAATTTTTTGCCCAAAAAAAAAGTAAGGCTAACCCCTTTCCATTTTTGGCGAAAAATTTCGCGATTTTCAAAAGTGCTGGAATTGATTGATTGTGGCACTATTCCGACGTAATTTTGCGAGAAAAATCTATTGGGCGCAGTCCCAATACGCTGCGATCAACGTATCCAAAGTTACGGCCAAAAAACTGGAACCCGAATTTTCGACATTTTTCAGCAGGTGCTTTTTCGCTCGCCATTTCTCTCCTGTTGGTCCTACGCTCTTTTCGCTGCGTTTTCTGAGTTCCTGGTGGTCCAATTGGTCAGATAAGGGTCGTTAAAATCGAATCTGAGACCAAAATTTTTTTGCCCAAAAAAAAAGTAAGGCTAACCCCTTTCCATTTTTGGCGAAAATTTTCGCGATTTTCAAAAGTGCTGGAATTGATTAATTGTGGCACTATTCCGACGTAATTTTGCGGAAGAAATCGATTGGGTGCAGTCCCAATACGCTGCGATCAACGCATCAGTAGTTACGGCCAAAAAACGAGAACCCGAATTTTCGACATTTTTCAGCGGGTGCTTTTTCGCTCGCCATTTCTCTCCTGTTGGTCCTGCGCTCTTTTGGCTGCGATTTCTGGGTTCCTGAGGGTCCAATTGGTCAGATAAGGGTCATTAAAATCTAATCTGAGACCAAAAATTTTTTGCCCAAAAAAAAAGTAAGGCTAACCCCTTTCCATTTTTGGCGAAAATTTTCGCGATTTTCAAAAGTGCTGGAATTGATTGATTGTGGCACTATTCCGACGTAATTTTGCGAGAAAAATCTATTGGGCGCAAGTCCCAATACGCTGCGATCAACGTATCCAAAGTTACGGCCAAAAAACTGGAACCCGAATTTTCGACATTTTTCAGCAGGTGCTTTTTCGCTCGCCATTTCTCTCCTGTTGGTCCTACGCTCTTTTCGCTGCGTTTTCTGAGTTCCTGGTGGTCCAATTGGTCAGATAAGGGTCGTTAAAATCGAATCTGAGACCAAAATTTTTTTGCCCAAAAAAAAAGTAAGGCTAACCCCTTTCCATTTTTGGCGAAAATTTTCGCGATTTTCAAAAGTGCTGGAATTGATTAATTGTGGCACTATTCCGACGTAATTTTGGGAGAAAAATCGAATGGGCGCAGTCCGGATACGATGCGAGCAACGGATCGAAAGTTACAGCCATAAAACGAAAACCTCTATTTTCGACGTTTTTTAGCAGGTGCTTTTTCGCTTGCCTCGTCTCTCCTGTTGATCTCACGCTCTTTTTGCTGCGATTTCTGAGTTCCTGAGGGTCCAATTGGTCAGATAAGGGTCATTAAAATCGAATCTGAGACCAAAAATTTTTTGCCCAAAAAAAAAGTAAGGCTAACCCCTTTCCATTTTTGGCGAAAATTTTCGCGATTTTCAAAAGTGCTGGAATTGATTAATTGTAGCACTATTCCGACGTAATTTTGCGAAAGAAATCGATTGGGCGCAGTCCCAATACGCTGCGATCAACGCATCAGTAGTTACGGCCAAAAAACTAGAACCCAAATTTTCGACATTTTTCAGCAGGTGCTTTTTCGCTCCCTATTTCTCTCCTGTTGGTCCTACGCTCTTTTCGCTGCGATTTCTGAGTTCCTGAGGGTCCAATTGGTCAGATAAGGGTCATTAAAATCTAATCTGAGACCAAAAATTTTTTGCCCAAAAAAAAGTAAGGCTAACCCCTTTCCATTTTTCTCGAAAATTTGAGCGATTGTGAAAAGTGCTGAATTGAGATCTTTGTGGCACTATTCCGACGTAATTATGCGGAAGAAATCGATTGGGCGCAGTCCCAATACGCTGCGATAAACGCATCAGTAGTTACGGCCAAAAAACGAGAACCCGAATTTTCGACATTTTTCAGCGGGTGCTCTTTCGCTCGCCATTTCTCTCCTGTTGGTCCTGCGCTCTTTTTGCTGCGATTTCTGGGTTCCTGAGGGTCCAATTGGTCAGATAAGGGTCATTAAAATCTAATCTGAGACCAAAAATTTTTTGCCCAAAAAAAAAGTAAGGCTAACCCCTTTCCATTTTTGGCGAAAAATTTCGCGATTTTCAAAAGTGCTGGAATTGATTGATTGTGGCACTATTCCGACGTAATTTTGCGAGAAAAATCTATTGGGCGCAGTCCCAATACGCTGCGATCAACGTATCAAAAGTTACGGCCAAAAAACTGGAACCCGAATTTTCGACATTTTTCAGCAGGTGCTTTTTCGCTCGCCATTTCTCTCCTGTTGATCTCACGCTCTTTTTGCTGCGATTTCTGAGTTCCTGAGGGTCCAATTGGTCAGATAAGGGTCATTAAAATCGAATCTGAGACCAAAAATTTTTTGCCCAAAAAAAAAGTAAGGCTAACCCCTTTCCATTTTTGGCGAAAATTTTCGCGATTTTCAAAAGTGCTGGAATTGATTAATTGTGGCACTATTTCGACGTAATTTTGCGAGAAAAATCTATTGGGCGCAGTCCCAATACGCTGCGATCAACGTATCAAAAGTTACGGCCAAAAAACTGGAACCCGAATTTTCGACATTTTTCAGCAGGTGCTTTTTCGCTCGCCATTTCTCTCCTGTTGGTCCTACGCTCTTTTCGCTGCGTTTTCTGAGTTCCCGGTGGTCCAATTGGTCAGATAAGGGTCGTTAAAATCGAATCTGAGACCAAAATTTTTTTGCCCAAAAAAAAAGTAAGGCTAACCCCTTTCCATTTTTGGCGAAAATTTTCGCGATTTTCAAAAGTGCTGGAATTGATCAATTGTGGCACTATTCCGACGTAATTTTGCGAGAAAAATCTATTGGGCGCAGTCCTAATACGCTGCGATCAACGTATCAAAAGTTACGGCCAAAAAACTGGAACCCGAATTTTCGACATCTTTCAGCAGGTGCTTTTTCGCTCGCCATTTTTCTCCTGTTGGTCCTACGCTCTTGTCGCTGCGTTTTCTGAGTTCCTGGTGGTCCAATTGGTCAGATAAGGGTCGTTAAAATCTAAACGGAGACCAAAAATTTTTTGCCCAAAAAAAAAGTAAGGCTAACCCCTTTCCATTTTTGGCGAAAATCTTCGCGATTTTCAAAAGTGCTGGAATTGATTAATTGTGGCACTATTCCGACGTAATTCTGCGAGAAAAATCTAATGGGCGCAGTCCCAATACGCCGCGATCAACGCATCAGTAGTTACGGCCAAAAAACGAGAACCCGAATTTTCGACATTTTTCAGCAGGTGCTTTTTCGCTCGCCATTTCTCTCCTGTTGGTCCTGCGCTCTTTTCGCAGCGTTTTCTGAGTTCCTGGTGGTCCAATTGGTCAGATAAGGGTCGTTAAAATCTAAACGGAGACCAAAAATTTTTTGCCCAAAAAAAAAGTAAGGCCAACCCCTTTCCATTTTTGGCGAAAATTTTGGCGATTTTCAAAAGTGCTGGAATTGATTAATTGTGGCACTATTCCGACGTAATTTTGCGAAAGAAATCGATTGGGCGCAGTCCTAATACGCTGCGATCAACGCATCAGTAGTTACTGCCAAAAAACGAGAACCCGAATTTTCGACATTTTTCAGCAGGTGCTTTTTCGCTCGCCATTTTTCTCCTGTTGGTCCTACGCTCTTTTCGCTGCGTTTTCTGAGTTCCTGGTGGTCCAATTGGTCAGATAAGTGTCGTTAAAATCGAATCTGAGACCAAAAATTTTTTGCTCAAAAAAAAAGTAAGGCCAACCCCTTGCCATTTTTGGCGAAAATTTTCGCGATTTTCAAAAGTGCTGGAATCGATCAATTGTGGCACAATTCCGACGTAATTTTGGGAAAGAAATCGATTGGGCGCAGTCCCAATACGCTGCGATCAACGCATCAGTAGTTACAGCCAAAAAACGAAAACCTGTGTTTTTGACGTTTTTTAGCAGGTGCTTTTTCGCTTGCCTTTTCTCTCCTGTTGATCTCACGCTCTTTTTGCTGCGTTTTCTGAGTTCCTGGTGGTCCAATTAGTCAGGAAAGGGTCTTACAAATCGAATCTGAGACCTAAAATTTTTCGGCCAAAAAAAAAGTAAGGCTAACCCCTTTCCATTTTTCTCGAAAATTTGAGCAATTTTGAAAAGTGCTGAATTGAGATCTTTGTGGCACTATTCCGACGATATTTTGCTAGAGAAATCGATCGGGCGCAGTCCGGATACGATGCGAGCAACGGATCGAAAGTTACAGCCAAAAAACGACAACCTCTGTTTTCGACGTTTTTCAGCAGGTGCTTTTTCGCTTGCCTTTTCTCTCCTGTTGATCTCACGCTGTTCTCGCTGCGTTTTCTGAGTTCCTGGAGGTCCAATTAGTCAGGAACGGGTCATACAAATCGAATCTGAGACCTAAAAATTTTTCGGTCGAAAAATGAGAAAAAAGTAGGGCTAACGCCTTTGCATTTTTTTCGAAAATTTTCGCGATATTGAAAAGCGCTGGAATAAATTCTTTGTGGCACTAATTTGGTCTGCATCAAGCCCCTCAGATTCACCGCCTCACATTAATGACTATGAGTTCAATATTAGACTAATTTGTTACCTACCTAAAGAGCACGGTGTATTCATTACTCACCTGCGATTATTCACGAAACGGTTGATCCTACGATCTCTGCATCCTGACTCCGTAGTTACCGAGGTCTAAAATGCACATCGTCAAAATGGCAACTAATCCAATGCATTCGTCAGCTACTGCATTGGCAAATCTGAACTATGATATCATCTATCTATGGAGGGAAAATGATTGCAAGGCATGTAGTAATGATCACCAGGAATTCAAAGAGTCAAACTATTTATTTACAAACCAGCTGGTTATCACTAAACGCAGCACGGTGCTGTTGATACAATATATAATTTATTTCATTTATTATTACGCATAATAATCGTTAATAATAATTGTTTATTTTTAACTCTTATTTTAGAAAATTGGCAATAGTAATAATCATAATAATAATCATACTCATCATCACAATATTAAGTAAATAAATAATAACAACAATACTATAATAAAAAATTATCGCATCTCTAGTCTTTTGATCGACGCTAATAATTATAATAATGATAATAACAGTAACAACAATATGATGTTATAATAGAATCACTGAGCGCGTCATTGTAAGAAAGTAATCTATAGCCTGGTAGTCAGAATTAAAAGAGTTTGCGTGAATTCCTGAGAGTGCTTTATGTGTTGCATCTCATTTTGTTCGTATGTGCTCACGCAATAGATATTGATGACTTATCTACCCGCGCACAAAGAATCAGCAGCACTGTAGCGTTGAGGGAAAGACCACACCAGGTAAACAAATTTCAATCATAGTCTTATACAATTAGTACAAGGTTTCAGCGAAGACTGTGATCGAATAGATATTTGAAAATCAGTATTCGACATAAATTGCATTGGAAAATCAAGTGCTTTATTGAATCGGCTGAACAAAGTTTTCGAGACTTGACGTTGAATTTACCTTCAGCACTTATATAATTACACAGTATAAACTCCGTGAAAGTGGGTACAGAGCTTTTTTCCCCCAACGCTTCATTTCTGCAGTGTTTTTTAATCTGGTCGCAGAAGGATGCAAAGTGGTTGTCGTTGGTGCGCGCGTGCTTTAACTCGTCACTGATGGCGAATGGGTCTCGCAATTTGTGCGTAGTGTATAGGTATGTGTCGGTATGTTCGTAGAGATTGCGAACTGTGCGGTTAATATACATATTTATGTAAGTACAATGTGCACACATTGTACGAGTATATGCGTATAATGTGATTATATGCAACGTGACGGTGGCGAGCGTCAGGGTTTCGGTAGGGTCGGGGGGCGGGGGAGAAGGGGCGATACATGAATCGACGTACCTAAATGAAGTCGGCAGGACTTACGTGACTCGCGAACGTCGATGCGGGAGGGGAAGGAAATCCTATGGAAGAACGGGGTCCTGGCACCGATTGTTCCCTTCGAGGAGGGCGCGAAGGGGGTTAGTGAGTGAGTGAGTGAGTGAGTATGTAGGAGGTGGGAATCGTGGAAGGGTTGATTTTTCGCTTCTAATGCGATTTATAAATATACGTACATATGACATTATTTATACATACGCGTATACCTATGATACAACGTGAGTGTGACAGTAGTATAACCTATAGAAACGTAGGTGTGTGTGCGCAATGTATAAATTTTTGGTATACGAGTACCTATCATATTACGTTATAGCATACGTGCTATGCAGAATGTTTATTTATATGTATATTTTATAAACTAGAATATCTAGATATCTGTGTCTCTGTGTCCGGGATTTTTGGGTATCTTCATGTTTACACGTGTTGATTTCTGTGTATAATGTGTATATGTATAATAATAGGTATATGTATAAACGAGCAACGGGGGAGGATATGTTCAATTGGGCGGCAGGATCGCAAGTTTTAATGAACAAATTTAACATACGCCGATTTTATCGGGTGCTATATTGTATGTATTATTATACCGTGTTACACATTACATGTGTTTATATCATTACGTTACGCGCGAACCACGCGTTTTATACATATATTACACACGTTACGTGATCTGACCGCGTAGACCGTGACGTCGGACGATGGTTATTATATGATTTAACGACGTCCATGATCGCGGTGCGATCGTCAATTTACGCAGATATTTCGTCATATACATAATATGTACGTATATATGGATGTATAAACACGTGCATACACGTGTAGGGTACGATGTTTGTTATAAATCGAGCCCGGATTCTATTATACGGTTCGGTATAATTTTGATAAAATTTGATAAAAATTGGAAGTATATTACTATAGAATAGATTTAACGTTATATACTTGACTAAATTCCAATCGGTGCATTTTCTCATTTTGTTTGTTATTTGCTTTTTTTTGTATGTTACTGTTTGCTTGGTTTTTTTTTTCTTTTTTTGATTTCTTTTAATTTTTTGTCATTTTTTTCGACGTTTTTTCTGTGTTATATTTCTTACCCGAATATTCCATTGTTCCCTTTATTCATTGTTCCCTTTATTTAAAATGCACTCGCCAACCAGCAATATTATATATGTATAATTTAACATTTAATCAGTATAAATACAAATATAAAAAAACATCGGACTGTTCGCCTTATAACAATTTCACGATAGGTACTTCTTTCTTCGCATTCTTCTACGTACCATCTCTCTTTCTCTCTCTCTCTCTCTTTCTTTCTTTCTCTTTCTCTCTCTAGCTTTACGTGCACGCCTTAATTGTCGCGCAGAGCTATATGTATAATATGTGTGTTTATGTACAGCAACGGCCTATCTCTCTTCCGGTCATAACTCGACTCAAAACAATCAACGGAATTCCCGTTCTTCCATGGTGCAGGTTGCAGGTTTCAAGGATTATATTAAGTCGTAATGAAAAATGTTAATTGCAGCGGGACAGGGGCGGATACAAGAAGTGGTCTGGGGGGTGGGTGGGGGGGGGGGCATTTGAATTGGTCCCGGCGGCATCAGGGTGCGCAAAGTGATATAGCCGCGACTGCGTTGCGGAAATCGTTGCGTATATTTTTCTTGAAATTTCTTGTTATGCATTTACGCTCCTTCGGCGTTTACCTTCCGGCAAAAGGTTTTGAAAACGGCGCTCTGACGAGTTTTCGAACGCAGCCGCGTGAAAGGCGTTAAAAAGGGTCGATTGCGTGGGGCGAAGAGTGGTCGAGGTCAAGGTGGTGGGGCGGGGGCAGGTGAGGGGCAGAGGGTGCTACACGCTACGTGGTCGTGATTGATTCACTGGTCGATCGACGATTGATATAGATTCCGCATTGACCGATCGAATCTTTCGTTATACACAATTGTAACTATTTTTAAACACTTCGTGGCTGATGGGGACGAAGGAATTTCGTCCTTACCCTGTCCCTCGTATTCTAGCGATTCTCAACGCAGATGCATACGTGTAATACAGGCCATCTTCATTTCTCACTCTTTCTCTCATCTTCACAGACGCACACTCACCCGCACGGAAACACACACGCACTCTCGAAATCTCTCTTGCCATCCCTGTTATACCAAATTCTGCGCCCTGTCCAGCCCCCAGTTCTACAAGAAGAGGACTCGCGTTCGAGGTCTCAGCAGCAGATACTCGACTCCTCGTCAACGTTAACCCAAATCTCCGGATGTCTTGGTCCCGTTGGTTCGCAGATTCGAGTTCCTTCGGCCTTCGTCTAGAACCCACGAGAGAAAAGAAAAGAAAACAATCTATAGCAGCCCTTTAACCTTCCCCGCTCACCTTGCACCCTTGAAACACCCTCGTCAACGCCCAACTTTACCCTTTTATCATACGTATCCATGTATGTATATTTTTGCAATTTGCACCTGTATATTTCGACAGTGTTTATGTTTAAACGCCCCGGGAATCTTGTGATTCTATTGACATTGCTTCGGTACGTGTAACTCTGTACCTATGCACATACATCACGTATACCTTGACCGTTGCCGCATGAGGATAGAGTATCCAACATGCCATAATTCCGCATGTTACCCAGGTATACCTATATGCACACTGTAGTGTGCGGCCTGGCGATGCTCTATTAGTGCGATATTAATTAGCCAGTCGCGGGAGATGTCAATAAGTAACGCGGTTATCCCGCAGTGGCTCCGATTACCTGCTTGACCTTCGATTATGAATATTGGAAGTAACTCCGAACACAGGGCTAACGTCGTAGGTCACTTTGTATAAATTGAGTGCAAACTTGCGGACGAAGCGCGTCAAACCCAATTAACAAAATGCCATCTTTCGAAGATGATGCTGTTACCGCGAGCCCCTTAGCTCTGCGACTAATTGGTTGGAAGGTTCTGAAATGTCCATAATCCACGGACTTTCAGTGATGTGGGAATTTAGTTTATTCGAAATTCACAATATCTCGTGGCGTTCGCAGTCAGCTTTGCTTTATGCCTTACCACTGATGATACATTTTTTATAATAATTCTCGAACAGGCCGCACACACGGAAGCATTCATGTGTAGTATATGAATGAAGGTACACGAGTACGAACTAATTGAGGTACAAAGATTATTCGACTCGGTGAATTGTACTTACTTATGTCTATTTGCCCCAGCTTACAAAACCCAAAAACTGATTGAAGTAGATGGGCAAATTGCATATCATTTGAGTGATTTTATACTTGAATTTTATATCTGCAATTCAGCCGATGACTTCATGTGTAAAGGCCAACGATTTGGTGATGAGTTCTATTTAACAGTAATTTCGTATTTCTCGTTCCCGTCAGGTAGTGAAGTTTGAGGAAAAGTATACAAGTGAATAAAGCGGAGTGTCTAATGTACGTGTAATAAATCGACTTCAATCTGTAAGATAATTATCTATAGAATACAAACGTTACGCATGTGATCACGCCACGCGTGATTCCCTCTCTGTATATTTAACGTTAATTGTAAGTAGAACAGTTTTTACGGACGAAAAGTTTAACTTAGTTAACTTTCTAGGGTTACAAGCTCTATTGACTAAACGCCACGAATCCGTGCAATAACTTTCATTTGTGCGGTGTAACTATTAAATAGAAGCTGCAGTTCCGTGGCCGGTAGAACACAAAGTGAATTTTGGCTCGCGCAAAGTTCGACAAAAGGTAACGCGAATTCGCACGGAGCACTCACTCCTCCAGCATGCTCTTACCTGCTTTAGTGGCGAACGGGTCCTTTGGATGATTCGTCTTGATAGCGTTCATCCGTCTGTTTTGCACCCCGGGTGGCCCCCCGCCGCCGCAGCCCCCCGGGGGAAGCAGGGCAGCCTGTTGACCACATCCAGGAACACCTCCTCCCGGACCTCCGGTCGGCGGGGCGCCGGGCGCTCTGACCCGCGGCTGCTCGACGGGAAGCACACGGCGTCTCTTTTTCGGGAGCTTTGCACGGGCTTGCGTGTGGCTGTAGTACATTGCGAAGTTGCTGACTATGACGGGGACCGGGAGGGCGATCGTTAGCACACCGGCGAGGGCGCAGAGAGCGCCAACGAACATCCCGACGTACGTCTTCGGCACCATGTCTCCGTAACCGACGGTGGTCATGGTGACCAGAGCCCACCACAACCCGAGCGGTATGCTTTTGAAGTCGTTCTTCGGGTTGTACTGAATCCTCTCAGCGTAGTAGACGAGGCTTGCGAATATAACAATGCCGAGAACAAGGAAGAAGACCAGGAGGGTCAGCTCCTTCGCGGACGCCCGGAAGGTTTGGATCAGGATCTTGAGCCCCGAGGAGTGCCTCGTCAATTTGAACAGTCTCATGATTCTGATAATACTGAAAAACTCGAGGATGTCCGCGTTCTCCAGATGCGCGGCGAACTTCTGGAGGGCGAGGTCTATGTAGAAGCTCAGAGTTGCTATCATGTCGATTAGGTTCACCGAACTTTTTATGAACTCGCATCTGTTGGGGCTCGCCACAATGCGTATCACGAACTCTAGGGTGAACCACGCGTTGCATACGCACTCGATGTAGAAAAACGCGTCGTGGGCATTCGTTTGCGTCTTTTCCAACGCCCAGGACGTCTTGTTCCCGATGTACACCGTATTGTTTACTATCACTGGCACCCGCATGTCCGGGTGAGTTTTCAGGCAGAACGACAGTATCGACACGCATATGAAGAATACGGAAATCACACCGATGATCTGCAACACGGGAGACTAAATTGTATTTCCTCATGTATCTTCAGAGTTGAGTGCCTACTCTGCTCAATGGGGTGAAAACTTTTAACATCATCAGCTATTGTCCTTGAGTGGATCGGGCGGAATTGTCGAGACCAAGCTGAAGCTGAACATCTGAGAGTACGCGCCTGTCGCCAGTTAGATTCTCTAGGGAGACAAGGTTATTTGATTCGCAATGAACGACCCCTCAAGGGCGGTGAGCCGTGAGATGCCGCCGACTCAAAGACGACAAATGCATATCTATTTGCGGACGGTTGTTATTCAAATCACGCGAGAATATCATGGAAATGGGAGGCTTGTGGAGCAGAGCTCGATTTTCACTGAACCGGGACTTGAATATGTTTGACTCCTCAATTTACAAACAATGTATTCATTTAACAATATGCTGCGTCGGCTTATTGAAAAAATTATTGCAAGAAATGCCCGTTAAAAACTCGTTACATCACACAGAGAGAAACGTTAAACAAGTCAGAAACGAGAAGAAAGAAACTGTAATTAACCACAAGCTACTTGAAAATTGCCTTACGACAGTTCTAAGAAGTAAGATTATAATTCACCCGATGCTTCTAATTCTGCGATCCTTCTTTGGTTCACCTTTTTTCACGTATCTTCATCATGTCTGTTCACCAATTTGCAAAATAGTTACTAGTTCTTTACCTTTTACTAAAAAACCAGACCACGATGAGGATCCGAAAATTTCAACCCATGCGTACAATTCTCGTATCATTTGTCTGCAATCATCTTCAAGATGTTTCACTAACGCTGTTTCAAACGGTTTACATTCGTTTACGAATTGAGTTGAAGGCTACGAACGTGCCGTCCGAAGATGAAAACGAACGTAGCTGCCAAAATTTTACGTTATGTCAGTGACAAATACGTTCAAAGGCACCAAATATTAATCTCACAGTAGTCTTTCTTAGCTAATTGCACCTGCGATTTACATGCAGCCTATAGTTCCAAGAGATCAAAAACGATCGATTGTATGGATAGGTATAAATTGTAACGAAAGAAAGAACAACGAAAAATTTTCACCGTCAAGTAGCTGCTGCAAAGGGTTACTTTGGGAAATGCGTAATTACGTATTGTATGTAATTACTGGGTTGACGATAGCTAATATCGGGACATTATGTGTAATTGGACCAGCAAACTATGTTAATTTCAAGAGCTTTCAGAGTATATTGACAAAGTTCCGTTTAGCGAGACCGGCATCTTCGCATCAATACAACTCAGCCCAACCTACCTACCTTCGCAGCGTTTGAGGAGTAGGGCTCGTCAAAGAGGGACCACATCTTCGGTTTGAGCCTCTGCCACCATGAAAGTGTTCCCTCGTAGTAGTCTTCCTCGAAGCCAAACTTCCTTGCGAGTTCTTCGTCGCTCGGTTTATCTGTGTCAAGGTCCAATCGGTCCAGGACGGCTAGTGTCTCCTGAGTATCCCGATGCTAAAATCGGAAAGAGCTGTTCAAAGAAAGCTATTAAACAATCTCAAGGGGATGGCAAAAGATGCAAATAACTTTCTTTTGCCATTTTTATACCTGTTATACAATGCAGATTGGGTGTCCGCGGGCTTTCTTACGTCTACAAAGTAAACTTTATTTTATACGTACACCATCGTCCGCACTAAGCGTGAAAGCAGTTTCTTTTGCTCCATTTGAGCTGACGTTACCGGTAAACCGAAGATCATGAATCACTGCATTATCGGGAAAAGTACTTGGAGCATACCTGCGCTAACGTCTTTGCGAATTTCTCGAACAATGTAATCGCTGTTTTTATGCTCCTGGCATAGTAAGGTGGCAATTCCCTTGTTACGAATATGCTCTTTAAAGATAGTCCTGATCTAACATTCGTTCTGATTTATGGCCTGGTTATGCATCGTATCGTACCCCTACATCTCTCGTCTGGAGAGAAAAAAGTGTTATACCGAGTCGGATGGGTTGTAAATAGACCGTCTCACGCGGCTAACATTTTTTTAACAATAAGAACCGCTTTGCGTGCAGTACAGAATAACTTTCTGGTCCCTGATCTATTTTCTTTCTAGCGCGGTCAATCGATACCTGGGACGGTACAACGTTGCGGAGTCCGCCGCTGGCGTTGAAATATACTACAGGTGTATATATGTACATCACCTGTGCACGTTAGCCGAGAGTTAGATCAAGCTCAGTTTGAGGAAAACCGTTAAATACGCCAGAGAGTAGCTGTGTAACGGTTAAATACCGCCGTGAAACGCAACAAGACCATGATTGCGGAATTTGCGGGTCTCGCTCAAGTATGTACGATGCAAAAATCTGGACGATCTGCAAGTCCTCTAGACAAGATAAAGTTTTCACCAAAACAGAATTAACTGACGTTTTGGTTCGTCACGTCAGCTGTTGTGGGATCCAAGTTCCAGGAAAGTTTCCGAAACCAATAGTGAGATAATCGAGCATGCTTAAGTCCGTATCAGAATGTAAACTCGCAGAACGCCGACTGTAATTGAAACTATTTATGCTGCTAGCAATAAATATTGCAGAAATGTAGTTTCCATTCTCAGACATAAGATTTTATCTCTTCACTCTTTTTTTACTCGACTCACTTAATCGACTCTGTATAAAATCCGTCTAACATTAGCATATTTGAAACATGGCTTCGGTCTACGAGTTAATCCGAATAGCATCTTACTCTGTTGAAACCATAATAACGTCAATTAATGAGTAAACTTTCATCGACAATAGCAGACGCGGTTCACTAATGATCAAACAATGAAATTTGCATCGAAAACGCTGGAGGGTCGTAAAAAGTTTTTGAAAAGTTCTCTTTAAAGCTGTCGCTTGCAGTAATGGTGAAGGTGTTGAAATTTCCGCGAGAGTTATCTGGCGTGGAAGAGCGGCAAGGGTCAAGTTTGACAACGACGCTTCCCAGAATAGAGTGATGTGGGTTTTAGACGGTCGCGAAATCACAGAAGGAACATTTAATTGTCCTTACGGGTTCGTGGATTTAGGGTTTCAGGGAGCGTCGATTCGAAGTATAACGATTGAGTCGGTGAGTGCAAAATCAAACCTATCTACCCTAAGCAAACAAGTGAACACCGAAATAACGGGCCGGTCGATTCTCGAAAGCTCTGTCGTGCGGAATTTGATATATTTTTTTTTTATCTTTCTTCCGTTCTTCGCTAAGAGTTAATGAAAAATTCATCGCTGTTGAAATTGGCGGGCAATCTTTTGACGTTCATTTGCACAACGGAGTCAAATCAAGTCATGCAAATGCCTCTTGATGTGTAATTGCGACGAAGGATAACGAGGAGGAAGACGGATCTCCGAAAGAGGCCCGCGTAGATTATACCTGCGTGTACGTCATCCAACAGCAGGGCTCAACCTGGTTCGAATCGAGGCCCCAGAACTCGAGTTCCTCCTCGAAGAGGGGCCCGCACACATCGGTCGGATAGTGCAGCTTCCCGGTCCGGTAATAGTTGAGGACCTGGGCGAAGACACCGGGATGTCGATCGAAGAAGTACTCGTTCAGGATGGGGTCGTAGTTAGCCAGTGCCTCGGTCAACCGGGAGAGTCGGGTTGCTGGGATCTTCTTAAGGGTCGCCTTGTACGTCTCGTGGCGGATGCCCCCCACATTGAGAACCACGCGGTTCTCCGCGTCCATGTTGATCAGGTTCATACTGATCACGGCTCTGGTAGCGCCGATCCCACCTGCAACAACCAATCCGTATCTCTATACTCACGTATTTCATCAGCCATATATCACACTGACGAGCGTATAACATGCATACCTAATTATAACACACGAGTCTAGCCACCCTTCGTCTATAAATTGTTCCCCACACCGTGGCTCGGGCTCTTCTTCGAACAGGTCACGCGGAAATACCCGCTGAATAATTTTCATACCGAGCGAAGTCCGCGCCTCCCGTTGATTGGGATTGAAATCTGATTGAAATCAAGGGATGCGGCGAGGCGGAACTCGTCAATCGAACTGAATACAGATAAAAGGATTATAAAACTCGGTCCGCGATGTCACGCTCCTCCTCTTTTTGCTCCGTCTTCGATCGCTTTTCCCGATTTTGTTTCTAAACCTGCAGCAGACTTAACCGAACGATTTCACGCTAACGGGCACACCTGAAAACATAATTGAGGGTTGCGTGCGCGTGTCATCTCAGACAAAAACGGCCATGCAGAGAGTTTGGAAGCTGGGTGGGAGAGATGTCGCGGCCTTCGACGTCGCGTCTGCAGGTCGGACGCCTTGACGGACGGTCAATTCTCGTGGAAGGCTCACCACGTTCCCGCGGTGCGCGGTGTGACCCCCGTTCCAGGGCGAGCGCGCCTGACAGCGAGCGATCGAAACCTCCTCCTTCACCCGTGACGTCACACTCTCGCCGTGCCGAGGCAGCGCGCGCGGAATCGATATCGTGCGTGCACGCACGCGAGCCAACCGATAACCCTAATCTGCCTTGGTCACCCTAATCACCCTGCACGTAGCGCACGACTCGGTACTACCGGGCGAAAGCGCTATTCGAGTTCCATCTACGCAGGGACGAAATGGCGGGTAAATATACCCGGTACGAGGCTGAAAAGGGCACGGTGAAATCCGGAAGGTTGCCGCAGCGATTCGCCTCGGCACCTTTCTCTACGCACCCTTAGCTCTTTCATGACCAGCATATCCTCCGCGACATCTCAGCGGCTCCGTCCTCTTCTCATGACAAGCACCTGGCGCCGGCACGGCACCGGTGCGGCACCGGCACGGCAGCTAGCCTCGTTTTTCCCCAACGTAGGGATTCCGTCGGCGAATTTATTCCGCGATTCACTTCACTGAACGGACGCGGATTCCCAAAGCCTTCCGCTCTTCAACAACTCGTCGTGTGCCGAGATATTAACTCCGCGGCTCACCGCTGGTTACTCGGCAACGACAACGACGCGCGGTTCATAGTCGGTCTAGTCCCAAACGGCCTCCGGTCGAGCGCAGACTAAACTGACCCCGACGGTGAGCGACGGCGCCGCGGGGTCCCGGGGGACGAAGGAGGGCGTCTCGACGCGCAAACTCGACGTCGACGTCGTGGTCCGACGTCGCCGTCGCCGTTGCCGCTCACTCCACCGCCACTTCCGTCGACGACCGCATCGCTGACCCACTGCCCCCTCGACTTCCCACCCTTCCGCCCCATGGTGTTACACACCCTGCACCGCGTCGCGTTTTATGTACACGAGGGGCTGTGTGCCTGCCATAAATGGCGTACCCTCTATAAGTCGCGCCTACGCCACCCCCGCACGCTATGAAAACAGCAATATCTGTAACCAAAGCCAGCCGGCCCGAGTGTGCTCTTCTCTGACATGGCGCATAGTTATAATATGTAGAAATGTGTGGGAGCTGGCCGCACGCAGTGTTGGCGGGGCTGCGGAATACGTTAAATTTCGCTGAGGGAGATTTTCATTTCGAGTATTAGGTACCCCGAGTCACCCGCGCCCTAGCCTCGATGTAATCAATCAACCGGCACGATGCATACGATCAAAAATACGTCGATAGCCTACCTATCCGATACGCATCAAGTGGGCAGGCTTTCAACGCGGAGATAAATGACTCGTAACCGTAAGGGGTAGGCAAACGGCCGAGATAACGATGTGCTTCACGAGTCTATACGTCCATGGTTGGGAAAGTTGACGAAATTATAAGATCAGAGGTCAGATTTTACTTCCTCCGATTCGTTCTTGGCCACTCGCCCTTCGCTTGCTGTTCTTACCGTTCACCCGCTGACCCTTGTGCCGTAGGATCGTAGGGGATAACCCGTTTTATCTGACGTTTTACAACCCTTCCGATGGACATTTTTCCAACATTACAGGTTTCGACACGGAACAAGACTCGTCACAGCTTTCCGTATAGATGGTTTTATCCTCGATAAGTATAGGTGACTCGTACATGTGCGGTTGCAGCGGTATATCGACTACCGAGTGTCCTCGCTAAATATTACAGCGGCACCTGATTTTGTTCACTGGGTAATAAAATATGAATATGTGGAGCTCGCCGCTTATAGCTCCGGCGTTTTATGAATTTCTGCACATTAGCGTTGCGCGAGGGCGAAAATTAGTTCGGAGCTCGTAACCTGCACCGGGGGCGAAAATTACATCCTCCGTTACGCTGGAAGAAAGAAAGCAGCTCGGCGAGAAGGGAGCTGGTGAAGAAACGAAGCAGGCAGCAGGAGCCCGATTGCCGGGTGAAACTGAGGCCGGTCGACGCCGAGTGAAGCCGATGAATATACGTGATCAACCTGGCGACGTGTCGGCACGCGGCGTCGTCGGGCCATCAGGGAATACTCGGGGAACTCGCAGGAAACTCGCATCTCGACGCGGATTCCCCGAGTCTCTGCGACGACTTCCTCTCAGGATTTCCCTTTGCCCGACGCGAAGTCAGCTACGAAGAAGCCACGCGCCCCGGTGACGTCAGGTAAATTTCAAAGAAAATACGCGAGGGTGAGGTGGCTCACGGTATCCTGGTGGGGACAGTTGCCTCGAGCAAATGTTCCGCCGGTCGATAGGACGCTTGCGCCCTTCGCACGCGAGGAAACTCTGCCTATGTGCCGCAGCTTTTAACCGTCTATACCTATAACCGTATACCGTAGACTAGCTGCTGCAACATAAAAGTGTCGGTATAGGCTGAGATCCCGCCCGTGAGTGGGCGCGGAGCACCGCACTGTAGATTATTGCCGAACCGAAATGTTATTCAAGCTCGATTTTATCATACTAATCCAGAACGTCAAGTTCGTTCCTCGAGACTTCGACTCCGAAATAGCTTGATCTTATTAACAATTATCGTCACTTTATTCCAGTACTTATATACCGGATGTACGCTGACTGAAATTATTATTATTATTGATTTTCCGACAATGTTATCGGCTTCCTTAAACGTGGTGGGTGTAATTACCGCTTTGCCGAGTGACACGGCCGCGCCAGAAGCGACAGAGCATTAATCAGTAATGAGGTCATTAATCACCCCCGCGCATAAGATGTTATTATTTACCGTCTGATTCTGGCACGGAGATAATATGCGCGCTCGGTGTACCTACCTGTGCGAGAGTGAAAAAGGCTCTGTTTAATAAACTACAATCTTCATTCAGGTGCAGTGACCTGGACAACCGGCTGCAAGCTACGTATTAAAAATTGATATACCTATAGGCGACACCGGTTTCCTCAGCACAGTTCGGTAAACACCATCAGGCAGGATTGCAACATTTTTCATTCAAGAGTTCGGCAGTGGAACAGAATTTGTTGTGCTTAATTAATATTTTGATAAAGGTGCATATGTACTCCGGAGTCGCATTTGTTTTTAGGACCGTACGTACTGCAGTCGAATTCCTTCGGTTTTTCGGTTTGTTTCTAGTCCAGTAAAATATTTCTTTTTTAATATTTCGCGCTCGAAGTCTTTCGGAAAAGAATGCGATCTTACAGAGCGACGGAATTTTTTCCGAACAATAAAACACTACCATAATACATTAACTGAATTAGATTTTCTGCAGGTTACGCAAAACATTGAACTTTATATTTCCCCCAAAACCCGTTCTGATTTTGGAATTTAAATTTTACGTAAGAACGGTACGTGGGACTACGCCAACAGTCAACTCGCTCCAAAGCGGATGTTTAACAAACGCTTTTGAAACCTATTCGTTCGCGGTTCTAGAAACGAAGAGGAAGCATAACAAGAGGCGTAAATATAGAGCTACGGGGAATCGGGATAGCTATGTGTATAAGTTGAAATTGGTAGGCGAAACATGTATGCGATGGAAATTCGTCGTAATAATTACCTTTGGTAGCCAGTTTATGACTACACAGCAGCCAGAAGCGAAGGGAATCGAGTTACAGCCACATGATTGCGTATCAATTGACGAAACAGCCCATTTACGTGGCTTTCAGTCGCGACGTTTTCACCAGTCTCGATCGTCGGTGAAATGATACTGGCAGATTATACGCACGTGACCAGAGTTCTGACGTCTCTGCAGCTCTTACGTTCAATCCTGTGGCACCGAGTTGGTCCGCGATGTTTTTTCTACCATTCAAACTCTGGCACGGTAGTCAGGGAAGTTGAATTACATCAAGACATTCATTTATACATTAAACGATAACACGAACTGTTTGGGATTACTTGTCAATTTTTCATCACCATATATCCTTGACTTTCAAACCACGTGTGTTACTTCTCTGGGCTCTCATCTCTCCTGTTTATAGTACAAGTCATCCGTAACTTCAGGCATACATGTCTACTCATTCAATGAAAATAACTGAAAGAAAAACTAAACATTGATGAAAATTCATCTGAATCCTGAAACGCGAACGTCACGTTTCGCACAAGCAAATCTGTCTTACTAACATTTCTCTTGTGTGCTAATGAATCAAAATCGCCGTCATCTAGCTGGTTACAATGATAAAGTAGGGTCGCATGCATCCGAACGAATTGCGGATGAATGGGAGGCTGATTTTTGAGGTTCAATGTCAGATGTTTCTACGGTCTCTGCAGTCTTCCCCTTTTCTAGATTCAACTCTTCGGGTGAACAGTCCTTGGAATTGTTGTTCGTGATCTGGATCGCTGTGAATTCCTTCTGCTCAGATGGCATAGTCGTAGCTCTTGGCCGAATCTCTGCTAGATTCGCCAAAATCTGTGGCTGAAAATTCCAAAAGCAGAAGCGAATGATTTTCCATAATTCGATAATTACACGAAAAATAATTTATAATATTACGCAATAGAATCTCTTGTAAAATTACGAAAGTCATTATTCGCACACGATCGAATGGAATAGCCATCGAAACTGTGTCGAGACGAGAGTGAACGAATCCTTCTAGAGGTTTCTATTATCCTCTTAGACTAACCCTCCGTCTGTTACCTCTTCATTGTGTGAGCACTAGAGTTCTAATCTTTTTCACATATGAAAAATTTATTGCGAAAATTCAGCGGGGGTCGCAAGATGTTAGAGGGTGTTCAAGGCAGTGGTAAGGGCAAATTAATGCGACGTTGTCGAGCGGCGCTGATCGCTATATAGTCGTCAACGTTTTATATAGCTTATTCCCTCGCCCCTTGTGCGTATTCGTCGTTAAACAATTTCATCGTTGTATGGGCAGTGACCCGTTTTATGACCGAGTCAATTTCACTCCAGGAGACGTCTGCTGCCGTTAATCGTACTTCCATCGTCGGTCATGTTGCGATCCACACTTATCGTAACGGCTACTACGTTGGCCGAGTAATTTTGACACCAATTTCAATCTTGCATCACGGCGACAGAGTAACGAGCTGATAAACCAATGTGTATAAAAACAATTTACCTGCAGTTGCAGGAAAGTATCGATCCCGATGGTGGCCGGTCGAGGCATTAGGGGAGCCGTGAACCTCGGCAATGTGTTCACGAAGTCTTGATTTTGAATGGTGGTATTTTGATGAGGCTTGTGATGTCTGTTTCTGCGCGGTGCTTCTGCTGGCAAAACTCTTCGTCTTTGCTTCGGTAATTTGCTGCGAGCCTAAGGAGGAAGCATGAGCATTTTTTTGGGCATAAAAATAAAAGTAACTTTGAAACTGCATGCAATTTCATACGAAACGATAGTTAGATATATCGTGATTATGGCATAGAGTGCAGTGCCACCGAAGCTCACCTGCGTGTGGGAATAGAACATCGAGAAGTTGCTGACGATTACCGGTACTGGTAAAGCAATGGTTAATACTCCAGCCAGGGCGCAAAGAGCGCCGACAAATTTTCCAGGAAATGTTTTGGGCGCCATGTCACCGTAACCAACCGTGGTCATCGTTACCAAAGCCCACCAGAGACCCTCGGGAATGCTTTCAAAGTTGTTTCCTGGATTATGCTGGAAAATGAGGCACGAGAGTTCGACTTTGATCTGGGTGATACTCGGTAATAGATCGAGAAAGGGCTCATCTCGAAGTCAATAGAAATGTTTGAATTTGGGTTCGATTCAGCCCCCAGGCGTTTTGGGAACCCAAACACAGTTGAGGGGTAACGCGCTGTCAGATTCAGAAAGCACAGAGTATCGCGTGCGTTCATTTCGAAATTTCGGAGGAATCGCAGAGATTTGTGACTTTCAGATTCAAGCACGAAGTGACGCAGTGCGGTGTTTACGGACTGTTGAACACCGTTGTCGGAGACGCATGGCTTGGGGTACGCGGTGAAACGGTTCTCTATACTCGTAGGGGAGTCGCAACTTTCCGACTATTCAGGGCGTATCAACTCCACGAGTAAAACGTGCGGATCACACGCGGAATGTAGAGGTAGTTGAATGAAGAGAATAACGCGGTAGACTGGAAGTGGAAACTAGTACAAGTAGACTCCGAGGAATTACTCTCAGTTAAAGTAGAAGAAGATACGCAGAGAAGTACGTGGCGAAAGAAAAGCTCCATTTCGCGATAAAAGTTTCATGCGACAAACTCTGGTTGCAGGTTACGGAGCAGCTTAAAATTCGGGGATTTCTTCGAGCGTCGGTACGGAGACTACAGTTTTTGGTAAACAAAGGAATTCCTCACATTTCGCGGCACTGAGAAAGTGCTTCGAGGTCAAGCTAAAAACGCGGTTGTTTATCTTGCGGAAATTTTTAAGAGCTTACAAATTTCGCGGATACCTTCACTCATAAAGCTACATTATGTCCGGAAGAGTTATCGCTTGTATTTTCCTACTTTGTATGTACCTAACATTATACCGGAAGGGTGGTAGAGTCCTAGTTTTGTCATAAAATTCACTTGTTCTATGTGTTTGGTTCGACAAATATGTCGTAATTTTAGTTAGATCTTCTAAATTGATATTTCCTTGTCCTCAATTTGGTGATACGTACCTGAAATCGTTCGGCGTAGTAGACCAGGCTGGCAAACAGTACGATGCCTAGCAGCAGAAAAAAGACCAGGAGGACGAGTTCTCTGGCGGACGCCTTGAAGGTGTGAATCAGAATGCGAAGACCTGGGGAGTGCCGAGTGAGCTTGAACAGTCTAAGAACTCGTACGACTGAGAAGGCTTCCAAAAATTGAACTTGATCGATCATAAACTCCGTGTAGAAGCTCAGGGTTGCTGCGAGGTCGATAAGGTTCACCGGCGACATAGCAAACTGTTTCAAGCTTGGACTGACCTGGGAAATAAAGATAAGAATTAACGCCGCTTGTCCGCTGTGATTGTTCCAGTACGGACGAACGATCATGTAACATGATTTGAGAAAAGAGTGCGACTCTGATCTTCGATTAGTTTTCGTAAAATGACGCGGAAAAAGAAACATCTGGTCATTTGTAAGGAGACGGCGGTTATACGAACCAGACAACGAAGCACTAGCTCGACCGTGAACCAGCCGTTGCAGGCCAATTCCAGGTAGAAGAAAGCCCAATGGGGTTCTGTCGGGTCACGTTGGTTGTCGGTTCTTGTCGTGTCACGTGATACTCTCATGTTTTCGTGTGTTTTCAAGCAAAACGTGATGATGGAAAGGCAGATGAACAGAATCGACGCACAGGCGATCCCCTTGGCTAGCGGCGAGGAATAGGGCTCGTCGAAGATGGCCCAGATACGAGGACGGAGGCATTGCCACTTGGTTAGTCGCCCGGAGTAGTAAGCTTCCTCATACCCGAAGAGGCGCGCTACTTCCTCTTCGCTTGGACGGTCCGTGTCGATGTCCAGCTTGTCCAGGATGGCCAGGGTCGCCTGCGTGTCTCTATGGATGCTGTATGTGCTCCAGCAGCACGGTTCTACCTGTGCGACGATCGGTATCGACCCAACAACACGAGATATTACTGTTCTATTAACTTGAACAAGGTGGAATTTGATTGTAAGTAAATCACGACTAGTGGCACAATGATACAACACTGTTTTTGGTGCTATGATAATTGTTGTACTATCATAATATTTATAGTAAAGAAACGTACCATATGACTGGAAATGGTTACCCTTAACAACGCTGAATCAAGTAACCGTCCACTGATTGATAATTACGGATGCCAGCCCCTCGTTAGCTCGAAGGAGTAATCTTACAAGTACCGAAATATTATTAACTCGGTATCATTTCCGCATGAAGTAATTGGCGAAAATTACAGAGTATGGTCGAAAGATATTTGAGTCACAATTATCGACCACATATTGTGGTGTAACAGGAGACTTGAGATATAAGTGAACGCCATTATTTTAATGGATGGACAATTTACGGACGAGAAGAAAGAGAGTGGAATGAAAAGCCGGAAAGTCAATTACGTAAGCATTATGAACAAACGTACTAAGCAGACAATTGCGCGCATATTTTCAATATGAAGACACTGAATCGGCAGCTCTATAGCTAGGGTTATGGAAGTGGCTAGGGATTCCGCTTGTTTTCATATTCAAGGCTATTATGATCGATCTATTTCTGGATTGACGAAGACCATTTCAAGACGATCCAAAGCTGCAGAACCTGCGGGGACTATTCGCGGTTCGAATGACGTATGACGACGCGACAACGAGTAACGGGGTTCTTTTTGGCGAACTGAAGTTCAGTCAGTTGTAGAAAAAGTAGCAGCAACTTTCCTTTTCCCGTTCGTACAGCCAAGGGTAAAGCAGTCGCGGGGTAATTTGCGTAACAAAACAGGATTCTACACGACTCGAGGAAAAGTTTCTACCAACCATCGCCATTACCTATTATGCAACTTTGATACTGGATTAAATAGTACTAGATCAGATTAAATGGGCTTTCTCGTATTTGAGGATTACCTATATTTAACTCAGAACGAAAAGTTATCTGTATCCAGTTAAAGTGCCCCACTACTGCGAAGCGGACAGTTATATGCCAAGGCAACTGGTTTTGAAGGTTCTGCGTTTTGCGTGGCTGAGGTGAAAGATGAAGAGAAAAAGGCGCGGGCCGCGGTAGCATTAACGACTATTACACGATCGTTTAGCGCTTACGGGGCAAAACGGACATGAAACGAAGACCCGTCGAAGGTTGTTAAGCTGTTCACGCTGTTTGACATTAATCAGGCATCTCTCGCAGTCGCCAGCAGCCTCCAGCGTGCAAGTAATCAGAGACTGTGCCTGCACCCTGTGCAACATGCTCGCAGAGGAGGTTGGATTCATGCAGTGGTTATATACTGCACCGGAATTTATGTCAGTTTAAAATACATCTGCGTCGATACAACAACTTTTTATGACGGCATTAAAAGCTGAACCAAGGTTTTTAATGATCCCCACGCTATTGTACGGCCAAAGTTAGCTAGCTTCAATGTAAATGTAAAACGAATGAAAAAAGAAGACAACGTTATAATAATATTTTGTACACCGTGTATATAGCTCGACGATCATCTTATTTCAATAATAAAAAACCTGCTTCTGTTCTTCGCACGCAATAGTGCGGTCGTTTTATTACACCCTGAATTTACACTATCGTGATATACAAAAAGTCACCGTAAACAAACGCTCGTTGCCTCGAGAATTAGACGAACAAAAATGTAACGCTACTATGCATTAACCGTAGATAACCCTGATCGTTTATTGGCGAATTCAATTTTCTTACTTCTCCATCATTTTCTCCGATTACTCGAATTAAAGTAGATCTGATAAACGTTGGAGGATTTAACGCTGCGTGGTATAAATTGAGCCGATTAACGAAGACGAACCTGGTTAGAGTCGAGGCCCCAGAATTCTAATTCCTCCTCGAAAAGGGGACCGCATACGTCGGTAGGATAGTGCAGCTTCCCTGTACGATAGTAGTTCAGGACCTGAGCAAAGACGCCTGGGTGTCGGTCGAAGAAGTATTCGTTGAGGATGGGGTCGTAGTTTGCCAGAGCTTCCGTTAGCCGCGACAGCCGGGTCGCCGGGATTTTCTTCAAGGTAGTTTTATAAGTTTCATGACGAATCCCTCCGACGTTGAGCACGACGCGATTCACCGCATCCATTGCTTCAAGTGTTTTCACCAAGCATTCAACGAACAGTCAACGTATTTAAAAAAATTGCTCACAATTCCGACACACCGATAAAACGCGGTGGCACATTTTTATTCGTTATGTTTTACGGTTGGTTAAAAAGTCTGTATTGCCCGGGACAATTTTTTTGTTTTACTTCGTAATTAGTTGACGGATAGCGTTCATGTCCAGCTGACAATGTACGATTATATTTTGACCGTTGTAAAATCTCTGCAGACTTGTCGGATGGAAAATAATTTTCAAGTAAAAAGGGAATAATATTTAATAAATTTATCCCGTGTTGAAAGAGTGAAGAAACGCGATCACGATTCTCGCCCAATACGATCCTATATGGTGATAATATATCAGCTTCGCGAATCCAGTAGAAATTTGAAGTAACTTTTTTTATTACTCTCGAGGGAAAGTTAGTCGCGATGGGTTGAAAGCATGAATAGGATCAGGTGTCGGCGATTTTTTTTTTCTCCTCTTCTCTCTTCGTCTTCTACTTGAAGTTTCGCAAAACAAGAAGTCGACTATAAAGTTACGCAATCTCTATGTATGTACAAAGTTCAGGTTCAAGTTTCCGTTCGAGTATTATTATATCTATGCTGCTAAAAGGGCACCGCTGAGGCAACGAATGATTATATCTTTGCTGCAGTGTAAGAAGCGGATATATCTATCGAACAAGCGGTGCTAGAAAATTGATTTAGATTTATCTCTATCCCTTCCCATTTTACTCCAATTCAACCGTAGTCGTCGACGCTGCGAGCGACCCGTCAGCTCGTTCTAAATCACCGCCGAGACACCGACTGTCAAAACCCGACTGAAGATCACTAAAGTGCGGTTATTTTACCGTCTTGCGAACGCATGCTGGATGGGTTGCGTTTGAAAACCGCACTAAACGGTGGCAGATCCGCAAGAGCGTCGATCCCCATCCTCCCCCGCCCCCGGCTTCGCCCTCACCGCCTTTCAGTTCTATAAATTCGACCATGTTTATTTGGCCAGCTAAAGCAGATGGTGGGCATGCCACTGGTTTACGATTAATAAGTTTTTTCCTCCTCTTGCTCGGTCTGCGCATCTCTCGCTTTCTCGTTCGGCAAGTGTCCTTATCGCGTCTCTCGGCATTCCAATCGCGATATCTCTACGTCATCCCCGGAGCCGATTTCCCGTGTTTCCGGCCTAAGACGAGAATTCGCTAAACTTTCCACGGTGGAAATCAGGCGTGCAAATGTTGCTGCAGCGATTCAATCAAATCTGCACTCTATTTAACCCAAGGTGGAATAACGCCGTTATCACTTGACGAATTAGTGCTCGCGCTCCAGCGGCCGCTTGCCATTGCGCGAATCAATATTGCGAAATTTTCAACTTCTTCATAGCTCATCACGCTCAGGCTTGCAGAGTTTTCTCAGGATCTCCGCATGTTATAATGCTGCGTGGGACGCGCACGTTCGTTGAAACAGTGCTGAACAAATATTTATAAAATGTACCTGAATTGAATAGATCTGTCAACGTGGTTCGCCATCTGCAGAAACAATGGCACAGAATACTTGTTCGTCAACTCGAGGTGGGCGTTGGAGCTTCTACAGGGGTAGATAAACGTGTAAAGTTGACGAATGAATCCGGAGAATGGACGAAATGTTTCTTGCCTATGCGGAAGCCGTGCTCAGAATGTACCTACCTAGGTTGCAGAGTGACTTTAAAAGCGTTTCCCTATTCTGGGCGGTGGTTGTAGCACTTTTGGAATAGTCCGAAGACTTTTTTTCCCAAGATAGAAAGATTTCCAATGCAAGAAACGTCCTGAAAGTAGGTCGGCTGTGGTTGTATAATTCACTATGCGGTAAAGCTTGAAAAAAAATTCGTTATACAATTTTTATAGATCCATTGGAATGGAAAATTTGGTACAGCAATAATATTTAGACGATAGGTCAACACTGGGCATATCGCATTCGTTAGATACACTCGGGTAAACAATTTTAATACCGTTATAACTTTTTTTCTTTCCTCGAATTTCATCTTTCTTCCATTTGCCTTTTCTATTTATAAAGCCTCGTGGGCATACCGTGTCCTTTGCACGAGTCATCGCTCCTTTACGATTTCGAAGAAGCTAGAACTTACCTAGGACCGAAGGACGTGATTTGTGAAGGAAAATTTTACTCACGATCCTTCTAGGACGCGGGTGAGCCAACGAGTTTTTCTCTGTTTGTTTCCCTTCCTTACTTTTTTCGTGCTAACGAGAAGAGGTGTTGCGGGTGATTACAACTTGAACGGCACAGTTTCTCTGAACCATAAATTCCGCAAAAAAAAACCTGGTGTTTATTTTAAGATTTGTAATAATAAATGCATTAGCGATTCAAACGAAAATATTGGTATCAAAATTATGAACTGAATAACGATAAAGAGAACGGAAAATTAACAGCCTAGCCCCTAAAGTAAGGATATAAAACGCGTGTAAAATTAAATTGGAATGAAGGGGCTATAATAGCAAATTTAGCAAATTCTATTTAAATTTATCTTATATCTATAAGAACGGTTTGAACGTAGTAAACGATTCCGATCGGTATGACATATGAATGGGTGCTAAAGTTTTGGTGAAAAAAAAAAAGAAAAGAAAAAACTGGTATGAATTTGTACAACAATTCACGTATAGATATAATTTGGAAACTTTATTGATTTTCATCGGAGAATATTAATAATGTACATGCCGGCGAAATGAGAAGGTCGGCTGCGGGGTGGATAGTCCGCAATCTCGTTGATCACTCGGTAAACACGAGAGAGGGTGGATAAATAACAATCTATAGGGGGAAAGGAGCGAGATTGGGAAATATTAGTGACGAGCAGGTACATGCGGCTGGTACATCGGGCCACATTTATGGGAGATAAATAGCGATATCTGTTGGGCACGGGCGATTAGGCTGTATATCCATCCTTAGGTACCCACGCTCGGTGCGGGTAGAGCGGCGTACGTACCCTCTAATCCTCCCCGGCGTAAGAATCTACTTTGCCGGCGTCGTCGGAAGGGCCGTGAATCGGGCCGAGTTATCGGGAGCGGCGACGACGGCTGCAGGGAAGAGGGGTTTCCATGACGACGCCGTCGGCCGTCGGCCGTCGACACTGGACCAGAGACGCAAGCGCCGCGACGCGGCTCGACGGTGGCGCTTCGGAGTGCCTCCGGAGAGGCAGACACTGCGGTGAGGACGCCGCCCGTCGTGCCTCACCTCCTGGTGCAGTTGTCTCGCGTCGTGTCGCGTGCAGTCCGTCTCGTTGTCCCGGGAAAGGAGTGCAGCTCGCGAGTGCCGACGATGACGGGCATAGCACCGGGTTCGGACAGGTAGTGATCGCCTCTCGACGGACGGCCGTCGCGTCGAGCCGACGACGCGAGGATCCTCGAGCCATCGGCTTCACGTACACACACACTCGATCGATATCGCCCCACGGGCGAGGCAGCCACGCGGTATGTCGGGGACCCCGAGGCCTGGGCCCTTAGGGACGCGGGGTCACCCTGGGCCCGTCACGCGGCACCAGGAAATCGCCATGAACCCCCGCGCTCTCGCGGTTTCCGGCAACGCCACCGCCCTGCCGCCGCCGACGACGACGACGACGATGACGACGACGACGACGCTCCTGCCGCCGTCTTCCACTCTCCCGAGGCCGAGTCCCGCCGGCACCCTTCATCCCCAGGTCAGGCACCCCGCCGCCCCCTCCGCCACCCCCTACTTTAATTACGGTCAATTACCCGAGGCGCTCCTCGACCCCGCAGATCCGTCTCTCTTTACGTCTCGCGCCTTTCCATCTCGGCGATTTGCCCACCAAAGTTTAAGGCCCCGTGTCCTCGCACCCTCTCAAAGAGTGGGCGAGAAAATATCTACCTACACGGGGCGAAAGGGGTGCAGCTTAATAAGACCCGACGCCTTAAGTTACTGCCTGGTTAATCTGACTCTGAGCACTTCGCACACGTACTAACTTTAATAATTAAATTCAAGATGTATGATGTAGCTGCTCTCCGATTTAATTATCGCGCGTCTGCGGGAGCTTGCGGTTCTTAGGAAAATTAATATCGTGTATTTCTTTTTCTTTGTTTTTTCACCAAAAAATTAAATGCACCGGGTATACGCAGATATATACTTATTTCACGAAAACGACGATTTACTTGACGTACCTCGAATAACAAAGCCCACGGGTGCTTTTGTCTCTGGATTCAGCCATTTACCTGCAACTCAGCTTCTGATCTCCGTCTATCATGCGGTTGACAGAATCGCCGCGGGCATTCACTGATTACTTTAATCCGCAGACGCGGCGTGCATGTCCGATACCTACCGCGCCATTCACCCTAGAGCTTTAATGCCTTTACGTGAGATCGCTGCATCACCGCTCTGCAATGGGTATTATGCGCAAGTTTCAAACCGATTATACGCCGGCCCGTGGAGTCTATGTGCCTGCAGGCTTCTTTAATTACCATATGTTCAAATACAATCACCCCTTGAATGCAGAGGAGCGCGATATGCGTGACAATAGAACCAATGTAGCTTCGATTAATAGAACTCTCGCCAATTATTACCCGTGGTTCACATTTGTCCTCTTAAATAGCTTCAGCTTCAATTTGCAGATAGATAAGCGCGTCGTAATGGGAAATAATTGACATCAATTTCTTCTAGTCAAACGGAGTTAACTACTTACTTAATACCACGGTAGTTGAAAAAATTTCAGCAACATTGTCAAGGAAAACCATTTGGCCACATTATTTCTTTGAAGCTTTACATTCGTCTCCGATCTATTTTTTTTTTCTCCACTTTCGCTGAAGGAATTTGTGTATTTTTTCAATGGTGAATTTTGTCATGGATCGGACGAGTAACTAAGGGCGACTTTCACGAGATCCAATTCTGTTTTGAAATCGAAGCTCTTGGAAATCTGATACAAATATTCTCCGATAACACTATCGAATCATTTACAGGAAGACCAAATTTACCCACGCACAGTGAAATACCATGAATTTCTTATTTCTTTTTGGTAAATATGGTAAATCTTTTCTATAAAGAATGTTAATTCTAATATAATATTGCACTGTGGGCTAATCAGTACGTTATTTGGAAATGCTTTCAATTTGCGGTGTAATTCGTCGACTCAAAGAAAGTACGAAGGGTTGGAAAGAGGAAAATCTTACTTGGGGTGAGACGAACGACAGATTAGGATTGAGAGACTGCGAGAAAAACTATGCTGACTATTCACGCAACATATTTCATTCAGTACCCCTTGACACCACAGCTTTTATCTCAGCTGCCTGAAATCATAAAAACCAAGGTTCGGAGATCTGCCTTATCCTCGATTAGGCTTTAAACGACCAGCAAGCCGGCGCAATAAGACGGCGTCGTTAAAAGATTAATTTCAGCCAAACAAGTCGTTTGCGAGAATAGTCAAGACACTTGCCTCGTAAATGTAACATCCACCTTCCCCGTCAACAAATGAATGACGAAAAATAGTAATTTGAATCGCGGCGGTGGGCCTGTAGGTGGACGTCTCGACGCAGGCCGACCTCCACGGCGTCGGAGGGCTGCACGGGGATTGGGGAGAGCGTCGGGCGACGCCGCTTTATTCACGTGAGGACATCAAGGAGCAGTACTGCATAACGAATCGGCAGTTGGATGCCGTCGAGAGGTCCGGGGGCGGGATATTCGGGTGCCTCTCTTCGCGGGGCCCGTCGCCTTGCGCCTCGGCGAGGACGTCCCTTCTATCGGCTTGCGTCCGGGGGGCTCCGAGCGAGGAGAACCTCTTCGACGCGCCGTACCCGAGGACGTTTTACCATCAGCCCCATCCAGGGCAGGCAAGGGGCCAGCAGGGCAGGTACGATACGGACGAGGAGGACTACCCGGACAATTCCTACTTCCGCCGACGACCGACTTCCTTTTGCACGACTCCTGACCCTAAAAGGTAAGCGACGAAGCGTTTCCCGAGGAGTTTGAACCTCCCTTAGCGTCGTCACGCTGTGGCAGGCCTCCGGTGTCCCATGGTTAAAACGATGTGTTGCAACGACTCCCGACGCCCTCGCGAAATACGGTCGTTTAGGAGGCCCCTGCGCAAGAGTTAACGTTCGTTGAGTCGCTACCAAATGGCGATTGAAACGGTCATTATACTCTGCAGACTCGACGCGTCTCGATTTCGTAAACAACCCGCATTTTCCCGAGAGTCCCCTTTCTATTCATCGATCGAAAAATTGTTTCCAACTACGGAGACGCGACGCTTGCTAACCGGACGAATTTATCATTCCTGATGGCATGCGGCTACGCTCTCCCTCAATGGAATGCTCCAGTTTTTGCTGAAAATTATTTCTCAATTCGGCGGACACTGCAGCCACTCATAGCACATTTGCATGAACCTCACGCCGCGCTGTGAACGGGCAATAAATCATAGCCAGTATCGTACCTACAGATCATTCAGACTGCAACAGCAGCGCAGCTCAAAAAGCACCGCCGTGCATCGGCAGAGTGGGTACAGCCTGCAATTACAGCGAAAGTTGGCACTCACTCGACGTTCGTATTTATGCCCAGATTCTCGCAGCCGCAATAAATTTATCGAGTGCTCTGCATTTTCACCCTGCATCCCTTTAACGCCAGTTTTATACACCAACTTGTAGCTCTATTTGGCAACTCGCATCGCTGGCTGTCGCGCATGCTGATCACATCCCTGCCCAGTGTTCGTTTATAATTTGTCTTACAATGAATGGCGGTAAAGGTCCACGGTTGACCTTGATATGAAATTTCGTCCAAAGTGAGGCCTCGATATCTTTGCATCTTGGTGTGAGATCGAGGTCACGTAGCGGTTTCGGAAACGGACCTCATCGCGAGTTTGGCCGTGATGCTAGAGAAGAGAATGTCCCGGTTATAACGCGGTCTCGCCGAATCACATTCGTATGCAGGTTTATACCCACGCTCGATTCTTTACACACGAGCAGCCGCCACATCGATGTGTATTATAGGCAGCATTAGCATCTGTGGGATTGAAGAGCCGCTTCTGTTGGGTATGTGCTTTGGAATCAAGCAAAGATGTTTACTTCCACGGAGCTTTTATTCCCTGAGTCTAAAGAGGAATTGAGTAAAAGCTGAGTGAGGTTGCTGGGTATTTTCTCGGCAAGCAACGTACGCGGGTTAACCGTATACCTAAGCTACGTCTACTCTTAACTAGAATTTAACGCTAGCACCAACCACGTCCCAGTGCTCCCTTAGCTTCCAATAAACTTAACCAAGACTTATTGCTCCGAGTGATTGGAGTATCGGATGAGGGCGAAGCGTCGGGAGGTCAGGACGGGTCGTAACTCCATCTCTACATCCGAAAGATGCTGTATTGCCACACTGGGAAGGCTGAGCTACACCACGAAGGGTGAAGCTACCTGTTGGACGCGTGTGCTCACAATTAGTTTTAATTATTAATTACGCGAGTCGAGAGTCCTGCACTTCCCGCGGTGTCCGCGAGTCGTGCCCTACATACCGATGTCGCGGGTCAAGTGACCGGGGACTAATTTTAAGAAGGTCCATGTATCGGATCGGATCCATGGGGATGAATTGCGATCAATTATTGAAGGTACACGTGGGTACCCGAGGACGAGGAGTCGACGCGACTGGAGGGTCCTCGACCCGTCTTACCGCCCACTCTTACCGCGCCAACTTCGATCAACCCTCGCCCCGCACCCCAGCAGCCACCACGACCGAAGCACGTCAGCTTCGCGAGGTCCCATACTCTGACGTCTTTCGAGGTACCACGATCCAGAAGCCCCCCGAGGTCTCACGAACGTCTCATTGACTCTCAGCCGACTATGCAAGGATCCCTTTCCGCCGTGCTACCCTTGACGCACACCTACGCTAACTCTGGAGACCCTCGTGTTCTGGTACTCGGTAAGTCAAGGACCAATGGCTTTGGTTGGTAGTTCGATAAAAGCGGAACAAGAAACAGTACAAAAAAAAGTGGCACAATTTCATCGTTTTTTTGCCTGTTCTTTCACGAACCGCGTAAGAAGTCACTTTTTTCGCGACTCTGCATTGTTTGGTGGGCGTTAGTGTTGCTCGGGGGGTGATCTTAATCTAACCGTTTTTGTTGCCCCTTGAAAGAAAAACCACCGAAACGTGGAGTAATGAAGACTCAGGCCACACAGACTGAAGTTCCTCAAAGTCTACGAGGGCGAGTGGCTCCCATAACACTTAGCCCAAGGACGATTCATCGGGTGAAGATGGTCTCTCAGGGTGCTCAGACGAACGGAATTCTGAATGGCCGTAAACTGACAAAGAGCTACTCGGAGGCCGGTCAGTTAGGAACGCCCTTGGGAGCAACTTCACCCGGCGGTACTCCCATCAATGGCAACACAGATGTCGAGCATGAACCTCTCCAAAGGACGCAGTCGGAGGAACCTCCGAGGTCACCGTTTTTGGTCAACACTCCACCGACTTCTCTGACGCCGATCCCTCGCCCCTTGACAGACGACCGAGTGAACGGAGAATCGGACAACGCGATGGAACAGGTGAGGAACCGAATGATAGTTTTCATTTTGACCCACCAACCCTAAGACTAAACATCTTCCGATTTCTGGACTTTAGGCTGATCAGAGACTCGTTGACTCCGACAACGAGGAAATTTTGATCGACTTTAAACCGGCCCCGTTTTCCCCTCGCACCCGGAGCAGCCTCAGTCAAACGCCGCGGCCATGCAGGAGAATAGTGCCGCTGCAAAAGACCCTTTCCGACGGTGAGATCCAGGTTGAACGGCGAGAGCTGATAGGGGAGACGAGCGAGCCAAGTTACCCCCACACGTGTAGAAGAAATCATCACGATCCTTGGAGCAAGTCAACTCGAACTCCCATCCTGTTTTCATCAACCCCCGACGACCTTGCACTTTTGAGGGCTACACCACCTGGAGAAGAAAATCACGATGAGGTACTTGTGTTGCTCAGAAAGTCGGCGAAGCGTTGCGCAGTGTGTTAAATGCTTTTGTTTCAGGAATTTCACGAGAATTTAATCAAACGAGGGCTCTTCCGAAAGAGGAGCGTGTCTCTTGAGGATGGAGTTCAAAATCTAGGTACAGGGCCAACGGTCACGGGTGAGCCCATACTACCCAGATCACTTCCCACTTCACCTACGACACCCACTTTGGTATCAGGTCTGTAAATATACTTGCGTTTTCATACTTTGAAAATCCGACTCTGATTAGATGCAGCTTGTCTTTGAGGACAGGCCAGACTTGGGGGACACGGTGATGTCTCCATATTATATAAGCTTCTTAGGTAGAGCAATAAGCGCTCCAGCCAGGCTTTAATATCCGAGAAAATTTATTATTAGACTAATTGTAAATAAACTCCGCTCCTCTCCCCGTGCATGATGATGAATAGCATTTCAAGCACAGCTGGAGATTAATGTCAGGTCGTAAATAAACTTGATGCCGAGTCATCTTCGATCTGGATCCAAACAAATCATAATTTTTGTATTACTCTCAAAATACGCGTTTCTATGGTTGCGAAATAAACCAACTGATCGGATTGCTTCTTGCACATTCTAAACACTGTAACTGACAGTTTTTGAGTCGTTGTTCGGGTCCAATTTGCTTCGGTATACTCCATCAACGCTCAGAAATTTCTGTGCAATCATCCGAGTAATCAACTGTAACTGCTTTATCGCAATATTTCAGGACCTCAGAGGGCGGTGCAAAGTCCCGGTAGCGTGTCATCGAACCGACATCTCCTTCATGCGAAACTACCAGTCGGCGTAATGGGTTCGCCATTTGCGTCGAGTGACTCTTTGGCGAACGATGTAACCAGAGACCACAGTGACGGTATATGGAACGAATCTCAGGCTACAGTGTTGCAGGCTGACTCTTTGGCCCTTCTTACGCCTTCCTCCAGAAGAAGACACCTTTTGATCCTCCAACACCAACAACGATCTTCCATGGACACCGAGGCGCTGGACGCCGAAGATGAAATGGAAGTGGGCCCACCAAGTCCCAGGATTCGTTTAGAACCAGCCACCCCAGTCAGCCCCATCCCAAGGTGCGTGACATCAGCCTGCAATGCAACAAGATGTAAGAGCCAAAGGGTGACGAGACTTACGAGGTTATTTTTGTTCGTTAGCATCGATAATTTCCCGTCGTCCACACGGAACGGCAGACCACGAAGCGGTCTTCGAAGACGAAGTCCGATACCACCACCCTTGTCTCAACCGCAGTCCCAGTCATCCAGTGAATTCGGACTGAGTCTGGTCAGGACGGACTCGGGTCGAACGAATACAGACGTCTCGGAGACGTCAACGACTGAAGATTATGTGACGGCAAACACTTCTACGGGGACAGGTACGACGACGGGAAACTCTGGGACCACAAGTTCCCGGTCTCGACACCCTCAGCTTCACTCCGGTGCGGCACCGTCAGCACCAGCCTCAGCTACGGCCACTGCGGCCGATGGGAGTTCCTTCGAGAGCGCTAGTTCCATTTACAGTCTAGCGCGAAGTGAGGTAAGAGAAACCCTGATAAGCTATTCGATCAGGTGTCGGGGTGGTTCGATCGGGCAGGCCCTCTACTTTTATGGACATTTTATAGGAGTTTCTATTCCGGGTGTATAGGAGATAGCGAAGGGGCAAGATACTTCGCTCGTAAAGTCTTGAATCTTATTTACGAACACAGAAGGCGGGCTCTTCATCAATACTTTGTCTCGATCCTAAACTTTTTTCCAATAAAATTCTCACCCTCCGCTTTCCGCGAGCGTGCTAAAAATATACAAAACTTTTTTTCGCTTCGATAAGCTTTCTCCGATAAAGGTATATCGGGTGAGAATCATTATATCTGTTTCAGGCCGTCGTCGAAGAGCCTTGCAGTCCACCGGCTATCATCGAAGAATCCGAAGCTTCTCCCGGAATCGAACCGCCCCCATCTCCGGCTAGATCGACGTCGAGCAGTAGCTCCGGTAGCTACGATCTCGAGGACGCGATGCCGGAACCTCTTCAAGATTCTTACCCAACTGCACCTCTCAGTGGTGCTGCCTCTGAAACTGAACCAGACCACGATGTAAGAGAAGCACTACGTGATGATCGAAAATCACTTTTTCTGACTTTTTTATAGTCGTCACACCTAGCCAACTTTTTTCACGATGGTTTTATCTGTACAGGAAGAGCACCGATCCAGTTCTGGCGGTTACGCAGAGTCACCACCAGATACTCACCTGTGGTCGGAAGAGGAGAGACGTAGACGCCGAAAAACGTTCACCTTGGACTTTCAGCCAGGCACTGAGGTGGAAAATGGACGCGTCGACGGATATTTGGAGAATCGGGACGTGAGTCCGACTCCAAGTCACAGGCACAGACTGAGAGGCAAACCGCTGAACACGCGAAGTCCTCACCGGAACAATAAGAGGAGGGATTCGGCTCAGCAGCAGCAGATAATCAGAAGCCCACAGAAAGACGACTGGCGAGAACCACTCGAAGACGGAACCCACGTCCCTACGTCGGATGATTCGAGCTGTAGCCATCGTCACCACCTTCATCATCATCATCACCATCATCATAGGGAAAGTATCGAAGGAGGAAGACACAGGAGAATGCGGGAGAGTCCGAGAAGAAAAACGGGAGGCTATATTTCGTCGCGACGAAAAAGCAACGAGGTAAATCATTTTCACGAGAACACTCACCTTCATGCAATTGATTTTCAATTTCAATTCAGGACAAAAACGCCGCGTTGACAGGAAGTCTTCCCAGAAGAAGATCCAGGCCCGTGGAGGAGATTTGTTCGAGTCGACTGAGTCCTGGTGGACACTATCAACGAAGTCCTGGGCACAACGGACACGCGACGATAATCGTGAAGTCGCCGAGTCCAGAAGCGCGACTAAAGGCACTGTCAGCCGAGTCCCTGAGGTCAGTTAGTCCCGGAAGTGACAGCGTCTTTTACAGCGAAGGTGCGGACCACTCGTCCTGCGTTACTGCTAGTTTAGAACCTCTGGACGCACCGCATTGTCACCATTGTGGTCGTGAGGTAATTCTGCAAAAATTAAATATCGCCACGTAGGTATTGTGTATCCCTATAAAAACTATCTCGGCTTAGCGTGAACTTTTGTGGTCTGCGATTCTCTTGAGCTGAATATTCGAAATAAATAAACTTTTAACGGAGACGTACATAGCAGAGCAAGTTATACGTCGACAGCTCCATTATCGACTTCCGGCTTTTCGCGCCAGATGAAAGCTTCTTCATCTCTGTATACACGAACTAGCTTTTATATTCCCCGTATCGTCTTTCTTTACGTATACTTCGTGTTTTTGTATGTGTACGCCTACAGTGATCACTAGTATATGGGGATATGAGAACACTGTAAGAGCAGCGCGTGCAAAAGCGGCGGAAGAAGCGAATTACATTTGAAAGCATGGCTAGAACGGAGAAAAGCTGCGAATAAAGGAGTACTTTTTTCAAAAGTATGTATTTACCTCGTATCTCATTCCGACTGTGCGGGGCAAAAGCATATGCAGAGTAGTATAACACAGCGACAATTAGAATAATAAACTGAAAGCGCCAATTAATCGGCCCGAGTCGGCAGAGGTTGTGCTGTATAGAGTTTTAATAAAAAGGTATACCACTAGCTATTGCATTATTCAAAGAAACGTACAGAGGAGTTTCGGGAAAAGTAGCCGGTCTCCGTATCCGAGGTATTAGCTCTCTTGCAGGATTCACAGGTTAATTTATTCGGTCTGTGGTTTTACCATGCCGAGAAATAATTTATCGAACGCCGTTTCCAAGTGTAAGGAAGAAACCGTATACAGCTGTATATTTAATGCACTACTGCGTCTGGGATTTGGAGATTTGGTGAAGAGATACGTGAGAAAATTATTAGGGCTCGAATACACGATACGGGATTTGGTTCTGTCCAATTCGCCACCCGAATTTATTCTTTAGAACCATTTTTATTCCTCGTTTAAGGTCCAGGAGGAAATCGTCCAACCGCCAGCCGGGTTTGCCGATTCCCCCGAGGGCCACAAGGCGACTACCAAGCACTCCGGACATCGATTGTATAAAAAATTCGACAAACGATTCCGCTCCGAGGATAGAAGCGAACGTAGACATCTCTGGAGCAACGGGAGTCGTTCCGAGGTCCGGGCAAAATCCGAGGAGAGAAACGCGAGGTCCAACAGCCCCCGGGAAGAATGCAGTCGAAGGAGACTTCAGGCTCGCAGTACCGACGCCAGCATGGAGGTTCTCACTGGTAAGCTTCTTGTTCCGCGCATCAGTATCGTCTCCGTTATACAGCTCGGCGTTCTTTCGATCTTGAAAATGAACGAAATCTTCTTGAATTTCAGGTCGAGAAAATGATGCCAGACAACTCGAGGCGTACGCAACCGGTGACTGGATATGCATAGAAGATTTTCGCGGCAGTCACGTTTGGCGAAAGCCGGAAAGCCGCGGCGACGAAGACGACGCAGGCACCGACGGGGCGGGAAGGGAGCGTCGAGATTCGCAGGGTTCAACCGAGAGCGAGAAGTGTTTTGCTCGAAAGTACCACGCGGCGAGACGAAGGATGATTCACGCCAAGATCAGCGGAGAGATGCAAAAAAGGATCCACATGAAGAGCTTGAGTGAGTCTCCTCCATCTGCTCCTCCGCTTGGCATGCTTGTTTTATTTTCTTCTCATTATAATACACGAATAGACGTTTCGAGGGAAATAAACTCTTTTGAACACGAAGAACGCAGCTTTCTTTCGGTTCTTTGTCGCGTTCGCCGCAGATTAGGAACGGCTATTTTTGCACGTGGCTAGTGCTTGGATGGATCTGCTGGCGCCTGGGGATCCCGCTCCGCGGCACGCGTGTCCTGACCACGACACTCGGAGGTAATCGCCTCGACGCACGTCTCGCGAGACTGAATTGACGATCGTAGGCGTCGGAGTTGCGTAACGCGTCACGCCCCGGACCGTTCGCGCCAACTGCCATAACAAAAACTTGGGCGCGAAGACGTCGCTCCGAAAGACCAAAGTGTCGATGGCACATCTATGTATAGCTCATGGTCCAAGAACGTGACATTCCGGCGTTCCATTCGGCTTCTTTTTATCTCCCATTTTCCCCTCCCACTCCCCGTCGCTTTCCTTCGGTTTCGTTCGTTTGTCCGTAATTTTCTTCTTTCTTTTCTCCCCCGTCTCCTTTGTTGCGAAGCACACACTCCATACCCTGATGCTCCATTTTTACTTGGCACTCCGCACTGCAGCTTGCAGCGTCCTACGCCGTTCCTCCCGACGCGATGCGATGCCGCATTCTCTCCAGGGAACGGACCAGATGGTCACTGCGCCACGTCTTCTCCCGCCAGACTCAACTTAATGCACAACCATTTCCCTGACGTGGGTACGTCGTTGCATCTTGACCAGGGTATTGCTTTGCTGTGGCTAGAACAACGGTGACGTCCGCATTAAATCGTCCCCCGTGTTTCTAAATTCAAATGGGTTGTTTACAGCTCCGGCATGCCGATAAACTGCGGCAGGAAATTTGTTAACCGATGCAGTTTAAGACAGGATCAAAATAGACAGCCGTCCGGTTATTTGTCTTGGCTCGAGACGCGCGGTACCAATAATCGGTTCGAAAAATACTTCGTTTAAGAAATTTATCGGGGGGTTGGAATAGTCGGTGCAGCGCATGCAACAGCCGAGTCTCGTATGGTCGGGACGCTGAAGCCTGCGAGGTGTGTTCCGATCGATGACAATTAGTGTCAATTGGCGACTGATCAAGCTGGACTTGTGCGGCTACGATCGGAATGACGTGCAGATGGGATTGTCATCCGGTTCTTCACAATTCTTTAAATAAGCGTCGCGTAATACTGCGGTGGCTAAATATAAACCCCGGCGTCGCGGCGCTGCCGCTGAGCGAAATCTTCACGAGATGAGCTTGCGGCAGTGGAGAGAAAAGGAGAGACCGAGAGAAAGAGAGATGGAGTAAAGAGAGAGTAGGGGAGATCCGAGAAGAAGAACTTTTGGCTACAGTCAGTGGGTCAGGGCGTCAAGTCGCATTCCACCAGGGTACTACCTAAAATCTCCATCGGACAAAGACCGCTTCAACTCGCCGCGCGTATTTTCAACGATATCGCCGTTCCTTCCGTCACTTCGAACCGATTCGGCATTTCTTCTTTCTACCTTCTCCCGTCGTTGATCCCTCCAAAAAGTGGTGCGTGATTGCAAGTACAAGTGGAGGTGTCTTCGCAACGGAACAAAGCGGTTCCCGTACAACAAAAAATGGTGTGCGACGCCGCGGGTTCCGGGTGCCCGCCCGAGATCGGAGAAGAAGACGTCTCCTTGAGGCGCGCCCTTGAAGATCTTTTGAAATGTATGCTCAGGGTCTGGTGCAAGGAAGGCCAAGCATTGACCACGCTCGGCGTCCCGCCACCCGGTATATTTGCATATTTCGTTACGCTGCACAAAGCGCCATTATTACTAACAAATTATCCCTCTGGCTGCACAATCCGACTCGAGTATATAACCTCAAATAACGGCGTCCGATAACTGCACAACGTTGCCCGATTCAGTCCGCGTAATGATATTTATCGTTCTGTTACAATTGCTGGCTTTCTAATAACATTATTTTATTTGCTTACTTTCACGTATGTGTCTACATCGCCGTGTACTGTTCGATAGCTGAATTTTCTTAGTTCTCAATTGCTTGAAGATTTCCCGTTCGTTAATTTGTGTGAACAGAAAATTTTATTATTACCCACCCTCGATGGTATTTTCCATTTTGCTGTTTCCAGCTAATCTCCAGTGCACGTGAAAAGTTTCAAAAATCCTCTGGTGTGTACATTACAATGGCTGTAAAATTCTGTATATTGAATATCTCGTCACGAGAATGATCGTGTTTTTATTTTTCCTGGATGCTTTATGTTGAGACGGATATGATACACGCAACTGAAGCCGTCAAATACAATCCACGGTATAATTTTATCGCGAAGATGACCTGATTCTTTGCGTCAAATTATAGCACGGGATGAAATAAATAAGAAATTCCACGAGGCGAAAAACCATCGCGGCAGGCAGAAGGTCTTATCAATTTTAGACCAGAACACGTTTTATATACGTTCCAGCGTAAAACTCCGTGGATATGTGTATATCTAAAAATAATTTAACGAGCGCTCCACACAACCGTAGTACGACTGCGAACATTTTTTTTTTACTATCGTAACACTGCGTGAAAAGAAAATATCTATTTTTCACGATTTGGAACCGTGGATTTATCCCGCAAAAAATTCCTGCAACGAGCGGGACGTTGAAAAAAATGATTAATGGAGTCGAGTCCTCAGTAATATTTTGCTGTTGAAAATTATTAATCGAAGATAAATTCTATTTTGATAATTCGTAACATTTCTGAACTGTCAGCGAAACTCGCGACCGTGAATATTGTTCTGAAAATATGGCATCAGTGAAAAGAGACGGAGAAAGAGAGGAACGGCTTCCACCGTTATCGTAAATTCTTGTAAAAATACCTCGGTAAATTGTTATCTACGGACGCAACGCGATCGCCGGCAAAAAAATCGCCATCGTCTCAAAATGACGTGATCGACACGCGTGTCCTTGTGCTCGAATCGTGAGGAATACGCCTCGGACGTGTGAATAAAAATAAGTCTGAAATCGTTTTTCCTCTTCGTCTGCACATTATAATATAGTGTCGCGTTCAGCGATAGTACAACGTAAGTACGTGTATACCTACAGCCAGAGATATGTCATAAGCGACTCTCTGAAAAGCTCATGTTTTCCCGCTCATGAAAGACGGTATTACTTTTTACGTCTCAGCCTTCTGATCGAAAAACTTACCTTCCCGAATGGATATTGCGGTGTTGCTGTCGCGAATAACGGTGTATAAGCTTCGACGTTTGGTCGGATGAAGGTGGATAACTTTTACTCACCGCATTACGTTTCGATCAGGATTGGCTGATACTCGTCTCAGATAAATCGATCGACACCGAGCCATCTCGACTGAGAAAACTAAAGAAAGGAAATAATTATTACAGTAATGATTTTCTAGGTGATTCATTTGACTGAAAGACTGTAGCACATTAGCACTATTTGAAAGAATACTTCTCTCGGGTTATATATGATTGATTCTTTTTGAAATTCAAACGGACCTGGAAAAGATGTAGACTTTAAATTGCGTCGTTCTTAAGGTGTAATATTCTTTTGGAATTTACCGGATGGTTCCATCGTCAAGCTTCACAGAATGGAAGATGAATGACCGGTATTTGTAAGAATAAGCTGACAAAGTAACCGCGCTGCAGCGGCGAAGACGATGCGGGGGTAAATGATGACCACCACTTGCCGGCTTGGCAGGCGACGGTGACGTAACAGCTTTGCTATTTGCTCGGGGTCTCTGTGTACACCTTACGTGTATACACGATGTGACATAACAAACGGCCCGCCGTTTCAAAAGCGCTACCATCCATTACGATTTTGTTAAATAACTTTTTCTGACGTCGGCATTATACGGGCGGCGCGTAAGGTACGCGTCCGAGGGATTGCATAAGTAGGTACGGTTCACGGCTCGCCGATCGAATTCCTGCTACGCGGGGCTCGAGAAAAGTCGCGTAAACGGCGAAACAGGGTCCGAAATACGGCGCGGAGTCGCGTGTCATCCCTCATCATCGAATCGCGTGAGAGCCGGTCCTCCGGAAGAGCGTCAAGCTTCCGAGGGAATACCGGAGGCTAAAGATCAATCTGAGAGGTGAACGTGACTTATGAATGGGCAGACTGCCCGGCCAAGTAATTCGCTTGATAAGATCGACTCGTTGAATTTGGGTCAGAGCTGCTGGAAGGTTTCCTCGTTTTGTGTTAGAGCCGTTCACCCCGTTAACCGCGTTAAGAAAACAAGAGGGAAAATCAATCAGTCAGGAGCCGTGGCGTGCGAATGCGCCCCGGAAGCAGCTGCGTTGTACAGGGTGTACGAAAGAGGAAGGGGGAGGGTGCGGGGGAGGCTTTACTTTTGTGTAACAAAAATTTATTCACGCGGTCCTGTTCGAAGAATCGCTCGGATTGATTCGCCGCGGTCGAACACCGCCAGCTATGACTGATGTAATATGTGTGTCGATATTTTCAGAAAGCGACAAAAGAGTGATCGTAAAAAGGGAGCCTGGGGGCGAGTTCGGGTTCCGGATTCACGGCTCGAAGCCCGTCGTGGTATCGGTAATTGAGCCGGATATGCCGGCTGAGAGCTCCGGCCTCGAGGTGGGCGACATCATCATATCCGTAAACGGAAGAAGCGTCATGGACGCGGTTCACTCGGAAGTCGTAAGGCTCGCGCATTCGGGAACCGACATCCTGGAGCTCGAGGTCGTGCGAACCTGCAACATCCTGGCGCCCCAGGTCCCGAGGAGCGGCTCGAAGGACGGGCCAGCCGAGGCGCCTCTCTGCTCCGGGTACCTGTGGAGGAGGTCGACGACTTCGACGTCTTCGACGTCGGACAAATGGGTCAGGAGATGGTTCGCGTTACGCCGCGACAACTGCCTTTATTGCTACAAGACTGATGCGGTGAGCGGAGAGCCTGCTGCACCAGCAGGGGATGTCCCTGAGAGTTGCGAGTTGTTTCACACTCGATTTGTCGGGTCCGCGGCGAAGGCGTTGGTGAAAAATTCATGAGAGCACCGCGGAGTTAAAAACAGACCGTTCGCATTCGTATAGTTGCCGAGGTTTCGCCGCGGTCCTACTCCTCCTCCTGCCCGTGCTGCAGGATATAAATATTTATTAACCCACTGGGGTGTAAAGTGACTATAATCATAAACCTTTCTTACGACCCAACAAAATGAGAAACCGAATGTCAGATGAGTTGCCCGCTTACGTTTTGTGCGTGACGAAAATACCTACGACAGCGTACACGGGCGAAAAGAAAATAAACAAGGGTATAGAGAGAAATTTTCCGATTATTCGTTATCGATTCAATTCACGGTATTTGAACGATCGTTGACTTATCAGCTGCACAGATATACCACCAGCACTAGCCAATATCTTGATCAAGACTGTACGCGAAGATTACACGTTGCCTTTCGTTATACCACAGGCGGCGATGAAAGAACGGTTATTCGTAACGTAACGGACTATACGTGCAAGGATAAAAGTTCTTCTAATTCACAGAACATATTTTTAGTTTCATTTGTGACTGGAGTGAGCCAACGTAATCAACAAAAGAGAATAAAAGAGGAAAAAAAAACGCGAGGTTGTTTAAATGATCGAGTATTTTTCTGCGCTAACGAGCCTAGCGCAAACGTAAAACATTTCGGTAGTTTTGGTGGCCGTCCACTGTCAATGTGTGGCCTTGAAATAAACTGAACTGGCAAAAGTCCACGATCAAAAGAATTCTATATCTAAACATAGAGACAAACTTTGAGCTGGTGGCTTTTAACTAAACATGAGAAATGACGTCTCTCTGACGAAATTGGCGCTCACCAGTAACCAGCTATACCGATTATACCTACCGATAGCCCGGCACGGTATGAAACTCATTACCCTTACACGCTCCTTGTTTCCCGCAGGATTCACAGCCGGTAGGAGCAGTGATGCTCCTAAAGTACGCGGTAACGCCAACCCCCGACGTCAGACCCCACAGCTTCGTCATAACGAAACCCGGAGCGCCAACGTTGCACTTAGGAGCCGACGCCGAGGAAGCGGCCAGCCGTTGGGCGACGGTCATAAAAGAAGCTGTCGAAAAGAACAACCAGGTAAGTACCTCCGAGGAACGGTTCCAGGGCGAACGACGGACCGGCCGAGCGGACTCTGCTTTAATTGGTGATTCTAATCTCGATACGGATCCTTATATCAGGTTACCCTGGGCCTTATCGACGGTTTCCCCCGCGCACAGATTCTTACGCCATTCGACCACTCGAGGATGCTGGTTCGATATCAAGTTATAGCAAACAAAATTTAAAAGATTCATTAGAGGCTTTTAAACCGACTATGAACGACGAATTTTATTCTTCAATATCTTTTTCGGAACGCGGGTAGTTCGCTGACATTTATATCCCGCGTAGCGGATCGAGAAGAAGGATTTACCTCTAGGGAATAGATTTTACTACTTCTATTAGGTGATACGAAACCTGGTGGCCAGGACAAATTTATAACGAGGTTCCACTTCGACGTATATTCCAAGATTATATCCTTGCATCAATCGTTCGTAGATAGGTTTTACTCCGTCCAGACGACTTTAACCTAATCTGACTACCCGGGGTCTCGAATTTTTAGTGTGTGGCCCTCTGGCTCAGTTCAGGATTATGGCCCCGGATCGAAGAGGCGTACTGGCTTGTCTATTACTTCTGTTTATCAGCCAGGATTTAACATTTTTTCAAGGGTTTTCATCGTTTTTATCTAACTCGGGCTAATCCAGTCCATACACTTCTAAACGATCGAGGATCTTTGACTTTTGAACGCTATCCCCGTTCGATTGAATATTATATTACTCCCGCGTGTCTCCCCAGAGGTGTATAGGTATAACCATTTAAAGTCAACCGAAAGCTAATAATTTTCTAAATTTTATGTGTACATATATATACAAGAAAAAGTTGATACAGAATTTTTTCAACGTCACGTTAGATTAATGAAAATGAAATAGGTAGCGTAAGACTAAAACACTTTTAATCGAAGCTACTACGGTACGCGACGTCGTGACGGATCGAGTCGATTAAAACTTGTAACGCACCGATGTGCAAGTAGGAAAGTAAGGAAACGTCTTGATCGCCGAGACGCGTCGCGTAGATCTTACGGTGAGATTAATCGTTCAGCGGTGGCGAAGCGGCGGTCACTCGACCGTGCGGAGAACACGCTCGCCGTATACGATGCAAGAGTGAGGCCGGCGGATCGAACCGCTGTCAAATGAAGTTTTGTTTGACGTCTATCCGGCAGGGCGACACCTGGTTGAACGCATCGTTGAGGCTACAGCAAATGCCTCCCTGCACGATTCAGAGGCCGGACTGTTTCGGCTACCTCAGTAAGCAGCAGGGCGCTCATACCAGGGAATTCGGCTCGAGCTGGTCCCGCAGATACTGCGTCCTCAAGGACGCCGTCCTCTACTTCTACGACGACGCCAACGCCGAACGCGCCTTCGGCATCGCCTGTGTTCGCGGCTTTTCCGTTCACTGGGGTGCATCCGGTTCCGCGGAGGGCAGGAAACACGCCTTCGAACTACAGCCGCCAGATTCTACCCAAAAGAGTCACATTTTCGCGACCGAATCCGAAATGGACAAAAAGAGGTGAGCTCCGAGATGATAAGGACAAGAAATCGCTTCAAGTTATTTGTTTCCGGTGTTCTTTTCCTTTTTCATACCATTAGAGACCATAATCGATCCTCTCAACGCGACATCCCGTTCATGTTTGAGAATACCGAAATCACTGGACATTCAACCAAGTGCATCGGTGTATTCGGGTCTGTTGATTAGAGGTGCATTGAAAGGATATCACTGCCCGTAAGCAGTCGCATCACGTTCCTAGATTCCGGTCGCCCGAGTACACATATAAGTCTATAGCCTCGGCACGAGTCGGACTCTATAACAATCGAAAGGGTTTCGGTGACTAATGAGTGAAGACCTTATTTCCCAAATCGCCGATTCAATTCATTCTCGACTGTAATTGCCAAGCCCCTGCAATCGGCCATGACTAACAATCAGACCTTCGGCAAGTAAATCCTCTGCATTCTCATCTCGCTCAAAAGGACCGCGCCTGCAGTTCGGAAAAATTTTAACCGCACCTGCGTATTGTGTGCCTATCATGCTTATAACGGTTGTATTAATTTGTTAACCCGAAGTCACGAAGTTGAATAATTCTCGACAGAGATTGCACGAAAATTAAGAATCTTTAGCACCGACTGTCATCCGAGAAATATACAACTCATTGGTAACGTTGAAAGAGGTGCGATATTCATTTTGCCAACCTCGTTGGAAAGGCGGGCAACTCGAACGTATACCTGTGCAAATTCTAACTCCAGCGTCCAGAAGTGATTTCTACGTGTTTTGTCTTGCAGGTGGATAGCAGCGCTCGAATACTCGATTGACCGGTGGATAAAGATAGGTTGACGAGACAACTAGTCTAGCCTGGCTCGGCTTGTTCCTCCGCGGCGAGCCGACCCGATGTAACGAAATATCTTTGTCCCAGCAGCGACGAATTTACCCAGCACAAAACTTCATCAACGATCGTCAAATGCGACTATAATATTTACCTTTCTTTCTTTTCACTTTTACTTCGTTCTCTTGTCGTGTTCTTGACGTTATTATTTTACTTATGCATCGATTTTTATTTAAAAATGCATTATTCGTCATTATTATTATCATTATCCTCAACATCATCCGAGATTATTCTCACAATGATTATTATTATTATTATTATCATTGCCATTACTGTTAACGTTGTTATTATTATTATTATTATTATCATTATTATTATCATTACGATTATTATTGCTGTTATTACGAAGGCGTATAAACATAAATACGATATTGTATAGAGCCTTGCGTGCGTGTGCGGTGTAAGAATGCGTGAGCAGTTGAAACGTGGCATGCATTGAGCGAATATCTCACGACGTATGCGTGAATGCGTGTAATGTTGATGTTGTATATGGGAACATGAAAGGGAGAGAGAGAGGGAGAGAAAAAGAGAGAAAGAGGGAGAGAGCGACAGAGAGAGAGAGAGAGAGAGAGAGAGAGAGAGAAAAAGTAGAGGTGCAAATGCTTTGTGGGACGTTCGAAGTATGCGCGAGTGTAATTGAATAATGAATGCTTTTTTGTCGTCTTTTTTGTCATTTTGTTTCCTCCTTATTGACGTTGAATATAAGAATTTATAATTGTAATACATATATAACGAGCACGCCCCCTCCCAACCCTTCAGCAAAGGAACAAAAAAAAAAAAACAGGAAAACAACCCAGAGGGCCGCATTTAAAACTAACGTTTATAAAACTTTACCTATAAAAGAGAAAACTATAATCACGAACAGTTATAAACATATTTACGTGTTGATAGCAAGGAGTTCCGATACGGAATGAATGCGCCATACGGCTCGGGTGTATGTATACCATAAAGGTACTTAACCCGTTTGCCAGACGCAAATGCCAAAAGAAACATAAGTCATTCGCTCAAACATTCAGATAATAATAAAGACTTTAATACCAGTTACATAACGGCATATGCCAAAATCACTTCACCTATCCTTATCTCCCGCAGCTCTCTCGTCGTCCATCGCTAAGCATATACATTATACATGTACATTATACATATACCTAGCTATAGCTATGGGTATATTATACACGTATCTATTAATATATTTACACCCTCACACGCGAAACGCACCCCAAAATTTTTACTTCTCCAACTAACACGTGTGTGTGTGTGTGCGTGTGTGTGTGTATCTGTGGGTGCAATTAATTTCGTCGAATTGCACATTGCATTTACATTGAATATAGAAAGATACATACACACACACCGATCCATCCATTCGATTACCACCTTTTCATTACATACCGACATCGGCGTTTGTCCTGGACTCTCGCGCGTTTACCCATAAGACAAATTTAAACACGCTGCTGCTTGACAGAGGGAGAGAGAGAGCGAGATAGAGAGAGAGAAAGAGAGAGAGAGAGAGAGAGAGTTATACCGAAAAGCCAAATGGCACGAGAGATCGGATCTCGAAAAATCGGGATGCTGCTACTGGAGCCGTTTTTAATGTGCTCTGTGCTCTGTACTCTGTCCGGGCGCAGTTCGTGTCAGTTCGTGTGGAGAGACTAGGAGGGTCCGGTTCAGCTAGGCGAACGCCCGTGTCCATTCAATGTTCGGATTTGTTCGGCGAGCTCCGGTTGTTGGATATCTCCGATCCCCTCGGTCGCTGTTTGCATCGGTGTCTAAGAGGTTTTTTGGGCCCTTTCCCTAACCGCGGCACGTCGATTCTTTCGGCGCGGGAACCGATGGAGGGTCCAAAAATCTATTTTCTTCCCGCAGAAAGACTAGCCGAGGGATGCTGGGGGGGGATTCTCGGGACGAAAAACCGAGCGCAAACAACGACCGGCATATGTCATACCGAGGTGCAGCCAGAACCAATGCAGACAATAACATAAATTCGAAATTCGATACGCATACGTGTAATCAAAATTCACTATTAATTTACAACGCGGATTTTACTCGCGGTTTACACACTGTTTGTATCAACGCAGTTACGATTTAACGAAGTAATGATATTGAGCTTTAATAATTTGTACACCTTATATATACATATTTGTAGTAGGCATCTACGATCATGCATGTACGTATGTGTTAGGTTCGTCCATGTGTACACGTATATTGACGTCTATAGGCATATGTATAATTACTCATCTTAGTTTCGAGGCTGAGGTATAGTAATGTACGTAATATACACGTAGCAGTACGGCATTCCTACACTTATACACGCACGGATTATTATATACGTACACAGATGTGCTTCACGGTGTTCCCATTCCTCAGAATCCCTCTATAACATACTCTTAGATTTGTCAAATACAACTTCCGAGGCTCGTATCGACGGGTCCTATGGAAACAGACGTATTTCGGCGGGCCAGATAATACGGTCGTATTTCGCCGAGCAATTTAGAACCAACGTATCTCAAAAGATGCTGCAGCAAGTGTATACAGAGCTCTATACACAACTTGTAGCATCTTTTGAGATACGTCCGTTCTAGATTGCCCGGTGAAATACGTCCGTAGTCGATCCATCTGGCCCGCCGAAATACGTCTGTTTCCATAGGACTCGTCGATATATTGTTTGCTTGCCGTAAAGATTACTTTTAGCCCGATGTATTGTGCGTATTTAACGCACCGACTGATAGAAAAAAGGTATATTATATTGTACATAAATTCCCATTCGAGGAGATGGTATTCGAGAAATGATAAGTGAAAAATACTGACGTCGTCAAGAGCAGAGAAAAATAGTATATTGTGTTACAAGAGCGGAAAGTCGGCGATTTCCGACAAGTGTCAAGTTTGCAGCATTAACCAAGGCGAGAGCTCTAAACGCACAAGTCAGACATCGTCCATCTGCACGTGTGACACACGCAGACTTTTCCAACACCTGCGAAGGAAAGTTTGATTCGAGAAGGAATCAAATGTAATATAATAATTCAATATAAGTAAATCAAAGGCAATGCAAACTTCAGGTTAAACCCAGGCCAAAGATGTTGTTGGCGGTGGGTGAAATTAAGTTATCGGAAAGTGCGCATGCGCCGAGAAAGCCGGGGTGCTTAAAATTGAGAATTACAGTGATGCGCATGTGCCAGCGTCGTTTTACCGCACTGTTCAGAAAATGGGATACTTGACGCACGCTCTACGGGCTTTGAAAATTTAACTTTCCAAGTATGTGTTGGAAGAAATTATTCCCGTTTCCCTATATATTTAGACGCTGCTAAAAGCGGCGTACGTACGAAACTTGTAATATTAATTTACTCGCGCTCCAAGAATTATTCGACGTCAGCAATGAGCGAGAACAACAATCCTCAGCTCGGACTTATCGTATTATGAATATTATATGCCGCAAAGAATACCTTCGTCGAATTTCAAGCCGCCGAAGGTGTGTAACATATTTCAAAACTAAACCAGTACAGCCCCGGTTTTTGCATCAGAATTTTTTGTCACTTGAATTTATTGGACGGAGATGTAAAGATTTTAAGAAGGAATCTTTACGGTGAACTGGCAATATTTGAAATTATGAATTAATTGTATTCGGTGTGAACAGAAATCATTCTATACTGTGTATCGTAATTCGTATAAAATTAGCTAAAGGCAATTTTGATCCCGACTGGAGTAATGAGATACAGCAAACGGCCAAGTGGTTCCGGCCTCTTCGCGACCGTCTGCTCGTCTCCGATTATTTTCAGGAGAATCTTCTCGTCGACAAGAGGCTTCAAGCCAGCCGTCAAACTTCTGTGTTTAGAATAAAATGATGCACCAAAGTTTTCGTTAATGCCAATCCATTTACTATACACGCCTATAATAATTACAATACAGAGACCTTGGAAGGGGGGAAAAAATCGGTGACTGATTCGTCGAGTCGCGTTTACACGACACGGGTATGAAAACTACTAATGTTCGTGAATCTTAAGAGGTATTCCAACGTTTTGTGCGTTATTAAATCTTCCGCGAGTCCCTTGTAACTCGAAGTGATCCCCCCTCGAAGATAGAGTCGCGCAATTAATTCCCTCGACTCGCATTAACATATACATTATTCGGAGGGCTATCGTTACCACGCATTTAAATTCACCGAGCATTTTTCTTACAAGTTCATCACTAAACACAGATTATTGCGATAGATAGCAAAATTCGATTGTACACCTCAGCGATGAGTCACAAGGTAAGCATAAGTTTCGGACTCTTCGGATTCGTGCGCACCTATAACACGGATCGTACACGACGTTTTCAGCGTGTAAACAAATTGTTTCCAGCCCTCTTATCGCCGCAGTCGGCGGACAATATTTTTTTTCGTCCCCGCCTCGATAAGATCGAACGATCGATTCGTGCTGTTGGAATTTTTTATCCACACTCTATATACAAACTGAGTGCAAACCGATACCCGATGAAAATTCATACAACAACAGTACGACCCAGCGGAATTGGCCGTTAATTTCCGCGACCTGGAATATTCGGTTCAGAGCAGTTGCCGGTCGCTGAGGGCGAGTGGGACGAAAGACTAAAAGTAAGAAGAAATAAAAAGAAGATGAAAGAAAGAAAAAGAAAAAGAGAAAGGAAAAGAAACAGCGGAGGGGAAACGAAACGAACCGATTACGGAACATTAGAACGGGACGCGGTGGCTCGATTCAGGCTTCAGAGGCTGAGGCTGAAAGTCCTGCACGGTCGAGGCACCAGAGGTACAAGTATGTATATTGTACACGTATACCTACGGTCAGTTGCGAAGAGCACCGCGCGTCTTTGATACGCCGTAGATAGCCGGTACGTTCTCATTACGCGTCGGACGGTATGCGCCGTGCCGTGCCGGACTCGTTCTTCCCGTCTACTCCCCCTGCACGCCGTAAGTAACAGTCTGCACACAGAGGAACACGTATCTGTATGTACCCAGGGGATAAGAGGCACGTCCGCCTGCCCTCTCGCCCGTCCATCCGTCCGTCTGTCGGAGGATGACGAGGAGGAGGAGGAGCGGAGAGGAAGGAGGAAAGGGAACTAGTTCAGTGAGCAAAACGACCTCAGAGACTCGGTTGCATGCACCGCGGCGGCAGAGCACGCCCGGCAATTCTAAGTGCAGCGGAAGGAATTTATACAGATAAGAAATGCAAGGCGCGAAACCGCCGCCTTTTCACGTACCTATCATCTTAACCCGAAGCTCTAATTTTCCTGCTTCGCCATCGCTGTGCGATTTCCCGTTCGTATCGGGGGAAGGAAAGCTTTTCTCCGAGGACCGGAGGGCCGGGGACGACGGGCGACCGAACGGCTCCCCGTTTTTTGTCCCACCGTTCGCAAAAAACTGGGAGCCGCACGGCAGCGCAAGTACAGAGGTGAATCAGCCCGTGCACCGGCTTCTTACGCGGTGGATCGGGTTTTCCTGCGCGAGTCTGGCCTGGGCGTCGACGACCGGCGTCGAGACGCGGGCGCTCAGCGCCGGTGGCCATCGGCGGGGTGCAGCGACCGTCCCCCACCTCCTCGGAGTCTTTCCAGGCCCAGTGCCGGGCCCAAAACAAGCTTACCGCAGGTGCATTTACAACCTGTCTTTGTATATTTTTGCCACCGGATCTATTCCGCTCCTGCGGTTTATACCGCGCCACGGGGGGCGGCTGCAAACTGCGAAGGGGTTTCGAGGAGCCCATTGCCCCTTGATCGGCAGTCGCGGATGGGCTTTCTCCGATCCTTCCGATCCAGTCGGCTCGCTTAGGTAACCGACGTAATTTTTTTTTATCCGCGTGGACGGGTTGTAGGCGAGAAGAACTTCCTCCAAACACGGTGATGCGTCTTTCGTAAATCGCATCGGGCCTCTGTTACGGCTCTTCTTTTCTTTGTCCGTCGGCGCGGAACGGCATTAAAATTAGTCAAGCCACCGCATCTGCGCTCTGCAGCCACCGTGCGGAAAATTGAATTCCGCCGTTACGGAGCATAGAACAGCCTGCCGTTAGAGCTTCGACGAATTATTACTCGACTTTACGCTACATCTTCGCCGGGTTCAGCGGATCGGCCGAAGGCGAGCGACGTGCATCGGGTGAATAATTCCTCGCTCGCGAACCGAGACCGTTATGTATATTCAACGATTTTAATTAGGCGTAATTGAGCCTGGACGTTACGTCTTGTACCAAGCCGAGACGAGTGCGAATTAATGGGTACAAGTTCATTTAGAGTAGGAGAGGGAGGGTAGGGTAGGGGGGGGAGGAGTAGCAGGGGGAGTGCACGGGGCCCGGAGACGCTCAGGTGCGCACCTGCGGCTCCCATACCTATCCTACCAGCTTAAAGGTATACCTCCTGCGTTCAACCTGCGCGGCATCGTCTGTGTTATACCTGAAGCCCCGCACCCTCCCCCCCGCGCCACCCCTGGGCCACTCTCCCCCTGCCGAGTACTTCTGGCTCACAACGAAGGCGGGCGGGCAGGCAGGCTGGCAGGCAGGCAAGGAACCTCGTCTTCGTCGCTCTCTCGGCAGAGAGAAAGGCCCGAGAGAGCCAGAGCGACGCCGCAGCATCCAGCAGCAGCGCTACTAGCGGCCGCTGATCGACTCCCCGTGCCTTGGCTCGTGTGGCATGCGTGATTACGTGTGTGAGACCCACCTGCGTGGGTGTGCGTAGATGAGCCTACCTGACGGCGTCCGACACGCAGTTCGAGCTCTTCTATCTCGCACGGTATACCGTCGGTCCGCGGGGATAGTTTTTTCGACTCTCAAAGTATTTTTCTAGTTTGTTTGTTTTGACGATATTATTTTTCATTCCGAAAACGGCATAATGAAGCCGCGGTGATAAACGAGTGTCGGACGACTGGCCATTCGGAGTACTCGAAGTGGAAGTGGGTAGAATGTGCCAGACCGAACCTCCTCTTGGTGCATTGCTCCTAGGCTGGACCAGTGAACCGATCTTGTGTGAGTGATCTTGATAGAGTGGTTTCGGTAGTGCGTGTTCCGCGTTCCACTGCCTGCTCCCCAGCGGGCCCAGCTTCCTGCCCTCAATTCGTCCAGGAGGATCGAGGAGTCCCAAACAGAGACCTGGAAATGCGAGCGCGGCTCCCTGGAAGTTTCGCAAACGAAATATAGCCAGAAGGTGAGTGCCGCGCGGTCAACCCTTTCATCCGGTCGGTCCGCGCACCCCGCGTTATGCGGGATTCGTATCCAACCGATCCAACATGGCTGCCGCAATCAGCCATGATGTCTGCGGAAGCCATGTTGGCAGGTGTGTTTGTTGAGATAACCGCGGCTACACCGACGTTCCGAGAAATTCGAGATACTGAAGTTTCCGGTCAACCCGCTTCTGCTGTTCGTCTAAGACTTCCAAGGCGAAACGCCGATGCCGAGATCGCGGCTTCGATTCTTTGCCTTCCTGACCAATATCGCGATTCAATTTTGTTATGGTCGAAGAGTAGGTATAATATCGTCGACGATAAACGCCGCAGGCGTTGCGCGGTTGATTGTTATTTATCTATTTTCACAGACGACAATTATCGCGCCGCGATGATAAGACGACCGCAATTCCGTACAAAGAAGTATCCAGAACCACGATACATATACACATACACCTACTTTCAAAGGCAATAAAACCGTCGAAATATGCCCGTAAATCTTTCGTCACGGGGGCTATAATACACTTGATCGTAATCCGCGGTACGCGAATCGGCGGCACGATTAACTGGAATCTCAATTCAGCACCGCAATTGCACGATATTACCTGTTGTAATGTTATATCCGCGCGTGCAGGTATCCTCGCGATCCGAAATCGATCGCCCTCGCCTACCGCTTCCAATCGCACCGTCATGTCACCCTCAGTTTTATCTTGTCCGTTTCAGGTACCTCCCGCAGAATGCCGACCGACCTCGTCGTCTCCTCGGCGTCGGAGGACGCTGGCCGAGGTCGCGACATCCTGGGACCTTCGGCCCGGTCGGGCCCCGGCTCGTCCGGCTCGTCGTCCGGGGCCGGACCCTCGTCATCGAGGAACTTCGACCCCTCCGGTGCGCTGGCGGCGTACCACCATCACCACCACAGCCTGGTCGCCGGCCTGGGTCATCCGCACCACCGCGAGTCCTCGGCGTTCGTACCGGTCGTTCCGTCGCGTCTCCACCTGGCCCCGTACCCGGGGGAGATGCACTCCCACCTGTCGGGACCCCCGTCATCGTCGACGTCGTCGAGCGGCGAGCACGACGGTGCCGAAAACACCGCTAGGAAGTCGTCCTCGAGCTACGAAATCATGGCCATGATGGCCGACAAGCGGAAGGAACTCGCGGCGAGGGCCCTCCTCCTCCCGCCCCCGCCTCTCCTCGAACCGCCCCCCGGGTATCCCGTCTTCGCGGGCCCCTTTCCGGGGAGCTCGGCTCTCTATCCTCCCGGCGGACCCCTGGGTCATCAGCATCTCGACAGGCGGCTCCTCAGGGCGCCCGGGAGGGCCTCCAGACCGAAGAAACAGTTCATATGCAAATTCTGCAATCGGCAGTTCACCAAGTCCTACAATCTACTGATACACGAGAGAACTCACACCGACGAGAGACCCTACAGCTGCGACATATGCGGCAAGGCGTTTCGCCGGCAGGACCATCTCAGGGATCATCGGTGAGTTCAAGCGCTGCTGCGGGTGTTCGATTGTGACGCAATTCTTCTCTCGATTACGCGGGGATCAAATCAACCGTCAAGTTAATCTTATAACAAACGGTTTCGTATCGTAAGATTGCACGCGAGTTCGCTCCGTTATATTTCAACGATCAGATTCTGTTTTAGAGCTTACTTCGACTTAAAATTCGACGAAAAGTGTGCTTTTCCCTTCAAGCCTTACAACCTCGTTAGCGCGCGCTCGCAAGCCGATCACTCGATAGTCCGGGCTTACGCTGGCAGGCAAGAAATTAGGCGTAATGTACGCGTGAACGCGCACGTTGCGCGCAGCCTGCTGCGAGTAATAACCGGGTCCACTTCAAGTGTCGTTTTACAACCGGCTATCGGGGCTTAGTTTTTATCCTAGTGTACAATTACTTTCGGTGAAGTTGCGGGGGAAAGAAAATAAAATCGATATCTACAGCCTACCGAAGTTTACTTTACCTGTTTGGCGGCCGTTTAGTTGCTATGCACCGACTCGAATTAACCTTGCATGTTTTTCTCCAATTCGCAGGTACATCCACAGCAAAGAGAAGCCATTCAAATGCGGTGAGTGCGGCAAGGGTTTCTGCCAGAGCCGGACCCTCGCGGTCCACAAGATCCTTCACATGGAGGAATCGCCGCACAAGTGTCCCGTATGCGCCCGCAGTTTCAACCAGCGGAGCAATCTCAAGACTCACCTACTTACGCACACGGATCACAAGCCGTACGAGTGCACGTCCTGCGGCAAGGTGTTCCGGCGGAACTGCGACCTCAGGAGACACGCCCTGACCCACGCCGTCGGCGACGTTCCCCCCGAGGCCCTCGAGGAGGCGATGAGGGACGACGACAGCCCCGAGGAGGATTGCGGCCCCGAGCCTGGACCCTCGTCCTCGGGCTGCTCCTCCTTGCCGGGTCCCTCCTCATCCTCCTCGGCGTCGGCGTCTTCGACGGGCAACGGCGCCACTAGCTACCCCCCGCCATCGCCCCAGCCCCCGATGCAGGGCAGACCGCAGCTCCAGATACGGCGGGACCTGCTCCAGGTGAAGCCCTCGACGATGACGAGCGGCGGGGGCCTCTCAACGCTGCAAAATCCACCGCCGCCGCTTCCCCCGCCTCCGCCGTTAATCCTGACCTCTTACCGACGGCGGCTAGGCTCTCCGGGACCGTCGCGGGTCCTCCTAGAACTCCAGGAACGGGAACGGGAACGGGAGCGCGGAATCGAGAGGGAACTCGAGAGGGAACGGGAGCGCGAGAGGGAACGGGAAAGGGAACGGGAGAGGCAGAGGGAACGGGAACGGGAACGGGAGCGGGAACGCGAAGAGGAGAACCGACCCCCCAGGGCACCGACCCCGCAGCAACCGCCGCCTCCGAGACCAGCGCCAGTCAGGCAGGGATTCACAATCGCCGACATAATGCGCCGGTAGGATTTTCCTTTATGGGGTCCGGTAGGAGGTACATCGAGGACGGAACTCTCTGCAGCAGGATAATGAGAAACGGGACGCAGCGGTATGACTCCGGATAATCAACGCGCGGATATGAAATAATCAAGAATACGCGCACTTCCGATTGTTGACGATGAGAGAACTACCGAGGCTGACGAATACCGTTCTTACTACTATCTGTAGCTTGGTTTAGTCGTTCAAAGCACCGTGTCAGTGGTGAAAATACGGTGCGGTCAGCCTCAGCGAGCCCTGGAGCGATTCTGTTGGCAGGAAAAGAATTTACAGAACAATGTCACCCGTTAGGAAAAGTTCTCGACAATCCGTCAACGCAGTGGGTATAGTGTTTTGAACCTCGCAGTTTACACAGTTGGTTAGCGACAAAAGAAGAGGAAAATTATATCGAGAGTTTGTGCGCAGTATCATAATTATAATCCGTACCTATATACGTTTTTAAACGTGCCTTTCGTCGTGCAACTGCAATGGATAATCGTCCAACGGGTATATATAAGAAAAGTGTAACTTCGACGAGTTATGATAATAATAAACGAGGGAAACTGAAACTCTTTCAACCGTCCCTCTCAGAAACCAGCCATTTCTGTGTCATAAAGATAAAACATAAACTATAGCTATATAATTTGCAGGCCTATACTATTTTCGTGTAAATATAATAATGAGAAAAATAATAGTAATTTTAACAAGAGTAAGAATATTAATAACGTTAATTTCCGAAGTGATATATGTAAGAGAAGTGCTGTACACGACGACCACGCGCATTGCAGTTCGGTTCCGCAGCCTCGTTTTTCACCATATTATAACACTATGCCTTGTACGAATGCACACAGCCGAGTTGGTATCAACTCTGTGGGTCAAAGAGAAGCCGGGATAAGAAGAAGCGGGTCGATGACGTAGATGCAGGCTCGCGCTAAGAGTTCCTTCGACTCTTTGTTGCCTTGACGCTCTAACCGGAATTGGGAATGTATAAGCGACTTGTCTCGGCTCCGTGTTGTGTTTGATGCAAATTTTATGGTCACGTGGTATACCTGTGCCACCGTTACGGTGGCAACCAACAGGTGCAATACAGGTCTCCGCTTCGGAGGCTCGAGGTTACCCTACCTGCCGCCTTCCAGCCTCCCCACATGGTCCTCTCGTTCCCTGCTCCCCTGCTCACCGTTCTCCAGAGATCCTGCAGAGTCCTCCTTTCGTCTAAAAATAAATATATACATATGTATGTATATATATATATATATATATATATATATATATATATATATATATATATATATATATATATATATATGCGCCGGACCCTTCTCAACGATGGCAGAATTTTTTTTTCAACGTCAGGTTACTTGCTGGCAGAGGGGGGGGGGGGGGCTATTAACGTTCTTTGTAGCCTCTGCGAAGCACCCGCATATTGATGTCCGTTCGCAGCGCTACGCGCGACGAGATCCATATATGAAACTGGCTTTCATGTATCTATACCTCACGTTCAAAAATTACAACCATATACGTATTTTAGCTCGCGATGGCTACCTCGACTCATGACATGGCTATAGGTACGTAAATCGGCCATCTTTTCGCGTATAACTGCTTGTTGCCTAATTTGTAAGGAAAAATATTTTAGATGTTTCATATGTCACGTGTTTTTTTATGTTTTTTATTTCTACGAAAAAAACGAAGAAATTTTTCATACCATTTTACCATGTCAGCCACTCAAGTTTGATTATTAGGTTTCGATATTTCATCATCAAATAAGTGATCCAGTTTTACAAGACAAATTTATAACAACGCAAAGTCAATATATGAAATAAGATCGTAATATCATATAATTAAGTTTAAAATTTTATAGATATGCAAAATTCTGATAAGGAAATCTGCAGTTTTCAAACGAACTAAGGAGAAAGTAAATTCCGACTAGAGAGAAATTGAAAGTTAATTGTACTCATGAAATAACGTGTACAACACAGGTGAATGATTGCACTATTGCGAACACCCTGCGGGTGTACAATTGTAATGGTAAGTGTGATATAATATCGTGGTCGATAAATCGATGTCTTCCGTATAGATGGGAGTGAAAAAGTTACGGACATGCGGACTTGAATTTTCTTGTATAAAAAACCGTGCGTTACAAACGTACGCCGAACCGCGAAATCGAACTGCTCTGGTCGCCGATTATAATAGAAGTATAAAGTTACATGGGGGATATATAAGTTTTCAAACTACTGCAACAGATTATATTAGTGAAATTAAAAAAAAAAAAAAAAACAAATAGAAAGACAAAAGTAACGAAACAAAGAAGGACAAAAAACCAAGCTAGAAGTGAACGTATATTCGACCTCAAAGTTTGATACAGAAGCGTACATATACGTATAGTGATATCTACGTACAAGGGGACGAGGCGTACATTACATGGTAAATAAGAAAGAATTATAATAATTAAAAATTCTGTCACCGAGTCCCCGATTTCCTGTTATTTCTTACGACATGTGTAAGTTTATTATACGATTAAGTATGAACTATTATTATATTTTTAGATTTATTATAAAGAGCAAAAAAGTAATTAATAAAAACCTATGAAAACAAAGTAAGCAAAAAAACAAAAAAAAAAAAAAAAAACAAATGAAGTAAAATAAAGGATAAAATTGATTAAGAAAATTTGTAAATTATATATTAAGAAAGATGGAATAAATGAAAAGAAAAATCAAATAAAAAATGAAAATAAAAAAATAACGCACCGTCGAATTCTTTCACGTAACGCAACGCCGCAACGTTAAATGTGTCTATTATATACCCAGCACCGTCCGCAAGTTTTCCGTGCTGCACAATAGCTCTGTGCACAGAAACCAGATCGACGTCGTATATATTGACAAAATCGTTTTCTCTCCCCTGTAATTAATTTCAGCCGACCGTAGACGCCCTCCTGGCTGCATATACGAACTTTCTTTTTTAAACCCGTTTCATCTTATTGGATCGCACGGGCTTGGCACCGCCGGTTATTCTTCACGGTTACCAAGGGCTCCTAGGTCGGCAAAGGTACCAGTGCCACTAGGTGTACAATATCGAAGGTCTATAACTATTCGTCCGAAACAGATGATTTACCAAGATTGCCATACAGCCGTTCCGTTTATCTTTCAAGAACAGGATCGATGCAGGTTTTATTATATATATAGAACCAGTTACGGTCCATCGCTGCAACATTTTCTCCGGGCGATCCCATAAAGATTACCGGCGATGCGCGTTATTCAGGTAACCGATCCCGTTTCACGAGTGCAGCATCACCGACGCTGCATAAGACGAAAAATCCGCCGTCTCGTTTCTCCGCGTTGAACGATTCTTCAGCTGCGATAAAACTACTCGAAATACCTAGCTAATGAAAAAATACAACGCAAGATAAGGGGGCAAGGGAGAAAAAGTGATTCGGCAGATCGTTCGACCGCGTTGCCGATCCCCCTCTTCGACTTTGGCTGCAGTCACGCCGCGGTATTTGCCTTGCGAGAGGTCCACGCCGTCGACGATAGCCTACTGCACCGTTTCTAGGGAGCAGGTCGAGCTGACGATGCAGAGTGGTGCAGCGGCAGGGCGGAGGACCGAAGACCCTTCGGCGCTTGGAATGTCTTCGAAAACAGTCGAGCCCAACGGTGTTCTCCTATCCCCTTATTCCACGCCGCTTGATGCTCGATGCGACCGGGCAAACGGAGTAGCGACGGTGTAAAGTAGACGCGTCGCGTGTTCTCCGCGAGCTGATCGTCGGAAAGAGAATCGCCGTTTCACGGTCAACTTAACGATTCGATGTATGATTGTCGTTGACGTTCACACACCGCATGCGTCCGTCGTTCGAGGCTTTTGGTTTGAAACAGTAAGACGATACGAGACTTATCAAACCCAATGGCGCCTTTCGAAACCGTGGCACTGACTTTGCTGCCGTGCTGTATAAGATTTCCTTTAACCTCTAATAAATCCACGTCTCTGGAGTCTGTCTGGTTAAAATTTATGTCAGTCACGTACCCAGGTGCCGGCGGTGAACGTTCAACGTGACAACGATCACATTTCCAAAACTCTTGCCTATCCACCTACTCACCAACCGCTGTAATGTACTTTGCCTGACGGAAACGTTCGGTCATTCTCAGTATTGTATTTTTGATATACCTGCGCTCTCACACGTGATTGAGCATTCTTGCAGAATGAACCCGTGCATAGTCGTTAATCTCACCGACTTGAGGATTTTTTATTTATTGGAGAGATACCTTCACCTGTCTTGAAATAGCCGGTGGGAACGGTCGTTTTAAGGTACAAGCCTCTGATATCACGTTGTCATTTCAGTTTAAAAGTATAAAGTCAACAACTGGACTTTACGTATTGCCAAAAATTATTTGCCTCGTACGATTCCAATGAAAATTGAAGCGGGTTGAATCCAATTTGCATAGAAAATCACCGTCATTCGAAACTGAGACCATGTAAAATCACACGTTCACGGTAATTCGAAAACGAGCTTTGTAAATGATGAGTTATCGATACCAACAGTGGTTGGATTACCGTTGAACATTTTGGTATCCAAATTCTACTTGGTTACAAGGAAGAGTTACTTACAGGTGATCTATGATCGCGTTGGTACTCGTTATCGACGGATGGTCAGTCTGTTGATCCTCGATGGCACGGACCTGGCACTGCTTCCAAATACCGGCCGACGATCCACGCTATGCCCTGCTTGCCGGGCAGCCGAGTCTCTGTTCCACCGTCGGCTGTAACGTTAACACAATATTCAGTTATCCGATAACTGTTTGATGAATAGTAGACAGTACGACACCTACGCTTGGATTTTGGATCAATTTCAAAATTCGGAGAGATGAAGAAATAATTGTAGCAAATAGATTTTAGAATTTAGTAAAAGGGATGAGGTACGAAGTGTCCGACTGATTGTTTGATTCCTGCAATAAAGAACGACGCTAAATTGACTAAGAATTTACAAATGCTGCAAATCGTACGCGCAGGTGAAGAGGGCGAAATTTATGACGTAGAGAAAATTATCGCGAATACGTTTTACCGAGAAGGCAGTTAAATCAGAAACTTTCACTTAGACCAAACGATGAAATCCCAAGCCCACCGTGCTGGAGCGGCGACCCAAGAAAAGGAGGTAAGAGTGTTTACAAAAAGTGTAACGACTTCGTTTAGATCGTTGTTAAACTTGAGCATTCTCAGTAAAGACTCCCCTGCTACGGTCCCTTTGGTGCCTCATATTCGCCTTGAATTGGTTATATTGTGCGTGACTGACACGTCAAGGTACTTAACTCCAGGTAAACAACCCCTAAATCATGCGGACGCTAGACTCCACCGTCATGGCCATTGTCCGGTTCAGTCGGCATTGCTGCAAACCATTTGTTTGAAATTCTGGGTCAGTACGAATTTCGACTTCCGAAGTGCACCCGCAGTAAAGCACGTTTTATTAGATTACCAGGGCTCAATATTGGCCCCAAGACTGACGATGTACAGTTAGGTAGCAGAATGTCCGGACGAGATGTTATCTAGGTATAACCAGTAATTTCCGCTCTGCATGTATACGGCAATGCAAACAAAATCGTTATCCATAGATTGAAATCGGTCCGTCCTACCGGACACCTACTCGTGTTGTTAAATCCGCACGACTTTACTTTGGGGTTTATATCCGTGTTTAGAGTCTGATTCAGTTTTACATCTGTGCTCAACGTTACAGCTTTTGTTTTTTTTTTTTGAGGTTGCAGAGTGACTACCACATCCACATCCTCGAAATCGTAGCAGCTCGGATGAAAGTGTTCGATTTTTATCGGCGACATAAAATAAATCACTGGTGGTAATCAAGTTGAGCCGCATATTGCGAGAAGCTCATCCCTATTTCCGTTTCAGGATAGGTAGGCAGGCTGACATGTACAACGTAAGTGGACGTCGGGGTTCAGGGACGAACGAAGGATTCCTTGGCACCCGGCGACAATCGGTCTGAACGAATTATATCTAGGCCTGTAACTATCGCTGATTCTGTTGTCTTCGTGAATCTAACATTCGCATTGAAAGTAGAAAAGTACGCGGAAACGGGTGTTGGTGTGGATGACCACGATACGAAACTGTGCAACAAAGTAGCAGACCTGGAATATGTGGATGAATTGTTGACGAAAAGTACTACTCTGGTCGGAGAGCGTCGCCCGGCAAATAAGACCTGCGACTTCGCCCCTGGAGTAGACACCGAGTAAACATGGGCCGGTCCTTAATAAGGGCTGATTAAGAAGCGCCGAGTTTACAGTGTTTGCCGAACATGTTGCCCCTTCACCTCTCTGACCGTCCGTAGTAACGACGTATATGTATAGAACCGACGTGCGATACGTATGAGTCCTGAGGGGTGGCGTCGCGACGCTCGACTCCCTGGCACCTCGTGAAGAACCGAGGTTTGACCTTCAACTCAATCCGGATTGTTTTCGCCTCGAGTCATGAGGCAGGTCTGTAAAGAAGAATAGTGCGCAATGGTGGTGATGGATATCCATCGTTAGCTGTCGTGATATTATGATATTAAAAAGCATCAGAAGGGGATATCCTCACTACACTCGGTTGCTGTATTGGAAGAATGCACGAATGTGATCGCTGAAATGACGGCGTAGGGCCAGCCAGCCAAGTCACAAATCTCCGGGCAAAAGTAATTGACAAAGGATTTTGTAGATCCTGATTGGTAGGTTGTTGTTCGTTGGTTGCAGTACTGCAGGCAAGCGACCTCCGTTACAGGGTGGAAGCGCCTTCCTGGTATGAGCGAAAGATGGAAGCGCGGAGGTTCAGAGAACGACGAGGTGAGGGAGGCCAGAGGCAGAAGGCTGGTATTCCCGAAGTACTCCTCCCCCGATGAAGCCATTACCGGGACAAAGCTGCCACCAGATTGCCTTTGGCGTTCGCAGCACCGCCTCGCCCGCGCTTCGTTTGTATTCATGATTTAAATTCAATTGGCTTTTATCCGTCCGCCGGTCCCGGCCCCGTTGGCGTACCGTGTTTCTCGTGTTCCTCTCGTGCTTCCCGGGTCCCGTTTCGCCTCCCTGCCAGCCTTGCTGGTGATGAAATCCCCGAGATCACAGGACTCGGCGACGGCGGTGCGAGAAGAACGACTGAGCGCGACGACGCCCAGAGCGAGATGAAACGACCAGGCCTTCGGAGATCGATCCCACCTCACTTTCCCTCTATAACAAATCCGCCTCTCTCCCTTGCTCTTCCCTCAAATTTCGTCGTCGTCGGCGTCGTCGTCGTCGTTCGGTTATAATACTCATGATAATGCCAAACGAACGCCATCTTGTAACATTATGATTACTTAATAAAGAACCGCGAGGTTAAACAGACGTCGAATTGAGTACGTGAAGTCTTCCATTCGAAGTAAATCATCATCTACTGGAAGTGCAGTAGCGTATGCGATGACTTCGAGAAGTCTTTTCAAGTTTCCGACGTGAACGCGACCCTCGCATCGATTTGCTCCTCTCTTTGTAAAGCGAGAAAAAGGATTTCAAGCTGAGACGTAATGGCGGATGGACCGAGCGTTTGACGTTCCTGCCATTGTGTACACCACCCGATTTTCTCCGGTCCATAACAACTCCGCGTGCACCTTGAAACGTCTTTATACCTATAAGACACCGAAGGTCTGTACCGCCACGCGTCGCTGAAAGAATTTTTGACCTTAGGAATCCCGTATGACCTTGAATGGTCCTGCGGAGTGGCGCGTGGCGGTGACGGATGTCTTTAGGGCCGCGTTTCAGAGAACCTGCAGAGTCCTTGCCGCGGAGGAATCTTTGTTCCAGCTTGGCTACTCGCGATGGATTCATCTCTTCCCTTGAGATCTTCATGCGCCCGAGTCGAAGACCAGAGTCTGGGGCTCCTTCGGTTGGTCTCAAGACTACCGGGCAAGTAGTCGGACGTCTATTATGCCCCCTTGCCTGCTTCAGACTTCGCTGCTGGTGCTGGCTCGAAGCCAGTTTACGAGGCACCAAGGCTTCCATGCGCCACGCGTACAGTTTTACGAGCAACTTGAAGGTGGACCTTGTTTTCACTTCAGGGTCGACCTTCGACAATTCCTGCAATCACTTGCTCCGTGCCGCGATTGATGAGCCACGGAAAATCGGTGTGTATCCACGTCGATCCTTGGAATTTGCCATTTCCCACTCCTCTGTTACTCCCAATGATTCGTGCCGCGAATTCGTTGAATTCTCTATCCCATATTCCCAGATTTTGTATTTTAATTCGAGCAGAAGCAAGGCATCCACCGGTGATATCTATTCTGATCGAAATACCTCACGTAATTCTTATCGGGGTTCCCCAGCACTCTCTTAATTCATTCCACTGAGATCCAGAAATATCAGTGAAAACGTGGAAGGAATCTTTGCACGTATTAGATATCGCAATCGAGATCGATCTGTGAGTGATAATAGTTACAACTCACCGACCACGATTTACAAATTGTCAACGCGATTAATACCATTTCGGTAAACGATAATTGGTTTGACATCTGGTCGATGGCTCACGATTATTTAATTGTACATCGTATACGTGAGCTACGGAAAAGTGACATTCAGTAAATTCATTATGAATGACATAATATTCAGTAGGCTTCGGTATCAGGTTAATTTTCATACTTATAACTGACGACGTGTGTCAATAATGTACGAAGCAGTACGTAGAAGTTATTCGGATGATTCACGGTTTTTTCTTCCTACATGAAAATAAGCATCACCTATTAATTGCTTTTCCCAGTAGACATTGCGCGGCGGGTAAATACACGTAGATCGTATCTATTTGTACTATCACTCAGCCCGGTACTATGAGTTCGTAATTCCAACGATATTACGTCTCTTTGCTAAACGACCGTGGGGATTTACAAAGAATTTTAGAAGATAAAAAATTCAAGCCGCTTCATGGGGATTTCTGCCTCGCAGAGATTTTTGTAAAAGAAAAGGAGATTGAGAAAATACCTAGCTCGATTACCAGCACCAATCATTCCGTAACGTAGCTATACTATTTTATAAACTTGCCGGTCTGTTTTTCACGTAACATGATTATTGGTCGAGTTTTCCAGAATATCTACAGACAATTCACAGATCGGGCGAAGTGTGGGTGACGCGTAGATTTCGGACGACACTTTTTTTTATTCCGAATCTTAAAGATAAGTAATGAGCAGTCATCGATAGATCGAGCAATAGGTTATTTCAAATTCTTTGTATCGCGTGAGTGACGCATGAGTATAAGGAGCCATATACGTGATACGTGCATATGCTGACTAAATCTATCTCATTCTGAGTAAAAAAAAATACATATACTCCGGTACGACAGTAGCGAAGAAACGTTTTGGTAGGAGAAAAAAATTAAATTTAACATTACCAGATATGTTCTCCTGCAATTGCCAATGTAAAATCGATTACTCATTTCACGTTTACGCAGAATTTTGATTTGACCGATACGAGTCGTACATCGACTGCAATCGCCGTACACGTGGTCTCCACGTTTTCATTTCAAGTCGCATTTGTCAAAGAAGAATTCTAGTTGGCCTAATGAACGTCCCGACTATCGAGACACGCCATTATTAGATCCGTTCAATCCTCGGCCTATATGTATAGGTCGAAACCCCGAGGTATTGGCGGATCTAATAATGACGTGTCCTGATAGTCGGGACGTCCATTAGGCCAACTAGAATTATTGTTTGACAAATGCGACTTGAAATGAAAACTTGGAGACCACGTGTACGACGATTGCAGGTGCAAAATACTTTATCTAATATCAATTGAAGGGGGAATAAGTGGAATTGAAACAAATAATTAAAATTTAATGCGAAGAGTACATTGGCCAAATCGCCTGAAGCTGATATTAGCCATTAAAGAAAAAGAAGAAGATAGCAAATATCACGGAAGCATCATAGTTTTTGAAACTTTTGAGGCAACTCAGGAGTAAACTAAGCGTGTCTTGGCACATCCTCTTCGGGGGTAGAGTCATACGGAAGAAGAGAAAGAAGAAGAAGAATTCTAGTTGGAACTTCCTTCGTGAATTTTTTCGCACCACCCGATGAATAATAGTCTATACTCCGTTTGGTTATGTACGGTTCTATTTTCAGGAGGATATTCCTGATTGAAAGGCTTGCATCAGAGATACTTGAGCTTAAGATCGCGAATTATATAAACAAAAATATTGCTGGCGAAAATTTTCCTTTCCTCGGCTGCACGACGTACGAAAGGAAAATAAGAAATAGAAGAAATTGAAGAGAAAGAAGAGATCAGCTCGTAATTCCTTGGCGTGGGGACGGCAGCGCAAAGCGAAAGACCAAAAGGGCCGCCTCGGCCTTGGGGCCACGCGTCCGCAGCAATGGGAGGTGTTTTATGGGCCCCGTAATGGGCCCGCAATGCCGTCCCTCCGTACTCACGCGTTGCTTAGTTCAGGTTATAGCGAACCCTCGCCTATCCCGTCCAATCCGGATGGAACCAGGTATACCCAAGGGTACGCAGGCGCATTCACCATTGCCATATTCCTCAATGTCGAGGCCCTCGTGATCTATAGGCTTCAACTTTCATATTTACGACCGCACTTTGCGACCGTTTACGATGGTACAATTCCTGTTTTCAAAATTACTTATTTTAATTAAAACTGCCAGCAGCGGGTGGCTCCGAGGTCTTCGGTTTAAGCGTGCCGCCGGTTCCATTCAATCCCGAGGATCCGAGGATCGCCGTTTGCCTACGATATCCTCGGTTACTCCTTCCAGCGTCTATTCGTATCAACTGCAACTGCTATCATGTGACCAAGAAGCTCGCTGCCTCCCCGCACCATTTTACAGCTTCCGTACTAACGCCAAAAAACGATTTTCCCTCCGGAAATATGCACCTCGGCATATGTAACGGTACGAACTTACATAGGAGGAATACAGAAAATCGTGAACGAAAAAATGCACGTTCAAAAAACTAGGGCTTAGCATTAAGGGTCTTTAATGTCCGCGTGTACGAAGCGGAGGGTGAAGTGAACTGGCATGGTTCGACGTTAATTAGGCGAGATGTCGTGCAGCGTTTTTCGGTCCTTGGATCTACGTATACTCACGGCAACATCGGAAGATGCAAGCGTGGGTGGTTGAGGAGGTCTGCGGTGTGTCAATCGTCGGCTGGCCGCAAGACCACATGCGATCATGCGTCGGTGTCCGCAACCGCATGGCATGGGCAATGGGCACGCCTGCCACCAGTAACAAACTTTATGCGATTCGGAACGTTCGAAAAAAAATACCGACGATTCTTCTCTCGGTGCTCCCGCTAATGTATTCGATAAATCACACATTCTTTTCGACGAATCAACACCGCCGAACGACCGCCAGCAACTCAATTATTACTCCTTCGTGTGTGGAAGCGTATATCCGCTGGTAAGCCTCTTCATAATGGGCTCGTGTTCTAGAGGTGGTAATTAAACATAGATTTCACCAAGCATAATTCTTCTAACTCAATAACCTGTCTGGTAAATATTACAGACTGGGGAAAAATCGTGGATTCTTCCAATATGCGTATGTTGCATAGTTATTAAACCTTGTCCGCGTCGCGTGTGTAGGTGTATTTCAATTAAATAATGAAATACTACGAGATATTATTACAATGAACAAAAAGTGCATGAAAGAAGTGAATATTCATTCGGAATACGTGCACTGACCACCTGAGCAAAGATTTCACAAAATAGAAAATAAAAATCTCTTCCGACAGACATTTGTTAGCTATTTTCTACTCGCTGTTTCTTGTCCTAATTTTCAGTCTCGTCGAAAGTTGACGAGAGAAACGTATTCTCGAATTTATAGAAAAAGTCGTTTGAACCTTATCGTTGCGAATGAATCCTTCATGAAATTGCTTCAAAAAAATCCTTCATGCAATAAAAGTAATAACATCGGCATAAGGTATATCCAACGGACCGCAGGATCACCTTTCAAAGAAACATTTGCATACCGTTAATTTGACACCTGCGATAAAAATGCTCGAGAATTTAATTTTCCCGAGGTGCGTCCCGTGCCTGAAATCTATATAATTGCGAAATTGGAGAGTACGTAATCAGGGCGGCTAACCTCAATGGTAAAACGGAAGCCAGCTGATTACGGTTCCCGACGTAGTTCCGATAACCACTTGTCGACGTGCGTGACGGATTCGTGGGTGTGCTGGATCGGCGTAGCGTCACACACGCGGAAAGACGCCCCACGCCTCTCTAATGTCAACTCTGACTCGTTCGGCTTGATTCGGAGAAACGCGACTTGCACGGACATATATAACACCAAGATACTCCGGGTATTCGCGAGCCTTCAAAGCGACGGCTGTGAGGTGGTTACGGGTATAACGATATGTGCATCGATGCAGGTTTGCACAGCGATAAGATTCCTCGGGTTACGGGTGTGTATGGCGCGGCATACCCGTTCCCGCCTTATACCTACGTCCCGGCATTAACGTACCTACATACTTCTAATATGTTCACCGGTATTTCACCGTGTGTCTCCGCGTCTTGTCAATAGGGCTTAACTTGTAGCTACGGCCGGTTGCCCGCCGCTGCCTTCCCGGACTCGCCGAGCGGCGGCCCGACTGATGTGTTATAGTCTAAGGTCTCACTATCGTTTACTGCCCAGGCCCTGAGCTCCAGGTTAAACACGTACACCGTACACGGGCCGTGATACACGGACGTCTGTTGCGGCGAACGCAACGCTGTGTAACCGATTGCGAGTTTGCAAAACGAACGATCCGCGCATTCGCGGAAAGGACAAAGGAGTTGTACCTACATATCTATCTCTGGATGTATTAATACACCGCCGCAGCTGCACCGCGCGCAACATGCATCGAGTTGAGGCCGCGAGCTGCCCGGTGGTCGCCGGTTGAGTATAAACGAAGAAAAATCGCCCCGGATCCGCAGGGGCATAAATATCGATCTTTGTTCTGACGTTTTTTTCTGTCTCACGAGCGTGCGAATGCGGCATTCGAACCAAGATCGTTGAAGAAAATTGGCAAACGTTAATTCTCCCGCGTTTTCAAAGTCCGGAAACTCGTCCCGTGCGGACGGAATTTTTACAAGCTTTTCCGACTTCTACGCGGCTTTCCGCGATGCGAATGACACACGTCAAGGTGGCACGTCGGAAGTAGAACGGTTCGGACGGTCGTGCCCATCAGGGTGTCGGAGGGGGATCGAAGGGAGGGGGATAGACGAGATCAAAAGCGCCGCTATCGCACGCCACGTAAGCCGTTTTATATACGCGTCCCATCCTGTGCTCCAGTTCCATGATATATAATGTTGCTTGATATTGGATCGTATAAAATGTGTAAAGTACGAACGACTTTTTGGTCCAAGTAAAAACGTTGCATCGTGGAAGACGGAAATGAGAGGCGGAAAGGACAACGCGACATATATCTACACAACGGATTGTTTTGGCATAGAATTTTTCCGAATGATTTTAGAAAGAAGAAAACGTCACGGTTAAGACTCTTTTTATTTATAGTAACAGATTGATTCTTTTTTCTTGTATTATTCAGAATGCGAAAATATATCATTCTTTCTGTGAACCCGCGTGTGCAATAATACTCCAGGCCTCGACGAGTTACGCAACAGTATCGATTGACTGCAGAAGTCGATCGTATCGGACGATTTGTTTTGGGAATCTGGTATTGCATCTCTTCGCAGGGTGTACGAAGGGTATGTAAGCCTGGAGCGGTGTTGTGTATCGTTTTACGCTCGTTCCTCCCTCAGTGGGGTCCCTAATTAGTAAACGTCGCTGCTGCAGAGCGTTCGAAGCGCAGTGTGCACGGAGAGAAAGAGTCTATAGTAAATATCACGGATACTTAGAACGGGTCCAGAGTGTGCTGAGCGAGTAGCCGAAGAAATATAAACATCTTCGAAATCGTGACTCACGGGGAGCGAGACGGGATCGTATAATTTGTTATACGTATACGATACCGCGTCGGGTTAGCTTTGGCAAGTCGAGATGAAAGGATCGGAGTGTCAGTTGCCCCGCAGGAAGCGATAATTGTTCGACACGCATGCGGCGCTCCAGCGTATCTCGGGTGGTAAACTCGGCAAAGCATCTCCGCACCAGGGACCTTCGGGAGTATATAAAAGTGGGCCCTGTAACGCAACGGCGTGATACGAGAGCGAGGCATTCGTCACCTAGAGGCGAGTCGCGGAGCGTTAAAATAATCTAAATAACCTCCGCAGCGCCGACTCTTCAACACGCCTCGCAGACACTCAGAGACGAGGATTCCGGAATCTCGAGATCGCGTCGTGGGTGAAAACGCCGCGCGTCGAGCTGCAGGCTTCACAGGGAGGCGTAGTTCTTTATCTGTTGTGAGAGAGTGCGGCTCCCGATGCGTGGCGACTAGGCTCCGGACCCTCTAAGCTGGCACTTTGCTCTACCAGAAGCGGTACCAGCGGATCATCGTGGCCTGCAGCGGCAGAAGCGGCGGGCATCTGTTGCCCGGTTGAGACAAAGCAGATCTTGCGTCCTGCGGCGCTGCTGCGGGGACCGATGGACCCGGCCTCGCCCCTCGGGTAGCCTCCTTAAATCGGGCAATATCTCGACTCGACAGCCTTCGAGTGCCTTCTTTCACCGTTTTTCAATGTTTAGAAAACCCTGAACCTGCGCCGCTGTAGGTCTCCGACGCGGAGGAATTGGGAACATCTGTGTGGCGTGTCGCCTTTTGGGTCCCCTCGGCGATTTTCACCGTTGCATAAGGAAGATCGCTGGATCGAAAGGATCTTTGCCGAACGCGTAGGAGTAAACGATCGTACCGAATAATAAAGGATTGGCTCAATTAAAGCGGTTGCCGCAATTGATTCACGGATTACACAGATAATCCTGGTTAATCTGGCGTGACAGGGGTAATTAATGATGTATAATCGGGTGTTCGTATTGGTCGTGGAAAGATTTGTAAAAGTAGGTATAATCGATAAGAATATAGTGAGGTGTTTCTGTCACTGCTTGTATACCTGTAACCAATGTTATGCCGATGTGACGCAAATGATACGGTACCACTTAAAATAGCAATCAAATACACGGTAATTAATTTATCAGGTTTACAACCGAGTCACGCTAGAGATATACGTTAGAAACCGACGTCTGCGCGCAAGCATCGAGGAGCACCGCAAGCCTCTTTCAAGGGGTCATACCCAGTCAGGTGGTCGAAAAAAAGCGATTTATCAAGAACTTTTCATAAACAGACATTTCAATTTGTTGAAATAAAAATTTATATGCCGATTGGGGTAACATTGAACTTTATTCTGGTATTTTTTATTTGTAAAAATATTGATTTTTAAAGCTGCTACAGCCGATCTCCGGGAGCACCTCTAAAAAAAGGGGCCTTGCGGAGAGCAAGATATCTCTGGATCGGATCATCCGAAACGAAAAAAACAAAAATGATTTAGTTAATGTAAGGTATTATCTAGTCTTTGATCGAGGGAATAAGCAAAATTTTAATTTTCAACGAAACGGCGGCTTCCGGAGAAAAATATGATTTTCCATCAAAATTTTCGCCTTAATTAGTTTATAAAATGGAAAATATTCATCAGTGAGAAAAAACCTTCGATCAGGGGCTGAAAAATGTATTCATAAAGCCTGTGTCAACATTTTTTCAATATCCCGACTAGGTATGACCCCTTAAACTTGCTGATTCGTCGTAGATAACCTGTGTTTAGTTATAGGTATATTGTGTCAAGACTTAGTTGCAAACTTAGCTAGCAACCGATCTTCGGCTGCGAACACAATATTCATTTGAGGATTAACGCAAATCCGAGTAAATACGCCGCGTGTCGAATTGGTTCAAAACCCTGACACAATGTCTCTCGGATATTATATACGTACGGTTTAAAGCTTAATAACCCCACAGAGAGAAATTTAGAACGGTTAACCCAATTTTTCTTCCAGGTATACTGCAAATTTCGGGAGGAATATTCGTCAAATTGAAAAATTGTGCCAGTGGTACGCTTGACCTGCAGGTATACGAAGGAGTGGATCTTATAAAGGTCCCCTCACACCGTGGCGTGATAATTATCGCTTGGTTGTCCTTCCGCAAATTAACACCGTAACAATTGTTTACTGGATTCGATCGGGATGAAGATATATTTTTCCCGACCTTTTATGTTCACATCTTCGGATAATTTGTAGCGTAAGTGGATCTAATCGACACCTTTCTGTGTACGATCTAAACAATCTAGACTATCCTGGCGGAAAAGGCTGGCAGAAAACTGTGTGAACGACTCCTTTAAAGCCGTACTGGATCCCAATAATAATATAACTCGGCATACTGAAGCAATATTTGAAGCAGAGTCGACCCGGAGACCCTGACCGGGTAAAATGGACGGGCTGCCAGGTCGAACGGATGGGTTTTTACATCTTAATCCGCACACAGTACGTACCAACTTTATGTTTATGCGTTTATGTTTATTGTTTTTATGATTGTGCAGTAGCTGCGCGAAGCGAAACGTTAGGTGGTTGTACCTACTGAACTCGAATTCTCAATTTGACTTCCCTGTAGGTACTTTCCTTCTGCATTTTCCGCTGCAGCTGTCATAGAGATAAGGTTTCTTCCTTTCGCTTTAATTTTACCGAGGTACGTTGCCTGATATTTCGCCAAGGCTGAACGGAGAGAAGATTTTGAAATTTGTCGAAGTAATTACCGATATTTATTTGACTTGGACAAATATTACGGAACGAGTTTTTTCTTGGTATGAAAAAAAAAGTCGACCGCGGGCCGTACTTTTCCGGCTCCAACGATCTTCGCTAGAATCCAATGGAAAATATTCAAACCGAATGGTTTTTTTCACCGACAGATTCAACGAATCACTTTCTCTGCTCGTGTCCACGACAATTCTATATTTTGCAATTTCAACGAAGATCGCCACGTCTAATAATGTCCAATATTTATAAAATCGGTTACGAGAAAAACGCGAGAGGAAAAAGTTAAGAGTTTCGAAGAAGCTTACCTGAGCGTTGTAAAAAAAAATAACATTCCAAAATCCCTCCGCATGCAAATCCCTTCAGTTTTATGGATACAGCATAAATACACCCTTTTAGCCTTGTGTCCTCTTGAGGAACAACAACGGCGCACACCTTCTCTTTGGAAGGGTATAATCAGCATGCAGAAGCAGCCGAGGAGACTGCAGTAAAGAAATATGCATTGAAGTTCCAGCGCGAGGCTTGTGCCAGTTGATTTTCCGCAGTCGGGTCGATTGGCCGACGTCAGTTTTCTCTTTTTTCGTAATTAGAAAGAAGAAAGAGAGAGAGAGAGAAAAAAAAAATTAAAAAAACACCGCCACGATACAAAACGTCAGGATGTCCGCGTTTGCCCGTAAAGCAAATTTGACTTTGGTACAGGTAAATTCGAAACCGGGGAAGTATTTCTTTCCTGCGAGGGTCTCGCGTGCCGACTTTACTGCACGCACGTTCATGGCCACGACTGTCATAATATTGGAACCATCAATATTTGACGTGCAAATAATCGCGTCACCTTTCGCTCGCCCAGCTAGAAGTCAGGAAACCCCCGACCTTCGCCCGGCATCCGGCCTGCAAAACTCAACAGCGACGGCCCAGATTCACGATTCCAAAAACATCACCAATTTTCGCACGAGTCAAGAAGCGAAGCGTACAAGAACGCAGAAAACTCGGCCGCCCTGATCGTGTGCAGGAACCCTTCGAAAATGAAAGATTTTTAAAAAGTCTGCAGCGGAATCTCGCGCCCACACGAAAAGCACTTGGAAGGGTAGTGGAATGTAATTTACGAACCTCGTCAAGTGGATAACGGAGACGACCAGTCTAGCTGACCATGTTTTCTCCAACATATGCCGATCTTCTCAGGTTCTCGCGATGCCCGGGTGATTAGTGTCAAAATGGTTACTTGCCAGACGAACTGCCGATGGTCGCATAACACCACCCCGTCACGTTTCAAGAGTTGAATATTCTTGAGTGGTTTATACCATCCTCTGAGCTGTTGCTCTGCGTAGCTCGCTTGTAATATGCATGTATATAATACGTGTCCGTGTATCCGTGCGTAGTCTGTTTTGCTAGCGTCTCACACCAGCTTCCAATAAATGTCTTGATATTTACCCTAGCGAACACTTTCACGTCATGACAAATTTCCAAACAAGTACATAACCGACGCTTCAATATATTATACATACACCTTTCAGCCCTGGCTATATACGGCAAGATATTCGACACACGACACTCAAGAAAGTATTGCTTCTACGAAAATGAGACTGAGAAGCTCTTTCCCTCTTTAGAAACAAAGTGCCTGTCTTTTTTTTCTAAACACTGTAAGCGTATCTATCCTTTGCACTGGAACGAACATTCGAACAGTCGCAGACCGTTTTTCGCCTTTAATGAACTTTTTCATTGCGAAGAAAAAAACATTTATCCAGCGACAATTATGTCACTAGAGCCAAAGTCTTGTTCTCTGCTTCCGAGCTAGAGTTGGGCTATTAAAATATTACAATTTTGCGAGGATTTCCCGCTAGCTGGGAAATCGAAGGGCAGATTTTGAGGGGTGAAATACGGAGCGGTATCTGTAAGGGCGTATTTTGCGAGGGGGTGTACCGGGCTGATGGAGCTTGAAACTGAATTATCCTGCCTCCGCCTCTGCCTGAGGCGATCCGGGTTCGTCCGGATGCGCGAGTCGTCTTATCGCAGCATCTGTAATCACCGCTCGTCTTTCAAACGCCAAATATTGTCGTCAAAGTATTAACCCGGGGCCGGGAACCCGAGGACGAACCCTTTGTATTTATACACTTTCCGACGCTGATTATTTTTATTTTTCCCCCTTTCCCAGGCGGCACGAATAGCGGCGGTTCAGATGAATCTCCTACAGACTTTACAAAGGAAGTATGCATGTACTTATTATCGGAAGAGAAACACTCGAAAAAAATTCATTCACAAAACGATAAATAAAACAGCGATATTCATGAATATAATGATTATCCGTAGATCGACTCAAGTGCAATTCGGAGTACGAGGCGCGATGATTAGGTGATCGATATGATATTTTATCAGGCGCTTAGCGGCGACATCTCGACGTTTTTTTTTTTTCTTTCTCAAAGACATAGATGAATCAGATATGAATAATCTGAAATAAATTTGAAATTTTCAACGATATTGAACCGGCTATCATCCAGAAGCGTGCTGAATAGGCTCATCAGTTTCATCTGAGTTTATTGAAGAAATTAACCCGCATGCGATTTCGCCAATCGAAATCTGATCAAATTTTAAAAGATGGTAGTCAGCTAATCGTCGCAATTGTACAGATTCGAACCCGATATTTGATCCTTCATCATTCGGCACCAGCTGATTTTCTTGGATAACAAGTTTTATCAACAACTATACTTTACGTTAATCGACCTGTTATTACTAACTGAAGGTATAATTCGAAAAGAATACCTGCAATGAGCTTGCAGCATTGCTTTATAGGTACATAAATCTATCCACGCGATACGGGCACACAGTTTTCTATCGAAACACGGCGTAATATTCGAGTACGAAGAAACCAAGGAGACATTTCGGGCAACTTGCCATTTTGTCAAAACTTCCCGACAAGTTCATCGAGCGTCGAATCGGCTCGTAGAGCACGTTTCGAAAGCTAAACGTCACGCAACGCTGCTACGCTACAGCCGAGAAGGTGACGTGCTGTCTGTTCGGTCGTAAATTGATAAGAGGTCCACTCTACCGTTTTATACACGTACAAAGTATACGCGGAGCGATAATCACGCCGTGCAACTCCACGCAGGCCGCTCATACAGAGCGTATAACCCACGACTGCCATCTACATATTAGGTACGTCTGTTCATGCCTCGTTGGATATAACTGGACATAAAACGTACTGCCGTAAGCGCTTACGAACGCGATTAGCTGCCGTGATAATTCGGCGTCTATTAGGTATACATTGTAATTTTACCGGTTGCCGTTTATACGCCGGAATTATATACTAAAAAACGATCGGGGTGACGGGGGAGGGATAAATCATTATTATGCTTGCGGTGCAATATCGCGCGAACCGCGGACAAACATTATTATTGTTCCCGCACAGTCTGACTCGTCGAATTGTTTTGTTTTTCGGTAGCTCCTGGTCGGAGATGAAGTGACGACTGTTCTTGTTGCGGAGGTGGCGAGAAATTATAAAGGATCGTGTTGCGCGAAGGAGAAGAATGAGATGCACGCATAATATCTATCACGCTGAGCAAGGTCGTTGGAGTATTGTTAGATTAGAGTCCCGACGTCATGCAGCGGGGGTCTAAAAAGCTTGTTGGTAAAGCGAGGGGGAAAAAATAACAAGAAAAAAATATGGAACGAAGAGAGGAAAAGAGACCAAGAAAAAGGAAACAATCTCACGCTCCGATTAGACCGATCGAAATCGGATTTTTTCCCCCGTGTTTTTCCTCATTAATTTGTCGCTGATCTGTGTAATTAATTACGATCGTTTTACAGCTGGCGCTGTATCGCAGAGCCGGGTCTCTGCACGTAGGTTGTTCAATAACAATTTACACGCGCCAGCCCGACAGATCTCTCGCTAGGATCTGTAGATATATGTATAACTAATAAATCGATCAAGCGTCCAGCAGACGCTAATTTGTATGTTACTCGGTTGAAGAGTCGCTCTCGCCGTATCGCCTCGCTACCGTGCGCGATTAACGCTTTGACTACAATTCTAGCATATTTGCTACAATGACGAAACAGCTGTTTCTCGAAATATCTTCTTCGATTTCGATTTGAAAAATCCTGAAATAATTTGAAAAATAATAACGCACTCTAAAGTAAGTTTTCACTGAATAATTTCATTTGAAAAACTTTATATTTAGGCATGAAAATTGAAAAACTCTATTTTTAAAAAGTGTAATGTTTCAGACATTTTGATCGAGACAAATTTAAAGCGGTTGAGACAAATGATTTTTTTCAACGGGAAAGAGGCTTGGCAGTGAAAGGGTTAATCGATTGATCGGTATCGTTCGACTAGGCGGAAACCCGATGCAGGCCTGGATAATCGGTGGTTGATTTTATTTACGTCCCTGGTTATGCTTTGTGAAAAACTCGTACTGCCGTGCTTCTAATTGTAAATAGATTACACCTCGAACGTTGGATCTGGATCCACCGTGTTTATGTACCTATACACATCCTATACACAAAAGTCCTATGTGTAATATAATGTGTACATAAGTACCTGGACAGTAGACGGGGAAAAAGGACCTTGGAATCTTCGACTTTCTCAGTGTTCTTCGCGATAATATTTATAGATAAGCCACGCGACACGCGGTCGAACGATATTCGTATTTATACTTTTGTACTATACCTATAATGTGTATATTCCAAAACTGAGGTGTTTTTATTTTTTCATTGGTGGGTATTACAATAAGCATGTGAGCATTGGATATACATATGTGAAGGTTGTGTTATTATTTCGATTTTCCAACAATTTTAAACGAAGCGCCCTATATTTCTCGTTTCTTTTTTTATTCAATTGAGATATAATAGTTATACGTATACCTGCGTTATACATTATACGCATGTCAAAGTATAATGAAAATACTTCAGAAAACGAGGACGAACGATTGAAAATTTCACCTTCATTCCGTAGATCGATACGTGACGTTGGAAATTCTGTACAACAACTTATTACTCTGATCAATCAACGATAAAATGATTGTAGTTTTTAGAATCGATACGGTTTTATGGATTGACTGATATTGTATGCTGCTTTTCGAGCTATCGAAAAGATTGCATCTTCTAAAACAATCGTGTTCTTTTGGAAAAAGTACGAATCAAATCGAGGATAATGCGCTATCTGTTTCATATACGTATAGTTTATATTATATTAGTCTCGATTTCCAGAAAATAAATGTAGAATCGATTTTTCCTGTACACTCACCAATTTCACTTACAAAATTAGGGATCGATACCTATTTTACACGAAGCTCCCGACTTTTACAGCTCATCGCGCGTATAAAATAAAAACTCACAACGGGATGAATACGGTATATAGACGTACATTAGGACATGTGTAACCATACCAGACTCATTATAATCAGCATTCAGTCTGAAGCGAGCCGTGAGGGAGTTTCTCTGATTACGAAGTGCTACCAGCCGACCCCTCTGCATCCTCGAGTAGGTATGCGCGTTATCGGCATATATATATGAATATATATATATATATGTATATATACCTACCTATCGGAGAAGCAGCGAGCGGCGAGCTTTTTAGTTTCGAGAAAAAAAAAAAATTAAAAGAATGAGAGAGAAAGAGTGGAACTGCGCGGGGGAGGGAAGGAGTGGAGAAATAATTGATAGAGGAGAAAGGGAGGAAAAAAAGTAAATCAAGAAACCAGAACTCACTGGCGCTTCTGCCACGCCGTCGTTATCATTGTTTATGGATATCCACCGAGTGTATATGCTTCGTAATGAGAGTAGGTACTGTGAAGTGCCGCTGGTATAATTACAGGGCGAGAGGTGGTGTTTTTTCGACTGCAAGGTACTTATCTGGCTAACTGTCTGTCTATCTGCCCCCCTGCTAACCATCCGAGCGGTGGCTTTTTGATCCATTTTCTACCCCGATCTTACCGTCTGCATCCCTCTGGTAGATTCTTGTTCCGCGGGTGTCATTATAGGTACAGCTTCTATTATACAGCTGATTTAAAAAGCAAATATACGCTTTCCTTTTCTTCCGTCCTTCACCTAGCTCCGATTGTGAAGCACTCGCGTGATTCCACTGCATCTGTAGGGTACAACGTTACCTATAAGTAGAGTGTAAAGCGTATCCTCACACGACGATCATTATCACTGCTTCCATATGATAAACGGATTACTTTATATACATGTCTCTAAATAGAATTACGGATACAGCATACATCGTCCGTTCGATTAGATAATATAATATAATAGTCGGCAGTAGCCAGTCAATAAAGGTAGAAATCCACAATCGTGAAATCAAATTCGAATTTTCCCTCTCTCAGGCCCAAAAGAAAATAATAAATAAATCGATTCCGCTGCGCGGTTGTACGATATTAACTTCGAACAAATATCCAAGTGACTGTATTCCGCGCACCGATAACTGCAGCGATTCATGATTTAGAATTTAAAAAGAAAAAAAAAATAAATGATTATCTCTGTCTTCACAGGCTGCAGCATAAAAGATTGACATTATATACTGACTCCAGGGTAGATAATAGCTGCGGTAATAATCGGCGAAGATCAGTAAATACCGTGGTCGTCAGCCGCACATATTATTATACACATATACATGTACATGATATGTGTGCATTATATATTCAGCGACGCAGGACGTTCCCGGCGGGTCGCCATGTTGGTTTTACGTACGATAAGTATATATAGGCGTCGAGACGCGCGTCCGACGACCTCTGGACCAGCGAGTACCGTCGGGAGAGCGTATCGACGACGAGCGTGTATCTGTGACGTCTTTCGCTTCGGATGGACGTTAATACCGTCAGGGGTAGCATCGCGGCGCCCCCGATCGTCGGTCGGAAGCCCCGCCCCTGTGGAAGCCGTGCGCCAACGGGAGTATGACTTCCCAACCGGGAGGCCCGCCTACCGGAGACAGTGAGGTACCCGGCTATCCCCGAACCACCGACTCAGTATCACTCCAAGTCTCGAGCGTGGCACGCGTGTAGTTACAGAAGGTCGAGACTGCGTGTTGGCATTTTTCAGCGACGATCTATAGAATAAAATCTACCGTGACAGCCGAGGTTCTGCGCAGAGTGTGTTTTTGACGTTTCGCGACCCCCTTCTCGCGGGATCGTCGGGATATTTTCGAAGAAGAACGGGAAAAAAAAAGAGATATCGAAAGAGTGTCTAACAGTGAGGCGACGAGAGTCAGGATAATCCGTTCACTCCTGCGACCGCGTCCCGCCAGCCGATGGAGCTGACGGACACCAAGATGGAGCCGCTAACGCCACCCCACACGCCCCCGTCTTCGGGGGGGGCCGATCACCACCGGGGCTCGCCGCCGCAGTGGTTCCGCTCGCCTCAGCAGTTCCACCAGCACCCGCAGCAGCCTTCCGGGTACCACGCGGCCTTCCTCGACCACTGGCTCAGGGGTGCCGCCCTCCTCGCGGCCAGGGGATGCTGCCCCCAGCCGGTTTCGCACCCACACCCCCATCCCTACGCGCATTCTCACCCGCATCCCCATCAGCATCCGAATCCGCACGTGCAGTCGTCGGGCCACGCGAGGCATCCGGGACTTCCGGTTCCGCCCCCGGTGTCCTTCATGACACGAAGATCGCCCGGACAGCGGCCCAAGAAACAATTCATCTGTAAGTTCTGCAACAGACAGTTCACAAAGAGCTACAACCTACTGATACACGAGAGGACTCACACCGACGAACGTCCCTACAGCTGTGATATTTGCGGGAAGGCCTTCAGGAGGCAGGATCACCTCCGAGATCATCGGTAGGTATTTTATGTTTCGCATTTCACACGCGTATCTTCGTGAAGTCGCGTTGACGAAACGGCGGGTTACTTTTCCTTTTTTGCTTGCCAGGCGTGATCGCGACGATTATTTTGTTTTTTTTTGTCTATGATCGAGGTTTGACGTAGCTATAGGTACGCGAGTGTTCGTATCTGTACGATACGTGAGAGCAGTTCGCGAGTACCGAGGCTTCAATAATTAAAATCGATAAGCGTGTATAATCCTGCGTTGACGGTGTTAGAAGAGCGTGATCAAAACTGTCGTAAAATCGATCGTCGATACCCTAAAAGAGCCTTATAACTACAGCCGAGCACGCTGCCAGCGTTCGAGTCCCATGACACCCGATCTCGTTTCATTTCCAACGTACACGTAATAACGATATAACGCACGTGAAACGTACCGAAACGTAAGAGTGCGCGTTGTATCGATGCCGATCGATTTGACGACACGGCGTGTAACCAACCCATAAGCCGCGATCATTTTTAATCGTTGAACATTCTTCGTAGTGTACTTATTTTTTTTTTCTTCTTTTTCCCAAAATTTTCTAAACGCAGGTACATCCACAGTAAAGAGAAGCCATTCAAGTGCGGCGAGTGCGGAAAGGGATTCTGCCAGAGCAGGACCCTCGCCGTTCACAAAATCCTTCACATGGAAGAATCGCCCCACAAGTGTCCCGTATGCTCTCGCAGCTTTAACCAGAGGAGCAATCTGAAGACCCACCTGCTCACTCACACGGACGTCCCTCAGGACCTCAGAGTCGAGCCCCAAACCGTCCCAGTTCTTCCTGTAAATGCAACCACGCCGGTCATCAGGCACGCCACTCAACGCGAGAGGATCACGAACGGTCTTGAGGTCAACCAGACGACGACGACGACGAAGGCAACGACAATGTCGACGACGTCGACGTCGGCGTCGCCGACTAGGCCAAAGCTAGGATTCAGTATAGAGGATATCATGAGACGCTAGGTCCTTTATAGGACACGCCGAGTTTCCTATCACAGTATTAACTAATCATTATGTACGTTTAGTTTTACTGTTAAGTCTGATATAGGATACACATATATATATATATGTATGTATATATTACATACGTATATACTTCGACATTGCGTTACCCGTGTGCTATTTTAGCTGCAGTCAGGTCCGTGTTTCCATTTTTCAACATTTTTTATAATTTTTTTTTTTTTTTTTCCAACTCGCATTGTTTTTGTGCAACGAATCAAGGGACGAGCTTCATAAAACGGTTTACAAATTGGCACATTTTTTTATACCGTCTTCCAGAGTTCAAATCCAGTTCTTTTATTTATTGTTTCTCTTTTTTTCCTTTTTCTCATACGTATTAATATACACATTTCGTATATAGCCGATTTAATAACGGATCGTTAGGAAATTTTGGCACTCAACGATTTCGTAAACAATGTTCGGGTATATATCATTTAGCAAGTATACCGGGTAATTCCATGTTTGTACCTTTTTCGTAGACGTTAATGAGGCAAAATATTGTGGTACCGCCTCGCATAATGTTATACCGGGTACATCAAGGGACCACGTTGTTGTGTAGTACAAAGTGAGATAGAAATAGAGGGAGATGAGGGCGAAAGAAAAACAACGACAACGATGGATCCCGGTGAAGCTACGAAGAAAAAATAAAAATCAGACCGAGGGAGACTCGAGTAAATGCGTAAAAGCAAACTTTTTTTTTCATTCCTTCTCATTTTCGGTGTGTGTTATTTTCCCATTTTTTTTCTTTTTCATATTTCTTTTTCTTTCTTTGGTTTTCCGCAAATTGTATATACATAGAAAACTGACCTTTATCGTATTGTCGTTGTTTGGCTTTGGCGAAGTGTCTAAAACTAAAAACAAAAAAAAAAACACAACACACACCCATTTTGAGAAGGTGTGAAATATACGTTACACGCGTTGCACAGTTTAACGTTATGCAAAAGGATATAACGTATGAATCTCGCGCGAGGAGAACAGCGATGGGAAGGGGGAAATGCAATAGAAAGAAAAGAGAGATATCGTTTCACGGGGTGAAAAATGAGTCGCACCCCGTACAAGCTGTTGCCGGTATAAGTCAGTCGGTAAGTCAGTCAAGTTCTCTTATACGGCGTTGGGCCTCACTACCATATATCCTGGAAATAGTTGCCCGCGGCCCAACGTACTTACATTCATCGGTGTCCCTTCGCCTCGGGTTTGTCGTCCCGGTTGGTATATGTATGAATACATGCACGTGTGTATGCGTGTACGCCTGTACGAAGCACGTACCTATGTACCTCGGAATATCGCGTCTTCTCGGGTACCAAACTGCGGCGGGTGAGTCGAGGGGCCGTTCGGGGCCCGGACCACCCGCACGCCCGATCTCTACATAAGTCCCAGCGCGTTTCACCTTGGCGTGCACCACTGCGTCGTGTCATCTGTCCCTCCAACTTTTACCATACTAATTTAAGATGGACGCGGCCCGGGAGTATAGACCTTATCCCGCGTATAGTTATAAATCGTCCTTAATACCTGTTTCCTCACCCACCCCTTATCTCAGTGTTATATTATATGGCAATATATATATGTATGCGCGTGTGCCTTTATGCATATATACAAATACGTATATACACACACACACACACGTGTATGCATGTATATATATATAGTAACTATAAGTTTATAAGTACTTAAATGTATAGATATATGTATATGTATATATGATATATACGTGCACAAAAGCGTATGTGCAACTGTACTTTCTGTGTGGCTCTCGACCTGTGTCACCGAATCTATGGTGCGATACGTTTGCTGCATTGTATAGGCATTATGTATTAAAAAAAACAAAAAAAGAACAAATTTAATGTTACCATCCTATAGATATACTTAAATACCAAAACATCGCCCTAGTCGACTGTAATAAAGATTTGTTGTTATTGCTAGAAATAGACGGAAATTAAATCAATAAAAATTTTGTTCATCCTTTTTCCTGTACATAATATACTCTTGTTTAAATAATCTTCATTCACAAGTTCTTACGTTTTCCACTCAACCATTCTCTCCGAAGGTACACCACCACGGTATCCTGTATTGTAATTCGATTCCAACGCGTGTATTCTCGTGGTCTAATCTTTCGGGATGAAAATAGAAGATAGGGGAATGAGTATCGAACGTATTTTCTTGTTCTTTCCCTCCAAGGAAAAAAGTAACGAAGTGAAAAGAATAAAAAAAAAAAATTATTCGAGCATGAAGTTCGATATATTACCGTTAAAAGGTAGTGCAGGTACCGTTATCCGCTATCTTTCTTCCCACATTATTTTGTTCCCGTAACCGCTGCTCGAGATGCAGCGCGGCGGACTGACTGGGCCCAAGGTGGATACGTATGTAAACGCGTTCATTCACGGACAGGATGCATCCCCGCGCATCTTGAAGGCGGGGAAGGACGTTCAATGGGTTTGACGTAGGTGCGGCATGCCGAGAAATTCGGTCGTTTATAGGTATCTCACTTGCAGCGTCCACACAGCGGACATTCTTAACGCCGGCTAAGCCTGTCTATGGCTCGCTACGGTTCCTAGGATATGTACAGCTTCGGCTATTGTATCGCCGGTCACAATGGCCCGCAGTTAACCTGTTTGTAGGGCAGTTCGCGCTGTTTGACTTTAATTAATACCCTTACTCCGACAATAAAAGAACCCCGAGTAATGAATAAAGCGAACAAACATCGGCTGCGCGGCACTCTGCTTTTATTGTTGAGCAAACCGAAGCTTTCTCGAAACCGTTCCTGTTATTTCTAGTCCTGCTAGAAATAAATACGGTCGCGATCCGTTCGGTGGTTATACGGATGGAATAGTTAGTTCTTATGATTAATCCCCGTTCAGCAGACTAGAAAGTAAGAAACACGGATCGTACAATTGGTTTAAAACCGCTTTGGAAACATTAGCATAGAGAATTTCACGTACCTCTACTTTCAATTATTTATGGTACGGTAGGTATCTTATGTAAATACCTAATAAAGGCAACGAAATAGAAAGGGATTAGGTAAATCGTGTAATTAGTAATCAAGGCGGAAGCTAATCACGCGTCTTATTCGGACGGCATATCGATCGAGATATATATTTGACCAGTGATCGTTGTTTAACGAAGTTTATGTTCGCCGCTGGCTATGGGTAAAAATCTACGAGAATCATCTGCTCATTTCGCAAATAATTTCCGTAGCCCGTGAAAAATATTTCATAATTAATGGTTCACTTTTATGATCGATTTGAGGCAAGATATATTTCACAGCAATTGTCTAGTACTACGGCAAATAATTTATACGTAGAGAATGACGAAGCTCCAACAATTTATTACTCCCAGGTATAATCCTTATTGTCTGTACCTTACACCTTATACGTACCTATATATTATTCGTCATTCTCTTGCAATTGCAATTACTGTCTACCAGTATAATAATTAGCTTTCTATTCTATAACATGCGTCATATCCTTCATCCCGAGAACAAATGTCTTCACGTTTTATGACGATTATAAACAGTTACTGACTTTTGTGCAATATATTCTATCGGACAGACTTGAACGATAAACGATCATCCAACTGGATTGGCATTCAACCGATGGGCACTGCAAGTTTCAAAACAGCCCAAGTTAATGATCATTATACAACGACTTGAGGCCGTCCCCTGTTCAATCGTCGGTGAAAAAAGTTGCGTATTATTTCGAGACATATGTGTACGGTAATTGGAACGATATTGTAACAATTTATTTTCAATTTACAATTTGAAAAAATAAATCTCACATTAACGGCAAGCTACTCTCGTTTGACTAGTTACAGAAAAATGAAAAGAAAAATCAATAAATAAATAAAAACGAAGAAAACAAATCGAACGCTCCAGAATGGTTCAAAGAGTTCGGCATCTATAAATTTGCATACCTATCCATAGTCCGATATTACCTCAACTCGATTAACTTGTACAATTCTTGCATCCTCAAGTTTTCCAACCGCTATTAGAAAGTCGGCTGATCGCTCTTGGCGGCAAGTATTAGCGCTAAATACGCTCCTTGATTATTATTCATGGTTGTCAAGCGATTTGGATAGAATTAAATGAAATTCGCGTAAACTGCGTGAATTTATTGACACTGACGACGGGGTGTCGGTATCCACGACTCGAGAGGCCCGTCCCGTATACTTTTGCCAATACAGCCGGAGGGTTAATTGGAACGCAAGAAGCGTTCGTATAGTTTATTTTCCAAACGGAAAGGATACCTATTTCGCGGGCCTAGATCCCCCGCTGGGCACCAGGTAGCCGAGTCTGCCGGTATCGCCTCCTTCGGGTTCCCGCTTCCATGAAGCCTCGAGGAACGGTTTAATTACAATAATCAGCACGACTCGGTTCCTGGTATATAGGCCCTCCGCTGATGACTCCCTTCGGGATTGGGAAGGCCGAGGTAATCGCTTCCTAAATCAGCGCGCGGGAGCGAGGACAGTCTGAGGCCCCGAAAGTGGGCCCGGAATAAATCGAGGGACTCGGTTGAGTGCATTTCGCGAAAATAAAATCTAAATAACTAGGAGAGAGGGAGAGAGAGAGAGAAAGTTAAAACACGCTGTATACATATACAGTGTACGTAATGTAGCTGTATCAACGCTGGATCGGATCGGATCGGATCGGATCATTCGCATATTTTATGCACGCATACGCTGCGGCGGGATAATTTAAACAGGCCTGGGCTGGAGATTATTTCTTCGAGTGAGAAGGAATAAAGGAGGTATGCGTAATAAGGGTAGATCAGTGCGCACGGTTTGGCCGCACATTAATTACGGTGCGAAGGAGGAGAGGTCGCCTCCTTATCTCCTTGCCTTTTACGGTGTATATAAAAAAAAACAAAGGACCGCAGGTGAGGGTAGATATTTCTCCGTGGATCCCCGCATTCGGTAATCTTCTGTACGGAAGATGGGTGAAAATCTATTCGTGGAAATTCCGTTGGAATGCAAAATGACAATCCATCCGCAGGCATGGGCCGGCGTTCGCTCATTTCGCCAGGTGAAAAATTCGTCAGTTTCACACGGAGCCGATGGATCGTCGTCGGGTTCCTCGGACGATGACGCGGGGTCGCCGCGTGCGTGTTCTCCGGGGGCACATACCAGCCCTGGGGCAACGACCAGGTCATAATGCGCCGGCATTCTACCCGCTGACGAGTGTGAAATATGGATTAATGAGCCACGAATGGAGAACAATGCGCCGCGGAAAGAGGTTGCGTATTTTAGGACGAAAAAAGGGCGAGGTATTAGAAAAGGAAAAATGCTGCTCAAAAAAATACGGAATGACCGGTCTCTCGGCTAATTGCGGTCGAAAGCCAGGAAGCGTACTCGAGCGAACGATCAATTAAAGTCATCCTCGGCTAGAAGCTCGGGCTACGACGTCAGCATCCCACCTTGGCATTTATATGATCGGTGTACAAACCTTGAGACGTGTTGGCTGAAATCATTATAAATCTTCGCTGGATATCAGTGTGTCACACCTACCGTATCATTTGTGTGTGGGTTGTATTACACGTGCGATTAAATTAAAACCCAATGCAGTTCTGCACCGCAGCTTGCGCGTTAAACTTATTCGAGCTGAAATTTAGTAACCAATTAGTTCGATTCTGCGCTTTGGTTAGCTAATTGCTACAGTGTTTCAATTGTGAATGCTGAATTTATGCTGACAGAGCACTCTGCTGTACATATTTTAGGATCTTTTTCATCCTGACCGAGCGATGCGATTCTTCCGTACGAGTCTACTGCAAGTTTTACGGTACAACAAAGTACGTGTATAGTCGGAGAATCCCATTGCGCGAGGTAGTGAAAGGCAAATCGAACGTCTTTGAACGACAATTCATCGAAAAGAAACTCATGAATAGATTAATTTATTCAAGTCATGAGAGTCTCGCCAAATACCAAACTATAAATATGAATTTAATTTTGAGCTGCTATGATACAGATCTTCAATATTCGTTTCGCTTAGCTTGAGCGCTACATCGAAAATTGCTTTGTTGTTAAGATTAGCTAAAATTCGACTGTCGGTTGTCATTTATTTTATTACGAAATAGCCGTATGCATTGAGTATTAAATTATTATATTCGAAATCAATGCTTAATTTCAAATCGCTTCAAAATTTTCATCAATAGAGTATTTGGTAGATTGGCTCGATTTCATTCGGCGCGACGGTAGCTCACCTAACTCGGAAGACTATTTTCTACAAATCCACTAAACCGATTATTTCGAGCAGTCAATTCAACACAGTCATTTGTTGTTCGTAATCAATATCGCTCAAATACGTTGTAAGATCAAATATTTAACGCTGCCAACGTAATATAAAAAAACTATTTCAATAAATTTGTCGATAAAAGTCTTCCGAATGGAATAAGCCATTGTAAAGTGAAATCGAACGTATTTACTATGTAGAGTTTTAACTATTCTGTAGCGATTCAAAGTGCAGCGTGAATATTTTAATCCTGTTACATTCACTGCTTGGTAAATTCTATACGATACCCAATTATTACTTCGGCGTTGTTTTGATCTCGACATTTCTAAAGACGTTCGGTTAACCCAGCTTCGACTTCTGACTTATTGACTTCAGTCTTTACCTACCACATCTCAGGCGTATTGTCACCGTCTTGCCGACTTTCTGCCAACTCTAAGCGAAACTGATCATCTGCCGACACAACGTCGGCTTCCATTGGTCAAACATTAGTCAAAATTTCGACAAGTGTGCCACCTGGGAAAGTAAATAAACAGTATAACCGATTATTGTCGAGCCGCATCGATACCAGCAACTCGGTTCTCCCGCCCCTTTCACCGATGCGATTGTGGTTCGCCGTTTGTGGAATGTCGTGAACCCTTTCGGCGTGGCCCTTGGTCGATCCTCGGCCCACCTCAACCTTATCCCCGAGCGTTAACCACAGAGGAGAGTGCACAGGAAAGGCGCATCGAGGAGGTTTCGGGTAGCGGGGGGAAAGCGTCGTGGCATCGATGCTCTATGCGGTCCTACCCTCTTATTAGGGCGTGCGTTTTATCTAAGGGTCACCGGGCCGCGGCGACCTCGACTCCGCGTCCAACGCCGACGAGGAGGTCGAATTCCAGGAGTTCGTGGCCATCAGCCCGCAGAAGCATGCGCTCGAGAGGAACCCCCCGAATCCTCGGGAAACGAAGTGGCGGCGCCAATCCACGTCAGATTTCTGTCCGCCCCTAAAACAAACCCACCGCTCCCCCCCCCTCCTCCACCCCCGTAGGAGCCCGGAGCCTCTATTCCTCCCAGGCTCAATGCCGCATCGAGCGCACCCGACTTGACATGACTTCCTCTCCCGTAGCTCGATCGTTCCCCCGGGGAAAGTCGAGCGATTACCCGGGGATACCGGCCGCCGGGAGTCACCCCCGACATCACGCTAATTAATTATTTAATCAACCGACTCCGTCTTGTGAAAGCTTGCATTTTTTTGCTACCGCAGCCGCCGAACTTGCACTCGAGGTTATTTATTTTTCATTTGCGACGAGCGCATTACCCCGACGATAGTTAGACAGGCGATTTATATCCTCTCGTCAGGAATACGGAATGCAACTCTCCGTACCTTGGGAAAAACGTGATGTGTTTGCCAAATTTTCTTGCTTACTATGTAATTGGCGATTTCGTACCCTCCCTTTCTGAATTAGCCATTTCAATTGAATTATATCTGACAACTTGTAGAAACATAGTGAGAATGTGACTATTTCAAGAGGTAATGAAACCACATCAAGGAAGTACCGACGACTAATGAGATTGTTAATTACTCAGGGTGTGCTGCGAATTTTAGTCACAAAATAAGAGCTAGTTGATATTATCAGTCGTTGGAAACTATTCCGCGGTCTGTTACCACAGCTTTACCTATAAAGCAAGCTGCTCGTACACCAATAACGTGCGCCAAAATAAAATAGTATCACGTTTAGGCCTGCGTATGCATTGACCAACGATATTATAGGTATATACATGTAGGTGTATTAGGTACGAGCACCGCATACTTGGCGTCTACGGGTTTAGCGAAGTATCTCCTGCATACATACATACACACAATATTATACATATTACGTGGTTTCCGATAAAGAAGCCGGGGGCGATTAACGTGTGTGAGAAAGGGCCCTAATTATCCGGTTACAAATGTTGGCGATATTTTGAAGTGGTAACTCTCGCTCAGGTACGAACGAACGGATAACCAATTATATTGCAGATTGATGTTACGCCGGGATTATTGTATAATGGGTTCACATTCTTCGGTTGGCTCGCGGTTGCGGTTAACTCCCATGGGGCCAATTGCCAAAGACTAGCTCTCCGCTCCCTAATGATAATAGCGGGTATCATTGCAGCTCAGGGTTAAAATCTCAAATCTCGGCGCACATCGCATCGCCCGTGGGACAAAACAAGATTCCGTCTTATGTACGAGCGCGACGCGTCGAGGCTTTATTATTATACCTACATGCACCAGAAACGCGTAAATCGATCGGCATATCCGGATGGACGCGATAAATCGCATCGTCGAATTAGGATAATCCGCGATTCGTTAAAATCGAACCCACGTTTGCGTACGTAGGTACAATTGGGCGTGCATAACGACAGGAGAAACGTTCCAACACGTCTGCAAGAGAGCCGAGTCGGGCGGGTTGAGGGGCACACGAGGCCCCGGGAGTGTAGGGCCCCGAAGCGATTGCGGGCCCGCGGCTCATGGCCTGTGGTTAAGGCGGCGCGCGGTTTTTTGTGGTCAGCAATTAGGTAAACGTCTGCTGGCTCTGTTCACATTGTAGACACATTCTAGACCTGCTATTAGTTAGTAGTATAGTTTAAACTCGGAGGGACCGCGGAGCAGAGTCGAGATGGAAACCGAGACGCGAGTTCGTTCGTTCCTTCGTTCGTCGTGGGTTTTAAACACCGATAATTCGTGGTTAACCCGGGAGCGAGCGGCGCCAGGAGGCCACCCCCGGGGGCCCCGTGGGCCCCGGGCGGTAATTCCCCTTTTTCGGCGTTAAATTAGTGCCTTCGCTCTTGATTAGTTATCGCTCCGCTATTGCGGGGGAGTTTCGCGTCCGGCAATACCGACCGAGCAGCCAACCGGCTCCACGGGACGCTTTCCCACGGACGGTGCGCCGCTCGACCGCTTCGCCGATGTCGCCTCTCGCTCCTCGCTGTGTCACCGTGAAACGCTCGCCTAGGCAACCCCGGTTCCTCTCTCTTCTGCCACCTGCTGCCCTCTGCCGACGTATCATCGAACCTCCCCGTATTACAATTAGCATATCACAACAAGGCGGGACTTGGAACGATTTCGACTTCTCCTCCCTCCGAACCTCACAATGGGAATGCGCCATCCTCGATTTTCCCCCTCGAGATGAATTTCCCCACGCGAGGTTTATACGCTTCGAAAACACTCGCGTATCATTTTAAATGTTTAAAGGTGGCATGTACAAAAAATAAAAATAAAATACGGTCTACTGTATACACGATACAATATTCTCTCGTTGCGACAAATAAACAAATGATATAGTAAAACAAACCATCGTTTCGTTACGGTTCACGGTACCAAAACCTCATAAATCTCGGAATATTTTTCAGCGCGAATGAGATTGTGAGACTGATTTTCAACTCATTATTTGAGTGAAATGTTCCCTCGTAAAAACCACTTTCGTATTTACCGTCCTGCGGAGTTCCGAACTTCGATATGTACAATTGTGATGGTGAGATTTTGCCTCGGGCAAAAGTGATGCTTGATTTTTTTCTGTCAAATATCGATGCTAGAATCGAGTGACGACGAAGAAGACGTAGCGATGTATTCATATTATAATACTTCTGTCCGTATGATGAAGTTATCAATTATTCTAGAGACTGTGCACACACCGTCTGTCTGTTGAGTTGTTTGTAGGTATTATAATGAGACGATCCTACCGACGAGATACAAATGTTAATAGGCTTGTGCGATAGAAGTGAACATTTTAATCCCATTCAAGTACCATATCGTTTATGCTAATGATTATTAGACCGATGAAACACGTTCCGCGGTGTAGTGCAATATTGGCATAAGTAACTTGACGAGGCGCTTCTATTGAAAATCCACACATCGGATATTAATAACATTGTAAAAAGTTTACTTCTTTAATAACTTCCTGTGACAAGAATGCAACCAATCAATTCACTCGATTCGCAGAAAGACTCTTTCGTGGTTTCGAGGTGTGACACGGCAAGGCTGATCCTTCCGAAATAATAACCGATTCCATGGGCCAGGTATAATCTGGATATTTTCGTTTTTACAACTGCACGGCGGCACGATAAATTCTCGAATGCACCCACACGTAGGACCGGAGATTCTCTCGTATTAGCAGCCACGCTGCAGAACCCACCCAGAGTCCGAAGATTACGGGACCATAATTCAACCGGACGAAGACAGTGATTGTCAGTTGTCTGTCGTTATCTATACGCCCGACCACTTGCCAATTGGTAAAATGAATCGTTAAAGAGATCGGTTACGGTTATATGATCAATTTTCAAAACGTTTTGTACAACCGGTATGTATACACTATACATATATACATATATAGACCCATGAGTCAACCCTGCAAGGCGCGAAGCGGTATTTGAAATCGGGCTGAAAAAAATTTGTGGCATTGAGAACCAAAATTGCGTCAAGGGGAGTAAATTTCAGAATCAATATTATATCACCCGCCAAAACTTGTGTCAGCACGATCAAAAAAATTATTCCGATTGTTTTACAGGTAAATCAAAGGAACTTCAGTTCCTTCTTACGAAAAGTTTGACAGGAAATCCGGAAGATTACGTCCCGATCGCGAAATCCGGACTGCATGCGGTAAAATGATTCAGTGAAGATTGCGAAATGACGTTCCAATTGTTGCGATTGAAAAATAAAACAGAAAAAAATGGTTGCCTTGTAATTTACGATTTACGAGGATTCCGCCATTGTTAATGCTGGGCTCGTTTAGAATAATTTCGAATCGTTGCGATGAATGGTTTAAAAGATACAGACGAAAAACGAAGACATCTCGTCAGATTTTCTTAGCGGTTGATTTTACGATTTCCTGGTTATATTTTTTAAATTTCTGAGGAGCCAATTAGACGGAAAAGGTGGCTGTAAATCGATTATGAGAAGAAAAGTTTTTTGGCCCGAAAAGTCGTAAAAAAAGAAACTACGCCTAGAGTCTAGCCCTTCGAAAAAATTTCCTTAAAAATGCATCGACAAATTGATTTTGTCAACAATAAAAAATCAAAAAGTCTCATTTGAGAACGGCTAAGTTCCGGTAGCTTCAATGGATTCTTCGCACGTGGATGCAGAAAAGTGTAAAACGATGTCGAGTACGGAAGAATAAACGAGGAACGCTTGTAAGATGCGGAAGATCGGTGAAAAAACCGACAGTTTCAAACAACGGACGAAGACGGATGCACCGCAATTCTATCGGCGAATGTTTCGTGAGTCGTAAAACGAATATTCGTCGAGGGGGTCGAAGAGGACGAGGATGAGTGACAAGAAGCGGAGGACGAAGAGAGAAATTGGCGGATCTCGCGTGAGCGCGTCCTAACAATGTAAGAGACTTCTGCAGCCCTTTGAACCTCGCCTTTTTTCACCTTCCCCTTCTCCAACGGCGGGGATCCGATGCCCCAAGGCACGCGCTCGCTGACCACGGGGGTTCTACTCATTTTCAACCGAGGCGCGCACCTCTTTTTGTGGGTACGCTGCATCTCGCCTCGGAGATACCATTATACGTGTGTATGTAATACGTATACACCTAAAACACATGGGGCGATGCACGAGAGCGAGGCGTTTCCTTCCTGTGCAAGCATGTGGGTTTGCATTTTCATGCGCGTTCGAATTGCGAGCCTGCAGTGTTTGTCGTAACGAACTGGGCGTTGCGGAATGAAAAGAACACGTTCGTGAGCTTACGAGGTGAAGAGACACAGGCAGCAAAATTGAGAGATAAGAAAAACTGCTCTGATAGCAATGCGTGTTTACAGTTCAAGGTCTGAAACAGAACTGTTTTTAGAATAACATTTACTCACGCAGCAGCCTCATTCATTTTATCTATTTTCTAGGATGACTGCTAGATCATTAGAAAATTTCACCCTTTGTAAAAATATATTTGAGAAACGCAGCTTGCAGCAGGGATTTTCGCGGTTTTTCACGATAATTGCTCTGTACAATCTCCTCCCCACGAGTCACGACAAATTTGCAATCACCATCGTTTATCCTTTCTTAAAGCCGCGGCATATCACGGACGTCTTTCATTATACAGGTGCGGCGGACTGCGTGGAATAGATTGTCGCGTGTATCGATATTCGAGAAGTTCACCTGCTGCAGGTGAAGAGAAATCGACGGTCTGTCGATCTTGGTGATAATGCAACGATTCTTAAAAGTCGCTCGAGACGCTGACATTAACCGCAGCTACGAGCTTAACGATCCTATACAAAACGTGACTGGGACGCAATTCAGGTATCCGACAGCTTATACCTGTATTCTACGTAAATCGAAATAAATGATGACTCGCGATACTTGTCAATATGAATTTTCTGTTTCCATCGCTCACTGCAGGTATACTTGCACCGTTTTACTCGTGTCTTATATACGATATTACAGGTGTTCGACATCGCTGACTCTGCCATAGTTTTAGAACATATCGCCGGAACATGTCCGAACGATGAAGTGAAACGGCACTCGAAAATATTTTACGCACAACCCTCCTTTTAGAAGTTTGTAAAATTAGCCATGCGGTAATTTGGGGAATTTCTAAAAACCGCTGTGAACCAAAAGTCTCGCCACGTGGTAAAATCTTCAGCTGGCTACTAATTTTACTAGATCTTGTCTATTTAATCGATTAATCGTAGGCTTCGCTTAACCGTGCTTGCAATTAATCGATTACATTATCGAAATTTCAATCAATCGGTTTTCCTATTACTCAATTAATCACCCTCTCCATTAATAATTTTTCAATGTAATCGATTAATCAACCCTTCGAATAAATCGAAATCTACGATCAATCGATTACTTGCACAGCTCTTCTTCAATTCCTGGACCAGGGAAGAAAATGACTACAATTCAAACGTAGTAAAAATACCAACGAAGTACTTTCAATTCTTTCATTATCGGTCGCAAAAATAAAAATTTTTAACAACAACAACACAATTCTCAGACAATTTCGTCAAACGATTTCGAAGACTCGAGGCTTCACATACCGCGGGAAAAAATTCCACAAACGGGGTGTTAAAACGTGCTAAGTGTGTTGTGAGGTTAGCAGCGGCGGAAGAGTGTCGGTAGAAAAAGTGAGTTAAAATCCGCACATACCTCCTCGAGACCGTATTATTTAAGCGGGAGTTATCCCGATCCCTGTAGTAAAATGGTTGCCGGAGTTCATAGGGGGAGAAAGCCGGGCGTAATCCCTGTCTCGCATAAGCGAGACATAATCGTATTAATACGTTAGCGCTCGCGTTAACGCTGCCGCGAGGGTTGGGCCCATGCGGGGCCTGATAAAAGCCTTGGAAGCAAGTTGGAGGCTGGCGCGCTCGCGCGAACTGGAGGCTGGAGGCTGGAGGCTGGAGGCAGCGCGGGGGTCCCTCTTCCTCTTCCTCTTCAACCTCTGCTTCGTCTTCTTCTTCTTCTTCTTCTTCATCTTCTCCTCGACTCGACCGAGCCCCTCCTGCAGGTCCTCCTCGACGGAACGGAACGGGGTCCGTACCGTCGGGCGCGTGCATGTTCCTCTCGCCGCGCGTTCCCACGGTTTCAACGAGTATCGCACTGCCTTATTTCTATAGCCCCTTCCCTCCCCCCCCATCCCCCTGCACCTCACCCCTCACCACCGCACCCCTTTCCCCTCAGGCCCGCGCCGAGCGCAATACCGATACATGCGCAAGTATGCACGCGTTTGCACGCGTAGGTACGTCGGGACGCGACACACGTGTATGTATTCAGGTATATCGCACATGCACGCGCAGAGCCGTGCACACGCTGAGACGGACCCGTGAGGCAGAATCGAAGTCAAAGGCAGAGGCAGAGGCAGAGGCAGAGGCGGAGGCGGGTATGGGTATTGGTTCGTCTCTAGCGTTGGCGGCGCGGTGACCCTTGACCCCCCATTACCCGGTACCGGGACTCGACTGACGCTGACTCCGGCGGGTATACCATCCCAGGTATGCATCTCTGCACGGCAGGGATATAGGTAGGTACGTACCTACAGGTGGGCGCAGGCGGACCTCGAGCCCCGAGGGTATCGGGGTCCTCCGCACCAGGTTCGATCGAAGCCGGCCCTCCTTCCCTTTCGCGCTCGCCTCCCGGTGCCCTCCTACGGTTTCCGTTCCTCCTCCGATCGAGGGAAGGAGGGGCGCGAGTTGACGGGGGTTAAAACGCGGGAACCGCGCGACCGGAACATCCTCAACCCCGGGTCCCTTCGCGGACGGCGTGCGACCCGAAGGGGGGGAAACGCCGACGGCCAATTAGCCGTTCCGCGTGCCGCGATTATCCTGCGGAAACGCTGTCGTACTTAATTAGGGTAATGCCTGCTTCTTTTTTCTACGCGAAACATTTGCTCCGCCCGTATCGAAAAATCCTCCCGAAGTGTAGGTACCTACGACTTTTGGATCAAGTATTAATATACGTAAATGCTTCTCACGTTATGTGCCTGACACTTTCCTAGTTGAATAACGTTCATTCCAAAATAATGGCGAGCACGGTCTTACTGTGAACGTAATGCACGGAAATAATCGTGCGAATAGTTAAGTCATTTAAAAAAATGACGATCCCTTTTTTCACTTAAGAGGAACGAGAAACCAGATACTTGCAACGTCAAAACTTTATCTACTTTTTGTTGTTCCAAAGTTAACGGAAACAAATACGTTATTATTACATTAAAACGAAGCTGGTCCAACTGTCAAACCGGGCTACACGATTATCGTGCAAGAGTCTGCAAAGAAACTGGAACGAGTTTACTATTAGACGCGTTATTTGAATGGGAAACGGGTCACGATACAAAGCACCCCTTAATTTTATCGCGGATATTAGGTAAGGACTACCGGCAATGCATAGTCGACATTTTAACACCAAATCTTGGCAGATGTGTCACCGAGTCTTGATAATTATCTTATCTTCATTTCGACCAGTGAGTTTGTTGATGTTTTGCCGTAACACGATTGTCAAAATGTTTCCTTACTCAACAGATTGACGCGTTCGATCGTAGTCAACGGTGTATAAAGATTGATCGTGTGGATAAAATGTTTCATGCATCTACTAATCTCTGATTTGCATTTCCAAAATTAGCAGCCTACCGTACGAACGCAACACCCTTTGACCAGGCATTTTTCCGAATCCATAAATCCTTGCGGAATCGCGATTGCAGCGGTACCCGCGCCCGGGCAACACGCCCCACTCTCTCGTAAAGATAAAAGAGGAAATTTTTTACGTGCCCGGAATTATCCGCTAACCAGCGGTGGTATACGCCAAGGGTTTCGGTCGGCTGATTGACGCCCCAGACATCGCAGAGGCTCGGAGTTGTGAGCTTGTGTTCCCAGGGTAGCATTCGGAAGTCTCGAGCCAAAGCTTCTCCAGGAGGCTGACAGTAAAATTCGGTACGTATCACCGACGGTTACTTCTCCCTCCTTTTGAACCTGCTGTTGGGGCCTCGGGCTAAAACTGGCCCCACCGGCACCCGCGTGCCAGGAAGATCGAGCAAGGGCACCGATTCCCAAGAGTAAAGCCAAGAGTAAACTATAAGGTCACTCCTTCTCATGGGAGGGCCCCCAGGCGCCGCAACCTCCGCCCCGGCTTCCTCGTCGACTAAAAACGTGATTTTACCGAGGTATCGGTACGGAACCAACAGCCGTTGCGCGCGCTTGTTTCCCCAGGAATGATCGTGGGATTTTTTTTATTATAACACCATCCACGTACCCATATAACGCGTATTATAAATTTATAAATTCCGAAACAGTCGTGTAGCGCGACGATGATTCGGCCTATAACCGAAAAATAAAAATCAAAGTAATTAAGATATTGATGTGAATTTAGATTGAAAAGACGAGAAACAAGGTTTCAATTAATTGCTTATTTCTGCTGAATAGCAGTTTATTTATTCACTCGATAAAAGCGAATTGTAAAAAAGAAAAGGTTATTCTGTTATCCCAGCGTTATAAAGTTTCGAAATTAATTAACTTCAAACACTAAGCTACGCGGGGGTCGAGTAATGTGAATCGGATACTGTCATTCCTACGTAAGTAAATGAGAATCATTCGTGTGCCGTATGAAAGAAGCGTTCACCGATCTTCTTCACACATACATATAATGTAGCTACAATTCAATTTGGTCAAACAGGTTTAATAAATTTTCGTTAAACGTTTTCCGAATTCTATACGCCTGTTATTAAACATGAACGCGAGAAACGTGAACGGAAATTCAATCCACAATCGCTGTTAGTTATATACGCGCTGCGTCGCCATATAATTGCCTCGCCCAATATACACAAATTTGCATTAATGGACATCGATACCGAATCGTTTTTCACATATTCTTTGTACATACACCGCTATCGTCGCGTTCTCATTTTTAAACATTTTTTACACACATATACCGTAAGCGAAATGACCCGCGAATCATAATTTACAGAGCTCGCAATAATAACATTGAAAATAATAATAACAATAACAATAATAACCCACATCCCCAGCAATTAGTAAACAACAGCGGGGGTAAAAACGAATAACGATAATGTACATGCGATAACACATGTATGCAACTAAACCTTCCTTGAAAAAAAATATTATAGATACGAGGGTTTTAATGTGCCGAATCGGTATCTGCTTTCCATTTTTTGGTATCACGTAATGTTTTAGACCGTCCAAGCTGTACCCCCAGCCCCTTAAACAAACAATACATGAAAACTATACGCGGTACATATATTTGATTACTAGATTTCGATTCAAGAGGATCAAATCTATTATAATTACACATAACAATAAGATGGAGAAAAAGAAAGTTGATTATGATTTTTGTTGCAGACCAGTTTAATCATCGCGCATCACGGGCAGCTGAATTAAATTTACGTCGAATAAATGCGGCACTGTGTACGAGAGTTGGGAAGTGAATCATATATCAGGGACCGTAAAGGAATAAACGTTTATACCTTCGGGATAATTATCTCCGAGGGTGCTCTTCGTGCGATTCAGCGAATGGGTGGGATGCGCGAAACCACGCCGCATAACGTCGTAACTTTTCCGATTCCCAGCGCGTTGTCCCGCAGGAACAGAGAGAATGTCAGCAGTGTCGGCACCGCGGACGCGAGTGCATGGCGGGAGTCAATAATTATAAAATGAAAATACCAAGGCGCTGCCGGGATAACGCGACAAGTACGAGCGGGCAAACTGCCCCGGAATGGCGGGGGGTTCGCCTTATTTATGCCGCCATCCGTCCGAGCGTATTGAGACAGCTATGGCGGAGCTACTAGTTTACTTACGACCCGCGGAGTTAAGAGCCCTCGGTTTCGCGCTTTGACGAGGGCATTACGGAGCCTCCTTCGAGAAACGCGGAATGGCTCGTAAGCCAGCGACTAAATAGGATAATGCCGTAGTATTTCTTAATTACGACTAATCACTGCCCAGCACCGTGAAACATCGACGCAGCCGAGCTGTAATATAATGGAAGTGCTGCAGCGGGTCAACGACGGTTACAAAAATAGCTTAACGACCGCCGGTCGATCGTTGACGTCAATACTCGTCCCTGCACCGGTTTTCGAGAAACAATTTTGCTCCTCGTCGTGGTAAAACAAAGACAACGGTAAAAAAAAAAAAAAACAAAAACAAAAAACCGAGAAGCCGAGAGGAGAAAAAGGAGAAGATAATTCGTTAGCAAGGTTGCCCGCGATTTCCGCCGACCCGCGGCCGATTCCACGGTCTACCTAATGCAGGACGCGATGTTTAACGAGCAAAAACAGAAGTCGCGCTTTCAACGCGCGGATTCGTACAGCGGCACGTAAATGCCTGTAATGAACGGGCATGGCCCGATTCGATGGGTGGGAAATTCCAAGCTAAAGTCCCGAAGCTATCCGCTTTCGAAAGCGCTGGAATGATCTAACGTGTCGGAATCAAAATTTGGAACAATTATTTCTTTACGCTACGCAAATTGCACTTGAAATGACGCGGGATCGGTGAAACTAATTATAGAATCGTAATATCTTTCGTAAACGCGTTCAGAAATATCTGAAATCGCTTAAAATTGACGATTGACCAAGTCAATCTTAGCCTGGAGACGATAAATAAAAAAAAAATAAAAAAAACACTTGAAATCAAATAAAATGTATTGCATAAAAAAAAGTTAAGAATTATTAACGGCTTGAAATCACTAATTAAAATCGTTTACGATTCCTCAAGGAATTCCAAAAAATAAACGATATGCAGATCATTTTAGCATTTGAAATGAAGCTCTGCTTCAAAAATATGCGTAGTTTTCTCTTTCGCCGGATCTATGTACATTTAAACGGATCGAATGGGACATAAGACGGATCGTTTGCGTCTGTTTTCAGTCATTCCGTGCGTTTCAACTATCCGAACAACGCGTGCGCGATGTTTAACAGCACTTTATTCATTTTTTCGAGAATAATTTACGACGCAGGTGTACAGCAGGCGCCACGTATCGTAAATTATTTAATCCATAGGAAAACTACCGGATGAGGTTGGAGGGCGCCGACAATTTACAAGGTGGTAACAAGTATCACTAAATACGGCGTAAGTATGAGTCTGCCCATAAGCCCAGGATGGGTAATAGCGGCGTTTGTGACACGCGCGATTTCACCGACGATCAGAAGAATTTCATTTCATACAGTTACTGCAAAGTTGTAATAAAAAATGGGTATCGTTACAGTAACGGTATAAATATTGTTGAAATAGTAAGAAAATAGGGTACGAGTGTGTAATTATAGTTGTCGATACTACTGAAATTTCTGGTTATTGCAACATTAGATCTGTTCGTTTAGTTATCTGGAATTTTTCAGTTAAATAAGGCTTTGTCGTCAATTTATATTAGCATCGGCATTAAATTATAGAAGAACATATAAGACGAGTAGCCATAACGAAAAAGAATACAGCAACACGTACTAGATTTTCAACAGTTACAGCTACAAATCCGATGTTCATTTCTTACCCAGAAGTATAAATGTTGATTACGGTGAAAAACGGAAATGATTCAGACTCCGAGTCGACTGCAACATGAAATTTTCCTCAGTGCTCGCGGCGCTTCGTCAATCGCGTTGCGGACGCATGCAGAGTCACGTGTGCACAGTGCATTTTTACGCCAACCTTTCGTTCACCGTGTGTCAGCAACGGGTTTGTAAATTTTTCGGAAAAAGATGCGAGCTGCGAATCTGCATTAAAGAAAATAAGCGCCGGAGGATCGAGGCGCGAGAAGGCAGCAACAATGGAGAACATCAAGCGGCTGTCACCGGTTTGCGAAAAGCTGGAATATTATTCCCGGAGCCGGCTAAGGAGCGGGAACAATGGCCCACTTCTGTTCGGGACGTCACGAAGTCACACCCATCCCATGGGACGACGGGCAGCAAGCAACAGGTGGTCAAAGCTACCGCGCAGCGAGGATCCATTGTCACCGTATAACGAAGGGCGTCGTCGCCGACGCATCGCGGCCATGCCTGAAGGATGAAAAGAACTGTATGAATATGCACTTCAACACGCACGCCGCAGGCAATGCGATGTTCGATGTTGCCGAACGAGGGAGAGGAGAAGGAAGACGACGCTCATCGGGGGACGGAAAGAGCTGGGACTGTCGATACCTAGGAGGGTCTACTGCATCGAAATTAGTAACAGTCGGGTGCACCGAATTTTTAAATTACACAACACTGCGGAAATTTCTTGTCGTGCATTTTATCTAGAGGCATTAGCTTTGAATTTATTATACACCTGTAGGTACTGAAAAAGCTGATTGCCAATTATTTTTATTAGCTGATCAGCGAGCACAGGTTGTGGACACCGTATATAACTATTTGTGCAGCCACCTTCGGAACATTCTGTAATTATTGCGTAATTTGATGTTCTTAATCCTCAACTAGGGTCTCGATTGTTCGATGACCAGATTTTTAGCAATTATATTTGGACAACAGATTTTAATACTTGGCTTGTGCATTTATTACTGTTAGAAAATTTACAGTGTTTAACGTTGATCAAAGCACCCTCCTTACTACCATTTGTACTGCACCCTGTCATTGGTTGATACAGTGTGTAATTGAGGTAACCGACAAAATTCTGTCTTTTCAACAATAAACCGTATACTGTACAAGGATAATGCGAATTAACGGCGAAAGCAAAAAGAACGCGAATGTTTCTAGTCTTTTAGCAACTATCTCTAAACTCTTGTGATATTTTTCTCTGCTGTTAAAATAAAAGAGAAAATATATTATCTCCCGCAGCGCGGTATGCGTGTATTTTCTCGGATTTGCTTGATTAAAACCTATTAATGCCCATGCGTTGTTTCCACGTCAAGTTATAGAATAACGAAAAAGGCAATAGATCAACGATACTTTTTTCCCCTCAAATTGTGGAACCTCCGCAAGTGTCGCTTCGAGGAGCGGTTTCGTTCCATCAACTCCAGCTCGTTGCAGGGTCGGCGAACGAAGAATAAGAAACGGATGAAGAAGGGGAGGAGGCGACTTAAATATTCTTCGGCTCATCGGGCATCGGAGAGGGCTGATCGCGGCTGATCGCGCCGCGATAAAGATCCTGGAGGAGCGGAGGACGTTACGGGAAGGACTGCGGAGGTCGGCCGTATCCGAGAGGCGAAGTCCCACGCAGAGACGATGATTAAAATTGTAAATATCTTCGGCGACCCCTGGTGTTACGACCTTTCGCGCCATCGGCTCCCCATTGACTCCCCATCGCCTTGACCAATATATCAACCGATATTAGATTACCGTAAGAGGTGGGCATTAATGCACGGGCGAAAAAGCCGCAAAGATTTGTGGAGCTCAACCGCGCGCTCCGCAGCCGCGGACGGCACGTGAATTTTACAAGCTGCAGGCCGCCCCGGGTATTAAACGCGCATGTGCCTCAGCTTCGGCTGAGGATAACTTATAAGGTCTTCACGCTTCTGCCGGTGAGAAAATATTGTCGACGGTGGGCCGATTTTCTGTCCGACGCTTAATCGATTACTTTGGTTGATGCCCGAATCGGAATTCCAGAATTCGCGTTTCCCTATGTTTGTACCGCTTTTTAAAACTAGAAAAAATCGCATGACACATCGCAACAATGCCGATTGTCACGATGGTACGGTTAATTCTCGAACAATTTTTTCCGTACAATTTAAATCTGCACTTACAATAATGGGTTGCATAAATTTTTCGCTGAATTGCTTATTCTATATCTTGTGTTATATATAACTCACCCTGGAACCATCGTTTCTTCTTCCTTTCTTTTCCTTCCGTGCATTTTTTCTTATCCAAGGAATGCAATTCTGTAAGAAAAGAAAAACATTATTAAAATAAAATTATTATTTGACTTATGTTTCCGGGTTGTTTAAAACTGGTCGTACATGTCAATTGTCACGAAGAAAAAAAATTATGTCGCGGACAAATTACATTTTTATAATGCAAAAATGTCGTCCGCAAACATCTTAGAATTTTAGATAAAGTGAAGGAGAATAATTTTCTTGTACACTTAACTCGTTTCTCAAAACCAAATTTTTACGTTTGGTAACACAAAACAGTGAAACGGTGCACTTTGGGTATTATTTTCCGTAACTAATTTTACGGCAAAAGAATTTCCTGCGATATCGTAGTTGAAGTAAAAATTCCGGTTTTGTCGGTACAAGAATTCTGTATTCAAGTTCAGCGTTTGATCATTTTTATCTAAACATTTGAGACTCAAGCGATCCGACGCATTGCAATCCGTTAGATTTAAAAATGGGAGATTTCAATGCCTGTAGAATCTGAACTAGTAAAGCTCGTTGGATAAAAGACTTTGTTCATCCGCCATGGTTGATTAAATTTTCCACCTAACCAATTAAGGTATATCTCTAATCATAGAATAATCTGGCATGTAGGTACGCGAAAAGATCTATTACACCCACTTTTTCACTCGACTCAGGGACAGACATCGTCGATTGGAAAAATCGAATCCTTCACACTTCCCCGTGCACCGCAACGTCGCATCGTACTCTGTTAAAAATTTCTCTATGGAAGTTTTATTCGGATACGGAACAGTGAATTCACCACATTTACTGTATGTTCGATTTACAAATACAACAAATTTACTACACAATTTAGTAACTTCAAATGACTTTTTTGTGTTTTTCCTATAAATTTTAGTAAAATCAAAAATTGTCATATCGAATTCAAGACAAATACGTAATAATTTACGACGCTGTACCGAATTCGTGAACCAGCAACCTGATTTCGTAAATTGACAACTCTCTTGTAAAGTAAGTACGCAGTAAATTGAGAATGATTTTTAACAGTGATATAAAAAAGTATAGTTGCGGATATTCGCGCATATCCCTTCCTGATTTACGACGCTGCTTGTTTCCTCCTCCTTTCCCCATTTTTCAAATTTGGTTTGATCGAAGTCCCCGTCGGGGGGTTTCTTATGGGTGGACCCCGAGTTGGAGGGGTCCGATAAAGCAATCGTTTGCGTGGCGAGCGAGCGGGTCGGCGGGGCGTGGGTGTGGAACGCCGGAGACAGGCCACGCTAGAGAACATGGACAACGTTCGGCCGGTCCGTATAGCCGCTGTCGCGGCGGGCGGCGCACTTTGTATCCACGCGGCTTTTGGCTCGATTAATCTTATCGATATATTATTCGCCGCGCGCACGCTGCGAGATCCAATATACAAGAATAAAATGTCGTGCTGAGCTAGACATTGCGTTGCCGGCTTATAAAACGTCACGAAAATATTTTCTCGAACGAGAGAATTCCCCGCCGGCGTCGCGACGCTGCCCGGCGTACTCTTATCCCCCGAATCACGTTCACCGCGTGCCGCGTTGATTAGATCGGAAGCCGGTAGCGGGCAAGTAGCGGGTTTCTCGATAGACGAGGTCAAGGGTCGGGGATCGAGACGCGAGTGGCCGTCACGTCGTCGGCGTGTGAGACTGTTTTCCGACGGCTCCGTCACCGTAATTGATGGATAACGTTCATGCCCGAGTCGAAAAATGCGTCGATTCGACGGGTCGGAGCCGCGCGCGACGGCATTCGATTACCGAAATTGCTCCAATGTCGCCTCCCTTCCACCGAGGACAATATTTTGACTTTATCCGCGGTTTATTTACGACGACTCGCCGAGTTTCCCGTCACGCAGTCGCACCCAAGCCAACAAAGAATGAAAGGATAGAAGAAAGAAAGAAAGAAAGAAAGAAAGGGAAAGGTGGAAGACGCGTAAGAGAAATTTAATACTGTCGTATAGAGTGAAAACACTGCGTCGGTTCGTATCCTGGGGTGCAAATTCAAGGGCAAAGGGCGGGGGCTCCGCGTCTGTCGGCAGGACGCGGAGGACACCGAGAGGCAGGAGGAGGCTCATTATCAGCAATTGTGGCTGGCGCCCTCCCGCCGGGACCGGAACGCCAGAACCACCCGCACGACCAACAAACCCGTCATCCTCCCTCTGCCCCGTCCACGACAACGGGGTTTAATTGCTCGATCAATCATTATTGTCGTCGACCATGATATATTCCTCGTCCAGTGTCGCACGGATCGGTTAGCAAAATCCCCAGTCCACGTATATTCGTACGGTTAACCTGCGTCCGCATCGTCATCGTTATGTTAGGTTCCTCGAACATGGATTGGGATTTGCAACAAGTTGAAACGAAACGTCCCGCGCAATGTCGAAGAACGCTTTTTTTGATCGAACGAAGGATCCGTTTAGAACAATCGTAGACTACCGGAAAATACCGATTCGAGGTGAAAATACTTGAGTTGTAGGTATTTCGCTCTCACCCAAAGCAAGGTGAAACGGGAGGCAAGTATTGTCGTTGATCGATGTGGGTCTGATCGTAGAACGTTAACCCGCTGCAATATTGGTAACCTTGTGCGTGATTTAAAAGTCGATCACCGTCGATAGCTTTCCACCTACGGAATTTCGCCGGTAATGTAATAAATTCGGAAGGTTTAAAAAGAGTACATACAACGCAGACTGCGAGGAGAGACGGGCAGTCCTAAAGTCGCAAGTTTCAAAATAATTGACCGACGATGTAATTTCTTAGCGAATACGCGTTGAACCGGCGAGATTTATATTAAGAATCCGATCTTGTGCACGCCGCGGTTTGTGATATGAAAAAGGAGAGATAAGACGCGTGCGGCGGACGTATTTACACACAGGTTTATTGTCCATCTTTGGAGTTGTGCCTGTTATTCATTTTCCGTTCGTTCGATCAGGAGGAACGACGCCGAGCGCAGAGGGTGAGTCGGGGTTCCAGGACTCATAACGCGTGGGGGGGAAGCGAAAGACGGCGACAGAGAGAGAGAGAGAAGGGAAGAGAGGAGGAGGAGGAGGAGGAGGGCGGGAGGGAGAGAAGGGGACCAGAAGAGGTTAGCGTTGTGTTGTGCCGCGGAGGTCATCGGGCTTCAAAGAGACAATTAATGTGCCGCGGACACAATGGCGGACCAATGGGCCCAATGGACCCAATGGCCCATTGTCAGCCGGCACAAGAGAGTGTCCCTGCAGTGTCTCTGTATAGTGGCGTGCATAAAGCGTAAAGAAGGCTGCGGCTGCTCGAATCTATTGGTGTGGGCCCATCCGACGAACCATGGGGGGCGGGGTGGAATGCATATCGTTAACTTTGGGGCCTCATCACGGTTCGAACGGTGCCTCAAAGACAACGTGGAATCACCGCTTATACGCGCTGGACAATGCATCGACAATGTCCTTACAACAGGGCAAACCGGCAACGCCACGATCCTCTCTTATGCATATCCCGCGTCGTGATCGTCGCTGTCCTTCTCTCTGTCTTACTGCCACACCGCGGGCCTTAAATATTCGCCGCAGACGCGCGTGCGCCTTTCACGACGACGTGACGGTATATACCCGACAATTTTTGCTAAACGGTTCGAAGCGAGTGAACATCTTTTTCCCGTGGAAGCATCGATTCGAGACAAGGGCTGGACTTTTCGGGAGAAATGACGGACGGGACCGACGGAAAATATTTTTTCAGGTATGCAGCTGACGGATGAATCGTTGCGAGCTTTGATGAGCCTTCCAGGCCGAAAGTTGCGTCAGGATTACGGACTGACGCGTCTCGATGGAGGCTTTGAATGACAGAACGTCAGTGAAACGGCTTTTATTCTCCACAGCCGTTCCTTTCAGTGGCAAAATATTACGATCAAGCTGTCATCTCCGGCCGACTGACAGGAAAGATGCAAGACCGGTGCTGCTGCCGCACCATGAATCGACTTAGAACGTTCCGTCGGTCAATTGTTCACTTCGGTCGGCGTAACGAACAGTAAAATTCGATTGCGCAAAGAGGCCGTCAGCTTTCGGTCTACGCGCCGTTTGCAAGCTGACCGTTTTTGAATCGTCGACAAACGTTGAACCCGTACGAGTTTAGCCGAAACTCCGTTCGCTCCTCGAATTGTCCGCACTGCGATCATGCTGTTACCAAAAGTGAGACGACGACTCTCCTAACTCGTGCCGCTCTAATTTGATTGTCTAATGATCGGCGAGACTTTTAACAGTCCGTCAGACAGGGTCGTCGTATATTTAACGTCTGCTCGTAAAATTTCTCCGTCTCTCGTCGCCCGAAATAAACCCGTGGGTATAAAAAGAGTTGAAATGGTAAAAATACCCTGAAAAGGTTGGATGGAGAAGGAAGAAAAGGACTGTCCTACGCATCACGGTTGTTCGGACATTCGTGATCACGGACTCTCGTAAAATAAGAGTCATTACTCGGGAATTGTATTAAAGAGCGAAGTTTGATGCCTGTACGGGACGCGATGCGTGGCGCGATGCAGTCCGACTCTCGAGAGCGTGGCGTTTAGAAAGAATAATGGCGTTTCGTAATGGTCCCTTGCAGTTCTATTTTGCATTTGCTGCGTCCTTTGTATTTCGGCATACCCGGAGGCCCCGCGGGTCACGAGGGGGACTCCATGAGGACCTCGTCCAGGTCGCGTCTAATAATTGGCTCCGTTGAAAACCGCACTGCGCGACGAATCCTTCCTCTTCTTATTCTCTTCTCTTTCGGAGCCAAACTGGCGACGTGGAATCGCGCGCCCCCATTCCTCCGGCCTCATCGCAGCCCGGGTCCCGAATCCTCCCATTGACTCCGCCACGTGGGAACCGAAAACCATTTTTACGTTCGCCATTCACGTGAAAGCGTCGAGCTGGCCCGGGGAATGGTATAACGGATTGTTTCTGGGAATAAGTAGTGAGACGCTTTGAGGAGGATTGACTCGCCTCCCCCGAAACGAGCTTCGAGCCAAACCGTGGACGCGGAACGGCGTCCGCCGAAATATAATAACAATAATGACAAGGCGAGAGCGTGGAGAATCCTCATAAAAGTTCTATAAGTGGTCCGTTTTGTCTCCACATTGTCTCTGGGCCCGGCTTTCATGTCCCAAGAGCCAGCCGCCAGCTAGAACAAATCACGAACGGCTCGCGGGGGCCTCGGGAATTACTTGGCTGGCCCAAACTTACACGAACAAGTCCGAGGCACCGATCCGGAGGAGCGGCACAAGCACGGACGTGCACACCTGCACTCCCAGCGTGGTGTACCGGCCGGAGATAATAACCGACTCGGAGCAACTCGGACAAAATTTTATGTTATACCTTCCGAATCGCCTTGTGCCGCAAATTTTGGAAATCCCTTTTTACGGTTTACTGCCTCCGCGACGAGGCTGCTGCCCGCTCCTAAACAGAGGCACTTTGCTCACCCTCCCATCCCACTCGAAAGATGAACTTTAACGATTTAACTGCCCCGATCCGAGTGCTCAATATAATAACTCAGAAAATGGCCCCGAGCCTGGCATCGTTCCCGGAATTGCTTCTGGAAGTCGAGGACTTTGAGGGAAAAAAACTTCTGTCCGTGGAGGAAAAATAGAGAAGAAATTAATAGGTCGGTCTGCAGGCCTTTGCATCCCAACGTGCTTCTTTGTGAGAGGTGAATTTATCTAGTCGTAGACCTGGGTTATACATAGTTTCGAATTTGCACTGACGGACGAAGGTGTTCTTTTGTCGTTGATGATCGGATTAGGTACGAGTCGTTTCAAATTACCGTAATTACATTCTCACCGATGGACTTGCATAGCAGATGACTTTGTTGCGAAAGTCATTGAACGGTTCATTTTTTCTTTTCTCTTGCACGAGGTAACACTGCGAATAATCGACGATTGCGAGTGACCAAGATTTTATACGCGGAAACCATTCTGCCGTTTTGACTAGGATCGTCAAACTCCAATCAAATCGTGAGATTAGCATTTTCCAACAATCTCCAACCAAAAATACTGGGAAAGAGATTAGCAAACGGTACGATGTAACAGTGCGTTCTTATTGCAAGACCAAGAAGATCCAGTCCCCGAATCGAACGTGTTTTTCAACAGCATAAACGTGAAAGGTGATCCGATGTACGCTTGGTGAAAAAACATTCTCGAAGAATACACGTAATGCTTACCAACTGAAAAATAATCCTGATTTTATACGCGGTAGAATTGAACAGGCGGCTGTTATAAACGGTATACATATAATATAATATCCTAGCGGTGTAGGAGGTGGGTGGTTGGGCATATACCGAAACTTAAGAGTACTGTCACGGCAATAATTAACACAAAGCGTCAGCGTCGCGGGTCCCGAAGGAATCTGAATTTAATACCAGCGCCATAAAACGCATGACGGCTTATGAATTAGGATGGTAATATAGGAAGGTGGGCCCGCACCGATACCTGGCCGAGCAGCGCCGAGAGAGTCAAAAGTAGGTGAGTAATATGGGTCCTTGGGGCTCGGGCCGTGGTAGGAGACGAGGCTGTCGCGATTCCCCGCTGTGCGTTGATGGCCTCATCTAGGCTAGGCCGAGCCCGAATAAGAGGGGCTCGTCTCGGCTCCAGAATTCAGTAATTAGCTTTTTCGTTTGGTGCCAATTACGTCCCTGATTTACATAGCGGCCCCCGTTACCCGGCTCACAATCAGTCCGTTAATGGATCTTCTCGGACGACGCGCGTCTGACGGATGCCCGGGCTGTCAATTTAAAAATAAAAGAAACAAAGAACGAAGAAGATGACGAAGGGGGATCGGGGGGATTTGGATGTAAAAAAATCACGAAGTAGACGGAGACAAAAGGATGGACAAAAAACTTGCCTGAGCCACCGTGGACATCCCGCTGCGTAAAATTGTCTTTTGCCTCCGCCAATCGCAAACGCTTTTATACTTCAGCACACAGAAGAAGTTTGCCTGTAACGCCGGCCGAGAGTCCGGGTCCGCGTGCAGTGATTATACTAGGGGAACCATCATTTATCTAGGCTGGGCCCAGTTTGGGTCAGCTCGGGTCAGGTTAGGTCCAGCCACTGCAATCATGTCGCGGGACCCCCTCATTTTTTTGCCTTGACAAAAATAATAATTAAATACACAAGCCCGGTGCTTATTTCGCGCCGCCCCCTCCGCCCCTCTGTCTTTTGTTCGGCCGATAGCTGAGCAGCCGAGCCGCACCCTGATCCTTGTCGTCGTCGTACGTACATTACGGTAGGTGTATACTTGTAATAGCCGAGACATCGACGTTGCGACATTTTTCGCGATTCGGGAGAGCGGCGTTCGGTTCGATCGCGTCGGTTCCTGGAGCAAGGAGCCGCGGTTAAACGAGGAGCGTCTTGTCTTGTCTCCAGTTTCGGGTGCTCCGCCCCTCGGAATCCTTCGGGCCCGTCGGCGGGGGGTCCCGATACGGGCAGCCCGGAGGGACCGCCGAACCACATTCTGTATCGAATTTGACGACCGTATACCTTGGTCGAATACCGGGACTAGGAAATTTGTGGTTTTCTACCGGGGTACTCGGCGCGCTACCCTACAAATTATTAATCGTCTCCTCCGAGGACGACGAGCGTCGGAGGCTGCGGAGCGGCGCTCCTCCTCAGGTAGCGCGCGATCCTTTGACCTCGGCTCGGTTTTCTCCCCCTTTCTCTCTCTCGCTCTCGGTTCGACCGTGATCCGCCTGTCCGCCCTACTGTCTCACCGAAAATTCCTGGGGCCGAAAATACCGGGGCCCGCGGTTCAGCCCCCGAGTTGCTATTCATTTCGGTATTTCGGTCGGGCATAACGCGGGCCGACCGAGAGCTTGGGGAATTAATAAGTGACAACTTGAAAAGGCATATGTTGCGCCCGGCATGGGTGCTCGTCGGAGGCGCAAGGTGTGTAAGCTTTGTCAAGAGCCGGCCGAAAGGGAACCGCGCGTGAACCCGGGGTTAGCCGCTGACCGTTTCGTCCGGCGGATACTTTTGTTGAGACTCCGAGATGGTGCGACCGGTGTAGACTACCGTTCTCGACGGCGAACAGCGCTTTGCGGTCGGTTCGTATTTTAAGGTCTTAACCCTTGACCGCGACGCCGCTCCGTCAACGAATCAACGACCGAGTTCAAGCTCTTCGATCTGGGTCAGTCGCGAGTCCGCCGCGTGCCTGCCGCGAGCTTGGTAGGTAAGAAAATTGTTGGAAAAGTGGTTGCAGGATCGACTCGCGATCGCTTACATGACACGCAAAATATCTCGTAGCCGAGATGAGGTATCGGGCGAGTGGTAGCGGGATAATCGGACGGTGGCCGTGCTGGTCGAAGGTGATTATCGTCCGAACGAATCAGGAGCGCGAAGCTCGGAGGGAGCGAAGCAACGCCGGAACGCGCGGGGCCTGTCAATTGATACGTACCCACCTTCGTCGATGGTGGTGTGGAAAAAGACGGAAGACGAAACAAGGGGGGGAATTAAAGGGAAGGGCGCGCATCGCCGGAATCGCTTCTTCATCGGCGGCATCCTGGGTGGCGGGGTTATAATTACTACAAGCCTGGAGCCGATGATTGGCCGGAGCGTCGCGGACTTCTGACGAGCAGCCACTCATGGCGTCTTCATTATAAATCATGAGAATCAGGCAAATTGATAACGGCGTCGAAGCGTGCTGCTGCGCGGAGCCGAGGATCCTCGGAGGGTCACGGTGGACCCGAATCAGGGTCCTGGAAGGGGTTCACCTCCACCCTCGGCCCAGCGGGGGTCGCGCCGAGTCGAGGGTGGAGGAGGAAAAAAGGATGGTTAAAAATCACAACTATAATAAGAAGCAAAAAAAAAAATAAAAAAACAAAAAAACGTAAACAAAAAATACCGAGAGAAAAAAGAGCCGCGGAGGCTTTTCGTACGAGGAGTGGCGCTCGGGGGCCGCCGCTGCAGCACGGTACCGGAGATTCATAAATTATTTCAGGAAAAAAGGAGGAAAAGTATTTCCAATTACAGTTTTTTGTGAAGAGCTGCCGCAGGCGACACAGCAGGGGGTCTGCTTAATGGCAACCCGTACCCGTCGCTCCTCTCCGCCGACGCCGACGCCGAGAGCCCTCTACGAACCCTTCGAGCCCCCGAAGCCCTCCGAAAACCTCTGAACTCCGATAAGCCCGACGCGTTGACCTCGGTAGCAGATCGCGATCCGTTGCAACGGTCATTTCGCGACTGGATCGGCGACACATGCCGTAAGATCGTCTCCGATCCCCCGTTGCGTGACGTTGCGTTGATTTCACAAAATCCGTGCCGTTTTAATGAGAAATTTCTGCAGAGGTACGAGTGCGGCGAACGAGTCGCGGAACGCCGGTTATCACGGCTTACGAACTGGCGAATTAGTAGCCAATATCCCGGAGGCGGGAGCGTAAGGAGCTCGATCGTTTCCCACCGTGTGTCAACCGCTGATTGCCCATTCTTCAATTTCCTCCCGGGGCCGTCTGTCAGGCAAGCTAAAGTATATATATATATGCCGAGGTGGTTATACGGAGGAGTCCTCCTTCGGCCCACCGCGAGATCGCGGCTCTAATACGTCTACCAATACACGTAACCCAATATCGGGCCGGTGATAAACTGCGGGAACTTATCCACATTAAATTTAATGTAAGCCTGTCCGTGGAGTTGAATTTACAAAGAATTAACAAGACACAAACGGACTTTTAAACGATAGACATTCGGTATAAAGCGGCGAGGAATTTGTCACGTTGGAATGATCAAATACGCGTTTCTTCCGCGAGAGATTCTTGCCCCCAGCAGTTTACACGGAACTACTTCCCACCTATAACGGGCATTCAAGCTCAATATCGCTGGATTCGTTCACCGTAGTGTAATTTTTCAAACCTTCAACAAGGAAGTCGATACTGTATCACACGCGGAAGTTTTGCAGGTTAAATCAAGCACTGCGGCGTAATACGGCTCGATTTGCGACAGTACGGATACTCGACTCTTTACTCTCTTACGACCGACTCGAGTACGAGGTCAGCTAATTGACGGACTGGGATTTGAAACAATTCATCTCGAGCATCATCGGTGTTGGCGAAAGCCTCGGTATCCTCGCGGTGCAAGCGATCGTGATTAAGGTAATAGTCGGACTGGTAACGATGGGTCAGCAATCCGCAGGTGACCGTGTCGAGATATTCGTTGGCCGGAGTCAAACGCGATCCGATATTCCGACAATGTGTCTTGTCGGGCATGTGGAAGTGGTCACGCGAAGCATTCAAACATCGCGTTGTGTATAAATATTATTAACCTTTTTGGGCAAGACCGGGCGTGTACCGCCGCGAGGAAGTTATACCCAAACATATTTCCAAGGTATTCCAACATATTCATAACTAATAGATCGGCGAGCGGTGGGTGACAGAGCAATACGTCCCGTGCCTCAATGTTCAAACGGTTCTCCGGACCGAGACCGTCATACATACCCGTGCATACTTACACCACGGCAGAAGGAGGATCCAAGGGGTCCGAGACCTCGTCGACCTGTCCAGCCGCTTAAGACCGTCTTATACGGCTCCGCACGAGTTACACCCCGCTTCCTGCACCCACGGTAAATATCCTACGTCCCCGTCGTCCCGAACGAGCCTCCATATCACGTACACAGGTATCCCCGAGCCCGGTAATCCGGGGCCTAATTATCGAGCGCGAGGTAAAACCGTGCGTCTTCTCGGCAGCGGGCACCTCGAAGTATAACTTTGGAGGAGGTAACGGCAGCTCGCGCATACCGTGACGGGGGCCACTTAACGAGAACTCGCCGGACGTATCGACGGAGCCATATTCCTGTGACTAATATTGCCATTTCGATAGATGCGTAGGGAACGTGCGCACTAATTAAGAAAACTAACCAACCAACCGACCAGCCAGCCAGCCGACTATACATATACATACGACCCGTGCGATGACCGGCCGTAATATCTCTCCCTCGATCTGTGATCCTCCCACGCGAGCTGATATTTCGTCGTCGGTTTATCTACACCGGACGGGATTAAAGAGGATGTAGGTACGAAGGAGTGGAAGCGAGAGACGCTGTTTGACCCGATGATTTGATCCCGTTAAATGACCGCTCGAGACAGGCTTTATACGGAGTAAGGAGAACAGTGCAGTCGCGCTCCGCGCCATCGGAGAGATGGGAACCCTGCGACACCGCAGCGGGTGTCCGCGCTGCACGGTTGACCTCCGACCCCGGGTCCTCCCGCGACAGGGTGCGGCCCTGTACCGCGTTTACGAAGGCGCTCCGTTTCCACCGGGGGGTTTGCAGGGGGAGAGGCGGGGGCCTAGCTCCACGACAATGGGCCCAGTCATACGATAATAATGATCAATTATCGATCTGTCATTCAACGGGCTCGCTCCAGGAATGCACGACGAATCGAACTCCTTCGTCTTCTCCTCCTTCGTCTTCCTCGGGTCTGCCTCCTGCAGTCCTACCTGCACAATCTTATCCTCACTCTCCTCCGTTCCTCGTGCGCATACCTAGGTACGTGTAATTTCGTTTTCGTCCAAGGATCACGGACTCGGTTTTGCAGCACGAAAAGTTGCTCCAATTTCCTACTGCCATTTCGACAGACGAGATTTTACGGCGGTTAAATTATTATAGGATACGCGCGTTTCTTCAAAACGAACGGCCCCTCGAGTGTGATATACGACCGAGATGTTTTCCCGTTCGGAATTAGCACCCACCCTACGGCGTCCGTTTCTCTGTTTTAATAAAACGAGCAAAAAACGGAAATGAAGAAAAAAGAACAGGAACAACCGAAAAATGCCGAAGATATTCAAATTGAGATTTGACGGTCAACAGTCGCTTCGTGAGCAGCCGGCGGTCCCTCGCGTTGGCGCAAGCTGATCGGAGTCCAAAGCAGCAACCATGCGACCGCGGCCAATGACAAGGCACATTCACCACCGGCGCTCTTACAGCGCACGACACGTGGGTCTGTAGGTTGCACCCGATATACCCGTGTAACGTACAACACATACGCCGGGCGTCACGTGTACCTGTAACAGGTATGCAAGTGCACGCAGGCGGTACCTCACACAGGTCAGGTTTGTCTCGTTAGCGCGGCGATGGTACGCGCAACAGCGTTATTACACGTCGAAAGGCCGGGTGGTATCAACGATAAACGATAGACGATAGATCGCAACGAATCTCACTTTCTCCATCACCTTATCGGCTGTTCATTCACTCGCGGCATTAAACCGGGACCGAAGCGTCCATCGACGAGACAACCGTGCAGCTATGCGTATCTGCATATCTATAACGTATACGTATAAAATGTACGTATATATATATGTGTGTGTGTGTGTGTGTGTGCGTAGTACACGTATAGTATACACCGATACGTACAAACTCTTGTGCCCCGTGAAATCCGTGACGGCAAAAGGTGCGACTCGAGGAGTTGCGGTACGACCGGCAATTGTTTTCTGACGATGAAGAAGAAGCGGAAGAAGTCATCGTCGAGGCAATTCGCCTTCTATACACAGGCGTACGATACGTACGTACGCGCGTATACAAGCAGCTCGGTGCCCGGGGCGAAAAACGTTATCCGCTGCATGCATAAACGCCTTGTACATACCGGAGCAAAGTGCGGAGTATTTCTGCAGCATTTCGCTCTCCCGGGTCGCTTCCAGGTTTCTCACAGCAGTAAAATCTGGGAATAACTACCGGCCGGGATGGTAATATAAAAACAAAAGCACGGCTGAAATTAATAGCAATAATAATGATAACAACAATGACAATGACATTAATGATACTGGTAATGATGATAATGACGACAACGACGAGGCATACAAGCGGGTCTCGAAGAGTAGACGTATAGAACGGTGGTAAGCGGTGTTGCTAACTGGAGCCACCCGGGGCCACGGCGTCATCGGGTACCGCGCCACGTTGCTGACGGTCGAACGAAGGGCCGGAGAGCCGGGAGTCGGGAGTCGGGCGAAAGAGGAGCTGCGAAGGAGGGTGGGAGGGAGAGAGAGAGAGCGAGCGAGGGAGCGAGGAGGGGGAGAAAAACACCCCCCGTCGCGACGCTGCCGCCTAATCATTCTTTAAACGCGCATAAACAAGGCTCCGGCCCACCGCCGGCATCACCGGGAGAACCAGAACCGACGGTGGTTGTGGAGCCGCCGGCACCATCACCGTCATCACCGTTGGCACCGCGGCGAGCCGCGGGGATACCGGAACGGTGAACCGGCATCAGCGAGCTGGGAATGCGATATGAATAATGTCATTCCTCGGCCCGTCCACCCCCGTCCCCGTCCCCGTCCCCTCGGAAAACGAGAAATTGAAGGAGCGCGAGGGGAGGAGACGCCCCGGACGCCCGAAGACGCCTTGAGACGGGGCCGCGGCAGCCGAAATCTAAAATGCAAATATACTCCACAAATCACTATCGGTGACAGGCGTCCTTACTTTAAAAAGAGGAAGGAGAACCCGGTGGGACCCCCCGCCAGGCTTCTGCCTCTTAAAGATCGGTTTATACTTCTTTTTGCCCCGTCCTCTCGGTTCGCCCGCTTGTGTTATATTCACGGCTTCCATTCCCTCCCCCCCCCCCCCCCTTTCCCCCACCGGCGATTGCTGCGGTGACACCTTCGCCGTCATCCGTTTCCGATCGCCTTCCAGCGATTTACGACCGTAAACACGGAAACCGCCACTGCGGCGCACCTCGCCACCCTGATCTTCTCGATAACGTCGCTTTCCCCGACGCCCGTCGTTAAGTACCGCGCCACCTTTATTTACTGCGGTTGGCCAAATTCGCTCGGGAGGATTTATTTATACCACCGTCGACGTCGCTTGAAATTTTTACTACCCCAACCGCCGAGAGCGTTGTTTTTTCGGCGAAGCAGCTGATTGGAAAATTTTTGCAATCAATCGCGGACTCGATAAAGGTATTTTTAATTTCCTGCTCTTTTTTTTTCGAAAAAATGGCTGTGCCTGTAACGAATTTTTTAACCGACGAACCAGAGCCGATTTGAAATTTCCAAAAATTGAGAACGTTACGAGCACTCGAGTGAAACAATTTACGACCTCTGGGTGTGTGCCTTGATAGATTTATTGGCTTCAAAGCTAGAAAGATCAGCCTGTAAGGAAGCTGCAAATGCTGCAAATCGCTGATCAACGTTTAGAAAGCTTCCCATTCCAGATAATACAGAAATTAGCGTGAAAATCAAGGTCGAAACTTGACTCGCATTATCACTAAATGCTTTTATCTCGACACCACATTTTTCAACATGGTTGACATAACATCTCGCGTTCTAACCAACCGATTGACTTGAAATTTGGTACGAATCTTCAGTATACATCCCTCTATAGCCCCTAACACGGGGATTGTGAAATTATTATTACGACTATTTAAAAAAATTGAAAAACATCGCAAAAAAAAATAGAAAAAAGAATTCATTTTTCCTTCAAAAAGTTGCTATTTTTTCGTATTTTCGTTTTTTTCTCTACTTGGTACGGGCTATAGTGACATTCTTAATAATGAAGGAAGTTCGTTGTTTTTCTGTTACGGATGAACGGGGGCAATGGAATCGTGTCAAGCACGTCAACCGGTTTTTTTTTTTTGCCATAGTCGTATTTAGAGGCAGGTAACTTTTTCAATTTCCATTTACATTTCAGAAAAATTTTACTGAAAGTTCTTTAAACGTTAATAAAAATTTTGTTAAGAAAAGGAATGATGAAAATGTTTTCATTTTTTTTTCTATCAAGCGTGAATAACGCCCGAAATCCAGACCTCTGGACCAGAACACTCCCTTTAATCTGACTAAATTGTGTATTTCATCGGTTGTATATTTTTCGACTTGTTTAAATAACAAAAAAAATTAAACTTAATTCGTTAATGTTTTATGGGCTCGAAACGCATCCGAACGGGATGTTCGTAGGCTGGTCTCGTTAAGATCAGCCAAATTACGTACTTGTTTCCAACAAACCTACGGCATAATTTGACAATTTCTTTCATGTTGTTAAACAAACATGTCAAAGCATTGCAGTTGCTAATATGCCTGCAGATCAAAAATAAAGTTATACGACCAAGAATACCGTGATTTGTGCAACGAATTGACATTGCCTCTAAAAACGGAATTTTTTATCGTCATTAGAACAGATCGTGACTAATCAGTTACAAGGCGGCAGGTTAATAGCAGGGACTCACGCGCCATTTATCAATGTCCAGAAGTCAGAATGGCTCTCTGGATTCTTCCAAGAATTATTTGCAATGTTACAGCATAGACCAATGTTCTCCTACGTACGCTGGTTTTAGCTGTCTAAAACGCCTCGGGAATAAACTAAAAGACGATACGTTAGGTGTGTTTCATTGTTGTAATTTTTCATTTTATTTTGTTTTTTTACATTCGCCCATCAAGACGGTATGCGAACCTTGAAGTGATATTGATTTTTTGTGGGAATACAAAAGATTTAGATTAATCTGTTTGCTTCCTGAAGGCGAGGCCCAAGGCGAGGATTCGGTATATATTATTTTTGACACGGTTTCCACGCGCACCATTATCATACAGCCTTGCAGCAGATTTTGTCCGAGCGTAATTAATTCTGAAACTGTAATTAATTACCCGTAAAGTAAATGATCAATTGCCTCTTTCCTCGCGCAGTTGTAACGCCGCAGCCGGGCTCTCTCCCATTTGTTACAGGCACTCGATAGTCAATTTTCCCGATAAACAATTCGCTGAATTTATCACTCGATCCTAGTAGACACCTTACGACCGGATCTTGGAAATTATCGGTTATCATTTCGGTGTTGATTATCCTTACTGGTTGTTGCGTATTCTGGCACATCGTTTTACGCTTATACCTACAGTTGAATATAGCTATGTACAAGTCTATACATATACTGCATATTATATGTATATATATATATATATATATCCGAACAAAAAATTCAACCGGAACATGACCTCAGGTTAGTTGTATTCTCCGAGTTGCCGTTATGCCTGCAGTTGAGCCAGGCAAAACAGCTCTGCGCTCCAAGTAAGACATCAGAATTTTTTCTCAGCAAATCTACCGAGTCGGCGAAGCTCCGCAATTATACTGCATTAGCAGAAAATAATGTGAAAGCTTGCAACGAATACGGAAACAAATTACCCCGTGTAACTGAAAATAATATCAATTGCCCTATAGGTATGTTGAAAGGATTCCTGCCGTGGGATTGAATTTGACAAGAATCAGGATCAGTCATAGACGTCGTTTGTGCAATACAAGATTTGGTTGCGGTGTGAATAATTGAGCAGCTTTTTGCGGTATCGGACCAAATGTAAACGAATCTTCACCCCGGTTTTGCAGCGATGACGCGGGAATCGTGAGTAATTGACTAATGGAATGACGCGTCGCCTCCCGGTGGAAGCAGATTTTTACCGAAAGGATGAACACCCAGCCGAGGATATCAGGGCTGGTCCACAACAGGACCGTCATCATCCCGGAGGACTCGCAAGAGGAGGGTCATGCATTATTAATATAAAGACCCCCGTTCCGTCCCAGTTTCACGGAGCTCCAAGCAGCAGTGCTGAAAGTATCACATTTATATTGTGCCTGCACGAGTTAGCCGTTAGACTATGACGATCGGAAAGGTCGCCCTAAAAACAGTGGGAATAGTGTCGGCTGAAAAAAAAGGGCCCATATTTTATCGAAGAATAAAAGTATACAAGGGTTCATCGTGCAGGCAGCGGGCCCGGGAGTTCGTCCACCCAAATTCACCGGCTCTCTTTGTCTTTTGAAACACTTTTTCTGGTCGGTAACATAAGGAGATAAACTAAGCGCAGGCGATGGAAGCTGAAAGGAAAAGGCGTCGTGAGTTATTTTGTCAGGGGTTAGGCACAGCGGTGTTAAAATAGTGCTGATTTTTCAGAAGAGAAGTGGAATTATTATTGTCTTTCAAACGACGGCAACTATTGATAAAACATTTTCGAAATACTTGTAACAGGCATTACAGGTTTAGTAGAGAAATTTTAACCCCCTGCTTCGACAATTTAAATCTGGAAATAGTGTAAGATTGAGATTTCCGAGAAGATTTAGGAATTGGGTATATGGGAAGAGTTACGCGCGAGGCGGTTTTTATCGATTGAAAATTACACTGCACAGACTATGTAAAAATTTCCGACGTCCAATATTACCGCAGATGCAGCATATCAATGAAGTGGACGGAAAGAGAAGGAGGTACGCTATTGATTTCAAATCTATGAGGATCGATTCGTGCCGGATGATCGGGGGTTATAAATGGTCGGAGGAATCGGGAATCGGGGTTGAAACAAATAATGGTGCAAAAATGGAGAAAAATATGGCGAAAAAGAATTCACGGGACTTGACGGGACATGGAAAAGAAATGGAGAAAAAAGAATTCACGGGACTTTATGGGGCTCGACGGGACGTATGTCCCTCACTCCCTCCGTCTCGCTCTCTCTCTCTCACATTCTCTCTCTGTCCTTTCGTCCCACCGTCCCGTCGTCCCTCCGACTTCTCCGTCCATCCCTTTCCCTCTCACTCTCTCTGTCTCTCTCTCTCCTTGTTTCTGAGTGTTATAACTAATAATACTTTGACTTGGTCTTAACAGGTGCTGAGTATCTCGCGGAGGGTGCATAATACACTTTGGCAGTTAAAATCTAATAAAGAACTTCTACCAACTCGCTTGCGCTCCTCGTTGGTAAACTCGCTAATTTTACATCTTTTCGACTATTGTGCATTAGTTTACCGCGATCTAACAGTTGGTCTGGAGCTCAAGCTAAAGCGTGGCCTCGATTCTTGCGTGAGATTCATATTAGATGTGCATAAATCCGAGCACATCATCCCACACTACCGTATGCTTGGATGGCTTGCTTTGGCTGATAGGCACAAATACATGTTGGGAACTTTTCTGTACAATACTTTGTGTTTCGGATCACCCAGCTATCTCTCTGATGAGTTGGCAAATGACTTGTCGGCAATACGTCACCGAGTCACTAGAGGTGACCCAAAGGGTCTATTTATTCCTCTACACCGATCCAGAGATCATTTCTTGTATCTGCTTGTATCCTCTGGAACTCTGCCTACCTCAATTCTGGAATCATCTTCCTTAAATATCTTTGAGATAAAACTTAGGAAATATTTGGCCAGCAGCACTGTCTATTTTTAACTTATACTTTAATAAGCATAGATTTAATTTAAATATTATATACATTTTTATGTTTTTTTCTTATCTTCTCTTTTCATCGAGAACTGCACACGGTCAGCACATTTTTGCTGTTCTTAGGGGGCACATTGCTCCAGAAAATTTCTGAATAAACGCTTTTCTCCCTCTCTCTCTCTCCCTCTCTGACCCGCCGTCCCTCCGTTCTTCTTCCTCTCACTCTCTCTCTCTCTCTCTCTTTCTCTCTCCCTCAGATGAAGCAGCAACAGCAGCGGCAGCAGCCGGGGGGAAGGGAGGGGGCGAAGAGGAGGCAATGTGAGAACCCGCGGGGGGCGATCGCTCGCCCTTTGCGGCTCCGGCGTCAGGCAAGCCTGGATCTCGTACACACCTAGCCTTCGTTCGTATAACGCGTTGTAATGGGATTAACCGGGCGCGCGTCATTTGTTATCGGGCTCGTTGTAATCTAACACGTCACTGAACACTCAGCGGTCGGCAGTCGTGTACCATAATATACGTTGTACGTATACACGGTGAAACGAAGTGCGAATACCTACACCAGCCATGGTACCACGCTTTGCCCTGTATTTCATGATTTTAGGGGCGGGGGGGATTTTATCATTTTTCAATATATCAGCTAGACGACGGTGACGAACGTTGCCTGAGTTCTGTTGCCGAGGTCGCCGTTTTGTAATTCCCTGCTTTTTATCATCAACGTGTAATTTGCGTCGTTTTAGGAAATGAAGATAGTGTTTGTATTGAAAAAACGCCGAAGGTTGTTAGGTATTATACAACTGTCGTTGTTCGGTTTTCAAACATACGAGTACAACGCAGGTGAAATCGGGGGAGCGCGTAAATTTTGACACATGCGTAAGTACATGTAGGCTCATACCTGGAGGAAGGCTCGAGATGATAGAAGCGACGATTGAATTACCTCTGAGATTGCTTAGTGTAATTGGACGAATCAATCTCGCTATCGCTGACCCCGGGGGTCCCAGTATTCGGCGGGTCTGATCATTCTTCTCTGGTTGTATTTATCACCCACACGTAAGTTCGTAGGTATAAAAAACCGTTCACCGCGTGTCTCGTAGATGCCTCGTAGATGCCTCGTAGATGCGCGGCCGACCGCCCTTGCGCTCGATTCAGAGGCGAGGACGCTTCTAGGCGGATGTTAGTAGCGACCTAATTATCTACGCGGCGTGACGTCCCCGTGCAGGGGTTCTTATTGTCTATAGCGGTAATCTACCACTCTCCGAAACCCACGCCTCATCCTCATCCAAGCAATCGCAATTTTTCCCGTCCAACTTCCAATGCTGTTTGTGAATATTCCGGTTTATCAAAATTTTTTGGATATAAGGTAACCGCGTAAAGTTAGCTTAAGCTTTACATAATTTAAAAAATTTTCTTATTGTGATAATTTTTGATCCTGTAATTACTTTGTCACTTCATTAACGTCGGAAATGTTCTCCAGTCATGCATGCAGTAGCCGAAACAATCCAGTCCCGATAACCAGCGCAGAGAAGAGTCGAGAGATTGTACAGATTTTTTTCGCTCGAATGAGGCAGTAAACAGTAGGATTGAATTATTTCCCTCACCACGCTCACGCCGGCTGCGTTAACGGGAGTAAGGTTCAAGGGCATCGGGTACGTTTCGAAAAAACGTGAAATCGCAAAGATAAGGTCAGCCTTTTACACCGATGATCGGTCTACGAATCGCCGAGTGTAATTACCGCGCGAGTGTAAGGATGAAACGAGTTTTGCAGCTTCTCGTAGAGAGTGAAAATCTTTCGCACACGCGCGTATTATACGTAATCTATATACCTGTTTATTCCGTAGGTATAAATTTAGCTTTCTCAGTTCCAGATCGGTAATTTCCTTCGTCCGCGCCTTGACCACGGGCCAAATTCACCGATTTATCTGTCGATAATAAAGACTTTAAACCGAATATCAAATAAGCCGCACGCCTTCCCTCAGACGGGATTAACACCGCAAAATCCTGACACGATTGCCTACGTCCACGCTAAACGCCAGTCCAAACGTCGTCTGGGTCGCGATGATCAGCGTCTTCTCCGGCGCTTCATATGCATTGGCGTACATCCCGCCGGAATAAATTTGTCCTCACAAATATATTGACTTCTTGACTTCACCCCGTTTCAGTTATAGACTTATTTTATCGTCTTATCCTTATCTGTCCTGCACACACAGTTGACAGGTGTACGGCTTTTTGGAACAGAGCGATAACCGCAGGTACGTATAACCAACATGCTTGCAGCTGAGATAAGAAAAATCGGTGCAAAAGTTTACCCGAAATGCGGAGAGCTGATTGAATACATTGTACCTACTCTAGAAATGGGTAGAAAAATTGATAACGTTTTACCGATGATCACATTGGAGATTTCATTTGGAAAATTGACCACTTGTCACTTTGTTTTTCTTGACATTTTTTATTTACAAATTTCACCGTTTAAAGTCTGCGTTACGATCGAACCTAATAAAAATTGCATTCTGCAAAAAAGAATAAAATCTGTCGGATTTACATGCGCGAAGGTATAAAAATATTATACGCGGACATAATTATTGTAACAGAACTTGAAAAGATTGCAATGAAAATTACCTATTCGTATGTCGATGTTCTTTGAACTTGTCAAATACCCCAATCAAAGTATAATTACCGTCACGCATGTAAGTCCGACAGATTCTGTTTCCGTGTGGCTAAAATTTCCGACAGATGTTTCACGAACTGTATTCCTACACGACGTGTCAATGAAAAGATTCAAGTATTAACCAATTGAGTCGTTCACCAATTCAGTAACCTTTCAGAGGCATTTAAATTTCAGAAATGTGGGAGATTATTTTCGATAGCCCAAGATTACTCTTCAGTAAGACTTCCACCACAACGATTTATCTGTGAAAGATTTCTCTGAAGAGTAAAAAAAGAAAAAATATATACATAGGAATGAAATTGTAATTTCGTCGAGATTAAGCCTGTCTTCGTGAGACGTGCGTCGTGTCAATGTAGATTGAAAACGACTTGAGGAGATGAAAAAGGAATAGTACCGCGTACGCATTATTATGTAGCACAAGATTGAGAAGAAGTAGGGAACGGGTACAGACTTGATACCTTATACCACGGACTACTCGAGTATACTTGTATCCATAAATTTGTAGGCGCGTAACAAGAGAATCCCTTGAAATAGTGAAAGTTGGTCGGCGCGACGCGCGTCCGTCTGTCTGACGGTGTTTTACCGATATCACAATATCGATGCAGAGATTAGGCTGGAGCCCGTCTCCCGATGTACAATGTCGATGGTACGCATACCTGTAACCGAGTAGAAGCGCGTATCCGGTGGACATGTTTACGGTAAACACATTCGGATTGCGACAGCTGAGCGTGCAGCGAGGAGGCCCAGCTGCCGGCACAAAGGTGGCTGCGGTTACGTAGGTACGTACGTAAGTACCCGCAACATATCCGCGTACGTACTCCGGGTTCCGAAGGACGGAGGGTCGGATAGACGGACGTAGGTTCGAAGCCGGCCGCCTGTCCCGGCATAAATCGTTCCCCCACACTCGCGGGGCCCCGGCAACCGGCCCCAGTCAGTGGGTGATTAAGCGCGCAGAAGAGGAACGAGAAGGAACCGTCCCCGGTGACGGTCAGCGAGCGCAAGCGTGACCCTTGACCCTCGGCGGTCTCGCTCGCACCCGCGGCTATCTCAAAGCGCGTCGCACTCAGCGACGGTGAGCGCCGTGCGCCGTGCGCCGTTCAGGCGGCGTGGGCGAGTCGCGGGAGGGACGCGCTTTGGCCCGCGGGCGTCTTGGACCGTGAGAACACCAACTATAATATTATTTAGTCTGACCGAGGCCTGGCCGGGCAGCGTTGCCGAAGAGGAGAGGAGTCGAGAGGAAAGAGAAAGAGGGAGAGAGAGAGAGAGAGAGAGAGAGGGGCCTCTCTCCCGTACCTGCGCATCGCGTTGCACCCTCATTCTCCGCGCTCTCTCTTTCTCCCTCGTCGGAGAAGCCGGGACGAGACGAAACCTTACCGTACAGAACGTAGGTACCAACCCGGTGTACTCTAGCGCATTAATTGCCGTCGTAAATTGTTGCGGCTTTGCGAAGGAGTTTAAGTTTAAAACCGCGAGGACTGGAGAACGCGCGGACGCGACCGAGCGAAGCGAGTCTTCATCCGCGACTCGAGGCTTCGGGGTAAATCCTGACCGTTCTCGTTTCATTCTCCGAGTTCTTGTTACTTCAAGGATCGGGGTGAAAGGGGGACGGAACGTCGTGTAGTTTGCGGTTTCTCCGATTCGCCCGCGGGGCGGAAAACGTTTCGCTTTCGGGTCGTAGGTACAAGGTATAGTAGTGGGTGCATCAGACAGAGCGAGAAGCTTCAATTACAGTGCCCCGTAAATCAGACGGCACCCGGACGATACCCGCAAGTGTATGCGCGAATAACGAACGGCGGTCCATCGATATATTCGTGGGGCCTTACCGCTGTGGCGGAGATCGGACGCGACGAGGAAGGAAGACCCCGTGCCTGTGCACCGGCGAAGACTGCACGCGCGTGCATCGAGGCTCGCGTGACAGCGACCGCTTATGAATACGCCGGTTGGGTCTCCCCCGCGCGGTGCGTAGGTACATGCGGCCTGCCTCGATGCGGTGCGCCCTGCGCATCCTTAGGATACACCACCGCCGCCGCCGCCACCACGAGAGAAGCGGAGAAGCAGGCGGGCGCGTGTTGCCAGGCCGTGAAACGGGAGAGGGCCCGGATCGCGCTCCGCAGCAGCTGTCGGGTCGCAGGGGGCCCCGACCGCGGGCATCCAGCCATCCAGCATCCCGATTAGGTCCCGGAGCGCATCGGCGGCGGCAATGGGCCCATGCGGCCCAAGACGAGGTAAGATACCTGCCACCAGGTGGCTCCACCAGCACCGCCCATGCGAGCGATGCCCGAGCAGTCGCCCGAGCGCCGCTGCCCGGCGAGCATCTCCGTTTGTTTGTATTCCGAGGACTTTCGTAAACCCGCGCCTTTTCAAATGTGTTGACAGTGTGTGTCACCCGGCTAGTGATAACGATAAACCCGCCGGAGAGAGATAACGCGGGGCTCCGTTTTCACCGTTCCGCGAGACCTCGAGATTTATGTGATCGCCCGCCTCTCCTCGCCTCGCCTCGCCTTCCTCTAATCCGACCGCACACGCGGCGTCGCGGGCCGATTTTTTTCACCGGCAGGATGCAGCAGCAGCAGCAACAACAGCAACATTCCGATCCCGAGAATATATCCTCGGCGGAAGTGCAGGAACTCACTCCCCTTCCGGATGTCGTTGACGACGAGATGTCCTCCAACGGGATCACCAATCTCACCCTCCAGAGCGTCGCCCTTGGCCTCCAGGGCGCCCTGCTCGCCGCTCTTCAACGCGCGGCTCTCCTGCCGCCGGGACACGCGGCGGCCGCAGCTCTCAATCTCCAGGCCCTCGAGACGTACCTGACTCTGCATCGTCTCCACGCGAGCAGCAACGCCTCGGCGAACGTCTCCTCGACGACGACCTCCGTCTCCACCTCCACCTCCACCTCCTCCTCCGCCAGCAGCAACAACAACAACAACAGCATCAACAACAACAACAACAATACCTCCGCGAGGAGTTCCTCGTTCCTCCAGAGCAACTGCACCTCCCCCGCCTCCTCAACCGCAACAAAGACTGATCATCGTCAACTCGGCGATGTTTTGCCCGGCTCTACCACCCTCGACGAGGACGACGTCTCGCATCTGGACTTCGTCACCGATCCCGAGGAGGACCTCGCCCTGCTCGAGGAGGAGGAAGTCCTCATGCGGGACAACAACTCGTCGGGAGGTTCCTCGACCCACAACCACGACGCTCTCCTCCAGAGAATAGCCGCTGACGAAACACCGGCCCCGGCGATAACTCCCGACGCTAACCTGCTCCAGGCCGCCTCTCTGCTCCCATCGACGACGGCGACCTCCACCTCCGTCGAGGCCGTCCTAGCCCGGCCCTGCAGAGCCTCGAGACCTAAGAAACAGTTCATCTGCAAGTTCTGCAACAGACAGTTCACCAAGAGCTACAACCTACTGATACACGAGAGGACTCACACCGACGAACGTCCCTACAGCTGTGATATTTGCGGGAAGGCGTTCAGGAGGCAGGATCACCTCCGAGATCACAGGTAAGAATTCCCGCCTATTCCTAACTTCGATAACTCGGAGACGTGTTACTTGAACGCCGGCTCGAGGACCGCGCGAACAGACACCGAAAGAATTTCTTCACTGACGCTTCGCTGTTTTTCTTCTCACATCCTCAGGTACATCCACAGCAAAGAAAAACCGTTCAAGTGCGCGGAGTGCGGCAAGGGCTTCTGCCAGAGTCGGACGTTGGCCGTTCACAAAATTCTCCACATGGAGGAATCGCCCCACAAATGCCCCGTATGCGCGCGTAGCTTCAACCAGCGGAGCAACCTCAAGACTCATCTTCTAACTCACACGGACATAAAGCCTTACCACTGCTCCTCGTGCGGCAAGGTATTCCGCAGGAACTGCGACCTCAGGAGGCACTCGCTCACCCACAATTTGGGGGTCGCCTCCTCGCCCCCGCCCCCCAGCCTTCCTGGACCCGGGACGAGCACCGCCGTGCTCCAGGAAACCTCCTAGCCCCTCTGTCGACTCGAACGGTGTAATAATTACGCGAGAATTAAGCTAAGCCCATGCTCATTAGATCTGTAATTATGTCTATAATACTGATTGTATGTACTGAAATTATAAATCTGACTATATAGAGTTTTCTCTAGTATTTTTTGCGGCATGTGTAAAATAAATTTTTATTATTATTTTTTACTAATCATTTGTCTGTTTCTTTCGTTCTTTTTTTCTTTCTGTCTTTCTTTCTATCCGCATTCCTTCCGTTTGCCCAGAATTACATCAGCTTAAGATATTTCTCCTGTTCACGGTAACTAGAAGCTTATTACAGTCCGAGTTCATAAATTCGTTTGCGATTACCGGGAAATAACAATCTTGAACCTAAGTTTCAATACCGTTTTTATATTCATATGATAATCTGATAAGATTCAGTCAAATTTCATTGCTAGTTTACACGATCTTCATTAGTGGTAATAATTTTTTTCCACTCGAAATTGGAGCAACGACTCGAGATTGGGTATTATAATTTTGCTACAAACTGAATGGAAACGTTAATTATCGACGCTGCAGGCCAGAGAAGCATTCTCTAGTGAAGTAACAAAGAAGTCATCCGTTAACCCGTGAGCGTTGAAATATTAACGATTTTGAAACTCCGAAGCTCCGTTGTACGTTCGTCCGTGCAATCGCTTGTGCAAAGGTTATTTCGTCACCGAGGCATTGAGAGTTGACTAACGATGATATTTGCGAACTCGAGACTCTCGAATACTTGTCGGCGAATCTCGACGGCAAGTTGCGTGAATTATTTACTCCTATTTTCTCGCTTTTGTTCGGCGACAGCGCGCCTCCTGCTTTCGCTTCGCGCCCAACTGTGGCATTCAAATTCACCTGCAGGGCAAACCTCTGGACTCTCTTTTACACATCGCGTCTGTAGGATAGTAATTTTTTCGGGGCGACACTAAGCGTTAAGAGTCACGGTCTAAAATAAAAAGCCTCGACAACTGCTCTCGAGGGAAACGCTGAAAAATATAAAAATAAGAAGGAGGAGCAAAGCATACTGAGAATAGAAATAAAAGTAAGGAAAAGAAAAAAGACAAAATTGAGGGGGGGGGGGAAGAGTGAAGAAAATTCAAAGGCGCTTATCGGAGGGACGAAACCTTCGGCCCGACACCCGTGAACAATAACGCAGGTAATCTTGCGGCTGGTTAATTAATTAGGCTCTCTTCTATCCGCGCTCTCGGTTATAAATAACCGAATAAAAAATCTGGATCGTGTTACAAAGACGCACCCGCCGGAGTTGCGCCAGGTGCGTGCGTGACATCACGTCTTGATACGTCTAGGGTTACTTGTCTTTCTCGGCTGCTCAAACACCCGACCAAACGCCGAATCACTGGAGCATCAGCTGAACCTTTCGCCTGGGCCGTTCCCGCAGGCTCGCATGCCCTGCAACACCTCGTCCCTTTGCCCTCGACGGGGTGCCGTCAGCGCGAGGAAAGTCGGAGCTTCCTTTTCTCAAAATTCCGCTTCACTTTCCGGTCCCGGAGTTCTGGGTGAAAAAGAGGAGAGAAACGGAGGCTCGTCGAAGGTGGAAGAATTGCTTGAAATATTCTGGTAATCCGGTGTAACATCACCTGCGTCGATTCACTTGGTCGCACACGTCGAAAGCTTGCGATTAACCGGTTGGTCCTCGGGAGATTTGATAGAAATGAATTTTTGCATCGCGTTGATACATAATGTATACATTTGTTGACGTGTTTAGAATTTAAAGTTTCAATTTTAACCTGTGCCGCGTGATACAGTCAAACCGGTGCTTAATCATACGTTTCGGTAAGGTGTGTATAAATTTACCTGGCGATACAAGTGTGGTAGATTTTTTTTCTACAACTGTATATAACTCAGATTATTATACCCGCAACGGGTCTTCTTGCCGATTCCGAGACATTTATTATCCCATGCCTCCGCATCTCGCGGGATATTAAGGCGATACTCGGGTATATTGCAATTTTACGAACTGTTGACTTTTATTGGCGGAAAAACGTTTGCGTTTATAATATGCATGCAGCAGTGAGGCAGCTATTTATGCGAGAACCGGCGTGTAGGGTTTCAGCTGTGAAAATGTAAACTCTACGATGTAATCTTGAAAGGAAGCGTTTGAAAAATGTGGCTTTACCGTTGGAAAAAAAATTGTTGCTCTCCAACTGAACGAAAATATTGTCCTGAATTTCGTATTCTTCTTAAAAAATTTTCATTTTTTTCCTCTCTCTCTCTCTCTCTCTCTCTCGCTCTCTTGGGCAGGTTTACCGCGATATTCGGATTAGCAGACGAGTACAAGATGCACGGAACCGGAACGAGTGAAATTCACACCGCAGTGTCAATCGAAAAAACAGATGAAAAGCGCGATGGAATAAGGCTAAAAAATGTGTGAAAAAAATAGGAAAAGGTAAGTTTAAGGCGAAGAAGCGGGATTCCAAGCGGCGCCCCGCGTCGCGAATCACGGACCGAGCGTTCCCATTACCAGGAATAGTTTTCGAGTTTCGGGTCTCCTTCGAGGCGCTGCGACGCACCGACATAAAAATACGCACGGTGTGTATGCCTAGCCGTATGTTAGTGGAATGCACGTGTGTAGCGTGGGGCGCACTAGGAGAGAGCGAAGCGTCGAAGGTGGCGGGTGGAACGATGGGACAGGAGGGCGGACAAAGAGGACACGGAGGACCACACGTACGTACCGCCCACAGATACGCTATCACTGCGGAGCCGGGTATGAGGACGACGTGATCTGCATGCGCACGTCCTGTTTCACTCCGACCGAATAAAACAATGACCGAACGAAAATAAGAGGGGAATAAAAATCCCTACGGATACGGATGTACGTCGGTGTGCGTCGCGGACGCCTGCAGCGGACTCCTTTACCTATACCTACGGTGTGTATACCGGAGGACAACCGGCGCTGATTTAGGGGGTTGATGGGTGGCTGTTGGCGCGTACGCGATACCGCCGCCGCTTTTATCCGCCTCTCTCTGATCCTCCAACCACCCGTGTTATACCGGCTCTACAGCGATATTCAGGACCCCGTTACTTCCGTGGTGGTTAACTGTTTCACGGGGAAATTGACCGAGTCGTTGTAGAGGATGCGTCTTGGAGTCGAAGCGTCCAGCGTGGTACAATTACGCGGATAGCGAACGTGTCGGACGGACGAAAGAGGAGAGGAACGGAAGAACATTCGTACAAAATCGGACCGATTCGTGGCACTCGATTAACTACCGAGGATGATTCGAGTTCGATACTAATTGCGTCGTGATCCTCCCGTTGCTTCTCACTCTGACGGACAGTCCTTTTCCTCCCGTCTGTCGAAAGCTCGAGTAGAATGAGCAAGCCAGCTTCGACGATTCCAGCATTTCGCCCCGGGTGCACCAATACGGCAACGGTCAGTCTCCGAGCCGATGGATGCCCCGGTAGGACTGTCAGTCGGACAGTTGGTGTATGATTGATACGTTCCCCGGCGGTAGACGTCGTAAAAACTCCAGGTACCTCCACGAAGTTGAGAAATACTCGGTCTGATCGGTACGCCTACTACTCGAATATAGGGAAGCACCCGAGTTGTAGGTATATATATGTACCTTCCGTTCGCGAAACAGTCCTTCTCCTTCGCCGTCGTCGTTCACTTTGGATTGATCGGGTGATGCGAGATTTCTGAAATTCATTTTCAGCGCGTGAGATGAAATTCGAGAAAGTCAACTTCCACCGGTTGGGTATAATGAGAATGAAATGTTTTAATCTAAAAACGAATAAAACTCGTGTTTGATCACGATAATTAAAGACGCGGTATATATTATAATTGAGGTGAGAAAGTATGAGGATTGACGGTATAATTTTACAGCCCCGCTTCCGAGCGTTGACGCAATATGCCGCAGCGGCAACGTCTTCATGCGCGGATTTAATCGGAGTCGTACGTTTATTGAGGCGTTTGGAATGTATCCTCGTCCTACGCCTAAAAGAAGAGAGATGAAGAAAAAAAGAAAGACCAAGAAGTAGAATAAGAAGAGAAAGAACCGCCTAGCGTATATGGAGAAATGATTCTACGAATTTATGATTATCAGGGCATCGGCGGGTTAACAGTCATATTTTTCCAGCCACTCATTTACATATCGATGTTATTAAATTCGATCGGACAGATTTTCGTGGGTCGACGGAAGCGCTGCCGGGCCATGTTATGGAGGGGTCGCCTAATCGCGGCGTTTGACGACTCCGCGGGCCGAGAAATGTATTTTGGAAAAGAAGTCAACGGCCTCGCGTACGTCCGTTCCCTCCTTCCCGACGAGACAACGACTTTCCATTTCGCCCGGGACGGGTCTTAAATCGTTCAACTGTACCTGATGGAATAAACGCCCGGGACTTAATTCGCTCTCGACCGCCCGTTACGTTCTCCGTAAAAAATGAACCCAATCCAGAGATGTCCGTGATCCGTTTGACCGCGCGTATTTATACATGCACGCCCTCCTTCGTTTTTCCTCGAGAAAGTGAATAATCCCAGGCTAACGTACAACGCGTACGGTGTTCTAGCCACCTTCTCGACTCCGGATATTTAGTCCATTCGAAATTTAACAACCAAATAATTTCAAGAGGAGACACCACGCGAGCGCCATATAATTGTACATTTCTCGATATGTTAATCACGCGAGTCCTTTTACGGCTTGTGGATTGCCGATGACATGTATAATACATTCGGTTCGTGCCATGTGCAGGTGCCATAAAAAATCTTGTAAAAACGTAACAACGCTTTTAATTTTACAGTTGCACAGAACATATCGCATCCGACGAACGATTTATCTTCGGAAAAACTTTCCATGCGTTAACCACAAAACACACATACACGCGCAGGTTTTTGCGTAATTTAGTTTCAAATATGTTATAAAAATATGATGCTAAATGCGTACAAATCTTGCGTCATTGTACGCGGAAGTTGAATATCTTGTACGACTAATGTTTTTTTTAATTTTCTTTCAGTTTTGTGCCAACGTCCCGATTGCGTTTGTATTTCGTTTCGAAGGTGAACGAAGAATGACTGAGAAACACGCGAAGATGAGGAGCTGAATACCGAAAAAAGAAGGAGAGGGCAAAGTGGCTCTACCCCCTTTAGAGAGGGTCGAACGGAGCTCTCGAGCCAGAGGGCGGCTCGACTCTCGTCCCGAGTCGCTGACTCCGTCGTCTTTGGTCCGGCGGGTCTCTCGCCTGGCGAGGCGCGTACGGTATGACTACGAAATAGGAACAGGCGGACAGGATGACGAACGGCAGGATGCCGCGGGCACCGAAGTGGTGACTCGTGCGACACGTACCTACACTCGCCCACGCAGGACTGGAGCGGACCCTCGGAGCGGGCGGCCGGGCCTCGGGGGCCCCAAGGCCCCCAACACGCTAAAATATCGGTGGGCCCTACCGCGAAAGAGGCAAATTTTATTTATAGGGTTGTCTCTTCACTTCTTGCGGCGGCCTGCCACAGACGATCCGTGGAAGGAAGGCGCGCTCTGTAAGCCAGAGCCGCTCATATATGCCTACCTATATCTCCGTATCGCCCCGAGGCGCATCGGGAAGAGGCTGCAACGAAAGCCGCAAGAGATACCCGCGCACATACGTTAAGAGCTGCGGTTTTCCCGAGCACCTCCCTGTTCGTTATATTACGTTTTCTTCGAGGCGTTCGAAAGTGGTCGAATAACGCTTTTGTACATCGTACTTTACTCTGAACTCTCTAGGAATTTTGCCGAGTCAAGATCGAGTTTCGACGCGTACGGTACCGTCACTCAGTGTCGAACATCTCACTGCGGTACGAAAACCGCTGTCCTTACCGATCCTCGCCATGACCGAAGCAAACCATTCGGGTATACTCGATACACTTGGAACGTGAATCCGCGACGCTCATACGCCGCTTCATAAGCTTCTGCTCTAACTCATTTGCAAAATAAGTTGGCCTCGTTTGACGGGGTGTAAACATTTTCTAACAATTTCACCAGCGCGTCAAACTTTCCGTTTCAGTAGGTTGACATTTTGCTGGTTTTAGTGCACTTGTCTCTAGTCTTCGGTGACCGTTCGACCAGTCGATATTTAGAGAATGCGTATAATGCCTGGGCATCGGCTCACATACCTGTATATAGATAATTATAGGTACGTGCGCGCATACCAATATTGGCCGCCATACCAAACGGGGCCTTTTACTTCCCCTTGGGGCTCGATTAATGGGGATTAGGAGGTCAAGGGTCGAATGCTGATCGCAACCCGGCCCTTGTGTAGCGGCTTGTTCGCGCATCCAGCGGACGTGCGGGGGAAATTATTCGGTCATAAATCCAGTGTGCATTGGGGAAAATTCTCTTCACACACCGCAGTGAGTTTCAAATATATAGCCTGACTCTGCTGAAGGAGGAATTGTCTAACGCTGCAGAGACTAGGCGCCCTATTTTCACATGATAATGATTTCTCGACGTCGACAAGTTAGTTAATAATTATTTCCTTAGTGCGAAGTACTCTCGATAATCTTCGACTTTCGTTACAACTTTTTTGAGATCGATTTAACGAGCGCAGGTGAATAGCCTGTTCTAGAATATTATCTAGAATATATTTCCGAGACACTTTCTACTTGGCTGATCATCATCCAAATGGCCAATGGACCATTCGGTTTGATACTGAAGAATCAATGAAACCTCACCTCCGAGTGAGCAATCTTTCCTCCGCCGTCTACTTACTCTGCCCGGAATATATCTCGTCGTAACTCTCCTCTTTCCCCATTTACACAGCTTTCTGCCCCTTGTAGTTATGTAAGAAATCTCCATACGGCTGCAGTGGAGAGATCTAAACGTTGCGGTGCGCGCATAGTTGGCCACAGGATGAAACGCGCTATAGTTGTTTTGTAAATAGTTGAAATCCTCGTTGACAGGTGGACTCTTTGAGGCACGCGAGGCATCCGGCGGGTTCTCCAAGTCGCGTCGACGGAAAACTCCCGAGGGACGAGAAATGGAGGGACCCGTGAACCGCGGAAGAGCGAACAACTATATTAATGCGGGAATGTGGGCATTCCTGAGCCAGGACGAGGGCCTCATCCATTTTATTGCGCTCGTGCCCTCTGCCCTTATAACGGGTGACTTTCGGTGGCTCCGAGCGGCTCGTGTCCGATTTCACGCGTCGTTGCGGACCGATTATACTGTCCAGGTGAATCCGGAGCGATTGTCTTCTTCCATGGCCAAAATTCTAAAATCAAGCCGATTCCTCAAACGCTGCGTCTCGGAGGTGTAAAATTCGTTCGTGGGATCCAATTGTCACGTATTTCAGGTTGATCACCCCGTACCGGTAACGGCGACGTCGCACGGGGCCCGAGGGTCCCAATCTGGGCCTGACTACCTCCTGCTTTACGAAGTGACCAGATAACGCAATCTAATGTATGAATGCTCAGAGAGCGTAGAAACGGAGACGTTACCTGCGCTCAATAAGGATGAGATAGTGGCCCCCCGATAATCTACGATGGTCAGGGTCCTCCGACCTACGGACAGGGTGATTCATGCCGTATCGTTCTGGAATTCCAAAATTAATTAAATGCGAGTAATATATGCTTCGTTTTAATTGCGTCATTGTCCGATTTCATGCCAGCCGCAACTGTCCTGCTGCACGTGCGCGACCGTGCGGCCGCTATATTTATTGCTCGGAAAAAAAAATTCCGGAACGACCCCGAAACGGTGCTCAAGAAGGCCCGGCCTGCGGGCAATACCCGACGTCTAAGTGACAGCTGACCATCCGGGAAGACGGTGTGCGAGCGGATGAAGCGCCGATGGAACAATCAGGGATAGTATGTATTTGAAGAGTAAGTCGTGGAAGAAAAAAATGTCGAAGCGCAAATCCGGATTGGGTATATAGAGACGTCGTCAATTATTGACGATCCCAACGGTGCGGCGAAACTCAGCGGGTGGAATACGACCCGTTGCACCCGCGAGGAGGACGGAGGACGGAGGGCTTAATATTCCATAAAGAAAACCGTGAACGAAAGAAGATGTCCCCACATGCCGCCCACTCGAGTTGGTAACAGCAAAATTTTATATTCACTTTGTGGTGGATTAGTGAAATTAATAAACGTAAACCTTTTAACCTAACGCTCGTAAGATGCAGATAAATTTCTATTTATACTGTAATCACCGTTGATCCTCCACTCGAGACGGACTCCGAGTGCAGGCGAGGGACCAACCGAGGGAATCTTACACAGGGCCACGAGCCACCTCGGTTAGGATAGGTGTTTCTCTCCGTCGTCACTTCGTAAACCTGTTGAATAAATTTTCCCACACATACATACGAGCCTTGCTCACTCCCCTGTAGCTAAGGCTACACTATCGTAGGTACGGTCCTCTCGTTATACCCGCAACACCGCGCGCGCCCGGTTTCGAAACTTGCTCGCAACGGGCGAAAGCGGGGTTAGTTTACCATCTCGAGCTTTCGATTCTTACCATTTTTCTGTATTCTTGTTTCATTTTTAGCGTGAACATTTTTCACTCTACCTGAGGAAATTAAGTCCTCAATATTTATCTCGGTATGATGGACGTTTAATAAATGGCGTATCACGTCTCAAGACATGGTAGTAGCTTTCGGTCGGTTCAATTGACAAATATTCCATTGGCCGAGAAAATTCATGATTCTAATACAGGCTGAGCACACATCGATCGTCATTTTGGAAGACCCCTGCAGAATTGACCAGATTACATCGGTTAGCCAAGGTGCCCCGTGTAACCGTTTCATAAAACAATTGTTATCACTTTCCGAACATCGTTAATAACATCATGGATCCACTCAACGACTTGTGTAATCTGCTTGCTCACTTTTATCCTTCGGCAAATCTAACAATAAATCAATGTAGGCCGGGACTAATGAAACTACCACTTATAAGATTACCATTGTTCATTCCGGAAAGCTGACAACTATTCGCGCGATGTACGATGTAAGTTTTCTTCCGAACGACGGATGGATTTCTCTAGATCACGAAGTTTGGCATTGCGCCAATAACGGTGCCTCCATCAATTTCCAAAAAGGGTTCGAGAGTCGAGGGCGCGGTAGGAGAATCAAACTAACGGACCTTGGTTTGGGGAATCGAGTCCAGTTCCCTGGGCCGAGAGTAGGTCCCCGGGATTCGTGTTGTGACGACGGAGCCCGCACCAATATGGTAATAATGTGACATGGTTGTCGGTGGCGCGTCGTCGGCTCTCACCAGGAGGCCTTATCTTATGGTGCAGCTTGCTCCGAGGCCCCCTGTGACGAGGCGAAGGGCCTCGGGTCTGGCACGCGGCACACCCCCAGTTCCATGCCTCGGACATACCCGCAAGATTCCTCCGGAGCCGAGAGATGACAAGTCACCAGTCATACCTCGAGTTCAAATAGATACGATCCTCGGTCGCAGAGTCCCCGCGTTCTCCCGGGACGTTTTCGGCCTCTATTCGGACCCGGGGCCCGTGCAGGCTGCGGGAGAACGAGCCGACGGCCAACCGCCATTAACAGCCGTTCGGGACATTTTTCATCCGCGCAATCATCGCGTTTTCGGTTTTCTTTCTGGTTCGTCGTAAAAACGAGTACTCGACATCCCCTGTCGCGGGTTAATTATGTTATTTAGAGTCGTCGAGTTCTGCGACTTCCGCGTTGGGAAGTGAAAAGTTTTTCAGATTCTCGAACTTGCAGGTGTGCAGTCCGGGAAGTATCGTATGAGAACGCAGGGTGCAGAGGGAGATAAGGAGAGAAAAAGTGGCCGCGGACCAAAGTTGTATAAAAACATGCGCAAGGCGGACATAACACAAGTGGGACTCGAAGCGACAGGTATAATACCTATAAGAGAAAAGTCGGGGGTGGAAAGAGGCGAGATAAGGAAACGGGAGAGAGCTGGAAGAGGAGATGCGGTGCGGTGGAAGCGACGCGGGCGGCCGGCGTGGCAATCACATCGATGATCTGTGACATTTAAACAAACCCCATAAGAGGGGACCTGTTCCAGATAAGGCCCGACACCTTCCTTAGGTATACAAGGTTATTTTAACCGTCAGCGTGCGAGGGTCCGATGCGCATGCACGGAGAGACGGAGACCCGGCAAGGTGGCCGATACCGTGCGGTATAGCATGCGGCAACCGCTGCCCTCGGCCGGGTAAGGACCGGCACGTAGATAGAGACACGGGGCCCCGAATGGCCCAATGCTGTACGCCGGAGACGAATCCATTAGCCGAGAGCGCGGATTGAGCAATAAACCAACTGGGAGGTAAGTTTCTCTCCCGATGCCCGCCGTTCCCGAAGAGGAGATTCTCCGCTGCAGGGTTATTCCTTTGGGTCTTATTCCTGTCGGGCCCGCATTCCCGTACAAGATGTCGCGCCGATAAAAACTCCACCTCGGCCTCCCCCCTCCGTTTCGGAACCCCCTCCCGAGCAATTCATTTAAACATTCCCAGAGGTGGTCGCGCGACAAATTACTCCCCAAACCCCCGGTGCCGGCCAAAAACTCTCGGCTTCGCCGGCTCCTAGAGGGCCCTGCATACTCTCACCCGCGCACACATACCTGCGTCCAGGCCCCGTCCGTATCTCCATTGAGAGATCTCCCGTCCCTGTGTCGGGGGCCTCCTCATAAGACCCGGTGACACTTCTCACCCTTCTTAAGAGGCCACTCGCTTCGATCTTTGCCAGGCTGCAGCCGAGGGCTAGGCGCGGACGATGTCGCTCCGCACAGCGAGAGCCGAAGGCCAGGAATCCCGGGCTCGAGGCGCACAGATCCGCCGATACACCGTCCGCGTGTGTGTGGGAGACAGACAGCTTCCGGAAGCATACCTAACTACCCCTCACAGATACCTAGGAGGAGATTATTGCACGAGGCGTCAACTGTTTTCGGTCGGGACTCGCCTTTATACCTAAGCCAGCCAGCTAAGAACCTGACACGCTTGACTGTATAGGGCCGGGCTTAAAATATTGCCCCAGTTCCGAACAAGGGACGGCGACACATTTCCCAACCCAATTAATTACTCTCAATACGATTTCAGGGTGAGCGTCTTCGGGTGGTCCGCGCAGCCTGCCGCCGAGGCTTTCTTCGCAAGCGGTGAAACGGAAATCATTCGAGATTCACTTTTACTCTCGCAGCGGAGTAGATAAGCAAGTATGCCGCATCTGGGTACAAAAAGTCCAAGATTGGAGTAAAGGAGGGGATTGAGGCTTGTTCAGAAGTAGGCTGCAGGTAAGAAGAATCGTTTCGCGTTCTCCATAAATCCTGCAGCTGTAGCCTTTCCTCCACCCTTATTCGTCCTCCGAGGTGCGGAGCGCAGGACGGATATATTCGTTTCTGAAAATATCCAACGTCGTCGGACATCTTATCGCGGCCGGGTCTAAGGGTTTCAAATTTCACGGTCAATTGACGCGGCTGCGGAGCGTTCAATTATTTGTCATTCGTTTCCCTTGAGAGAACCCCGCGCCACATCGGCCGTACGAACCGCGGTGTACGAAGTATAAGAAGAAAGGCTGGCCGGAGGCTGCGAACAACTTCCACAAGCCCTGATCCGGTAAAACTTTTTACACCCCACGCAACGCAATTGCAGAGATGCACCGATCGAGTCGATGGCGATTAAACGCGGTTCGCGAGCCATTAACTTGTAAAGCGGATTTGCAACGCGGAGAGAAAAAGAGAGAAAAAAAGGTCCGACCAATTCATCCTCGCCGATCGTCGTCTGCCCGTCTGTCTGTATCTGCAGCCGTTTAGAAAAGTGTCACCGACACGATCTCGCTTCGCATGCAATATTCCGCACATTTGGTTCGCCGACGTAGCGAATACAACGCAAGCTGCAAGGTAGGGGCACGCGGACTTTCCGACGGACGGATGGAGGTACGCGCCGCAATTAATTACAGGGGGACCGAGAGGGCGTCCCCCTCAGAAAGAGGAACTGCGGAGATCCGCCTCCCGCGGCACGAGTTTGTCGTCGTGTCGCGATGCCGGACCCCTCCACCTCGGCTTTATACGTATGACGTGCCCGTCCGACGCTCCCAGCCTCGGCTGTGTTACGTGCAGGGCGTCCACTTCTCAAGCGAGAAAAAAAAAAAAAGAAAAGTTGACGAGAGGGGTTACACCGCGTAAGTATTTGGACAATCACGCTGATTGTTGCCACTTTGATGAATTTTTCTTTTTTATTGTAGGTATTACCTGAACGGGACGGTGAAATGTGTTAGCTATGATCCGACTACTGAGTAAGGTAACGGTCGATTTTACGACAGTAGTTCAGTTGACAGTCAACAGTGAACTGCCGATCGGAGGGTCTCGCTGTATCCTGCAGATTTCGGTACTGATCGTTTAGCAACAAAGAAAGCTAACGGCGACAGCCGATCAGAAATCCGAGAAAACGAGAACTGCAGGAGGTTCGATTCGCTCGAACCTGTGCATGCAGATCAGAGGGGCGATCGACGAGACGTGATAGCCGGAGAGATTATTCCCTCGAGGAAGAAGAAGCAGAAGAAGAAGAACAAGAAAAGAAATAAGAATACGAAGAAGAGTGGAAGGAGGAGGAGGAAGAGAAGAGCAGCTCGCCCACGCACGCGTAGGATAATTGCACGCGCGATTCTTGCTCGTCCGCGTATGTTCGCAGTCTGGTATCTGCAACGGGCGTACAAGATAGGGGGGAGAGAGTGAGAGAGGGAGGTAGGGAGGTAGGGAGGTAGGGAGGGATAGGGAGAGCGAACGGAAGAGTGGGGCGGCGGGCGGCGGAGAGACGACGAGGTCAGAGGTCAGACGGGACGCCCACCGAGCGACACCCACGCAGCAGCGGCTCCGCGCGTCCGGAGGTTCGTTCTCCGTGCGGCCGCGGGTTTTTGCCTCGGCATCGAACGCCTCCTCCGCGGTTCGCGTGGGTCCAGGGGACGAGAGACACCGGCCGCACCCTCGAGGGGCTCGAGAGGACGATCTTCGTCGTCTTCGTCTTCGTCTTCGTCCTCGATAATGATTCCCTTGGACGCGCAGCGTGGGCGCTACGCCACGCGATCTATTACTATGATATTATCAGCGCGGACGGTGCTTTCTCGGGTTTTCGGCCCAGCTGCACGCCGTTCGTTGGCTGCTGCACGCATCTGGCTGCGGGCTTCTCGGATATAGGTAATCATTCTCGAATCATCGGATACTCCTTTACCGAGCCGCGCCGCTCGATCGCCTTTCGATCCGTTTATCTTTAACGGAACACGCGCAAAGTTCTCCTCTCGATTATGTAAGAGGGTAGCAGCGGCAGCTCGGATTCGTTGCGGGGCGTCCTTTGCCGTAAAACAGTCGAGCGGTCGGGGGCCTCGGGCCCAACCGAGGTTCAACCTCCGCCACGACGCGTGCTACGCACCAAACGCAATTATAACCATTAGGGGCAACAAAAAACGGGCCCTTACTTTTTTTCTACCCGTAGGTAACCAACCAGATACCCACACGCTGATTCAATATTTTTTACCAAAGTACTCTTGAGCAATTTACCCCAAACTCAGGTTACGGTATAGGAACTGCCGACATCGTTATGCCTGTCATCGCGAAAATCGTTGAGAGCTTGGGACAGTTTTCGGACAACTCAATGACTTTGCATTTCTGTTTCTTATCGACGTTTTCGTGACCTACTAATTCACGCTTCTTCAACCTTGACGTCTTTCGGAAAATTCATACAGATAAAATGACATGTTGAATTTGATGTTCGGTAACTTTTGTAACAACTAATTTGGTAAAAATAGCTATATATAACGACATAATGAGAGATTCGAACGCGTTTCCATTGCTTATCCGAAGCCTGAACTCCGAACAATTTACAGCTGGACATTCACGCGCTATTAAATTATACTGCGCGAAGAATATATCTCATTATAGGTATAATTTCAGATAAACAGATAAAAAAATATGAGATCTGAGAGATGGGAAGCCAAAAAAGCGACCGGTCGGCTGCCGCGTTTGGTATCCGACGGTACACCGCGTCAAGGAGCGGTTCGAACGGTCGCAACTTTGTCGCGAGGTATGACTATAACACAGCAGTTTGTAATTATACAACCTGTGCATGCGCGCATTATATTATACCTACCATTACTGCGTATATTGGGCAGAAGTGTGCGAGTATATACGACACGTGGATGGTCGGCGGCGAGCATTACTACACGTTTACAACGCGAGAGAAGTCGTAGGTACTGCTGCACCTACCCATACCTACCAGACGTAGAACGTAGAAGTGAGCGAAGGTGCTGCTGCGGGTTTATGAGCAGCATGACCCCGAGATCGCGTCACCGGGCGGCCATGCAACCGTCCGAGGATCAAGTTACCAAAATTCTAAAGACTTCGCCGCCGACGCGAGGCGAGGCGAGACGAGACGAGTCTCTCTCTCTCTCTCTGTCCGAGAGCGGAGAAAAGAAGAGAAGAGAAGCGAAGGAGAGTGAACTTAGGTACCGAACAACCAACCACTGGCATCTAGGCCTCCGGAGATCGGCGGGTCACCGATAGCAAAAGCTTGTCACCGCCGGGTCATCTTTCATTTAGTATCTTACATACGGTCTAATGGCACATTTACACATGAACTTTGTACTCGGGCGCCATCTTGGACCCTTCGTTTCACCGCGGTATGACTCAATTTCACTGTTGGAATTGAGATTAAGAGAAATCTTCATTTCAACAATCGTTTTGACGTTTGAAACATTCGTTTGCGCTTGTAATTCAACCGTAATTGTAGCTCATCAAGCTTCGACGAACAATCAGATGTCGGGAACAAATGGGTATCACCTTGAAACCTCACCTTTAAACGTGCAGTTGTACAAAATGTAAGGTCAAATTTGCAAATGGGTTATTTTTTTCGTTCCTACCCTTCTGCAAGTTGCACATCTAGGCCAGCGGCATGGAAAGTATGTTTCGACACGTGATCCAATACGAGACCGTTGATAACGCGTGAAAATTTCCATATGGTGAGCAATTTGTTTGCCTCCTATATCGGCGAACGTAATACACAAGGTAGTACACGGGGGTAACGGGAGATAATAAAGAGGCTCGGTCTCGTCATTGTGCGAACATTAGGTTAAGTGGCGCGCGTTAAGGGCGCGACAACGCATGACCGACGTGTGACAGGTCGGCGTTGCCCGCGACACGGCGCAACGTAATTACACGTTCGGAGGTGTGTAATATAATTCGTGTAAAGACTTCGTGCGTGTAACAAGGTGACTATAATCGTATATTTATAGAATGAGAACGAATTGAGAATCGGGAATTGAGAGAGAAAAAATGTAATATACATAATGCGAACAAGGTGGTTATACGGACACGTAGATGTGTACATATATATTATACACGAGGGCCACATTACGAGGGGATTACACCGGTAAGCCGGGGCTAACTGGCAGCGTGTGACGTCGTAATCTGGGGAAATATTCGGGTGTCCGTCTCCCCAGCGATTATAGATCGTAGCCAAAGTTAACGGAGCCGGACTTGTAGAGATCTGGGGGCGATTCTGGATGCTTGAGCAGATCCTCCGTGGCGATCACCAAGATTTTCGAATCGATCAATTAGCGCCGTGTGGGAACCCTCGCCCGTCCCCGTTGGGTATAAGGTCTGGTATAACACAACACAGCGATGGACGTCCGTCCGATCGTCGCGGAGCCGTTCGAGCGATGGGCCGCACCGACATCCGATCGGCCGCGCCGCGCCGCGGAGCCAAAAGAATCCCATACCGATCTTCTCTCCGCAAACCTGTAATCCTCACCGCACCGTCAACGTCTCCGTCTCCCTCGCACTCCTCGCATCGGTCCCCGTCGACTCCCGAAAGAGCGGGATATAGTCGGCTAACACGCGCGAGAAGAACGCCGCGATCAGAGCGAGGAATTCCCACCGAGTGTCAACCGCTCCCCGTTCCCTGTTCTCCGCTCCAGCAGCTGGACCAGTTCGTCAAATTTTCGAACCGATCAACCGAATTTTAATGAAACGTTAATGACGCATCGACAGAGGCATCGCGGTGGTCGCTACATGTTCGCCTCCTACCCTCCCCCCCTTCCACCTTGTAAAAAGGTACTAACATCTCGTGGGGCCCCCACGACTGAATACGCGCGCATAAGGCCCGAGACCGGCGGGGCATCACACGCTTGGCTGCGAGATATCGAGCCCCGACTCTTTCCGAGCGACGCTGTGTGGTCCGGCGTGCTGCAGGCCGACGTGAATCTAGCGCTTGTCACGGAGATACTCGAGTCGCCGCCGCCGCCGCCGTCGTCTCGTTCGCGGTTCCTTATCACCGATGTGTGAAGGTGACTGAAGAATTAAGTGGCTGTTCGCTCGCATACCCAAGCAATTCGAATAACACGGGAAAACCTGCTCTCGTCGAGACGAAAAAACTTCGCTACGGCGATTCTGTTATACAGGAAATTAGAATACTCTTATTACGATCGTAAAAGTGATGGAAAATTTACTGCGTTATCATTGATCTAATGATTTTATTCTACACGATCGTTGTTAAATTGTGTGCTTTCGTTCCAAGGGTCCAAAACATTGTTATACGTATACATCGGAGTGATGTTAAATATTTGGAAAACTGTCCGCAAGTCGAGAGAATATTTCTTCCAACAAACGTTAAGACTTCACTGTGTGAGGATAGATGACATTCAATGATGATTAACAATGATAAATTGTCTAGAGAAAAGTAAGTTAAAAATATGAGTAAAACTGATCCAGGTAAAAACGTATAATATTCATTCCCGAGGTGATAATTCCTGATTACCGAGAGTACCTACCTAAAGCCACATACGTTTTTTCCCTTACGTACGATGAGCATGGTTGTAGATCTCCGTTATACCCAAGCATTAGTAGAATAGACCGTAAAAGCATATATATTCAGCCACGATTAGTCAGAGTGAAAACGAACCTTAGATAATTGATTCAATTAACTTCCCAATTTCGTAGATCAACCCTTCGTGGGTCGCGTGTCAAATTGAGTGACGTACGCGGTTAAGGTGAGATGGGTTGGCGCATCCAAAGGCGTAGTGCAACGCGCACCACGCGGCAGGTATACATACATATGGATAAAGCCGAAGAACCGTAAAGCTCCGTCAATCGATGACGTAGCGAAGCGCAAGCAGAGAAGACCGTCCGGTACTACAATTGACCGATGAGAACTGGAATCGCGAGAGTTTTTGCCGCGGTTTAAGGGAACCGCGATGGTCCGGGTGGTCGCCCGTCAATCTCGTGCTCACGCCGCTTTCGGCGCAAATATCGCCGAGGAGGCGCGGTTGCCCGCTACGCTTCTTTGTGTTTCGTTTTCTCTTCTCTTTCCCCGGCGACGTGCGGAGAGGCTTGTTACTCTCTTTTGGCACTCGGCGCACGTAGCAGCCCGGGACTGCGAGAACGGGACGCGTTCCCGGCGCAGCTGAGAGATTGCACGGAACCCTGAATCCCGAGAGGGGTTGTCGCGGTGGCGCGAGGACGGCCGGGGGGAGGCATGGAAGCATGGAGGAAGGAAGGAGAGAAGACCTCGTAAACCAGGAGATTAGGATCTGAGTCGGCGGCCACCCACTCGGAAACCTCGGCAACCAGGTTCGGGGAGCCCGAGTCCCGGTGTCCCCGGCTTCGAGGCTCCCTGAGCCCTCGAGAGGCGACAATTAACCGCCACTCGTCGCTCCTCTGCTTTCAATCATTGCGGAATCTCCCGTGTGATTCGCTGCGTCAATTCTTGCGTTAAATCGCCAACCTCCGTCTCGGAACAATCTCTCAGCTCTTACAACAAAGCCAAGGATTCACCGTGGAAATAACGTACCCGTAACATCTGACCAGCCCTCATTTTGCTTCGTTCGAATAGTGAAACTAGGGATCAATAATCCTTTGCGGAAAATACGAAAATAATTTTTCAGTGTTTCTGAGAGTCGCGTTTATGAACTCGAACGACGAGCAAAGCGGTCGAATTTCTTATTGTCCTTTCAGTCGTTTCATGACTTGCAATCGCCGCTAGGACACGGATATCTGTAACTTTCACTGGTGGAAGACGAACATGCATTGAACACGCTCGGCAACACCTCCAACCCGAAAAATTCTATTCACCGCAGGCATGATTTAACAAGACGACAATGAAACGATAATTGTAAAAAGATACGGGGCGTTAAAAATCGAAGCAGGACTTCCATCGATGCTGTGATTCGGAATAGGGGAAAATGCTGCGGTGTACTCGGCGCATTTCAGAGTGTGGAAAATAACGGAGGTTGTTGCATTTGGCCGCTGGGAATATTATCGAACCATCGGTTCGCATCGCGAAGATGTCAGAGATGCGACCGAAAGATAAGCAAAATATTTTTGGATCCAATCGATCATGTAGTTTCGGCCTCGTCTCAATTAGCGGTGAGCCTCCTCGGTCCGCAGGCGAGGCTCTTTTGTAAAACGGCGACCGCGCCGAAGTCGGCTGCAGGAGGGACGTGCCAATCACACTCGAAGCAACGAAACGACCCCGGCGATCCAAGATGGCAGGACGGCGTGCGAAATCGAGCGGAGCGCCTCGAGCGGAAATATTGCAGCAGGGTCAGAAAGCGACGAGTCAGAGCCATGCGCGAAGTGCGGCCGCGAGCCGGCGACACAGCCGCAACATCCCTCCGAGACATGGTTAGTGGTTAGTGGTTAGTGGTCGGTGGTTAGTGCTTAATAAAGCATTATAAATATAGGCACGCAGGCACAACAAACGCTGGCAACACAAGGGACGCGTGCTTCGCATAGCTTCGTGCATTGTGGTCTCAGCACGAGTCCCCCCCCATGGCTTACAGTATCCGAAGTGCGGCCCTCCCCCGGGCGCACAACCTACGGGACAACAATCACATTCATCGAGATACTCACAATGCTAATCATAAAGACGCCGCCCGTTTCACGGGGACGGGAACGACGACGTGCAAGTTCTATCCAAGTTTCTCTTTCTGTCAACAGCCCCGTCACCCGAACGAACGTGAACGTCCCAGCGATCCTTCCATACGAGCGAGGAGACTTGCCGGTGCACACTTCGATTCACATCTCATCTAATCAATGGAGGGCGTGTTTCTTCTCGCATGCCTTTTCACCGCAGCAACAATAAGAATAGAGAAAAAAAAGAAGTACCCACCCAATACCAGAGGGGCAGATGAGGGGCGAAACCAGCAGGATTACACGACGAACGATATTCCCGTGTGCAAAAACTGATCCTTGCGATATTTTTTTACGGCCACGTAGTTGACTCGGCTTCCGAAATTTGACACGGGTCTTGGCTCTCGCCTGATGGCCTTGGTGCGTCTTTGTTTATCCCATTGGTCGAGCCTTTGTGGCGAGCCTTGTTCTGTCGTGAGTGTCCTTTGGAACCGAGAGACCCCCTGGGGCCTCGACCGCACGGTAGCCTCAGCGACTGTCTCCGCCCTGAGACCACCGTGACATTTCTCGGCAAGATTTATCCTTTTTAAAGGAGAAAAGATGAGGGAAAGAAAAGAAGGAAAAAATATATATTCCCGCAGCACACAAGAGTAAAGTAGTTGGCACTCGCGCATTGTCGGTTACATTGTCCCACGTGCTCAGGTAGGCGTTCGATTGTTGCGCGGAAGGCCGCAGACACCAATACCGTCCAAAGACACGGTGGCGCATTGTCGCCGCGCGAGCAGCGCTTCAAAAGGGGCAGCCCTGCCACGTGCAACAGGTTTCCCAAAGCTACACCCTGTGAAAAACAGACTTGTACCTGGGCTCATCGTTTTCAAGTGGTCCCATTGTCATTTCGACGTATCGAGTGTTCGCGTGGTCAACCGTTATTAACCGGTGCTTGAGCTCGCTGTGTCGAGGATATCCATAATGTAAGGTTATACCGAAGCATGATTCGGTCGGAAGATCGAGAATTTACTTGACTTTCTCAGCCGCGGCTATCCGATGTGATCGGTGAGAGCGGAAGCGAGGAATCTCGTCTCAGAATACTCCGTTAAACTGGCATCGCGTATAGTTTTAAATGTTCCCGGGGTGAGTTTGAGATGGATTTGTGGGAGAGATCAGAGCTGTCACTCACCTCAACGATGTCTAGCTACCCTCATATTAAGCCTCTTCTCTTTTTAATTGCTAAATTGAAGGCAATTTTGAACCTGGAATTCGACTATATCCCATGAACCATCAAGCAGGGATTATGTAGGATTTATAGACGTGTTATGTCCGATGCGTCCGAGTGGTTCGGGATAAAGAAAGAAAGAAAGAAAGAAAGAACGAAAATTCGACGAAAGAATTTAGAGAGAAATAATAATAATCCGTTGTAGGTAAGGGAATTCCTCGATCTTCGATCCATAGTACGGTCGATATCTCGTGAACGCTTCATTTCGTTCGGGCGCATATTTCTTACTCGTCTTATCTTTCGGCGGGTTCGAATTATTTTTTCCCCTTCCCCGCTGGTCCCTGGGCTCGAAAATCAGCCGCATCTCCCGCAAGCAGACCCAGCAGAGCTGATCCGGGAATAATATTTCACGAATGCCGTGAACACTGCTCACCGCCGAGGTTATCATTAAGGCCGAACTCTCGACAATGGGAGGATACCGTGGTCCATGAAGCGGTCAACTGTCGAGGTACGCCTTGGGACCAAAGAATATCGCTGAGATTCAGGGGGCCGGGTGGGATCCGGAGAACTCTTCGAGAGACTCGCAGCTTCTGCGGCAACCGAGGACCGATTCCGAAAATGACCCGGTCATAACTGGCGCCCTGGTCTTTACGACCCGACGGAAGCACACGCTTGAGAGGCAGGTATATGCCGCAACAATGACCATAACTATCGACCCAGCCAGCGTAAATACATTCAACTTTTCGGTATCCTCCCCTTTCCCTCCCCGCGATTCTCCCACGATGCACACGATTTTCGAGTACTGTATCGGGCCCCGAGTTACGGGCATCACTTCGCCGATTGTGATCCTATTCAGAGAAGAGAATGTCCCGCGAGTGAAAGAAAATCGTTATTCTCCAACGAGGTGTAAACAGTGAGACGGTTCGGCTTGTAAAGCTTGGCCATATATCACTTTGCAATGGGGGGGGGGGTGAACAAGGGGTGCTAAGAGATACGTTTCGGAGATTCTTGTTATACACTGCAGGTATCGATGCGGGGTGGATGAGGATTCGAATTTCGTACAAAGGGAGTTTGGGGTAGTTGCGTTGTTTCGGTGCTGTAAAATGTGACGTATAAAGAAGATAAAGGATGAAAAAAAATGCGTGGTCCGTCCAGCCTCTATCGATAAAGGTACTAGGCGGAATAGCGTCGGGGAGCAGACGAAACGCCTAAAAGATATATCCGTGAGAGTCGTAATTTGTGGACAAGCCTCCAGAGCACACGTAACGTAGAAACGGGCCTCGCGGAGCGGGTAATTGGACCTTCCCACTTTTAATTGGCTTGCGCCAACCCAAACTTTGCCTCGGTTGTTAGAAGTTATATTGCAACGTGTTGTAAACGCTTCAACTGGAAGTTCGAGTGAATCTAGCGAGTCTCGCTGCCGGTGGAACGTTTATGGCGAGAGGATTGGCCCGGCGTCAATTATACGCGTCAAAGGCCTGTGATTCCGAAAATTGGGCCCCGCGGCCCAGTTTTTGTGGGAGTTTTCCCGATTACGGGTCCCACCGGAGTTGGCCGGTCCCCCTCGCCGCGCCGGGTCGTAGGAGCGAAAGCCTACCATATAATTGTTATGTTATTAAATACCGCTTAAGCTTGGTTACAACCGACCCGCCGCCACCGCCGCCGCATCGAGAAGACGCGGGTCCGGGTTATATAGTCTCCTCGGGCCCGTTGGAAATTCTTGGTGGCACCGCCGCCAGCATGGCCCACTGTTTTCTGGGCCTTAATTACCGAATGGGATTACAAAGTCCTCGCTGGCAGGGAGCATTAACGAAATATTACTTGAAATTAACTCTTAAGGGGGTCTCGTCCCCATAACTTAGAAGGGCCGGGATTTTTCAACAACCGTTGTATCCGTAAACCATCATTTTTAGCACCGCAGTTTTACTACATCAGTCCGCTCGTGTTACAGTTTTTTTCCGGATATTATAAACAAGTCAACGTCAAGCATCTTATTTATTAAATTTTCGTTGAATCTCTGTCTTTCGTGATTTGTCAGTTGTAAAAATTGTTTGATACAAATACAATTATTCCACCATCGCCTTTTCACTCCTCCGAAATTCCCAAATTTTTTAAACAAGAATTCATTTGAAGCTTAAAAGAACTATGATACGTTATTACAAAATCGTGACCTATTCGTGATGGCGAATCACAGGATAGCTGTCGGTTAATGCGTTGAAGATTGATTAATTGCGGATGATTATAATTCATCGAGGCGCAACATTTTTCAAGAAAACGCCAATTTTAGCGACAGTCGCAGTGCAGTACATACGCGGCGAAAAATGATATGCAACTCCAGCGACGATTTTTGTGCAACGTTCATTTCTCACTCGACGATGCGTGTGGGCAAAAAACAGATATTTCTCGTATCTTCTTCGCCTGCAGCGAGAGGAAATTGAGAATCGATCGACGCGACGTCATCGTTCAACGGGTCCGTTTCGTAAATTATTTATAAATAATGAGTGATAGTTTCTCCTTTAACACAACGAAGGTCAGCCGTCCATTACGTTTCTCTGACACGTTTCTTCTACTCGGGTGTCCGTAACGGCGCGATTTTTATCCTGAAACAATGATTTTTCGACATGGCGAACAACGCCGCATAATATAATATGCGGGGGCCACGGCACTCGGCCATCGTCTGCGGCGGGAGCGCGCGTCTGTATAATCAGCATCTCAATCTCCGCAACAAAATGAAAATAAAATCCGTGTGCGAGATTGAAAAAAACAAAAAAAAAAAAATGTATCCGCTTTCGAGTTACACCACGACGAATTAATTCCGTCGGGTTGAGCCCGTATTTTCAATTACATTTTTTGTCCAACATTCCATACGTTGCGCTCACGGTGACACTGTATGGCTTTCTCGATTTTGCTTATTTCCGTGATACGCATTTCCCGAATATTCTCGATACATTGTCAGCGTATTGTTTATCGGATGCGAGTGTCAGCGGCTTCTTCGCGCAACTTGCGGCCCGTATCGTCCGAAAATTGAATACCGTAGAAGCCATGCGCGAAACGCATCTTTAAAAACACATAAATTAGCCGCAAACGGGCAAGCCGGCGAGCTCTGACTGGTAAATTATGGGCCGCTGACGCTGCTGCGCTCGTCTGTCCCTCTGCCTTCTCCCCTTTTTATCTCGGACTTGAAATGATTTTTTCGACCACCGTCACACCTCCCTCTTGTACCCTCTTAGACTCTGCTCGTCAGCACTCGCTGCAGCCTAATGCAGCTTTCGCTTTCTCCTCTCGCGATCCTTTTATTCGACTATTTAGGAGGACGACGGAAGAAAAAATCCCGATTCGGGAAGCTTTCAATTTTTTTTTCCACAAATAAAACAGACCTTCTTGACTATTATCATTAATCAAAATTAGATGGTAAAGGGTTTATTTCTTAACGAACCAGAAATTCTGACAACTGAAACGGTCAGTTTAAAACATAATTATGACAACCTGTAGCCGCTTTGGCGGAGAACGATAATTTGTTAATTTTGCATAAACATGTTGTCGGTTGCAGATGACGAATGATCTGAAAGGTGTTTCGGCAAGTATGAAACATGATCCGTATGCAGAATTATTTTACGATAGTTTGAAAAATAGTTCTTCTCGTGAATAATTACTGCAACATGACTGACGATGAGTGTGTATTTTTCCCGTTTGTCAGAGTTGATCGATAACGGTCAGGTACTTTAAAATCATAAAAGCAAAATTTTCGTTACGTGACACGCGATAATCGTCCTTACGCTATTAAACGTATACTATAATATAATTGCATACGATGAATATTGTTGACCAAAAATTTACAAAGGTATTACGGTGCGTGATCGGACATACATCTACATGGACACTATCAATTTAATCGGAGTCCGGAGAAAAGCTTATACTTCGGAAGATATATCTCTAATAGATGATAATTTCCGGTTTCAAACTGGGGGATAATCCATTCGTGGTAATTTATGCGCTGTTAAAAGTTTATTAGTATGTCCTTCTGCGTACAAGCACGAGAGGCTTGAATTAACCAGAAAACGATTGATCTTTCTCGACTGGGAGTCTAGTCGCCGGGAATAACGCGTATAACGCGCGTGTGTTATAGGCAGGTATCGGGGCTCCCCGGGTGCATGGGAGGCAATGAAACCCGTACTCGCAGACAGCTGGACGAACGCTTTTGATAAAACGTTGCCGAGGTCCGGCCCAGCTATCCTGAATGAATAAAGCATGAACAAAGTTGTGAATATTCAAGTGATTAGTCACACGATTCCCGCCCGGTGTCTCTCGGGATCGATATTATAGGCTACAGAAGTATATAGATATTAATAGATTCTGATGTAACCTCGAATAAAGGATCGTCCGGCGTTATACGCGACTTGTCTCAGCCAGTCCGGTCAAATCCTTTCGACTTTAAGTCACAGATTCAAGATTAACCGGCGATATATCCTACGCCGACTATTACTTTCGACACGATCGCGCGTATTATAAGTTTCCAGAGATTTATCTCTTTGCGACAGATAAACTGGCACATTAGCTTGAATATATAAAGCAAAACACGCATCGTTGGACAGTGATCAAACGATAATCAGCTCCCAACCGTAACCCTCTTCCGATGTTTATTGGTCACAAATTATTTATTACAGCAATACCCGCACTCGCGAACAGTGCGATAAAATTCGTTTCACCTTTTTATTTATTTACAACTCTGCGCGTGTTGCGAGAGAAAAAACAGTCGTCATCGGTCTGCGGCCTCTGAACCCGCGCTAAGAAGATGAAGATCTTGGAAGACGAGTTCTGGGCCGTAAATTGATTGAACGATTTACAGTTAGAGGTTCGATTCGAGTCTCCGGAGCCCGAGGCACCCACGTACCTACAAAATTTTAATATATTCATAGCTCATTGTCAGCGCCAATTGACTTACCATGTCCGTCGATGCAGATAGCGTATAATCTGAGATACCGGATTTTTCCAACGCACGGACCGACGGGAAAGTAATCAGCTGATCGTTCTAACAGTAAGCCGTCCCAAAACTTTTCCACCAGTCGACACGGTGTGAAAGCAGCTAATCTGAGAATTGAACGCAACGATTCTCTTCGACAAGTGTACACGCTTCAATCCCAACGTCATATCTCAATCAAACGTGTTCTCGTGAATTTAGAATTGCGCTGCCAGATGAGAATGATGCAAATAATGCGATTGCACTCGTAGGTTTAGCGGGAAGAGCCGGAGTCCCTCGCAAGCAGTTTTACAACTCCGCAGCCTGCCACGGCTACCAAGTGGCACAGGAATGAGACAAGACGCGAGCGACCACACGCGTCGACGAGCAGATAAACTGATTGAAATACGACCTGCATTTTCTACGTTGTCGCGCGAACCGGCCCCCGGTGACATACCGACCACGCTCCAGCTTTTGGCCTTACAATGAAACCCGGGCAGGCTGCACCGATTAACTTTCGGTTCCGCGCACGAGGTTTCACTTTTTAAAACCTTATAGCTGCAATTCGGGAGGTCGGTGACGCCGGTTCCGAAATCCAGTTCATCGCGGCAAGCCGAAAACTGTTTGGTACGGGTAATATCCGATGCGAGAAGGACAGCGGCGCGAGGACAAGTCGAAGACCTTGCGGTGAGAATTTCCCTCAGTTAGGTACAAGCTCGGTCGGAGAGCGTGGTAATAGGACGTGTCGTAGAGTCACGAAAGAAGCGTGGCTCGCGTACGGGATTTGATCGCAGTCCACCCTTGGCTGCCGCGATGGTTGCACATAAATTTGGTTCGGTATACGCTCGCTCGATGGACACGCGACCCGCATGCTTAAACTACGCAGCGTTCGCTGCATGCCACTTTGGTTAACAAAATAGAGCCGATTCGATCCGATTCGATCTGCGGTGCGGTGTACAAGTAAGTACGCCTTATAACCAGCGGTATCTTCATCGCGGCGCGGCAGCTCGATCCTTCGGTAGCCTTTAAATTACCCGTATTTTTCTCAAACCTTAGTAAACGCCGCTCATTCGAAGCTGTAGGTACCTACACACGTCGAGAATAACGCTAGAGGCTTATTATCAGCTGCATCATCGGATGGAGGGGGATTTCGTGAATTCAAACGAGCGAACGAAACGAACATCCCGAGCAATTCGTCATCGTGTGTGGAATTCCATGACTCCGTGTGCAACGTTTCGAGGATCGAAACTTCCTACTTTACCGTGCTCCGAACCGTTTCCAGGATTACGTCGACAGGGCCGATTCCTCGCCCTTGACAAGTCGATTTGCCTCGCTGTCGAAATTGTCGAAACTAACTCTGCAGATATTCCGGGGAGTTGAGACGATTTATAACCGAGGTTTCTTTCGAATTTGAATTTCAATTCCCACGATCTTCAGAATTCGCCGCGATTGTTCTGAAAATGAGAACACTGAGTATGATCGAAGGAGCAGTTCGACGTACACACGCAAGCGATCCGCAGGATTAATTTGTAAGTCGTAACGCGAAGCGATTACAAGTTTATAATCGAAATTGAAAATGACAAGGCGTTAGACCGATTCGTCGGTGACGAGGAGGGTCGTTTTGCTTGTTGGAAGCGAGTCCTCGGAGCGACGTCGAAGAACAATGAAAAGGTCCGCGGCTACAACGTTACAAGTGTCAGTCGATCCGTGAATGGAATGAATATAATTCCCGGGCCGCGATCACCGCGTCGTTCGCGACTTGGAAAGTCCATTGGAAGAAGGAACGACGCCGGCCGTTCTCATAACAGGATGTCCGGGGTCATGCCACCGCGAGCGCGAATCTGTAGATTCGGTGATTCAGACTCGCGGTGCTCGATCGCCCGAGTCGAGACGGACGTACAGGTCCTCAGACACCACGGGTCTTATACTCGAGCCTGGCCGATCCGCCCCCGTGGATGTTGCCCGATGTACATGGTAGGTACGCCAATTCGTCGTTGGCTGTCCGCCGAGCTTCTCAATCATCCCACACGCTCGCACCTTGTAATTCAGAGAGAAAACCACTCGGGGAACAAATTACGGCTGCCGCGGGGCAGGGCGGATCGCTCTTATTCCGTTCCCTTCAGCACCGCGACTCGGAGGTGTAGGTGTACCGGCGCGGTGATACCTAAAAATCCGCGTGTTATATACACCCCGCAAATGAGGCTCACGCCTCGCGTAAACAAGGGTGTATGACAGTTCGCCGTCTCCGCTTTTCTCGAGCCGTTCGCGAAAGGCTGGCAGGCGGGCAACGAAGCAGGTAAGCAGGCGTGGAACCGCAGAAGAGGCAGCGAGATAAAAGAAACGAAAAGGATGGGAATGAAAAGAAAATAAGGGAGTTATTTACGAGGCAGCGCCGCGCTATAACGAGCGTCCCGACTACTCCACCGGCCGACCGAACTTCTTTCGGAGGTTACCGAGCTTACCGGGCCTTATGCGGCCTTACCGTGGCCCGGAACGAAGGCACCGCGATCAGCTCTTTTCGAGGAGTCGTCAAATCCCCGAGCGAGCCTCGATACCGCGTGCGTTCGGTATCTCGAAGGTCCCGGATCAGTATCGAACAGAGTCCTGGAACGATCTTGCGGGCAGAGTTGATAATTTTTACAGAAGTGAGAACAAATACAAAAGGGGTTAAAGGCTGCGATACCCGTTTTTATTCAACGCTGAAAGCATCTTCACGCAGCCTTGATCGGCCGTCTCCAGCTGCGTTATGCGTAATGTATTCCTAATGGAAGGTTTCCTGTCCACCAGATATGCATATTATGTGATCCCGGGTCCTGCAGGTATAACTTAACAAGCTTACGTCAAAGGGAATGGTTTTCCTTAATCGGTTGACTCACTCGGGAGCCGATCTCGTAGTCCCGGGTTGTCGGTTCGGTGCGGGAGGCGGGTTAAAATTGTAGAACTTGGTTTTAACCCCGTGGCGAAGAGAGGAATATAATCGGGTAAATATTATCACTGGGAAACATGATATCCCCGTCTCACCGCTGCGCTGCGGAGCCCTCCAGATATACACTTTCGGTCGTAACTCGGTCTGGTAGCTCGTAAATTTAATCATTCCCGCGAAACGAACACAACACGCCGGCATCATCACACCTGAACATCTGCATAAAGAGAGTCTGTTACACGCGCAGTCCAACCTGCGCGACTTGCCTCCGGAGGAAATTGAAAATCCTTCCCACAACCGATCGCCCGGTGATCCGAAATCGCACGACTTTAATAGCCGCAATCGATATACCTACGAGTCGGCGAATTCCCAGACGCCGTGACACAGTGGTAATAATAGATTACACGGTGAGAAAGAACCGGCGCGAAAGAGGAGGTCGGACCCGATCAGGCCCGTAACGGATCGTAGGATGCATATCTAGGCTAGGAAGGAAACCTCTGGAAGGCATAATATCGGAGCCCCCGTCGACTTGCGGTTGTCTCTCGAGTGGTAGGTATTCGTCGGCGATGAATCATGAATTGGCGATCGGTACGCCATGCGATGCCATTTGAATAGGCCGGTTCCCGGACACCCCGCGATGCCCGTACGACCGACGACGCGACATAACAAATGGCTGTTTTACGTCGGGAGAAAATGAAGGGAGCATGACGCGTTCATTTCGGCCCTCGGGCCGTCGACTGCAGGGACACTCCTACGGGTGCTTCGGCCGACGGAGACGAAGACGAAAACGAAGACTCGGGGACGCGCGGAAGATCACCGGCAGGATAGGTGTTAGTTGTCAGTACCCGCGCCGCGAGACCGGTATTACTGCAGCTCGCTACGGGACCCGGAGCAGTGACAGCCATGGGCAGGAATTAGCATGGGATAATGGGACCTGGTGCCGAGTACCCCCGTCGGGCTCCTTAGCCCGAATCGGACCCGTGGCACAAATTATGCCCAGCTGAGTCATATATTTTCCTGAGCTATAGATCCCGGGTGCAGAACCATAACCGTCACGTTGTATTTCAGACATGGGATCAAAATTTCCCCATCGATATAGAGACCGGGCTGTCAAGAAGTTCCCGATTCCATAACCCGTACGGCAGGGATGGCCAACCGGTTGATCGTCGCTGTTGGGCCAGTCCGTCGCGACAAGGCAAAAAAAAAAAAAATCCACGACTGTGTCAAAAAATATTTCATTTAATTCTGTGGTGAAGACTTGAGATTGGCAGATCGCACAGAGTGTGGGCATTAAACGGTAGATCTTGGGACCACTCAAGTTTGCCATCCCTGCTACATATACAATGCTTGGACTCGGTACTTTAATTTCGAACTCCTTTGAACGTCGAAACGCATCTGGGCCCGATATATCAACGAGTCATTGGCTCGCGAAGGTTCTCTTATTCGTTTTGAATATTTTGTCGGTTTTCACATTCTCCGCCTCTGCACCTTCTTCGAAGCCTAATAATCATAAACATGTTTTTCATGACACAGCGATTACCGGAGTGACTAGCAGCCTGCTGCAACATTTCACAGCGCCTCGATGCCCGATCACCCTCTCCCGCAAGGGTCACACCGCCTTGGAGACGGGACGTGAACGGATTCGCATCGAGAATTATTCGCAATTTGATATTTCATCGGGACTCTGTTTTACGCCAGGTCTCCATTCTTCCCGTCGGGACATAAGACACACGGTATAACCGTGCGTGGACCATGACCGGACACTGCACAATACCTTGAGAGCTAGGGGACGGAGACGATCTGTGGTAATCATCACCAATCATAACCAATCACGACCAATCATCCCAGCCCTCGAGCTGCAGGAGGCGGAGGGCTGCGGGCTCGGGTTATGGCCGCGGCGATGATATCGCCTCGTGTCTTGGCCGACTGTGACGCGTGCTGTGACACTCAGTGACACCCAGTGACACCTGGCCGGCGACGCCCCTTGACACCTTAGCGAAGACCACTCGCGGGACGAACACTCCCATAACATTCCCGGATGACGGGGCCCAGATCGTTCCTTTCGATAAATGGCCTCAGCCTGCAGAGCTCCGCGCGCTGCGGGCTGTACGAGGTCTCTATAGGTAGGTACCTCGCACCAACGATAACACCCAGCAATCCTACGGCTGTGACATTTCGTCGAACGCTATCCGAACGATCACCTTTCTACGGATCTATACCCTCGCTCTTCAATGCCGATCAAAACTGACCCGGCCGCTTCAATCAGCCTCAGTCAACGAGCACCTTACGCTCTTCGATGCGCTGCGGTGTACGACCATCCGATGGAGAATGACAACGGAGAACGTGGCTGTATCATTGGATTGAAAGAAGTGGCCAACGTCTGTGTGAAATAACGCCTCGAATGAGTGACGTCGTAAGGTAACGGCACGGATAAGTAAACGTCGGGAGTATTTGAATTACAACTTGGCAAAAGCCTTCGTTATCGTACGATATGCAGAGTCTTTGACTACTTTGGTGAATACGGATCGATTTGGCTGTTCGGATCGAGATATCTCGGACGTAAACGATTTCCCTAAACGAGTGAAACGTTCAAGAGAATCCGGAGGTGATCGCAAGTCCGGCGATGAGTCTCGTGGCGAGAAGAGAGGGCAGTGCCCCGTTGAACCGAGGGGCCTGCGAGAGCTTCCGCGTACAATTTCTAGCAAGCGATGACGAGCCCGAAGCGCGTTCCTAAATAGACCGAGTAGTGTATACATAAGGAAGCATCTTCGGCCAAGCTCCCGAAATATAATAATATTTCACGGTGAGACGGGATTAAGCCTGCAGAGAATTACGGGCACGCGAACACGCGATCTCGAATACGTGTGTATCAGACCTATAACCCAAGTGTAGTATACCTAGGTATAATCGAAAAGAGAATACCCACGCGATATACGACCCAGTGTTGAATACACGGGGCATTCGGCTAATTTGTGCCGCACAGGGAGAGAGAGGTATCCGCATTCACGCTCGGCGATATATATCAAGCAGCTTCCGGGAGATTAAGAGATCTCCGTAGCTCGACGTGCAATTTGATTATATACGTGTGTGTAAGCGCGTTGACACGGTAATCGCGATTGAAATCTTGTCCGCTAATTACAAGATTAATTAACACGGCCCCCGTCCGTCGTCCTCGTCGTCCTCGTCGTTATTCGCCACGTACCGCGCGCGTAGCCATCTAGTGTATGTTAAAAGCGATGGCGCGGATAGGTAGTGTGCACATTAACGCTCGAAACAATCGTACCTATCCATCATCCGGTCCGGGGCTGTCCTGCCGCCATGCCGGCGTGTCAAACGGCCTATCGTACAATTTATACAGCCGCTCAGTCCGTGAAACTCCAGGGGCAATTATTACACGCATGCTTTAATCCCATCATGCAGCGGGATCGTTATAATTGATCGCGGTAAGGCGAAGGCGCGGAGACATTCGCACGCGCGATCGTCGACGTTGGCTTCCAACCGGGGACCGTTCCGCCGTCCTCGGATGAGCCATCCGCGGTTAAATGTCAGCGGCGATGATCTCCGCGGGCGCGTAAATAATTATACTCGCCGTTGGAGAGGAGTAGAGGTGAAGCCACCGGCATCGCGGCAGCGAGCCGAGAACCTCGCGGGTTCAGGTGAGTCAGAGAGTTTCGCGGAGGCGGAGACACCTCCGTTGATAATTTATAGATCGGTTCGCGAATCGCCGGCGAATATACCCTCGCGTCGTATAACGCGTTAAGGCTTATCTGCCCGCACCCAAGAACCTACACGAGGACTTGAGATAGGCGGCGATCACGCAGCCGGCCTCGTAGGCAACTCGCGCTTCATCATCGCGCGGTCGTATTACCGTTCGAAAGTTTCGGTCCGTACCGTACCTGCAGCTTCTTCATCATTATATATGGAATTATGAAACGGCGATGATATTGTACCAACGACGACGGGAAACTCGACACCGCGGGACAGCTCACGCGCCTGTAACCCGTCGACACCGGCGAGGTGCAGTTAACTGTGATAAGCATCGGCGTCGTCGCCGGACGAGGAGGCGTATCGATGATTAGAAATTGAGGAATATCCGTTAAAGTGGGCATGCGTTGGGTATATTGAGAAACTAACGATAAGGAATATTAGCCGACTTTGATGACGCAACTTGCAAGAGCGCGATGACGAACTTGCAGAAAGTCACGCAACGACGATCCTCCCGCTTAATCAAGTAACCCACTTTATACTCGTCGAGTCGATGGGGGGGGGGGGGGAGCGATGGGATACGTATCAAAAGGTCTTCAATTTGTTAAGCCTGCACAGTAGGTCGATACGTACGCGAGATAGAGCGAGACGATCGTAGAGGTAACCGAAGCCCGGGGTCCTGTAACAGAAGTTGATGGGAACCAAGAGGACTCGATCTTCACATATTGTGCCAACAATTAGGTGAAAGGCACCGAGTCCTACCTTCCTCCTCGAGCGTGGCATATACGCGGCCCGAGTCTGGATCATTTAGCTAACCGTGCCGCAGAGGCCGATCTGGGCATGATCACCGCGGCGTGGATGATGGCATGGTAGGCGTGCGTATTATGCGGTATGTATATACGTTTTTAGTTATACAGTTGCCTCATACGCGGCGTTGAATTGTGGGTGAGGACGCAGTCCAGTTGTTGGGCAAAAAACGGCCCGGTGGCCGTAGGGGATTCCCCCGCAATCCCGGGTACGCGGAGAACGACGCGAGTTGACGCGGATGATGATGGTACGGTAGTAACCTTTAACGAACCGCTTGGTAGTTCTTTGAATAAAATTATACGGCTGTCTATACTCGAGCGGCGCGGCTTGTGCCTACGCCGCGAGTAGCGATTTCGTCAATAAATAAAAGAAGTAAAAATAAAGAGAGGAAGAAACGAAAGAAACACACCGCGCGTTATACGACTTTACCTATAATTGCGTAACTTTATTGCCTCGAGATCTGTCAGATTCGATTTTTGTTTTTTTTTTTTTTTTTTTTTTTCTTTATTATTATTATCTTCTTTCCTCTTTTCATTATACAGCACACGGCGCGGTGTGGTCATAATATGCATGTTATCCATATGTATGGCAAATTGAATTTACATCTTCTCCTCTGCCGTGATCATCAGCCCACAGGGTACGAACGGAGGCCGCGCATTATTAAAGCATGATAAGCGCTGCTGCACAGCTACTTTACAGGCACGACACGCTCCCAGATTTTTTCCCGCTCATTCACCTACTTAGAGTTTTTACTTCCCTCCTCCTTGTATACCCCCCCCCCCTCCCTCCTGCTCCTCCTCCCTCCTCCTCACCCCCACCCCACCAAGCGACGCAGTGAAAGCCTTCGAGTAATTTACCGGGGCTATTAGTATCATTACCAGCAATTGGCGCTACTTTTCCGCGACCTTTGACCCCCGCGCGATCGCACCCACGTTAGAGTGCAGCCTGCAGGTTTTTAACCTATGCCTGCGTCGAGCCAAGCAAGCCTCCGAAGGAGAGAGTCTAGCTCGCGGTTTTATGACGTCCGTATTATACACGCAGCGTAGCGGTGATACCTGAGTATGCTCTGATCGAGAGATCATGGGAAGCCGGGACGCATCAGTCAACGTTTGCCTCGGGATTCCGCGCCGCTACCGCATGCAGCATGCAACACAGCCGCATCTAACGAGTCGTCGTAGAGGATTTTATAGAAAGCTATGAAGCTCGATACTTGTACGCGTCTCTCGAAGTTTGCCTTAGGTTTGACTTAGGTACGCGCGTGTGTGTTGATGGAAGCTATCAGCACTGCCAGGCCGCTTACGAAACCGTTCGATATATATTTGCCACGGTATGTACCCAAGCCTAAGTCGCGCAATGCAACACGATACCTCGGAAAAGGTCAGCCGCGTTTTTCACTCGAGTGGGCATATTTTAGTGGGTTTAGTGTATACTTGCAGGTATCGTACGCGGCGTAATGCCACCTTGGTTTAAATCACAAGATTAAATTTAACGCTCTCGTTGGTATAGTTATACAGGATGTATATAACTCGAAGCGAAGTGTTTCAGACGTATTTCCCAATTCGTGTCAAAGTTTGCCAAGATCAGCAACCAGAAAACGACGCCGCGTCGGCCAAGACGCAGATATTTTTAGTGAGACTTGTAGAATCGATTCAGCTAAAGCGGGTCAGTAAATACAGTAATAAAAGTTTTTGATAAAATTCACGTACAAAAAGTGTCATCAAGTTTTACGGTGCATCGTCGGTATCGTAAACTACCAGATTATTATTGTGAGATTCGCAAAAAATGTAGGAAATTAGCTTCTTTCGAAGTGATGAAACGTCTGAGATTAAATTCCACATACATCTTCATATTTAAGGTATTTAAACCAGCTTGAATTCAGAACAATCGCAATGTCGTTGAAAGTTTCTAAATTCCTCCTGCGAAATCGAACCGCATCGCTGAGGCAAAACAATATGAAAAAGTGAAAAAAAAAAAAATAACAAAAAAAAATATGGCAATGACAAGGCAACTTCCGACCACAGATCTCACGGCTATTCGACTTGTAACTTACGAGGCTTGTACAGTTTGTGGCTCAACTTTGCCCGAGCGATATAGGCAGGCCGCGTTATAACGTTCACGGGCAGTGGCAGCCCACTCACGACATTTGCCCCGGGAGGTGAGAGCAGCTTCTTCTTCTTCTTCTTCTTCTTCTTCTTCTTCTTCATCTTCTTCTCCTTCTTGTTTTTCGCTCTTCTTCGGAGAATGGTCGACGTTTCACGATACAGCGATACAGACTCGTTCGTCCATCCTCACGTACGCTGGCGCGGATGACTTTTACTTTCAGCGCGCGAAGTTCGCCCCATGCCGTGCATGCTTCAGGCTTCTCGTGACATGTTCCTTTTTCGCGTAGACGTAGTCACGGACACGCACGCGATACTGTAACGGGTTGTCGAGTGCACCGTGTCGCAGACTTTTCTACGTTGCTGCGGCACTACACTGTATGTAAGCTATAAGGCGCTTCGATTTTCGCGTCTGAATGGACGTAATTAATGGAAGTCTCAGACATACCGCGCCTGTACGTAAGCCACTCGATTAATTCGGCTGCGGATGGCTCATTCGATTGCCTTTGTCTAAGATTTCCATCTCTTTATTTCTTTTCGGTTTAAAATTAATTGCCATAGTAAGACGCAATAACGTTCGGAAAACGGAGACGTCGGTCAGTCTTGTTACTCACGGCGTCCTATAAGCAAGACGTATAATATGCGTATACATAGGACAATCCTGTCGTCGAATAAATAATTGTATTTATATACCTATCTATAAATATTTCGATTCATTTGTTATGTTCGCCACGGGCTGACTATAATATGTATATATGTCTGAACAAGTTGTTTTCTTTGAGAAAAAAGATAGAGAGAAGAGGAACGTACCTATACGAGAAAAAACACAAGCATGAAAAAAGAAAAATAACCAATTCACGGCAAAGACAACTTCCTATCGCGCAGTATATCTTTCGACATACAGATACATTGATGTGTATACATACACATATTAACGAGAATTATTTCTCAGGCGTGTTTTTCATCTCAACCTTGACCCTGCGTAATGAAACAATCACTGTAGTATGTGGAAGGTTTGTAGGTTGCGTATGGATGAAATTGAAGTGTTTGTATACATATTGCAGGCAACGAAATGCGATTCGAGCGTGGCCATAGAACGAGAGAATTGAAATTATTCATAAATTCATAACCCTCTTCCCCCCGACAGGTTGGACACTGTGCAGAGATGTTATAATATCTGTATTACAGATCAACGCCTTCCTACTCCCGACTCCAATTCACACTCTATCCGAGCTGCCGGAGGCTTTCTTTATGCCTCTAACGTAAGTCGGGCTTGTCCCGAGTTGTAAGACAGCGTGTACCACTTAGTATTTGCATTTGCATTCCCACTTGGCTGCGCGCATGCGTACGTAACATACGCGCGAGAAACACGCAATCACACAGTCGCACAAAGACGGGCGCTTCGTGAAACGAGTAGGTGTGGGTATGCGTAGAGGGTACGTACGTACCTTGGCTGTGGGACGAGGAGCATCCGCAGGCTGCGGAGAGGTTCGTCGTGTTCCGGCGTTGAGGCGGTCGCGCGGATTCTTCAACGTCGAACGTCTGTTGTAACGGCGACATCGATATTGCATAACACCTACAGCCACAACTTGTTTGAAACCGGTGCCGATCACCCCGCTCGTTGATAAACGCTCGGCGCGGCTGCCACGAGGAGACTGACCTTTTAAATACAATTATCGTTCGATTCGTCTCTTGAATAACGCGACGTACACAAACCGGCGCGCTGCCCTCCCTGTCCTACGGCTTCCAGGCTCGTCGGCCATGCCGTGCGTACATTATACCTGTGCCTGTCGGTGAAATGACCGATGGATGAATGCAGGCGTTTGCCCGTGACCGCTATCTTCGTCAACATACCTATGCGTATTTATTGTATACAATATAGCTGCGGCATGTGAAATTTATTCATTCCGAATTACAAGAGCCGAGCGTTTCTCCGCGAGTTGATTATCTGCGGTTCAACGGGTATGCGGGTAAACTATTTTTAACATTTTCGGAAAGGAATAAGATTATACCATGTGCGTATAGCGTGTGTGTGTATATATATATATATATATATATATATATATATATATATATATATCGATATTTCGTGTCTGCAGAGTGTGAGAAAAAAAGTTGTTGAGTAAATAAAAGGACCAAAGATGAGAGGGAAGTAAAAAAGATTGTGGAAAAAAAAAGAAAACAAAACAAACACTTAACACGAACGCTGAAGCAGAGATGCTCGCTGCAGGTAACAGGTGGAGATGGTATGGGGAGATTGTGCGAGAACCGAAAATGCAGGGTATTCGAAATAAAGAAGCAAGATGTTTGACAAGTTGGCGAATTTATTGGTATAGGCCGATAGTGGATTTCCCCACGGTACATTGCGATATCCCCCATTATTGCCAAGACACGCTATACACAAGGACATTATTTTCTTTTCTTATACTTTCTGTCCTTCTTTCGTTATCCTTTTGCTGTTGTTTCGTTGCTGCCCGGCCCGTGAAAATTAAACACGCATCGGGTCGGTAATGCCGTGCCGTAGCATTCATAGTCGTATCGTTATTGTCGTAACGAGGTGACAAAATAATCATCGGTGTCATCGTATCACTCGAATATAATATATAGTACTAGGTACAACTGGGTATGCCGCCGTAGGTATAATATATCGGGGCCTATAATCCGAGCTCTATATAGTGACTAAAATCTATATAATTCAATAATATTTATAAGATAATATAATCAGGATATCATCATATTATTTATATAATAATAATATTAAAAACACAGTATAATATTATATTAAGCTATTTACAAAGTGCACCTGCAGTCTCATATTGTTTTAGTTTTTTCTATTTACCTCAACTTTCGTTCGTTTAATTTCATTACTTTTTTTTTTTTTTCTTTCTACTTCTTCCTTGTTTGTTTCTAGAAATTTTTGGAGGTTAGAGAAATTTCTGTACAATATTTATTATAATTGGCAAACCGTGACAGTGGATAATAAAGATTTTTGTAAATCATCAAATGAAAACAAGAATAATAAAAACCAAAAATGTCATATACATTTACACGTTTGAAAAATTCACCTGGGTTTGTCGTTGCGTATTACAGGTAAGAGTGTTATATTATTACACGCTATTGTATCGTCGGGTCAGTGTAAAACGTTTTTAAAAGCTGGCGTAAAAGCTAGTCTCGAGTCGGTCGAGACGCTGTAGCTGCTTCGTTTACTAGGTTTTATACATAAACTCGACACCGAAATCCACGACTGCACGCCGTCCCGCGCATCCTGCCGATCCCCTGTTCGTCTCGTGCATGTTGTTGCAAAATCACCACCGTGCAGGATCCATCGTCGTTAGTCGCAGCACGGCGAAATCCAGAGGCTTCGACGCGCCGACTCTTCCCCAAGGAACGGAAGTAATCGAGAGCGCCGTCTGCCCGATTTGACGGACGGCTACCGCAGGTGTTTCCGCACAAGCCGCGTGCTCAGCCTCGAGGCGTTCCAGACTGATTTCGGGCTTGAGCCAAACGGTTGGTGGATATATGGTAGCCGTTCTGCTCCACAGACGGTTTGGTTCCCGATGTCGCCCGAGGGCTGGGCGTGGCCGACGGAAGCCGCGCTTTGAAATACCCCGTCGTCTCTCGGAGCCGCGGCTGCGGAAGACGAACGAACCGCCGGCTCTCGGCGTGCCGCGTCCAGGAAGGCCCGATTCGAGGTGGCCCCCGGTCTTCCGCGCATCCGCGACTGGGCCCTCCTCGAGTCTGGACCTCGTCCCTCTCGTCCCTCCTCTCTCGATCCGCGATCCCGTTTCGCGGAGGAATAATCCGTCGGGAAGACGTAGTGCCGGAATTGACGAGGAGGAATTTAGCGGGGAGGTATGACGAGTATGCAGAGGACGGAGGATCGAGGGTGGAGATGGTGCGACGCGGAAGGGGTGACTGAGGTGTGGTGTTTGCGTCAGCAACGCGCTAGGGAGGGCGGTGGCTTCTAATACCTAGAGTAGCCATTCGAATAGCCATTTGAGTAGCCGTTGGAGCCCTTGTGAGGGACGGAGTGAATGCTCCTGGAACAGAGACGGCAGAAATCGGACCATAAGGAGGGTTGGTTCTTCGATGTCGAATGGGATGACCGTGCGAGGGTTAGTAAACCGAATCGGGGGCACATGCCGCGGGTTTAATTCGTTTTCGGGATGATGCAGGTGCGGGCGAAGGTGAAGAAGAAGGTGTCTGGTAGTGAGGCCGCAGGCGGGCGAAAGGGCTGCGGAGAGCAGCCGGTGCACGCTGCGCGGGATGCGGGATAGAACGAATTACCATTGTCGGGATATTGCTGGGGACGGGTAGCGGTTAAGGGGGTGTTAAGAAGAGTAACGAGTACGAGAGAATACAAGTAACAAGATTCGATCGGACGTATAGAAGGAGCCGGTCGAGTGGAGGTCAGAGCGAGGCCGGAAGGGAAAGTGGAAAGTGGAAGTGGAAATAGTGCGTTTTTTTGTCAAGGCAGGAGACTCAGAGCTCCCGCTCACCGCCACCCACATCTACAACAGAAGAGAACAAGACCACCTCCGTTACACTGCAAAGGCATACCGGCTATCATACAACCTATATACAAGATATTATTATATGATACAGCCGGGGCGCTATTTAGGTTTGTAGGTATCAGTTATCCATTAGCATCACCACCGTCGAAGATTTATTTTATTGCCAATGCCCTGACGCTATGCGTATACCTGTATACTTGTATTATAGGTATTACATCTATACCTGTACACCTATATACCTGTATTGTACATTCTATGCCCGATGCAACACACACTGGTTATTCTCCTGATTTACGGGTTATGCGTCGCTTCCAACCGCTGTACATCAGGCTGCATGCTCGCTATACGTGCTACCCATCTTCTATATCCTACACAAATCTACGTACGGGTATACGTGTACGTACGATATACGCATGGGGAAAAATATCGAGAAATCAGAACCAGTTTTACTATGTAGGAACACACGCGGCTATTATAGCGATCCAAACGCCAACTCTACACTTATATAGCCGATGCTGCTGCTGCTTTTGCAGTTCGCTTATCATTTGCATTCGTTAAACGATTAACGTTTCACTGCCCCCCTCCCGTGTTATAACCTCTTCATACGATGCCTACGCATTAAGTCCGACCTATTTGACAATACAGTGTAATGACGTCACACCGACTTATACTCGTCATGTACTGCAATATTATTTTGGTAATGTGCAATCGTATAATAATTGATATTTTAGCTTTACTTGCAGGAGAATCGCGACTCTGATTTGAATTTTATACTACACGAGTAGCCGCTGGATTTGAATCTGACGTATCGAGTCATTTGAAGAGAAAAAATATCCACGAAGTTATGTTTTTCCGGTGCGATGAACTCTCTTACTTACGTTCATTCAATTTTTCAGTTTCTTCGCGACAAAATTAGACACACGACGGCGAATAAATTGTTTCACTGATAATGGACAATCTATGTACAAGTAATCGCATGCGGTAGGGTTTGGGTTCGATAAACGAACGATTAATTTTATGTATATGATACAAAATGCGTGTATATATTGCAGCGGAAAGAGAGAGGTGTGAAATTGAATTTTATTCGATAGGCTGACAGCTGAAAATTTTCATCCTCGCAACTGTATTCATTGATGCCGCGGTAAAGACCTGCCTATATAATGAAAAGTCTAATAAAATGTTAATGATATGCGGAATCAAATTATAGAGAAACACCGTTTAAAAATATCTATCCCGAACAAATTGCTGCGCGCCTCACGTGTACGTGTATGACACATCATCCACAATATATACGATATTCACGTTGAGACATCTACACATATAGTAGATGATTCAACGAATATACGTTTGATACAATTTAGTATACGTAACCTATGGTAATAACTGATTATATCGAAAGATATATTAAAGATACTGGGTTAAATTTCCATGCCAAAACATTCCAGAAGAATCGTTATTTTTGCACTAAAAGGATGCATAATCATTGTGCATTATAATATATGTATATCGTGCAGATGCAATTACGCGTTTTCGAGTGCGGGAGATGTATAATATTGTTAAAGGTTTATCGGTATATATACTATACAACCAGCACACAATCCGAATATCAATAAGTATAATAGTCTCTTCCTTACTTTCGATGTGATGAAAATCGATAAATATTATTGGAAACTTTCAAAGAAACAATCAAACAAAACTCGAAATTCAAAAAAGGTCAGTTTCGTTCGGCTATCCAAAAACCATCGAAGCGATTCAACCACTATAATATCTGTCACTTTTCCACTTGCCCGGCTGTCATTTCGCGGATCCCGAAACCCGCTTCTTACACAAATCAGATATAAGCTATACGCGTGCAAACCGGTGAATATAAATGTAAATTACTTTGGATATCGTGATTTCGAATATCGATGATTTGATACTTTTTCGGACACGAAAAGAATTTTCGTCAACGTACCGATAAAGTCTTTGACGTACGAATTATGCAAGAGCTATCTTGAAATTGAATGAACATACCGAAAACACGTATAACCGTACAATGCTACGTAACTCGAGAAAGGTGACGGAGAGAAACGCAAGAACAAAAAAAAAAAACAAAAAAAAAACAAAAAACAATGAAATATAAAACGATAGCAAGGGCTGGTAAAAGACAACAAAAAAAAATATAAAAAAAAAATCAAGAATACTCGCGAACGGCTCAACAGGTAGACGCTGTGTGGAACGGATCGATACGCGGTATACGTATAATTAATAATTTACCTGTGCTGCTTAAGGTTGTCCTGCCGTTTGAAGGACTTGCCGCATACCTCGCAGGTGAAGGTAACGTCGTCCTTGTGACTGCGTTCGTGAATCATTAGGTTGTAGGGTTTGGTGAAGCGACGCTGGCAGTACTTGCACACGAACTCGACGCTGCACTTGGCGCGCATCTTCTGTCGCCGCGCGAATTCCCTGCCGTGCCCCTCCGTTTCCATGGGCATTATCGCGAACATCCTTATAAATTCCCACCGCCGGGCTGGTTCGTGGCTACCACTCTATCTATCTCTATCGCCAAACGAGTATCGCCTCCCCACCTCGAGAGGACCTCAAAGTGTGCGCGCGTAGGTGCGTGCCGGTTTAGGCCTGTGTGCGAAGGAGGACTGCCCCGCTCTCGGTCTTCCCTCTTTGGACCCGGCGTCGTCCTTGTCTCCTTGTCTCCTTGTCTCCTTGTCTCCTTGTCTCCTCTTGTCGCCCCTGCACCGAGTGAGATCACTGCGCCTCGCCCTGGTGACGACGTCGTGGCCGGACGAAGCTTCTTCCTCGGCTTCTCTCTCCTTCGCTTCTTATATACTTCTCCTTCGTCCTCTTTTACCTGCGAACAAGCGAATAGCTACGTCTGGTCACGTGACGCCCCTGATGGTACACATTCGACGACATCACCCCCCCTCCCCCTCCCCGCTGACATGACAGATCTATCAAATCGCGACTCTACCGGTATCGTTGTCCAACGACTCCCTACCTCCCGACCTCCCTCTTGCCGCGAGAACGCATGCCATGGTTTGTTATCCCTGAGAAACGCGGAACACAGTCTACTCATGTCGAAAAAGGTGCGAGCGGTCTGGGCGTAGCCCTCGAGCTGGTTAAAGACGGCTTCAAAGGTGGCTGAAGGCGGTGAGCTCTAATTGGGCTACCGTGTTACGCGCCGCGCCGCGCCGTGCGCCTTTTTTCTTCCTCCTCCTCCTCCTCCTCCTCTTACTCCTACTCCTACTCGTTCTCCTTCTCCTCGCCCTCTCCGCCACCTCTCTCACCCCCTCCTCGATCGCTCATTCCTTCTCTCTCGCTCTCTCTCTCTCTCCTCTCGCAGCCCCCTCCACTCGCCCCCGTCTAAAGAGGACCTCGTCCACCCTCTTTCCGCGCCTCGCCGTCCCTTCCCCCACTTTGCCCACCTATCGTCTCCCACCCGCACTCTAGGCGAGCCGTTCTTATTATACACGAAGATCGTGAGACGTGTGTGTACACAATGACACCGTCAGCCGAGAAGATTATATTGCGGGGGGCAATGATAAATCTGCACTGGGCTGAAGAACCCAAATTCAAAGTCTCACCCGCAATCTCTTACAATTTCGCGAATTTCAGAAAATCAAGATATCAAAGCCCTTTTCGCAGCTCATCGGCGCTGCGACTTGTGCGACAATTCTTTCGTCGATGGATCGCGCGGGAACAAAGCGGAGACCGTCGTTTGACTCGAGACCGATACTCTCCATCGGCTGCGGAACCGTCAACGCCGATTCGGGACTGATTCCTCTCGTGAGGAGGTGAAGTTTAAACGCGGCGTCGAGTGTACACGAGCGGCGGCGGCGGTGCCGTTGAAACGCGGAGAGCGAGGAGCACGGAAGAGGAGAGCCAACCAAAGCTCTCCGTTTGGCTACCGTGCGCCGCCCTTCGCCCAGGACTTTGGCGGCTGGCTACCGGTTTTTAACCAGTAGCTCTTTAGACCCCGGGACCACACCCTCCGCAGGGAACCACGTGCGATCATCGCAACGCCACGAGACCAGTAGCCGGTGTCTGGATGGAGAGCCCTTCCATTTGATATCGAAAGAAAAATGGTGGCGGCGCGGGGCAATTTTCTTGCCGATTATGCGATCCCGGTGAAAAATTTATATCAAACGCGCGGTTCGAGTTTTCGTCGCTTTTCTACGGGGTCACCGATCGCGAAAGACAAGCTTTTATATCGTTTAGAACATCGATATCAATATACGGAGTCATATTTTGAACGAACGCTACGACGCGGTCTTTACACGATTTCACAATATGTATATAGGTTCGAGACAACGTGTACGAGCTGTGTAAACATCGTGTTGCCACACTGACAAAGGCCAGCAGCACGTGATTCACTACTCGACGACTTACGTGTAGGATTATAGGTATACTCGTTTACGGACATCGAGACACCGGTCATTTCATACGATCCCTGCAGACGGTATATAAACATTGCCGATGTCGATGGGTATTCGATTACATACGGCGGTGTTTATCCACCGTAATAATTGTCATGACCCTAGCGGTCGTCGTGAATCGAGAGTTGAAAACGGCAAGATGCGCAACCGTATATATATATATATATATATGTGCGATATAATCGTATACGCACATTCGGATAAAACTGTCGATTTTGAAATACGTTCGATATTTTAAAACGCGGATGAATGAAAAATTATACCCACAATTATACCGGTTCCTCTGCTTCTTGAAGGTTTCGAACTATTTACAAGACAATTTGTATGATTACGAGAATGGGCTCGAATTATAGGTGGTGAAGAAACAAACCGAATGTATACAAAGCAGATTGTTGCGATAACCATGGCAGTGGTAAAGGCGGCGTTCAGTTTCTATGAATGAAATCGCGTACTGTTTACATTCCTGTTCTCGTAGAACGATAACTATAACTCATTACGGCAGGATAGAATGTATTACGTTAAGTCGAGTTGAAGTGCGGGGAATAACAATTTGATAAATGAAATATGCACAAATAATTGAATATAAAAACGAATTATGCGTAACTTACCGACAACGGAAAGGAGAACGTTGATCTTGAGCTCTGCAGCGATATTCTGCGTACGAAAGAAGTTCCTTCGTATCTGGTTTACAGCGACGCGGCGAAAGAACCGCGGTCCAACGTTGGATCGACCGGCTTAAAAATCAGGATGATACAGGTACGACCTCTGAGTGTAACCTCTGAGTCGTCTCGGATCACTGTTCTTCGGATGCAGGCAATCACGTGGATCACATACGAGAAGACGGTCGTCGGTACATGTATCGAGAGACTCGAAGAGCGGGCCTCGCGCGCGATCCTTGCAGAAACTGGTAGGTGTGTACAGGTGCAGACGAAACGAATACGGTGGTAGAGTACTCCCGGTACAAGCGGCGTCGTATCGTACGACGAGGGTGATGCGTATAACGCTCGATACGTTCTGGATACACGAAGTTGGGGCTAAGCCGTGCAGAAAGACAGGTCTGAACCGTTTGGGTGCGCGGCGCGGACTGAACTGAACCGATGGTGCGTGGTCTGCCAACCGATAGTCCACCCGAGGTGGTACCTACTCCTGGTAGCTGGTAGCCCCAATAGTAGACCCGTAAGACGGTAGGTCTCGGTGGTGTAGTAAGGCAAGGGTCTCTCTCGGTGCTGGCTCTTCTTCTGGTTGGAGGACCCGTACCTCCCTACTGAACTAACCCGGTCCCCGCTCGTATAAGAGGATCGCGTATAAGCCGGGCTGCGGAAGCGGCGTGGTATGGTATAAGTGCGATGCTGCGGGAGGAACCGACGGCTGCAGTGGCGCGCGGTGAGGCAGTAGTGGAAGTGGGTAGTAAAGACGTGGTAGCACTTTTTATCCCTGCAGGTCCGTTCGGAAGGACGGGACTATAGCCCCGTCTCCCTTTCGCCGGTCGCCGAATAGCGGCTCGGTTGCTCACAAATCCTTCGGGTTCCCGGCTCCTTGCTGCTGCCGCTAGGGCCACGTCGCTTCCCCTAGGACCCCGTCAACCCTCTCGTCCATCCCTTCCCGGAGGCCGGAGCTAGGCCCGCCCCTGACTCCTCTCTCCCTCTCGCTCCCTCTTTCTCTCTCTCTCTCTCTCTCTCTCGCTCTCTCTCTCTCTCTCTCCCGCGTCGCAGCATCCCCCGCGTGCCGCGAGGAGGTCAGGTTAGGACGCCGGCCGTCTGCCCCCCGCGGACCCACCGCCCCCGCGGGGAGTCAAAGCGATTGCATCCTGCGCGGCTACGGAGGTAGCACTCGACGGACCCGCGCCCCCGGGTCCCTGGGAGCCGCGACCGTCGCCGGCGTCTCTTTCTCGGGCATCGCGGCGAACGAGCGAGAGGACACGGCTCGAGAGCGAGAGCGAGAGCGAGAAGGGGCGAGATTGCGGGGGCCGCCGGACCGCCGCAAGGGTTCCCAGGGCACGTGGGAAATGCACAGTAGTCGCTGTCAACCCCCCACCCGGTGAGCGCCGCCGGTCCATTCCGCCCCCACTACAGCATCCGCGAGCCATCGCCAGGAGTCGGGCCCCGCCTCCCCGGGATCCGGCCGTATCACCGCATTGGGCCGCTCGCCGCCTCCCCCGCCGCCTCCGACGCGCGGACCCTACGAATCGAGCGGGAGTCTCCGAACGACAACCGCGACATCCTCCTTCGCCACCGACGCTGCCGGACGATCGAACGCGCGATGCTCTTGATCCTAGTCGCGTTATAAGTAAAATACTGTAATAACAAGGGCCCGGACATCCAGCTCCTTCTTTACCGAAGAGCCGGTCCGCCGACCAAAATTACAAGAGGGCGAGCACCGAGGCCAAGAGGGTTCTCCTTGCGCAATGCGACCGCCATTGCTCCGCCGGGCGACTTGCCGCCCCCGCGGCCCCCGAGCCGACCGCGATATATCGCGTAATGAACCTTTCCTGGATACGATGAACGTTCTATGCACGTTGCGCTTTGCACGGCTGCATGGTGGGAATCACTCCGCAGGCCTCGCGAGATGCAACGGATAGGTATCTACTCGAATATGCTCCGCCGAGTAAAAGATTGCGAGTGAGACGTGGGAGTCCGACGTGTCCGTCAGCAACCCGACAGACATCGGCACGAGGGTCAAAGTGCTCATCCGCTTCTCCTGCCGTATCGCGTTCGCCTGACACGTACATATTGCACTGATTTTGACAAGAGCTGGGAATATTGACGACCATTATTTTATCTACAGGTAAAATAGCGCCACGATTCCTACTCTGCTTTAAAAATCTATACCATATATATGTATTGTCGTTGCGGGCATTGAAATCTCCGGCAAGCGAATCTACTCGCCTTCGGTGCACCCGACAGCTCATGCAGTCTTCGGGGCTGCAGCATTGACGATAAAATAAACTGCAACCTCTTTCGCCATTCGTGTCAATACGCGTATATATAAGTAAATTTTTCCATATTCTCAGTACCGACATTACGGGTTGTGAAAAGCTTCGATGCGTCTCGAAAATCCTGTCATCCTTGAAATATTTCAATACCAGCATGCATTTTTATTTGGATCATTCCGAACGGAATTGGGCGGAAATGGTTATTCGGTTTTATGGTTTTAGTCATTCGGTTGTCACATGTAGGTATACTTAAGCCGGCGCAGTTCGAGAAGCCCATCGGCTAAAAATCGGTATTGTCGTAATCTAGGGAAATAAACTCATTACAACCTCTTCGTAATTATAACGAACCCCAATTCGGCCTTAGGTTTTACTGTCCTTTTAATCTTAAAAATTTCATCTATCTCTTCATGCCAGCGCTGATTAAGCAGCGTATACCTAAATATACGTAAGACTCGTTCACCAATAATTCAGGTGGTATGCGTTAATTTTATCAGTAGGTGCTTTCGTCAGAGCAAAATCGAGCGTGCACGAGTATCCCATAGCGTGTATCGTTTTTTTTTTTTTTTTATTTATTTTTTTTATTGCTGTAGATCATCCGAATGAAAAATTCTCCGAATTGTTTAGTTTTCTGTGAGATATAAACTCGGAGGGTAAAGCGCAGATAGACTCATACACAAATATATATATATATATATATATACATATATATATGTATGTATACTTCATTCCTATGTGCATAAAAATTACCTCCTCCAAAGATCTAGGCGGGCTTTTGTTGCTCCGGACCGCGAACGTCCTGCATACACCACAGGTTATATACACTTGTCGGCGAAATACAGAGAAGATAAAAGGTGCTCAGTTTATGTAGTATCTCCGAGGTGTGATGTTAAAAATAAAAGAATTAGAAGTATGTATATACGAGAAATAAAACACTGACAAGTTAATATATGACGTGCCGGAGCTGGAGTAGAATGAACATTTCTTTTTTCTTTCATTCCTCTTTATTTTCTCTTTCGGTTTGTTTTCCTTCTTTTTTTCCCCCCAAAGCTTTAAGGGGTGTCAAGGCGATTCCTATTCAGCGTTACATAATGGATAAAGTCACGCATGTATAGTTGAGCTGTCGTTGAATGCAAGTTATTCAAACATCTATACCTACATATATATACATACTCGTGAAGTTATGCTTGTAATATTCCGAGCCCATTTAACCGTGCCCATAAGCGTTACTAACTCAGGACATTTCTTCTTAAGCTGCGATGACATCTGATACAGTTGATCCACTTTATACACCTTCGCATAATGCCTCACACATGTCGTCACCTTCATAGGCATCGAGACGCATCCATGCACTCATAACCCAGCTATTGATATTCAACGAACGGCGGGAGCTGCAGTTGAAAACAAACTCGATGTAAGTATTACGTGTCTACGTCTGTAGTGGTAGCGCGATCAGAACTCAACCAATACACCAGCTGCCGCGGACCAATAACAAACGGGTTAATTGTTGTAATTGATCGTTTTGCAACTAAGCTTTTATCGGGTACCGAAGGATCCGATTCATCGTTGCGCTGCGATGTTAATTATCGATGAAAACGGCTGATTCGGTAATTATGCATATAACGTGTACGATAGTGAATAAAATCGTAACAAAGGTCAAAGATCACACATTTCTCTGGGCACTGACGGGGAATAATCGAAATATACCGATGCGGCTGGTACCTACAACGACAACTATCATATTTTATTATAGATTCTGGATTTTGATTGCGATGAAGAAAATATTTCTGCTCAAACAGACAGGAGGTACCTCGAGCTCTTGGAAGAGAACCACATCCCAGGCAAACTATCATAGCTGTATGCACGAATACTGTGATGAAAGAATACCGCAAAGGTGGCGTATCGTTGGAATAGAAAATTACCGCTGTAATTCGAAGGATCGAGAGACACATTCCGAGATCGTCGGCTGTATGGAGATCTCCCTGCAGCCGTACGCGCGGATTCGGAGATCTGATCAGAGGTGCCGCCATGTTTGCCGGGCGGCGATAACACAGGAAACGGAAACTAGCGGAAACAAAGCCTCGACAAACAGGCTGTGGTACCTCCAAGGAATATTACAAGGGTAAACAGACTGTAGCTATCGCTGCGAGGCGTTCGCCTCGCGTCAAATATTGTCACATCCACCCGGGCAATAGTCTCGTGGAGTACGAACGGGCGAACGCTGCAGGCTAAGAGCCCTGACACAGGGACCGCACCCAGATAACGAACCCGATCGAGGGGGTGGCGAATTACCAGGTAGGACCGTCGGACGACAGCGCAGATTTCGAGATAACGCGACATGCCCGAGGAGGGAAAACAATACAAATAGGCTCCGGGGAGCACGGCACTGTATATCCGGCGAGCCCCATCAGGCCCCTTCATCTATAAGTCCCCGTTGCCCGCAGGCGTCACCTCGAAACCACCAAAATAGCTTTCCCTCGTTAAAGTCATTTCATTTTCTTTTCGCTCCAATGCCACGCCCAAAAACCTTGCACTGACAAAGTGGTCACGATCCTCGACTTCTAAGCCTATATCATACCTTGTACCTATATCTTATGGAAAGGTATATGCCGGTTAATTTACCGGTAATAAATACATTGTACAGCAATCGGTGAAATTACACGATTTACCCCCTAAGAATGAGGTGTCCTATTTACTGGTAGAACATAATGACTGCTATTGGACACTTTCTTAGTCATAAAAACCTGTCCCGTCGATATTATTTCAATAGTAAGGCGCCGTGCAGCTTAGGCACTGTTAATTGCTTTCCTGAAAACAATATTGCAACGTACGACTTTACCCTACTAAGAAGTTTCAGGTAAAGTAAGACGTGCCGCGTTTATAGATTTCATCCGTCGGAACGAGGTCACACTTTATAACCTACCCTTACTTTACAACCTGAAGACAAAAGTTTGGAACTTCGTCGCAGATATTGAATATGTGTATAACACACTCGACTCGATCAGCTTCGGTGTGAACCCTCGTCCTGAAATGCATATAGACATCAGGAACACCGTACCGAGTGGCATTTCGAACGAAAGCTTCTGTTAAGTCCGATGATGGACGTGACTAATTATCGAGTTCGACTCCCGGACTAAATACTGGGTAGGTATACCTGAGGATGAATGAATGGCGCACGGAAGGAAATTGAGACACGATATAACACAGGCGTAGCTTGAAGGTTATTAACGGCGATAGTATTTTTTTCATTAATTATTGTTAGTTATTAGTTCCTAAATTAACGAGCTTGAGTATTAGTTCCTAATTGAACGTGCCTGAGTATACACATTAGCCAACAATTTAAGACAGTAACTAATAACTTGAAGCCGTTGAACCTCACGCGGCATGGACAAACATACCATGGATTATTGGGTGCTTTCGTAAAAATCAAGGTAGGATTTTGAGGGCGATACTCATGATCTCCTGATACGAGTCATTGCGCATAATGGGAAGTGAGGACAAACTTTCTATCAATACATGTAACCCATAATAATAAGTATAATAGCGTTTTAATTTTATGTTACCAACGTTTACGTACATATTTTCTATGTCTGACGATTGGTGAAAAAATAGTAGACCAAAACAACAGATTTCGCGTATTCCAGGGATATAAATCTCACTATTATGCCTACAGAGCTCGCTCCAATCTTGTAACATGTCAAGGATTGGAGAGGCTTCGATCAATGGTAAACACACATACGAGGGCGCCAAACTCGTGTGGCTCCGACACTCGAAGAGGAGGATTCGGGTATCTTTCGGGCGCGGCCGCCATCGGGGATAGATTTGTCACCGGGTTCGCTTCTCGGTCCGCGGGTATCACGCGTGCAAACGAACGCGGGGACCGGCCTCGACGGGAGGGCCTCCGGGGCCGGAGGAGGGCCAAAGTAGGAGGACTGGAGGAAGGAGCTTGGTCTCTACGTATACGCTATACGATGATAATATCTGTCCCCCGCGACGGCGGCGACATCAAAGCGCGGTCCTATCCCCCCACCCCTTTAGCCAAGTCCTCCTCCCCCTCCCCTTCGAACCCCTCCTCCCTGCTTCTCGCCCTCTCCGTCAGCATGTGATGCTCACTGGAATAGCAGTCACGAGCCACGGGCATTGTGTTCACACATTTCTGTAATGGGTACACGTATGTAACATGGGCTCATTATGCGGCATAAACCGACACTTGGATGATGGTGTATACTGCGGTACAGTGCCTGGATGGATTCAAGAATCAAGGGACGTACCCAGTGGAAGGCCATGCGGCTCACGCAACGAAATCCAAATCTACAAAGACAACCAGCAATTAGGTAGTGCGAAAAGGTATAAAAGTATTCGGAAAAACCGATACGTTTCGATTGGAACCGATGCATGGATTTGACGATCAAGTTGAGAATATCTCCTTCAGTCGCGCTAAGGTTAAACGTAGTATTATTATACCTACTAGAATTATACTAGTATTAAGATTTGTCTACTAGCTGTGTTCACCCATTCGGTAGTCTCTTACGCCTATCTGCAGAGTGCGCATGAATATAGAAAGATACTTGCTGTGATTTTTAATCGCGGTCACAGTAAACACTTTAGAGTTTGGTTAGGAAAATACGGAATTTCGAGTAAGGAAAGTGAGGACGCTTTACTGCGGAGAATCCGAAGCGCGTGCCAACACATGCCTAATACTTTCACTTTAATTCTGCACTACAGAGTATAAAAAAATATTATTTGTAAATTGCGGCCGAATTGCCGACGTTATTTGTGTAATAACCTAATATGTACAGCTACTTTTAAGTTACACCTACGCCTGAAAAATTGAATAACTTTGTTGGCAGGTTGGTATAATGAATATACATATACGTAGTTTCACTTTTATGACCCTCTGATTGATTTTACGGATCATCCCAAATTTTTGCAATTTCACTCGAGATGTATCCTCAGTATTTCACCACCGTCTGCTGGCCTACAGGCGGTTCTACTAACAGCTATACCTTGTATGGTATGGCATAATATTGCACTGGACCGTATTATGGCACACCATAGTAGCCTGGTTTACCGCAGTCTACTCAAGATGATCACTTCGGAGAACTCGTTCCTCCTTTAGCTAGTACCTACGTAATAACTTCATCACGACGGGACTCCAGAGCGTACAAATTTGCAGCTGCAGAAGAAGAACTCTTTAGTCTGCAAAAGCAGTTGCCACATTGCCAGATTTGGAGTAACCAAACGATGAATTCAATCGATTTCGACTAAAACTACGGTTTATAATTTACGTAACGTAATTTATTTTTACAATTTTTAATTAGCGCACGATATAAAATCCCATCTGCGGCACCTCTAATCATCAGATCGCCAAGTAATTACGCCAAGTGCAAACAGTATATGGAAATACGATGGCTTAAAATGCGTCGCCTTTAATTGGCAGTGACGTAACTCATCATTCCGAGGCAGAGCAATAAAACGCGAAAATAAAACCCGTGATGATCCGCATCGGATTCCGCCAAATGAAAACTCATCAGAACAATATTACCCGCGCGTAATTTGTGTTAATCCTATTTTTATTGCGGTTCAGCAAGTACGTAATCAACATTTTATACACGTATACACCTACCCTCGATATTTTTTTATTACCCATCGCTAGGACGTCGTCGGCGCTCGTACTCTTTCGTCCTATCGCATCCTTGAACATTGCATTACCGAAATATTAAAATCCATAAATAATTTTAAACCACAGTCGTGAACAAAGCCTTAATAACGCAAGGCACGCCCGACTGACGATGAGTTTGTTCGCATTTATAAGTATAGGATATGAGGCGCGTTGAAGCCGCACCTTTGCCTTAATGTACCGTCCGATCCGCCCGCTCGGTACCCACACTGCAACTCTCAAATAAACGCACTCCTCGAGACTTTATAAAAGTGCAGCGCGTCTGACATGCCTGCAAAGAAAATTGGTAAAGAATCTCGAAAAGAGGACTCGATCCTCGAGCGTACTTGACTAGTAGACAATCAAGCCTTCCCCACCGAAAATAGTATATTGTGCAACAAGGAGGCAAACTCGGTCATTTCGCGATGAGCCTAAGTTTGCAACACGAATCGAAGGTGATCCAAAGACGAATATTGCAAATAGCGGAGGCGAAAAGACCGCTTTATATGAGTTAAGAGGAGTTAAAAGTTGTCTTTTCAGTATTCCGCGCACGCGCATTCGCAGACTCACTGTACCGTCGTAGAAACGAGTACTTTGCGTACGGAAACCACGCGTGTAAAAACGCGTAAAACATGCTCGCGTTACATAAACGTTGTCTTCTTTTCGCCTGCGGAGTAACGCGTGGGGTCGCCTTTCGACCCTGGTTTCAAGGTGCGTGCACAGAGAGCGGATGTGGCGCTGGGCTGGACAAAGTAAATATTTGACCCGGTTGACACCTCGGGTGTTTTTCTGGCCGCACTTCCCGAGGTGGAGCGCTTCCTTTGTCTTAGGACGACAGCATCTCGTCCGTATTGGCAAATAAAGAAACATCGCGCGTCCCTTATCTCGCTTCCAAATCCCGCGGCCGTTAGAGGGGGTAAATTTGCATACCGGTATTTCGGACGCGGTGCAGATATGTTGACTCGTGCGCAAATAACCTCGCAACCACCCGAAATCCGGTGCAGCCGTGGAGCTCGGTCAACCGGGTTTTGCCTTCACCTTTGGGGGAAAATAATTGCAGGTACGAAACTCGCCGGCTTCTCCGGCAGGTACTGTTTCAGCCTCCGTAAAACCGAGGATCCGGACTCTAGGCCGTAAGGGTACCCCTGCCTCCCTGCGGGCCTCCTCTAGACATTTTTCACTCTCTCTCTCTCTCTCTCGCTCTCTCTCTCGTCTGCGTTGCAGCGTCACTTAACGGATTCGCAGCCAACCTGCAGCCGAGGCGCGACGCAACGCTTCCCATTCATACAACCGACCACTTTTAACCTCCATTCAAAATTTGCTCAGCTGTCTAATTCCGGCCATTGAACACTGCGCGCCGCGAGGAGGGCTTTGGTCCGTGTTTCAGCTCGCGAAGTTATACAAATTGATTTTCCTCGCTCGGTCGGACGCCCCCAGAAACTTGGACTTTACGAGACGGAGAGTCTATGGCAGCCTTCTCTTCTTTTCCTAAATTGCCCATTTAACCTTACACAAAGCCTCATTCACTATCCGTATACCGAACGCTCAAATTTTCATCATTTCTTTCAGTCCAAACATATAACAGACTTGCGGGAGACTCGGGAAAAGCGGGTTACAGGTACCGACTCAGGGTACAGCCCCTTACTCGTGTTACAATTCTAACGGAAAATACCAATCAACCACAAAATATCCACTTGAGGATTTGAAGAAGCGAGAATATTTTCATATTATTTATACCTAATACAGCTATACGTGTACGCAACTTAAATATGATTGCTGCCGAGAAGAGAGAGAATACTTTTACGAAATAAAACCTAACATTTCCGAGTATCCATCTAAACATACGCCGTATAAAGTTCCGGTACATTTTACGATTGCCTCATTGATCCCGGAATATTTTTGCAGCTGATTCGGCAGTCAAATGCCGCCGGGCGTAATGACGTACAAAAAAAGTACACAACCATTCGTACCGCAATATAGATCTGCGTGGATGTCTCGTTGCACGATAACGTGGAACGAGACATCGACGCAAGTGACGCAATTTTAGGATAAAAATTGAAATAATGAATCACGCGGGCAGAGAGTCAAATTTCCATTCCTATTTCCCACATCTTCAAATAGACGCAACGCAACGCGAGTCGCACTCCGAGACCCGGAGGGTAGGAAATTCGTCGTTACAAGAAAAGTTCGAGGAGCAGGTGTACCCACTCACCATTCTCAGTGTTTACACACAACCTGTCCCTTCGCGCAATGTAAGAGGAAGGACGCGTACGCGCGGTGCGACCGCGGTAATAAAGAGGCGTTAAAGCTGTTAAGTTATTAGTTGTAGGTACCGCGAGACGTCGGAGCGTGGCTGCGATATGAGAGACGCACGACGATGCGTGCAGCAGAGGTAAAGACAGGTATACCGGGTCGTCTAAGCACCTTCGGTTCGGCGAATAGGTAGGTGAGCGAAGGACAAGGGGTAAGGGAATGAGGAACGTGTCATGCGGCTGGAACGCGGCCATGTTTGACTTGGCCTTTGAGTTACTTCGAATTTTTTTCGACGATGCCGAGCCGGCTCTTCGCAGCTCCGCAGTTATCGCCGTCCCGGCCGACGCTCCGCGCAACGCATCGCGTGTCATCCGTCCGACGGAGGAGAGGAATAAGGAGCCACAGAGCCGCACCGCCTCGGAACTTGGGATGTGTTTGACGATTTTCACTCGCTATTACCTTAACGGAGCAATAAAAATCGCCTGGTTGGCGCGGCTTATATTTGCGGAACCGCGGTGTAAGCTCCGCTTGTAAAACCCGAGGCCGACGCTAACAACCGACTATATTATTCGCCGTACCGAACGACTAATCCCCGATACCGTTTTACTTTCGACGATTCACGTTATTTATACACGCCGCAAGCCGTTCGACTTAAGTTGCACCGTGTAACACGGTGTGCCGCGTCGTTACCCATGTATTGTACGGGTAATATACGACTCGGTGTCTGTAATATTGCCTTACAGGCTGTTTGTGCAGCAGTGGCGAGGGGATTTTTTTACTTCTCAAATCTTGACAGTACGTAATTCGGGTTGGAATAGAATTTTAAGCGAAAGGCCTAGATATGGATTATATGCGATATCCTGCATCTTATTACAACAGGAACATCTTAACAGCTGAATAATGATCTTTGGTTAAAAATGTAATTCGTCAAATTCGTGATGGTAGAGGAGGAATTAGTCCACCTTTTGCTTGATTATAATCGGAAAATAAGCTTCTTATCGATTAGTCTTCGTTCTCGCAGGTATGAGGTCTGAATCGCGTTGAAATCCGTTACTGCAGGGTAAGAATATCACGTCTTATGCGTGCTGAATTTAAAAATTACAAACCCGACGTGCAGTGCCATTTACTTTTGTAATATGTGTCACTATACGGAACACGCGGATAGTAAAATAACAGTCACGTATTTTATATGCTGCGTACGTTTCAGAGTCGAAAAGGTGAAGCAGGTACCGTCAACCCACTTTCTTATATCCTTGCAGACCATACTTCAAACAATTATGCGTCTTGTACACGGAACTTACTTTCGTCTGTATACAGTAATAATGCTAAACCTGCACCAAAAACATGGAATCTTGAACAATTTTTTGCCTCACTCTCTCGGGTGTTCTAACTAGATCTGTTTCAGCATAAAAAAACAATATTTTCTTACGAATATTTAAACTGAGAAATTTGTTCCAGTCAATCGCGTGTCGATAGTATGCGAAGAATATTTGGTCTCAAAATTTTTATGCGTCAAATTTCTCGTAATTATGCAGGACGAAACATATTTCCATATAAATTTCACGACACGAGACAAAGTAGGCGAATCTGCCGACCTGTATAACGCGTTGATTGAATCCGGCCGTACGTATATAACGTTACAGGTATACTACGGCTTCGGGAGAATTTATCATTTAGTAGAAAGAAATGTTTTCCTCGATTAAACAGCCTCGCCTCCGTCGTCGTAAAACTTGTCTAGTTAAGAGTTTGATTGGTGATCAAGCGAAACGAACAGTTCTTGTAATTTCGTTGTAATTAGCAGCACGTCGCGCGTGTCCGTGTTTCCTTTTTCGCGCTGAACCACGTGTCGATGGTTTTTATATTTATTCATTGATATATTGATCGCCCATCAATGAAGGAAATATAAGCAGAGGTGATGATCACGCGGCCTGCACTATGTGAGATAAATCTCGCTGGTATACGTATACATTATAGTAGGTACATCAAACCACCTGCACGAGAATGATAGATGAGGCGGACGAAATCGAGTCCTATCATTTAGTACCTATGATTCGACGGCATATCGTGGTCGTGATCGGCGTTTTTCCTCTACATCATTTCCTCGGACTTATCTCGTCGTACGCATTACTATACCTACGAGATTAGTTTGCGTAATCGATTTGTAACAGAAAAGAAGAGACTGGTTGTTTCACATATTTGTATAATTAAAGTCAAAGGCAATGCGAGCTGCTTCCTGCAGATACAAGTCGACGTCCCGTAAGTGAAACACGTGTATAGAAGCCGATAAAAAAAGGCTAACCAGGCAGCCAGCTCGGTTATACTAATCGTTTGTAATAGAATTTTGACAATCTCAGAGGAACGCCGAGTGATGGCTTGTACTATGCTACAGGTACGTATAGAGGTCGATCGTATGCAAAGTGAGAGATAAATTCCTGTCGCCTACGTGTGTAAATTTTTATATATATGTATATATATATATGTATATATATAAAAATTTACACACGTATATATATATATATACATATGTACCCGCGTACAGGTATTGTGAGAGAGACGGATTTACCTGTAACAGGAAAAACAAAATGTCTCAATAAAATGGTGGGTTTTTGGAAAACGGGTCTTGTACCTCCGGTGCGACGGTTGCGGCCGAGTTGTACGGATATCGGGCGGCTAAATAACGACTCGAGACTCGATCGGACATCGCGAGGGCAACGCGAGGATATGTTGGAGCCGTGGAAGAGGACCTCCGGGGACGAGCTACGTGGAGGATTAGCATACGAACACCGTCTTCGAGGAGGTGGTGCACTCGGCGTGAGTGATCGCCCACGCACCAAGGGAGATACCCGCGCTTATGCGTAAATCGAAGGGACGTCGTCGTGTCTATAAACTGCATACGTGCCTCGCGGTTAACCCTGGCCCAGCGCACATATAGGTGTATCGTATTATACCTGTACGAACACGCGGCGATACATGCGTTTCGGGCAGACCTCCGCGCGCGATAATATTCTACAATCTGCGGTACAGAACACGCGTGTAGACCATGCACATCGCACCAATCACCGCTGATCCGGCATCCTTGGGTACTCTACGGCCGTTCGGATGGGTCCGTGCAAAACGTTGGGCAACATCTGTGCATGCGGAGCTACAGGCATGCTGTTTTTCTCACTCTCGGCGTAGTCCATTTACACTGCTCGTAGGTAGGTGTATCTTATACGGGGTGTTCGGTCGGTGTGAGTAAATTGTACGAAATGCTTTAACGCGGGCCGATCTAGGAATATTGCAAAACCTGATCATATGGGAAAAGTCGGACGATTTCGCTCGTCCTTCTCCTTCTCATTCGCACGAGAACGCAATTCAAATATAAGATAATACGATTATCTTCTCATTTTTTCAGCTCGTTATTGTAACGGCGAATTTTACAAGTATGTGGGACGGCCCAAAAAATGAAAAACTTGAAATTTTGGCGGATTATAACGTATTACTTGATATCGGAGAAAGGAACGCAATGAAATAATGAACAGGTTTTTATATGTTTTATGTGTTAGCTATATGAAACGCGTGTAATATTGTTGTACAAATATTTACCTTGAGCAGTGGTCACCCAGTATTTGGAGTAAGAAAAACGGTGCGACTTAAAAGCATAATACCGCCGCCGCGCCGCCGCGGTTGGACTTCGATAAAACCTTTATATCTTTGCTCGGCTCGTAAAAATCTCTTTACCGCGCGGGTGTAAAACTTGGTATAGGCAACGTCGAGGACATCTTGACTCAAAAGCCAGTATTTATGTATCAGAGCTGTAAAGTTTTACCTATATTGTTCATGCATTGCGTGATAATCCCTAATCTTTAGTGCCGATGATCTACTTTTGCAGTATTTTCAGCGCAGCGCTGGAACTCTGTTAAACGACGTGATCGAAATTTGATACTCAATTTTGATCACAAAAATTAAACTCTACAAAAAATGATTTGTGGCGTCGTATAAAGAGCCTAGTGCTGCTACACCATTGCTTATGTAGATATAAATTTATGGAGAAAATTGTATGCATTCGTGCTTCATTTGCGAGATGCTTCAAGGTGGTCGCGTTATGTAAATGGCAAAAAAAACTGGTACAGAAAGCATTGAGTACAAATTGGTAAAAGATCGCCGTGTAGAAAAACATTTATACAACTGTAAGCGTCCCTGAGCACGAATATGACTCAGATTGTCAATCTTAGCTACGAATAAATTCATGGAAGTCTTCCATGCAAAATGTAAATGCTACAACACCTAGGCAGGCACTGGTTGTCAAATTTTCCTGAAGATGGTCGGCGAGGCCCGGCCGAAACGTCGTAAATCATTAAACAGTATCCCACTTTGACCAGCATCGACGAATTATCTCCCTATCTATTTCCCTGGTCACGAATTCATCACAAAAACCTTCAGCTATCAAAATTTCATTTCAAAAACCGATTTAAACATCGTGACCTTGTTCATAAACCCATAAACTCCATAAACCTTGTTCAGGCAAATCATCGTACCGATAAATCCTATATATTTTGTGAAACGTATTAGCTCGATCCTACTTCACAAGTAACTCAGGTCGTGGTCAGATGGTAATTGAGTGACGACCGTCACGCGCAAGCACCTTTACTATCGACAGCGGTCGGTAAAAAAGTATTCGCGATCAAGCAATCACTACCACTGGTATTTGTATGTTTGAAAAATAAATTACCTGGTGAGCAAATACTGCAATACGGAATTACTGCTGCACTTGCTATTTTCCTTGTTTTCTGTTCATAAAATACAACGTGCTTCTTACGTGAGCGGAAATATAGAACTAATAACCGGACCCTCTCGTCTAATCGCAAAAATTTGAGGTTTCTCTCTGCACGAAATAGATTTTCCATACGAAATTTCGACATATCCAGGACGGTAAATACAGGTCTGTTACCGACTCGTAGTCTACCGTACTGAGCATCACAAAAGCACTAGATAATACGAGTGGACAATAAACAACATGAATAGATAATTTGCAAACTATATGTATATGCTCCAAATTCCCAGTCCCAGGGAAATAAGCGTAACCCAAACTCATGCGAACTCACCGACATTGTCGAATAATGGAGGAATTACTTGGATATCTCTGCTCAATTCTGGGGAAAAACAATGAAACTCAAATTAATTTTAAAAATTCAGTTTTAAATGTACTGTATTGAATTATTGAATAATTATTAAAATATGGATTCTTACCTCCTCCAGGCTACTTCATACTTGGATTGCAGCAGTCCTCGTTGCACTGTCCAGATCAAATGAAATCACGCACTTCTAAACTATAATCAGAAAATGACAACATATTACTCATGCTGTATATACGGGTTGGACGTCATATCACTAAAGACTGTCTGTTTAAGAAAAAAAAAATTAATACCCCGCAATATACCAATTCATTTGCAATTGCATTTATGTCGCTGAAACTAACGGCCGGACGTGACGGCTGCGCGCGGCCACCCGTCAAGCAGTAAACGCTAGCACAGAAATTCAAAACACACCAACCTATGCATTTTTTCTTCATGTACGCCTCTATATTGATAATCGTTGTCTGAGATATTATGATAATAGTTGACACATTTTTTTTCGATTGCAAAACGGGTACGGTTAAGGTCGACGCTTATTTTCGTATAGTCCTATGAAACTCGTGACGGCATGCGACTTGGAAGTTGAAAATTTTACAGAATATTCTTCAGACTTACAGAAACTCAAATCAAGTCGAGTTTGCCTGGGGACGGCGTTTTTTGAGTTTAAAAAAGTTGTAATCTATCATCCGCGTAGTCAAAATTTAACGATTTAAAAATAGACTCATATGCTAATTTAAGAAATAAAAGATTGAGGATACGCGACGTCCGGCTGCCAGTTTCAGCGACATATTTCATTTTGCGAACGTGTATCCCTACGAAAGACGCGATTCGAAATCTTCAATTTAAACACGGTCTAAATCATCTAAATTCCAGACCGTCGGCGAGCGTGGTTTAGCCTCAAATTTCGTTCCAATTGCTTGAAGCAATCGACGCCGCGCGGTGTGCGGAAGGAAGTCTTGATTGGTTGGAAGAGCCAGGCGAGCTGGGCGCAGCGTAATCAAATAACCTTTAAATTGCCGAAACACGCAGCGTCAGGCGTAAATTTGAATTTTCTGACGATTTTCAGCCGAACATAATATACGTAATACGTAATATGAAAATCTTGTATTAATTTAGGTTTAAGTTGGAAAATATATTAATAATTGACAAAAAGTTGTCGCAACCAAAGTTGTAGAGAATCAAATTTCCTGCAAGTTTGGTTATCACTATTTGTACTAAAAAGATGAAAATATATGAGTCGCTTGACAAAAACATATTCTATCTTACATTCAAGATGGCGGCCGAAGTTCCTGTACAATCTGGTTGAAACTGTGGAGTTAGACTCCCAATATCCCCCGCCGCCAATTATTGGAGAAATAAAATTGACTGTTTAATGAACGCAGTTTCAATATTACGGGTGATCTAACGCGAAACCAAGGCGTCCACAAGGGATGTTCGAACCGTTCGGCAAGAGGGTTAATACCGATATTTTGTTCTGCCAATTAAAACATACACTCGAAACTGTTGCCATGGTAACGTTCACACAGCACGTTTGAGTTAATCTGCGACCCTTTTAAGTTCCGAACAAATAATAATTGTGATCACTAGCTTTATGCAATTTCTGGGTGATCTGCCTCCCTCCCATACCGCTATGCGCTATCAGAGATAATCCTTATTAATGAAACTTACACATGCCTCCCTTCGCATTCTCACAAAAAATTGGCCTCGAAAAAATAGTCACTGAATAATGTCTCCCAGCTCTCTTGCTATGGCTACGTGAAAACATAATTGAACATGGAGTGGGAAATCGTGCAATGTATGTACAATACATACCTTATACCTGCATAGTTCATTGCAGCGTTCGAATAATCACTTCTCATCCTCGAAACAATCGCGACAAAACAAAAATGGAACATTCTACAGCGAACGGCGTACACAACACATGATTTTTCTACAAATATACAGAAAATATTTAAGAATTTAGTTTCTCGTGAAAAGTACGTAACGGTCGAAGTGCGGTCGTCTTTTGTTAAACTTTGAAAAAATCATTCGCAGCCATACCACGTAAAACGAAGCTCTGGGTAGCTTTAAACTGTTTATTTGAGGATTACTGAGTAAGGGCAGCTACCAGAGACCGGGTTAGCAATAAAACACCGTTAAACTAAACAAAAGTACGTGCAAATTCGGGACGCAGACTCGAGTTATGTTCATACTCGTCGGCATCCCAGAATTCCGTGAGTACCCTGAAGGTAGCGCAGGAGCAGCAACACTACGCGGCAAAATTTGAAAATGTGGTGAGCTACGTACAAGCGTTGACTGAAGATATACATAAGTACATGATAGATCATTTTTTGTCAAACGTTTTCCAGCAAATTTTGAACTTACAAAATTTTTTCACAACGTAATTTCTACTTTGACTTATAAATGACTATAATGAAAAGCGTTGTGAAAAGCTTCCTACTTGATTATTATTTTTCATTTTAAATTTACCATTTTGCTCACTGAACACACTCAAAGGTACGATTCAGGTCCGGCAGGGGGCGCAGCGGTCACTTTATGTGACTTAATACCGGTTTGAAGTTTCTGCTAATTACACGTGTAGATACCGTGAATACTGAGCTGGACAGTAAAGAGGTTAGTTGAGCTTGGTTTCCTTATTTCACATTTAAAAAATATCCCACCGGTATTTCGTCAGAAAATTATTCAAATGCCTTTCACATACGTTTGCTTATCATATTCGTGAGCGTAATTTAACGTTCATGCCGTCGCAACTGTAATATAATATGGTTAACGTTTCACATATTGTACGTTAGATTGTACGGCTTATTACAGTTTTCTAGTCAGGTGGGTAACACACACCTTTATTATGCTACACATACATTTGTGTGTATATTGCATCAGATCCGCACTATTTGACAGCTGTGCACGTGCAGTTCGCGCACGCGCGAGTAATTGATAAATTTCTAGGAAGAAACGATGAATTTGGATTTTCCCATAGAATTCCCCCTCGTTAAGCTTTGCTCATTATATTAATCACTGCACGACAGTAGTCAGAAGGTATCTAACCCTGATACAGACTCCATATGGGTTTTAGAGGCTGGCTATTTTATTCTTACTGTCAAAAAAAAAAGAAAGTTGCATAATAGATTTTTCTGTCCTACCTTAGGAATAAACTTGTAACACTGTTGCAATCATTAATTTTATATTCAATAATAGTCGCGATACCTCAATTTTATCCCTACGTATCCCATTTGGAAGTACTTGTAAGTATTTAAGATATAATTGTATCCTACCAGGCATTCCATATACTGAAAATTAAATACTTGTGCTTTCGTCTAGTTAACCAGTAACAAATACCTCTGTTTCAGAACTAGTTATTACCACTTCTTTGAAATGAGTGGATTGACGTGGGAAAAAAAGCATCACCTGATCACCAGGAATTTATCCGAATGGTTGGGTGATGAGAAGCTAAAAACAATCTTAAAGCAAAGAGACCTTAAGGTATACTGGGGCACTGCAACTACCGGCAGACCACATGTTGGATATTTTACACCCATGTCAAAGATTGCTGACTTTCTACGTGCTGGAGTTGAAGTTACAATATTATTTGCCGATCTGCATGCTTATCTCGACAACATGAAAGCTCCTTGGGATCTCCTAGCTTTGAGAGTTCAGTATTACGAAGCTGTGATCAAAGCCATGCTGAAATCCATCGGGGTTCCACTCGACAAGCTAAAGTTCGTCAAGGGATCTGATTATCAATTATCTAAGTAAGATATTTTTTATTTTATGACATAGACACGACACTGAAAATGGAAATTGATGTGTAATCTTATTTTTGAAAGTGAATTCTATTGCAATTCTTTTCAACTGATGATATGTTGTTCTTAGTTACGTTTTCTCGTTATCACTCAAATACTCCAGTATCGGAAAAATAGTCATATGACATGATAATGAATGATGCATGCATGCATATTTGCAGAGAGTACACCTTGGATGTATATCGATTAAGCTCTCTGGTAACTGAGCATGATGCAAAGAAAGCTGGAGCTGAAGTTGTAAAGCAAGTTGCAAATGCATTGCTTTCTGGTTTGCTCTATCCTGGTTTGCAGGCATTAGATGAAGAGTACCTTAAGGTTGATGCACAATTTGGAGGTGTAGATCAACGCAAGATTTTTACTTTCTCTGAGAAATATCTTCCCATGCTCGGCTATGAAAAACGCGTACATCTGATGAATCCTATGAGTAAGGCCTTGTGTAGTGTTTGTGTTTCTGAACTTCTTTTGTTTGGTAATTGAATATCCATATAGTTCGGATTCTGTGTTTGCAGTTCCAGGATTGACTGGAGCTAAAATGTCATCATCCGAGGAAGATACAAAGATTGACCTCCTAGATAGTGCTGCAGCTGTAAAAAAGAAGCTCAAGAAAGCATTTTGTGAGCCTGGTAATATTACTGAGAATGGAATCCTTGCATTTTCAAAGCATGTTGTATTTCCACTGATGAAAGGTGGTGAAAAATATGTTGTTAAACGTAGTGAAGAATTTGGTAAGTAATTATTAGCTTCAAATTTATACTCCGTTTCAATTGCATGTCTGTAGAATATTTTATACTAAGCATTATTGAAATGACTGTTAAATTTCCAGGAGGTGATATTGAATTTGACAAATATGAAGATCTCGAAACAGCATTTGCTGAACAAGTGATTCATCCTGGTGATTTGAAGGGCGCAGTTGAAATTTATGTCAATAGGCTTTTGGACCCAATTCGTAAAGAATTTGAGCAAGACCCTAAGCTAAAAGGGCTCAACAGTAAAGCATATCCTCCCCCACAGAAAGAGAGTAAGTAATTTGTGCTCGCTCATCTTACCAATCGCTTACTGTTAGAGTATTGGTTTTCATAACTATAAAGAGCAAAGAATTATTTTACAGAGCAAATCGAGGAAATTATACCATCTCGGCTTGATATCAGAGTGGGCAAGGTTGTTGAAGTGCAAAAGCACCCTGATGCTGATGCTTTGTATGTTGAGAAAATTGATTTGGGAGATTCGAGTGGTCCTCGTACCATTGTAAGCGGATTGGCAAATTATGTGCCCCTCAAAGAAATGCAGGACAGATTGGTCGTAGTCTTGGCTAATCTGAAGCCTGCAAATCTTAGAGGAATTCAGTCTCATGGAATGGTCTTATGCGCTTCTGTGTAAGTTCAAAAAATTCGAATACAATCAAGTAAGCAATTGGGATCAATGATTTGTCAAAAATTCAATCTTTATCACGTTGTTGAAAACAGGGAGGAGCCTACGAAAAAAGTAGAGCCCCTACAACCACCATCTGACAGTGCTGCTGGAGATAAAGTTCTGGTGGAGGGTTATGAAAATGGGTCACCTGATGAAGTTTTAAACCCAAAGAAGAAAGTCTGGGACAAACTTCAGGTAATTATTTGTATCATTTTCATTTTACTGTACATCAAATTCCCATTCGATCTTTGCAATAATGGAATTATCTTTTAGGCTGATCTTGCTGTAAACGGTAGTGGAGAAGCTGCATGGAGTGGCAATCTGCTGTTGACAAAGAACGGGGGCAAGATTACGTCTAGTACCTTGAAAAATGTCCCCATCAAATAACGTATTCAGATGTAGCTTAGATTTTATGACCAGCATTCATCAATGAATTACCTCATGCGATAATCGGGCTCCGTTTTATTTTATACATATACTGCAACTGTACTCCATGGATTTCAGTATTACTCCATTTTGGCTGTATACTGTTCTAAAATGTAGATTTTTTTCTTGTCTGAATTGTTTCGTCACCAGCCGTGCTTTATTGTAAACAGTTTTTTTTTTTATATACATCCATTTACATTTTAAAGAAATAATATATTTTTATTTCAAAATACAGTTCCTGAAACGCTATAATGACAGTCACCAATTATTAATGTGTGTTGGGAATACTCTTGATTGTAGATTTTAAGACAGGGAGGATAGAATAACTGAAGTGGTTGTAAATGAATTATTACGTTATTTTTCAACATTTTTATAAGAAAAGCGGTATAATATAAATGATTAACTTAAGAAATGTGAATTTCATCTAGAGTTGAACAGAAATTAAAAATGTGTTTTAATGATCTATTATAATAAGTTCATCGATGCCCCAGTCTTCATAACTATTGTCAGGTAAGTAGCGGCGGATAACTATTGGAATTTTTCGCTGTTTCAATTCTTTCATGGCTATTTGGAGTGGGTCAGTTTCTCCCTCAAGTTCGACCATTACAGGGGCGCACATTGCTATTTGCAACGCTCGTGTTCCTAATACTCTTGCTCTTTCGTACCTGTTGAAAGAAAGTCCAGTTTTAAAAATAAACTTCCGACAAAGTTTAAACAGTACTAAATATTGCAAGTATGAGTAATATATTAATTACTTTGTCATATATCTGGTTGTGATTCTTTTTGACTTTTGAACACTGCCTTGAGTATCGCCTGCCGCTAAGAGTTCTATATTTTCACCATCTTCCTCTTGCTGCTCCAATTCGATGTTGTCGTCATCGTCTACATCATCAAAGTCGTCTACCACTCTGTAACAAGTCAATAAATTGAGAAATAACTATAAAAATTTTCAGAAACAAAGGGCTCTGGGATTCCAAGTAACTCTGAGCAATTATATTCTTGTCGAGTTAACGACGGGCGCGATGTTTGTGATACACGTGAAAACGTTCTGCAGCGAACATAACCTTTTGACATGTGCTTATTGATCTTGGGGAAAATCCATAAACACAAAGAGGCATAGTAATTCAAAAAGCATATTTACTCGTCTCCGTCGAACTCGTCGTCGGCCATCCTGACTACGAAAAACGCTGTGTAAGAAAGAAACAAACGACACTCGATATTTAATTCCAAGCACGCACGACAGCGGATGTGATGGGATATTGGGGGCGTGACGTTTCGATGTTGGTAGCAATCAAAGGCGACACCACACGACCAAATTGGTTGGTATATCTGATTTCAGCGTTCGCGTCACTAGTTTGTACTTGGTTTGCGCTGTTGTCAGCAGACAGATCGAGAAGGAGACGGACTTACGGACGCACTTCTAAGCATATTACGGACGTATTCGCTTTGTTTATAATATTTTAGGTGACCGGTAAGATAAAAAAAAACCGCTCAAAATGTGTGCGAAAATGGCTTTTCAACACCAGGCGGGGACGGCGATGGAGTGCCTGAGCGTGAGTATCGAGTCTTCCAACTTGCCTGTCGTATAATCAGGATGTTTTTTGCACATTCAAAACTCTTCCTGTTTCAAAAAAATATTCATACGACCGCGAGTCCGTTTTACTTATTCTGCTAAATTTCGAACGCGCCCAATGCTGTCTCTATTCGAAATTAAAGTAAAGTAAATATCGGATTGTTCATGATTTTGGGCTCTAAGGCACTTTGAGGTGTGTCTAGAACTGACCGGTCGAGTTCTGTTGACAGCTCATCGCCCACAGTTAATTGCTTCTAAGGACAAGCATGTAGCCTATCGGTTATCACCAAACGGAATTTTTTTAATGCTATGCACTTAGCTTCTCAGTACTTGATAACTGCTGATATCAGTAGCTGAAATTACCGGCATTATAAACACTTGTACATTTCTGCTGTTCACTTTACACCAGAGAATAACATTCTATACCTTTTTTCGTAACAAGAATAAACTCCTCCAACCAACTTGTACGTATCGAATAAATATTCCATTCTCCATTCCAGATCCCTATCACGCTTCACAAAGAAGCAGAAATTGATGCCAACGGAGAAGAGGTGATGAAATGTGGATTGAAAATAGGTGGAGGTATCGATCAGGATTTTAGAAAAAGTCCACAAGGCTACACGGACAATGTATGATAATTTACCCACCTTATCTACCTTAGTCTATTGTATTATAAATTACAACTCGGCATATTTTAAACATGACAATCTTTTATCGTGATGTATGTGCAGTCATCGATTGAATTTTAATCTCTGGTGTCAGAACAAAATGCAAATGCAGTTCATTGTTATCCTTCAGCTAATTATCAGTCTGACTACTTGGACCTGATTATCTGAGTTTTCATACGCCCTTAGTTTTCTGAGTTTCTGAATTATCTGGAATTTGAACGTATTTGTTATACTTATTCTTCATTTATTTCACTATCGAATAAATTTTTACCAGGGGATCTATGTAACGGAAGTCCACGAAGGTTCGCCAGCAGCAAAGTCAGGATTAAGAATGCATGATAAAATCCTCCAGTGTAACGGTTACGATTTTACAATGGTAACCCATAAAAAGGCTGTTGGATACATTAGAAAGCATCCTGTACTAAATTTACTTGTGGCACGAAAAGGGGTCACCAGCACCTAAAGTGTGCTAGCGTAATGATTATTGATTAAAATTAACTACCTGTTCAAGAGATTGATATTTTATTTTGTTCAATAAGGTGTTAGCAATGCCAATTTGCATCGAGGATGTAGCGTTGAGAGGAAGAATTATCTCGAACAGAATTAAAGACTTTACAGCTCAGTATTCACACTCTACAGACAATCTAAACATTCGGCAATCAATGATCGTAATCTGAGTAGCTATTAGATTTTAAACATGGTCATAATGGTTTATTATTTCTATTAAGCGAGGACTCAAGTGCGTAAGATGACTCGTCCCAGTTAAAGTATTCTCGAGCGTCTTTTTATTCAGAGCAATTTTTTAAAATTCATCGAAAGATTATTGTCCATCGAATCGCGGTTGATACAAAGCTGTACCTGCTGGCAAGGTCAATTTGAATAACTTTGTGAATTAGACGAGATTTTGTTTCTACTTAAGTTTTAAGATTTTATCATTAAATGAATATCGGATAGAATTAAAGCAAATACTTGGTATTGCTAACTTAAAACGTAAAGGATATACATATACACTAATTTTGAAGCAGGTGGCAAATGATACATAAACATCCTACCTCCCTTCGTGTCATACACATAACACCCAATTAGATACTAAGTAGGATAAGCAGGTTCGACGGGACCTTTGATTTAAATACATGTAGTTATCATACGTACCTGCTTGTAAAAATATTAGGATATATTATATGATTACTAGATTTTCGTTATTTATTATTGACATAACGACAATGCTATTGAAGTTAAAATACAGAGACAAAATTCATTGATATTGATTGATAAAATACCATTTGAGTCGCCCTGAAAGAAAATTTGAATGCATTACTACTGCAGTTGTTAGGAAAAAGTTTATATCTATTGTTTTGTAGTAGGATTTGCGGAAATTCCAGTTGCATGTGTTATGTTCACAACAACTTGGTTCGAAATCAATGTTAGGTTGAAATTGGGTACATACCACATTTAAATTTGTATATTGTATAATAAGAATTATGATTCTGGTTACTCAGTTCAGATATGATGTTTGTTTTACATCATATTACCAAAGAAACTTACCTGCTATAATTTTTATAAAAAACAATTTTCGTTCGACATCAAGTTGAAGGAAACAAAGTATTTTGAAACAGATACAAAACATTGAATATTGTGTATAATAATTCCAGTGTGGTACTTTAAATGAAGTTTTATGATTTTAACACATTATTAACAACGTTTTTGGTATTTCGTTTTTGTAATTATAATTTTTTGAAACAGGTTGGAAAAGATACGAATTCCTAGTTCGACTTGATTTAACGATAAGAAATAAATTTTGTATTAAGTTTCACTGAACAGCTCATGTCGAGAGTGAATGGTATAAAATTTAATTTTTCTGAAATCCCAAGCAAGTCATCTATTTTCAGATATAATCGAAGAACACATCTTAATTTTGCATATAAACAGGGCCTCTGCCGTTTACAAGGTCCAATAAAATTCAATCTACCGACCATTTTTCAATGATTGTTGAACCGATAATATTGTCAGCAATGATTTACCAAACGCTATAAATGAAAATATATTTGCGTCTAGTATATAAAATTTCATAAATTATGTAAGAGACAACAAAATATCATCTCTTCTATAATTCTTATGTAAATTTCAATTTAAATGATTAGCATTTGTGATAAGCATTTATTGATTTCGCACAATCTTTGGTATTTACAAGGTTTATATATAAAATAAATATATGTGATAAATATAATTAACTGATAAATTACTTTATACTCATAAATAATTTTGTTTCAGTTTGTCAATCCACGTCAAAGAGAAAAAAGTATGTGCAGGTACATTAATAATACCCGAATAATTTAAAGATCGTAATACAAACATGTGTTTTTTTTTTTTTTTTTTGCAATACGCTTTGTCGGAGAAAGTTCCTTGATCAATGTAGAAGAAAAAATTCACTTTCGGAATGATAGGATTTTATTGCATTTTTTCATGTTGTATAGAGAGTACTGTACTGAAATAGCACAAAAGTAACGAAACCATTAATTAATTCGATACTAGCACCATACGCTCAAACTGTAAGATGTAAACGCACAAAGCATGGTATTTTTATTTCAGTTTCAGAAATATAAGTACCGACTTTACTGCCTGTACCTATGTTCAGATTTACACAGTCAGATGAAGCCGTGAGATTAATGAGTTGTTAGGTACAGAGAGTAATATCAGTATTACGTAAAAAATATATAGTTTCAATAACTTATAATACAAACTTATTAAAATAATGTTTTGCAAAAAAAGCTGTATTAAGCAAGAAATGAATATGAATCTTTATTGCCTTAAAGACATCATATTTATACCAATTCTCTAGTTAATTTTTCTATTTTCAATGGTAAAAGATTAACAAAGTCTTTGCAGACACTCAATTCCACGCTCATCAATTCTGCAGCTTTTTCATCCTTCTCACAGTAGCCAATCAGCGCTTTGTAGGCATTCAAACTATTTCGAAGATTTTCTAGCTGTGCATGTTTGTCAGGTGTTATGATTTTATAATACAATCTTCCCAAAAAAAAGTAAGCAAATAAGGCGGGTCTAACTAAATCTTCGGAAAATTTGTCTGGGAAATTGTGAGTGGCTGGATCCACCAGAGAATCTAAAAAATTCTGAAAGTTTCCAATCGCACTCCTGGCAAGGTTATTGATTTTAGTTAGTGCCTGGGCGGTCGGTCTTTCGTTTGACGCTTGCAGACGTTCAAGCTTAATGTCTAAAATATCGCAGTAAACTTCGCCCAGTTCAATCCATAGTTGCCTGCACACAGTTTGGTAATACTGTGGATTTAACTCTGTAACAATCTTTTCTAAGGCGTCGACCCGCCGCTTGTGCATTTTAGATTGGCGATCCTCATCCTCTTCAAAGAATGACAAGAATTTAAAGAGCTGCGAAACGTCTTGTATCACTTGCACGTGATCCGACGCATGACTCTCCAATGTGTAATACTTTTTTGCCTCATCAAGCCATTGTTGGGAGTTCAGAAATATCGTCCTGGCATCGTTGAAGTCCAAAGCATATTTGTCTGTCAGTTGATTTGCAATAGTTTCAATTTCTTTCTCTATCTTTGTGAATCTTAAATTCTCGATACATTCTTCAGTGACCCCCGAGTTCTCATCCAACTGCATCCTACTTATCTCCGAGCACATTTCGCTCGTTTCATCATCGGCATGATGCATCAGCCTTTCTTTGGATGTACTCAACAGCAGGATCCCATATTTTGCCCAGCACCTGGCGACGTCTGCGCTTCTATGTCTGAACGTTTCCCATTTTGCTGCCACCACTTCCTCCGTATCGTCCAAACTTCTCAACTCATCCTCGTACTTTTGCAGAATATATGAAGCTGCAGCCAAGTGATGTTTGGCCTGCCTAAACCCTCCCTTTTCCATAAAATATTGGGACAAAGTCGCAGCATTCAAGGCCCAGTCTACACAATCCAGATCTTCGTGGTTCAACTGACGTTTCAGAGTCATGTGGCAGTAGACTGCGGATTTGAGGTGATCCTTTAAGGTTCCATAGATTTGCGCCAAGTAGTAGAGAGTCAGAGTGTGGAGTCGTTCGACTATTTCCTCAGCGTCTGTGTCATCGTCATCATCCTTCAGATTGAACAATGCGGCCATAAGTACGGGTTTGGTACTATCGCTTTTTTCAATCGCAGTAAAATCCTTGTATATTTTTTCAGCTTTTTCTAAATATTTCTGGGATGTTTTTGGATTGTCTCGCTGGGCCCAGAGTATTCCCAGCTGATTCAGAGCACTAAGTATAACTAATATTGCCTCTGGTCTCAGTTCTCGGTCAATCAAAAGGTCCACGCAGTTGGTCAGTTGCTCTTCACCGGCTGCCAATTCCTCCGTGTCGACCGAAATTATCCCCATATTGAGCCAGATAACAGCAAGCATTGCTGTCACAATATTTCTGTCGTGTTCTGTTATATTGTCGTCTAATATTTTCACAAGTTTAATCTGCATTTCCTTGAGTATATCGGCTGCCGCATATTTACTTTTGTACGGCTCACTCTCCGGGTCCAATTTACTGTGCTCGTCCAGCAGCTTTCGAACCTTGACGTATTTCTCCTCGAGGTCCACTAGAATCTCCTTATTCACACTATCGAGCTCCATTTCAACGACACTTTCGGACAATATACTGAAGTGATTGAAATTCAAGCTGCAACGACGACTGATTTATTTGATCCGCGTTTGAGGTTAAGTACCGGTTTTCCTGTTTTCTTTTCGTCGTCTACGCGGTGCGCAGACCGTTTTGCGTTTTTCGTCTCAAGCAGACGCTGTGAGCAGACGATATAGTGCGATCCGTAGTCTCAATTAATCCTGAAAACTTGTGCAAAGTACCGAGGAATTCAGAATTTGCGTAAAATATGGCTGGGCTTTTGAAAAAGGTAAATGTCTAACATAGTTGAATTGTTGGTATTTCTTAGAAATGGGCTTGCAAATTTTTCTTTATGGCGAATAACGTCAGGTGTTACACAACATAACCTGTATATCATATTAATCACTTCTCGAATACGCGTTGAGAAACGGTATTTTTCAAGAATTGGAGCATTTTAAACGTATTTTTTTATTGCTGCGCCAGTAACTATAAAGGTCATCGATCCTTTCGAGACTCACTTATGCAAAATTCACTACCAGTTAGACATTGTGTCTGGTGGATGGATGTAGTCAAAGAAAGGTAACTGCTCGTGGCTGCTTATATTTGATTGTGAGATATAATAAAATCGCTAACTGCTCAAGTTGTATTACCATGCTTCTGTTTTTTTAAATTGATAACTAAAGTACTTTGCAGAATATCACAGAAGTCCTCCCATTGTTTGATGGAAGGATTCTTTACGACTAATTAACAACTATAAGATTCATGACTGAGACATTTGATTCGTATGTTTATATTCCAAAAGAGCTGTGACTTTTTAAAGCCTTTTTAAGTATATTCAATGCTTTTTAAATGTTCAATATCAAGTATTCTCTTTTTTAGTCAACAAATTTAGCCAGGGTGCCCGTTGCCCCGAATCCACATCATACTTTGGGAGTGTTGTACAGTAAAATTCTTAGAGCCGTCGATAAAATGCCCAAGGATTATCCCTACAGAATCAATACGGAGAAAATTGTTAAGGAACGAGCTGCTCATGTGAAAAATGTAACTATTATTACACAATTTATTTATTAATAGTTATTCTTGGAAGATTATTAAATTATAAACTGATCAAGAATGATGTCGCGTAAAGTCGAAAATCGTGATTTTCATTAAGGTTTATTGAAAAGATATGCTTGTTACCTTGGTAAGAAAAAAGATATTGACAAATTGTAGGATTTAAATCGTTTCAGAATCTAAAAGTGCCAGACCTTGAAAAAGCCATAAACTGTGGCCAAGCTGAAGAATTAATCCTACAAGCTGAAAACGAATTACACTTGGCGAGAAAGTTCTTAGGTTGGAAGCCATGGGAACCGTTGATCCAAGAAGCACCTGCTAACCAATGGACTTGGCCACCGCACAAATAATATGTGAATCGATTACGCATATTTAAAATGTTTATAATCATTGCATACGCAAAGTAGACAATATTAATTGTATATACGTCTGTCTCCGATTATAAAATAGCAGTTTTGGAAGAAATTACTTGTTCCTGAAAATAGATATCATTAAAGAAATGAAAATATGCATGGACTAATCAAATGAAACTATGTCATCTTAATTAACGTGCTTCTGCATTGAAAAACAGGTCAAGATTTTTATTTAAAATATTCAAGAGCAATATTTCTTCGTTTTTCTGACCAAATCACGTAATGACCTTCATATGTGCCAGAAAGGAAGATGTAATTAGTAACGGTCTAATTACGTCTCAAGTTAAGTTAGCATTAATGAAAAATTAAAAATCTGCAGATCTACCAAGACTTTGCAGCCAAAATCCCTGTGACGAATTTATTCACAAGCTTACATTTACACTTTAAATATTGAAATTTTATTATAGATAAAAAATAGTCTAAATAAACCGACGAGTTGGAGATTAACAGATTTGTAGTATTTCCGGATTTCCGGACCACAAAAAATTATAATAGCGACACCAGAAAGATATGTATAACATACTCTCTTTGTACTAATTTGAAACTCAAGCCATAGTTAAAGATCTGCTCTACGCTATACAATATCATCCATTAGTGCAACTAATATTTCTTACGAAGTATTTGATATCCCATCTGGATGTTGTTTATCAAAATTTCCTGACTGTCCCTATTTGGATTCTGATTGCGTAACCACATTTCTATGTTTGCATACTTCCCTAAATGTTAGACCAAAAATTGCCATAACAAACTAAGTTTCGATGCAACATTTATTTATTTACATACTTTAGAATTGCTCGCTCTGTTATTGTTATTCCAAGTCATTGTATTCTCTTCACTGATTTTTGAGCTGGAGGGCTCAGAAGTCTCTGTAAAAGATATTGATGATTAGAAATTACTTGAATATGTTCGTCATGGATTTTTTTACCCGTACAAAGCATTATTCGAGCTTAAACATCTGCATTACAAAGACTGCTTCTGGTAGAAGGAGTAAGGAACAGATAAACCAGTCCCAACAAATTACGGTATATAATTTACCTGGAATTGATTTCTCCTCGATGCTCCCAATAGTGACACAAAATTCTGCCCGACTTTTGTGTAATGTTGTCGGTGACGCTAAATCGTCATCATTGAATTGAATTGTTTGCGGCTTGGATGTAAGCAAATAGTTCTGATCAGAACTTGCATGCCGGTCTGAAGTTGCATGAATCACCTATAAATCATTGAAGTTCAATTTCAGACAATGTTTGACTAAACTATGCATATTCATGTCCCCGCGTGTAAAGGCATGTTGAAAACTAACTGTCAATTGGTTAAAATCTGCTGGTGGGATATTGCAGTTCAACAAATCATTACGAACATCTCGATTTTCAGCATGATTTTTCAAGTAAGTTTCAATGTTCTTGAGTGTGTGATTGACGGCCCAACTTAGCTTAGACAATTCTGGACGGTGGACATTCCAGAATGAATTTCTGTGCCTAATATTGGCCTCTTCTTGCGTATCTTCTGCGTTTTGTTCCTTCACGGAAATGGCAGCCAGTCCAGCATTCATCAGTTCCAAATCCACATGCAACTCTTCCCCGTCAAAGCAGGGCATTACGAAAGGGATTTTGTTGGATTCATTTAGCTAGTAAGAGGAGAGTTTAATGTTGTGGCTAAGTTTACAAAAACTATGTAAAATTCATTGCAATATTTGAATGCATTCACAAATGAACCGGATACGATGTAAACTGAATTTTGAAATGAGAAAAGTACCGAAAATATACCAATAGTAGTTTGATAAGCCTTTTTTACGGAAGTGCGCAAAAGAAAAAAAAAATTAATAATAATAACGATGAAAATAATTTCTGCTTTGAGAAACTGGGAAGAGCCGCAGAAATTTATTTTGGTAATTAAAACGAAATTATTTGAGGCTAGCGATATATTTTGACCTGAAAACATGTAAAATCGTGATCTTCACGAAATTATACTTACTGTCATGGAGAGCGGCATAATGTGAAAGCATAATTTATAACATTATCGTAAATATTTTCTGTTGCACGAAGCGGTAGCAGCCATATTTCCAAAATTCGTTTTTTTTTTCAATCCGGATTCAAAAACCGTACCCAACGAATTGAAATGCCTGTTATTCACCGCACGCTTGTTAGATCCACTCGATTCTTGAACCCTCGAATACTATGTCCTTTTTTTTTGATAATCAATAACCAGATCGGCTTGAAGTGTGTTATACGATTTCCCGATTAGATCTATTGTTTCCAACACAAAATGCTTGGAAAGTGAGATTTTCGAAGCCTGTGGAGCGTGCATAAAATACCTCATACCTGAACAGTGCGGTAAAACAACGCTGGCGCAGGTGCTCAACTGAAATTCTCAATTTTACACACTAGGGCATTCTCGGGGCATGCCCACTTTTCAATAGCTTAACTTTACACACGGACACTAACTGAAGTTTGCATTGCCTTTGATCCACTTATTTCAAATTATTATATTACATTCGTTCGCTTCTCGAATTAACCTTTCCTTCACAGGTGTTTGAAACAGTAGCGCGTGTCACACGTGGGGATCGGCGATATCTGACTCTTGTGACTACAACACTGATCGGAAATCGCCCACTTTCCGCACTCGTAACACAACGAGCTATTTTTCTTACTCATATACATCCGTATTTCAATGAGATATCTGCTCCAATCCAATATGGCAAATATCGTAATTGTTATATAAATTGCTTTTTTCGTTTTCTCAATTTCGCACGTCTAATTTAATTCGCCTTTCTCATTACTTTTTTCGCGTTACCGTTACAGCATATGTACAATGTACATACATACATACAATCGTTTGATCGAAGTGTTTTGTATACATATAATAAGCACGGCGTGTTATTAAGGAACCGAAGCCGCGGCACAAACAGCCGAGGAATCGGCGAAAGCTAGAGCAATTAATCGCGCTAGGTTTACTGCCTCCGTTCCTCGTCGTGATTCTTCTTCTTTCGCCCGTCCATTAAAATGCCTCCTGATAAGGCGTCCAGAGTGGGTAGAATAAAAAAATCTCTCGGAATTTACCGTAGAAGCCATAAGGATCGACGCTCGCGCGGACCTTTCCCCGGCATATTTTGATCCTCGTCGGTTGCCGCCTCGCTGCTGCTGCTGCTGCTGCTTACCGGGGGAAAAGGAGTTGTTGACTGCCGTCTTACGTCTAGGGCCGCACTTGCCGCTCAGGCTTTGAGCGTCACACACGTGTCGTCGCGCGTGCTTTATTTTCCTTCGTCGTCGAATGTAAACACAGATTCACGCGGCATTACACGCCCCTCGAGATAAACCCACGCTACGCGTTACCTCTGCGTAATATTACGCGAGGTGGTTTTTTTTTTAATCACGATCCGGTTGTACTAGTCCGGGAGGTAATTACCGGGCGGTAAATTGCAACGACTGTTAATTGTGACCGGCGTGTCTGTGCGTCGAAACGCCCGTAGATCGACCTTTGAGTAAACGCGTCTGTTCTCAGACGGATGATTGCGTTGATATTGCATATTTAGTACGCGGAAAAGTGTCGAAATTATTGAGGTGCGTCGAGTGGATCCTACAGGTGTGTTAAATCGTGGTGATTTGTATTGGATTGAACACAAGTCGCGTCGTCGCGGGATATATACATAAGTGTCTGCAATATAGCTGGTGAGCATTATGAGGTTAAATGAAAACTGTTCCATCCTTCTTTTCATTTCGCATGCTTGATATTTACCTTTTTTCATCATCATCGTCGTCGTCGTCGTCGTCAACTATGCTACATGTTTAATGTTGTACGAGGTAAACCTCGTAACTCCCTGTTCCAATGCCAGTAAATTGTGGAAATTTATAGGCGATTAAGTATATGGTATATTATTATTTTTATTTACTTATTTCTTCTCTTCTACTTCTTTTTATTCTCTCCACCTTGAACTCCGGCGCGTTTTGAGGTGAAGTAGCGGTTAATTAATTTACTGAACGACGAGAAAACGATTTACGGCACATCTACATATGCGATACCTTAAATATCCGTAATAAACTAGCACACGCCGGTTTTTCGAGGCAAATGATTATGACGAAACCGGCGGCCGCAGGTGTCCGACTATTAATTACTCGCATATCCATCCATCCGTATTATACCTGCACGCCTCTGAATAGGCTTTGTGACTACGGCATCGTTAACAAGGTCTCACTCTCGTAGTTTTCGTTATTTCTTCAGATTTGGCATTGAGACGTTCGTTCAGCCCTCGTTGATCAGGTCGACCTGGTAGTACCTACAATACCAGATCACGTTTCCTCCAACATAATAGCTCTTCCACAAACCGACCCTGAGAATTTTGCAACAATTGAAAAGTTTCCCCGCTGGTTAGGATTTTATCGTAAAAACCTCCGCCTATAATCCGCATCATCGATTCGCTACGTTTATAAATCGCACACAGGCGGGTACACGGAACGCGGTTCAATCGAGGATTTCGTCTAACCTTTCGACCTGCGTTGAACAAAATTTAACACACGATCTCGAACAAGAGGAATCTTGATTACCTCTCTCCCTCTCTCTCTCTCTCTCTCTCTGTTTCCGGTTCCTTCTTCGCCACGCGTCTCCGTTATCTTTGATTAATCGTTCCGTCTCGCCGAATTGCGATTTCTCGACATTTCCGACACGATGTCAACTCCTTCAAGAATTTCTCTCGACTTTGAAATCGGTGCGCGTAAGGCCTGCAGCTACTCAACCGCGTTGCTCTCGCGTCTTATCCACGTATGGGATCGACTCGATTTCTCGACATCTTTTTGCGCCTTTTAGAGAAACCTCCGACGGTCGGTCTCCGTTCATTCGTGATCCATTCCGTTTGCTCGCCCGCGATCTCCGAGTATCTCCGAGCATCGGCCAAGTCGCTCCGTCTACGTTATTATAGAAGTTTCTTCCCTAGGCCCGAGGACCAGTTTTTGACCGGTAAACCGTGCGATTCTAAACACTGATTTTAAAAACGCCGCGCGTGTCAAGTTGGGTGTAGAATTTCGCTTTTAGGACGAGAGTGAACAGGTGCGTTCGCAGTGCGGTTGACGATTCGTTTATTTTACAAAAATGAACACCGTCTGGAATTATCAACGGTCCTATACGAACTTTGTGTACATACGCACAAATCTCGAGAGAAAAAGCTTGCACAGATGTATTCGAGTTTTATCTGTACACACGGCTATAGTTTTCTTCTTATTCTACCCGCAAAACTAAATAACGCCGAGTAAAGGTTGAATAGTAAATCTATGGGGCAACGTTAATTTCGTCCTTTCCGTCTCTGCTGCAGCTCTCAGTCATTATACACGCATGCTCGTACGGTGTACCTATACGCACGCGTATCGGCCTGTATAATGCATATAGACGAAAGTCTGAACGTTTTTTCTACACAACTTCTCAAACAAGCCAAGAGATCCCGCGAGTTGTGTACACTCGGTTACGTCATACAATCGCTATAAGAAGAAGGAGTGTTTCGTGTTCCGGAATTTCTATTGTACCGCTTGTGTATTACAATACGTGTAACAGACTGCGACGAGAAGAAATTAGAATACAGCCTATTCGATCATGCATCATCGATCGGAATTTCAAACGACGCGTCGGAAAATTTGTGTAATAATTAGGACGGTTCGTTAACGATGTAACAACAGCGGAGAATCCTTTATTCACCGTTTTCATGGCTGCCACACGTATCAACCTAAGACCTGTAATACGCAGGTATCTCCTTATTTTACTTGGAAAAATTTGTAGAAAAATATTCGGATTTGGAACTCAAAAATTTTTTTTATTACGTTCCAATTCATACAACAGATTTAGCGAACGAACATTTTGTGTAATAAGTATAATGTAATTTTTAACGATTGACGTATGAATAAAAGACCAAAAAACAAGTATCCGCATGACAGAAAAATAACGTAACGTGGAGAAATGTGGAAATTATCGGTAACCCTGATCAGTTTTAACTTTGTCACTCGACTGTAAATTTCCTTATTCCTGACAATAAGCGAGCGGTTCCCGCGCGTTTCTGTTCGCGGCGGAATGTCCGATATTCCGTGAGCTACGCGCATCGACCATGTAATACAGGTCCGTAATAATCAACACCTGTACTCGGCAGCTGTAAATAAAAGATCGAGTCTCCCGGCGTGTAAGAGAGGGTCTTCTTAGAGGTATGGTAACGCGCCATGACGCAGCCCCGTTAGGCACTTGTGGCATCTCGAATCGTGGATAGAGTTTTGTTTACTCGGCGCCTCGACGCCGAAAGAAGTACAAGGGCCCCCGATTATAACGTTGGTGGGCGAAAATTTCTCACCGTCCCGCCGCTCTTGACGATCCTCGTGCCTCTAACGGCTTTGTTTCACGGTCCTTCCTTCCCCATTCATGGCTAAAAGATCCGTTGGCTGAGAGAGCGAATGCCGCACGTCCAGAGTTTACAACCGATCTGTATCAGCGCGCGTAGGTACGATACGTGACATAAGTATATTAACGCAGCTTTACCTCCACCGGGTGAAAAATCTTACACGCTTCTCACGACCGATCGATATTCTTTAATTTTTTAGGCGGTACTGTTGAATCGTTTGTTAGAAACGCATCGGGCAAAACTGCGTTACAGAGAAGCTGCAAATCCGCTCGTGAAGCAACGTAACAGCTGCTTACCTCATCAACATTTCTGGACATAATTGTTGACGCGTGATGTTTTTCATTCTCTTCCTTTTTATTCATGTAAAACCTGTACGCCTAGATGTAATAATTGTCAGTCGCTTTGGCATTGGAGTTGAATTAACGCGCTTTAAAAGATCCGGCGATGATCTATCCTGATGTGGAATTCGGCAGAAAATATTCAATATTTATGAGTTCGAGAAGCGTGAGTAGGCGTATTTTAAGTAAGAGGATCGACGTCGTCGCGAAGATTAAGTAAATCAACAGATGGTTCTTCGTCGTCTTCGGGATCAAGAGATTCTCCGGTTTTTTTCGCGTGCTCGTTGTTGTTGCTGCTACGACCCGAACCTTGAAAATTTACCGTGCTGCTCATTGTCAGTAGCTATAGCTGATATTAATATAGTCCTCCCTCGAAGCCTGACAAATTACTGCAGCAGGAGGGCCCGAGACGATCTTGAATTACATATTATATCCAAGGTGTCCTGCGTGCAATACTCTGCAGGCTTCTTCTTCTTCTGATTATCATTATCATTATTATTATTATTATTGTTAAAGGCTCGAACGTCTCACGTTCTCTCCTAAAAATATTAAAACACCCGGCGGCCGTTGTCTCCTATTATTAATTATACCGAATAAATAATTTTCAGTGTCTAATTGTAAATTCATTCTTCGGGTTGAAATAAAAATTTTTTTGTCACAGATATTTCGGATCGTGCGTTCAGTGCTAGAAACGAGGCTGTGAGTTCGGTAGGAAATATTGTTATACGTACGATAGCTCCAGTTTATGGTCAAAAAAATCCCAGCTGTTATAAGAGGCTGTTGACGCGCATTGCATGCGAGCGAGAGAAAAAAAATGAGAAATAATAAACGACACGCACATACAGATTGCGTCTGCCTGTGTAGCTGGTACATACAGGCAATGTAACACATACACCTATGCCTCCGAGTACATGATGGATCTTTGCATACTCGGAGTATCGGAGGCATAACTCGCGGTATGTTAAACCATACCTACGCATAATCCTATAACTATTTAATATACGCGCGCGTTGGCACAAACAGTTTTCCAGCTGCAAATTCCTCATAAATTACGCATATACGAGTATACGTTATTACACACGCGAGATGCACGAACACGTTTGCACTACCGGTCAACTGGACGTCTGCAGCGGACTCTCCTTGGAGTGCAAATTGCAGAGAAAATTTACATGCATAAAGGTGCGGCACGGTATGCGTAACTACTATCGGAGGCACGATATACATGCGCATACACACGCACGGTACTCCATCGATAATGATCGGTAGTTGAAATAGTTTCGATCACATAATAATAAATTTCAGACATTTTAAAACCGTGTGTATGCAGAATACGCGGCTAATGTAGAGTACACTGTACATACCTGTAATACGATATTCGTCATGCCTTTGCCTGTGCGTAGGTGCGATATGAAAATTCAATCGGTACGATAATTTTCGATTTGAATACTTGTACAATTCTCGTCTCCGTAATACAAATATCTTCCCATGTTTATCGTAAGAAGGAGTAGCAAAAAAAAAAGGGTAATAAAAATGCAACAGACAAATTCTCCGCCAAGTATTATTATTTATACATATACAGACATACATCGTCTAAACTACATTCCGCGGGTGATGATGATGCGGCATTGAAAGGAAATCGCGGCACGCGTCTCGGGGGTCGCTTACCAGATATCTACGAATTTGCATGTTCACACAGGGAGACATCAATTCGCCTTCATTTTCATTATATCCTCGACGTTTTCCACCGATACGACCTTGTCCTCCTCAATTACTGTACTATTTGAGTCTCGTAATGAAAATTCTCCCCCAGTACAGAAAAACCCTGTTTTTGGCTGTATTCTTTTTTCGATTTTATACATGGGTTTTAAAATCATATTATAATATTACGCGAGGGGCCATGTTTGTTGCTAATATAAAAACGATTGCGATGATTGTCAAATATTTTCAGAGGTTCATGTTTACAGGCACTCCTTCTCCTTGGAATGGAGGGCTCCGGTTTGGCTCATAATATTTTTCTATTTAGTTGGAAGCAAATTAGGGGGCGAATGAAGAAAAAAGTTGTGTCACGAGGCAAAATGGGAAGTACTGCAGGCACAGGCGCCGTTGCTGTGACAGAACTCGTCTCCATATACATAGGTGCATATTGTACCTGCGTACTTTTGTATAGAAGGTATGTGCGATGTTCGGGCGTGTGTGGAGGCGCGAATATGTGTCAGGGAAAGTAAAAACTAACCGCTGAGATTTGTATTAAGTATGTACCTGCCTCTATATTCAAGTCACATGCGGCGTGCAATATGCGTGGACTTTGAGTTTGTCTTAGCTTTGACGAGTCCGTGGGATATGCATAAGGCAGACGTATAAGTTACTGCCTTTATGTATTATACATACAGGCATATAGGCTGTATGTGCATTCATCGTATGGATGTAGAGAATGGTGTAATATGTCTCCACGCCTACCGCGCATCTTCAATTTTTAACGGAAGTGTATAATGCGCCTTTCCCTACATATTTTAAACGTATTTTGCTGTTAATTTTCTGTTTTATTCTTTTCTCATTCAGGCTATGTAAATAGAAAATTGGCCGGTAAAACGTAGAGTATTTCCTTCCTTCCTTCCTTCCTTCCTTCCTTCCTTCCTTATAACCTACTTTTCCTCTTTTTAAACGTACTTGAGTGCGTGAATGTGTAAATAAATTATCTCGATGACTACGGTGTATAACAAGTTTATGGTGATACGTGATATTTTCATAAATTATACAAGTATAACTGAACGAAATATATAGAAAAAGAATTCGGTATATATAAATCTCGCGTATGATATTACTGAAATTTCATATCATCTGATACAAAAATGGGAATATATCTGCTTATACATGTATAAAGTATACGTAGTAATTCTATATCCACAATGGATGGGCATATAATTACGATGCAGTACAAGTTTCTTTTTTGTTTATACGTATACATACGTGCATGTACCTGCCACGGTTTTGTTCGATTACTGTGGACCGAGTTATGAGATTCGTTTCTCTGCGCGCGATTTCAAATACATAGTAATAATAGTTGGGTATAACATTAGTTCGAGCGTAACCGCCTAGTTCCATTAATTTTCAATTCATTCCAGACACTGCGGATTGCAGTCGGACCTTTTCGAGAATCTAGATTGAGGCTGTATTCGATCATGCGTGTTGCCTTCGTCCAGAAGGAGAATTTCCAATTTCTATACATGCATTATATACGTATGTATAACGCGTATACAGGTGTACACGTTTTATACAGCGATTCGTCGACGCAGCCGACGGAGAGAGATCTGTGTGGTCTTTTCAACTGTTGCAAATCGTTGAAACGTGCCGAGTCGTCGTTTTTTCGACGCGTCGTTGACACCGGAGTTGACTTTATAAATTTACTAGTGAAAAAATGAGTTAACGAACTCTGTCGTACTCTTATAACGTACAATAATTCGTCCCGACGATCCCCGGCTCTCTGTATAGCATCGTTTCCTCCATTACGCTCACACAAATATACGCATACCACGTATCTGTATACGTATGTAAAATTAATGTATAAACTCGTCTTCGAAAGATCATCCGCGATGGGTAATTTGCGCTCTCGGTTCTGTTAGCGCAGGATGGGATGTATAAGAAGTGGTTTTTTCACACTCCGGGCTTGAATCTGATAGATGATTGCACGCGATTAACGTCAAGATCAGCGTCAAATCTGTGCACGGGTGTAAGATACTTTACACACGCACGCGCACAAACACACCTAAAAATAAAAATATAATCAGTGACGCAGTGCGTATAACAGGATATACGTGTGATTTATATTATCTTCGACGATTGATGTTACACTGCGAATACTTCCGACAAATCGTATCCAGGATCGTCCGTACGTACCTAACACGTGTCTGCACCGTGACCGGTATAATATACCTAGGTACATATTAATGCGGTGCTTCAGATTTCAGGATACGGCAGGCGGAATGGGATCTAGTCATTGTCCGTTTCGTTGCTCCAGCTTCTACGCTGTGATTATCCAAAGCAGGACTGGTCAAGGTACAGGGTCGTTTCTATAGAGTTCCGACGGTCTAAGCGATCCTAATGATCGCTGCACCGGAGGGTCATAAAATCTCTACGATTCCTCCTCAGCTAGGATTCCGTCGTTGCTCCGCACTGCGGTTTAATGACGCGTAATAACTTGACCGCCCCTCGGATGATATCCATGACGCGGATTTTGTGCTACAGGTATGCATACGTATATAATACGAGAATTTCGCCGATCCTGTATACACCCGTGGAACGCGGTATATATCTGATATATTTTGCGCGCTGCGCTGCAGTTGCAATCCATGCGTGGATCGGGTCCTAATTTTTAACACGCCTTTTTTTTTTCTTCTGTATTTCACATACGCGTGTAGCATAATCAACCGGATGTTGAAAACTCTTCGACCCGATTTTGCAACGTTAAATAAACGAGACTGCGAGGACTCCTCGTATAAACGGTGTGACATCGCCTTCGTAATTGCATTGCGTTATTGTACACATGCGTTGTACGTATATTATATACGTATGCATACGTACATGGAATTTATGCGCTCTTCGGTTCAACACGCGCAAACCTTTCGTCGGCCCTCTCGGCAGGTTGTGTTGTGTATTTATACATCGTACATACGTCCGTATGTACACACCTAGGCACAGAGGTTCGACTTTCATTCATTCGTTTCATTCAGCCAACGCGCTGTTCTCCAAGCTTTCTTATTGCGTATTTGTAACGTTGCACGTGCTGTTATTATTTTATGACCGATGCATCGCTATTGTATTATTACATATGTCATACATATGTAACTTGAGAAGTTGACGTTGACGAACGATGATTTATATTTCAGTTTCGCTAAAACTCAAACTCGAAATAGATATTGTTTTTAATGTTAAACAACGTAACTTTCGCTTTCACATCAGTTATTAATACACCTTATGTTTGATACAACGACTCGCTTACTTCATGATTTTTAACCAGCTTTATTCGCGATAAAATCGCTATTGATTATTTTAACGACGTAAAAGTTATTTTCGAACATCGTGCCAGAAAATTTACAATTTTACACTACGGAGGGAAGGAAGTGAACCGATTTTAATCAAAAGTGCAAGGAAAAAGAGGGACACATCAAGGTTCGTGGTAAGAAAATACCCATGTCACAATGTTTTTTACCAAATGATTTGCACTGTTTCTAGAATAAATTCTGCATTTTACCAAGTATACTTTACCGGAAAAAAAAAAAACTCTACGTGTCTCTCATTTCCTGCAGTTTTGATTAAAATCTGCTCTTTTATTCCCTCCGTGTATCGCCTGAATTACAGACATATTATAATCTGGTAATTATTCAATTATCGCACACCCACATATGCACATGAACTATGCAGAGAGGTCAGGAAAAACATGTGAATTTTGTCGAAATTTTTATTTTTTTTTTACACTTCACTAACTCATAAAACTCGTGGCCTTTGAAATCTCTGCGGGGTTTCTTTGAGTGTCTGACAGTCTTCCGCTGGTTATATTATAAGAAGGAGGCAGGACGGACGGATCTTTTTACGAGAGCGATTCTCTCCGCATATACAGCTCTTTGAGATCTTTAATCGGCATTGTGTACAGGCGGATACAATAGGCGAAAACAAACGTAGGATATTATGCCTTTAAACAGCGGGCGAATTCAGATATCCGTGTACATACACACGTATATGTATAATATAAAGAGTAAATCGAAAGTGAATTGAATTAAATCGTGGGACCTACGTCCTTGGCCCAATCGCTCATTTACATTCTAATACAATACAATATAATATACATCCTGCAGGCACTGCCGTTGATCTGCTGCTGTGGTACTCTCTCAGCATCTCGCAGAAACTGTATAATCTACCTTGCGAACGTCTAAAGAAATCATGGGAACCGAACTGCCTCGCGTATAATAGTTTAGAAAAAGGAACCGCGATGTGTATTATACAGAGATATACACTCATTGTGGAAGAGTCTTGTTACTCCATAATTATTATGTGTGTCTGTTACGAGGGTGCAGTAAGTGGAAGAGCATGCGTTTAGCTGGAATAAAAATAAATTATACACGGCTCTTCGATGACTTCTCTGCGATGATACAATGTTATTCGTTGTGTGTACAAATTTTTATAATTAACGTCGCGCATTGATCCCGTTGTGATTTTACTTCTTTTTCTTTCTCATTCCAAGTCTACTGCGAGGAAACAGAGTAAAACGTGACCAGCAGATAATACTCGGTTAAATCTTCCGTGAATATTACGTACGTAGAATATAAAACCAACTCGCTTTTCATGATTTATATTATACCCGCTATTGCCGTTTTGTACATGCTTATGTGAAAAAAGCGCTCGAATTAACGCTTGAAATTTTATTATCGTACAGAATCGTGTTTAATCAACTGGCTTCAGTGCCTGTATTTTCACAGTCACGCGCGTGTATGTATGCGTACGTTATGCCAAGATGGGATATTATTGGGTAAAATTGCAAACAGCAAGACTCGGCGGTGTGAACGTACGCGGACACATTTCTTTGTAATAACTGCTTTTATACGTATACGCCTGATCGACACCTGCGCAAGTACAGCTAAAAGAGAATTTCGTTCCTTGCAAATTTCGAGCTGTTATATTCGTCTTTCCAACCGTACCGCAAGGATTAATCAAAGCTGAAGCAAATTACGAGCATGCCTTACGCTGCTGAGGCTTCACGATTTGATGTCGAAAGCGAGATGAGCTTTTGCGCATAATAGGAGACAGAGAGAGAGAGAGAGAGAGAGAGGGGGGAATACGAATAGATAGAAAGAAATTAAAAAAAAAAAAAAAACAAGTTGAAAGAAGACGAAGTTGAAAAAGAAAAAGAAATAAAGGGTGAAAAAAAATTGGAATAGTGCAACGGAATAGAGATGATTTAAGATAGAACGATCGCCAAGTGGCCTGAGTTTTTGCCATTAGATCGCGTCCCTTTGTCGGCGCCGAGGCGTAGTCGTAAAAAGTACGGAACGTCGTGGGAACGAAGCAATAAACGGTCTTCAAAGCCTGTATTATACAATCGGATGATATGGGTGGATGGTATTGCGGCTGATGTATTCGCAGGGACGGAAACCCTTATGCATTCTTTGCTTCCGGACAAACAAACATTATCCACCGCGTGCATCTTTCTTCGTTCGATTATCGACTCGATACTGTATGCTTTTTACAAAGGTTCGTCCAGAGAAAGTCTCCTCTCACGGTAAATTGTAGATTTATATATGTGTCACAATTGGCGTTGATTATAATTTCAAGTGTTGCGAAGGTTTTGGAAATTTTTTAATCGAACCAAGTATCAAGTAATTGGTAAATTATGAGCGAGAATCGAGATAATTTGTATTGAAAAATTCCAACTTAACAATAATTCGATAGAGTCAGAGTCTGCGTTTGGTTTTATTTTCCTGTACAACTCGCAGCTTTAAAATAGTATAATAATCACACTGGAGTTGCTCTTCGAACAATAGGCATTACAGCTACGGGGTATATTATAAGTCTGAGTTATGATCACGCCGGGATATATTTCAACTGCTTGATGAACAAGAAATAAAGCCATTGAATGCACGTATAACTGTTTTAAATTTATTTTAAAAGGAAATATTCAGCAAAGCATGCTTTATAGACTTGTTTTTTTTTTTTTTTTTCTCCTTCAGTATTGTACCCAATGATTATCTGCACGAAGAATGAGCAAAATTATGATTTCAAGCGAGTCGCGGGGAAACTTGTAGCAGGCCGCGGTCCATTTTTCAAAGCTTCAAAGTGGGAGAAATGATTGTATGTCTAAAATTCTCATACGGCCTGTTCGAATTCCAAGGCAGGTAAACCGGCTCCTCGTCGTCGTCCGCGTGTCATCTGGCCGATCTAGCTGGAGGGGTTGATTAGCCCAGGTCAGGTCGGGTTCGGTTAGGCTCTTGTACTATGACACACGAACGAACGCAGGGAAGTTTATTCGCGCGCCTTCTCTCGACGCACCGGAGACTAATTTCCTTGTCGACGTTCTCAGGGAAGTTAGCGGGCTGCTTCTCGTGGGACTTTGGCTCGTTAATTAGAACTTGAAACCGAGTGATAACGCCGATTCCGCATCTCATTTTTACCCGAAGTGACTCGGCGCGTTGATCCATGAAACGACGCTTCGTGCAGATCGTTTCGTCCTCGACATTTGTACACAAGAAGACGCGGAAGATTTGATAATTTTCGAAACTGGATCATCCGTAGTGATCTTAAATTATAGTACAAGATCGTGGTGCGCGGTTTTTTTTGCCAGTGACGGCCGTTTCGAACGGTGTATTGTGTGAGCTGGTTTTCGCAAAATCTACTCGTTTCTTCATCGTATATTCGGAAATTGTAACTTGAGAGAGAAAATGTGAATGTGACGGATTCTTCTGCACGGAGTACCTCGTTCTACATCGATTCCCATGCATTCAAGTATACCTATAAAGATCCACGAACTGTGACTATCGGACAAAAACCGCTTAATCGACCTCGTCAACTTGCATATTGCAGCAGCATCTGCTTCTTCGATCGTGATTTGTAGCTCCTGGAGATAAGACTGGGACACGAGTTAAAGTAGGTATGTAGGTACGTAATCCGCAACCGTGAACAAGCGTTTCTCCTTAATATATCACGTTGTAGGTATGAATAGTAATAATAATATATAAAAACTAATAAATAAATTAGAAGCGCATGCTTGTATCGTTTCTTTGCAGAGTGGTAATTGCAGTTGCGGCAGTAGTTAGTTTAACCCCTGCACCGCACGCCGGGGTCAAAATAACCCCACTATTAGAAACTAATTCCGCATGAAAAAAAAATAAAAAATAAAAAATAAAAATAATCCGATTCTATCCACGCTAAATAACGAAATATCGTAAAAATCGTTAATTCATTCTTTATCTACAAACTCAATTACGCTCACTCAAATAAATACCTTTCTTTCATCGCGCTGTATCTCTATATTTTTTCTTTGAAATATCTGTGTCTTGAGAATTAATCAGTCAATTTTCAGTTAGAAACATTAAAATAAATGAGTTATGATTTTTTGAGTAGAAGGATCTATTTTTGATGCCCTTTGTCGTTTTGTGATATTTTTTCTTTTTCGTCACATTCGAAATTTCGTTTTTCTAAAGATGACTAATTTGCCTCGAAGTATCATATACAGTTAAAGAGTATTCCGGTATTTTTTCAACTCGTTCGAATCGATATCTCCGTTTCTGCGCGATAATTCTTGACGCGTGGGGTCTCCATGAAAGATGAAACACGGAATTCCCATACGGCTAGACGACTACTTTTACAAACACAAGCGGGAACCGCGTGCAGTGCAGGCAAGGACGCCCAGGAACAGCCTTGACTTTTACACTCTCTCGTTCCTCGTCAAGTTTGCTTCCTCTGTTTTACGGTGATATCAAGTTTTCCATCGCAATACGTATCGGCCGTTGTGATCGATCCTTGTAAATTTTTGCCCCCGTTACACATTTTCACGCTGATGAACGTTTGTCGCGCCATTAGCTTTGACGATTATTACTAATTTGCTGCAAAAACTTGTTTCGAAAACTGTACAGCGTTACGAGCAGTCGAAGATTATACACCTACTGTTTAAACAGCGAAATTAATTATACAGTTGATTTTTCTACAGCGTTTTCACGAGTTATTTTTTTTTTCCTACGCTTTCTAACCTTGCTCTTGGTATTTTTTTCTTTCAATTCAATTGTTTTATCCTTATTTTTTTTCCGCTGCTACTTTCCCAATGTTCCCAATTTACATTTCCGCATGCCGAAGTGTCGAGATGCGTTACGGGAATAATGTTTTTTCGAAATCGGTCGTTCGTCGATCCCTTTGCGATAATACGTACAAGTTCGCAATGCGGTTCCGATCGGTATCTCAGCCGTATAACTAGGAGGGAAATGCCGCGATAGAAACGGGATGGGTGAAGGAGGCACTCGAGGACGAACGTAAAAACGGATCGCAGATGCTGGAAGGCTGTCGCCAAGGTTACTTCCGGTAATGCGGGGCATGCACGTGTAAGAGTTATACGAGGACTCTCATGAATATCAATTCGCGCGTAAAATATGGATTCTAATTTCTGCTGGAATAGCAATCGTCGGAGGCTGCACGGCTCCGTAAGAACTAGTTTGAACACCCGTCGCACAACAGGTGCATCCCAACGAAGTCGTTAAAATTGTTTTTATGTATGCCTACCTGCTCCTCGCCGCCTCCGGGTAGAAACCATGTATAACAAGAACCTATAGTGGGTATTATCGAGTGCTTCGCGTCTAACTATCCTCGAATTTCTTTTCTTGAGAATATGCGGAATGCGTTTAAACTTTGACTTTCGTGCAGCCTCGTAAATAAATAATAATGACAGTGATGATCTTTTGAAAATTGGTACTTTTCTTCTTTTTCCTCTTTTTCTATTTTTTTTTTTTTTCACATATTCCCTCACCACGAACTTTTTGCGTTTACACATTTGTAAATGGTTTTCTGACGGACTAATAGTTAGTTATACCGGTACGGGTGTCTAATTGGCATGCTGAGATTTTGCTAGCTTAGAATATGAATACACGCCGTTAAAGTGCGGGAAATGAACTATAATTCATTGTATTCTGTCGAGGCCTTTAGAATAGATGAATTATTCATACTTTTTTAAAAATTTTTTTCTCATTCAGATTTTGTATTTCCTCATTTGTCCTTGTATTATGTGTATTATATTATTATATACTACAAGTGCAAGAGATAGAAAAATAACCTAAGGATTTCGGTATAATTAAGGAGTTAGTAAAAATGTTAAACCAACCATGACGATGCGGTGGTGCTAATTTATTTGAGTTTAATTCAAGTACCGTATTTCGAGACGCGAGCAAGCCGAATCCCATTTAACTTCACCCGAGGAATAATCGTGCGACTCTGGTTCCGTTCTTTACCCACTCCACTCGTATACATATCTTTCCTTGGTTGCAATTAACGCAGCAACGACTCTCCATTCGCTGGGATATAAAGCGAAAGTTTCTATCATCTTTTATTATCAAATTGTCTTTTTACTATTTCGCGTTACACGATTTTATATTATTGCAGAGAAGAGAAAGAGACGTTCGATTAATGCCTGGCGACGTTGAGAAAAAACGGTCTCTCCGCCTCTGCGTGTGTGTGTTTTATCCCACTTTCGAATGTCTTATCTTCTAATTGCAACCGCGGCGAGTTTGACGAGTGACTCGAGACCTCGGGTGTATTTTGACTCGTACGTCACGTACACTTGTGGGTGTATGTATATGTATAAATCGTACATAGGTATACAGACGTAGAAGGATCGCCGATAGAGATGATCAGATCCGATGAGACAGGCGCGTGAATTTACACGATGACGCATTTGTACGCAGCTACGTGCACAGATATTTCTTTCTCTTCTTCCATCGCCGTACTATTATTTTTTACATCTCTCTCACTCCCTTCATATACATACACGTGTATCTTTTCATTCTCTACTCTTTCATCCTCCTCTCCGATCCCTCAACATCGAAGCATCCGAGACTTGCCGCGGATCTTTCTTCTCTCTGGCGAACGATCGCCCGAAGGCAGCATCGCAAGGATCTGGGTCACAATTAAAGAAGAAAGCTGGTTGTTCAGGCAAACTGTTCGAGGAATGTTCTTGCAATATCCTCACGTACCTATTGGAATAATTTGATTTTTCTATCCGAAACAAGATAATAATTGCCTGTGCTCTGTAAAGAATCGAGCTGTAACAACGTTCACAACGCTTCGAATTCCTTGACGAATTATTAGAGCGAAGTCCGCCAGTCGTGCCGCGATCGTCGTCGCTTCTCACTCTCGAAGCCTGCCGTATTAATCCTTCGGATCAATTCGAACCATTCCGGTATACCGTAGCTACTTATTGCAATTCCTCGGAGAACGATCTCTCTCTTTTTATCCCCCCCACTATTTGCACGCTATTTAAGTACCGAGGGGAAATCAAACACGCCGAGTACGTTTCTTTGATCGACGTTTAATTCTCTCACCCGACACTATGCCATCATTCATTATACGCGGCGACTTTCCTGCCGCAGTTACGAGAACCGACTCGAGTCTTATACCCCGCATATCCGCTTGTCCGCACGTTTGTCGTCTTTAATTATTGTACCACACGTACCCGATACGAGTGAAACCTTTTTCATTTTATTTTTTTTTGATATACCGTATACGCGCACAGCTATAATTCTCCCGTACTTACACCGCAACGTCTGTGCAAATGCCTGCAAACAGTTGCGAAAATAAGAGTCTGCGCATGTAAAGATCCGTACAACGTAGGCACGTTGTGAGGTTTTGTTCATGTATTACAGGTACGTACCTACGTACGTGTAATGCTGACTGCTATTTAACTCGTTTGAAAATACCCGAACGATTCGATCTCTTCCGTGCTCGGGAAAAGGCGCATTCCCGATAAATCGGATTCCAGGGTATATCGCCGAGGCAAGAAGATGCGGCGTTATCCTACGGGCTTCTACTATAGAGAAGATTAACATTAGATGCGCTTAGAGAGGAGTCGGCACTCTTCTCCGGCGCGGATCGGAATTCCGTCCGAACACGCGACTTGGCGTGTCACGAACGTCCATAAGGCGGATTTTAAGATTCCCTCACACATCGCCAACCCTGCACACTGCGCAGATCAAATCATTATCCCATTATGCATTTCAATATTTAAATATATGTGTACAACGGCTAGGCGCGTACGTGGCCGAGCGACAAAGTAGGCGACGAATTTCGAGGCAACGGGAATTGTAATGCGACGATTGACTTTGACGGGGTTCTCGATACGGGTATACGAGATTCGTTTAACTTGGATCGAACTTCGTTACAGCGAAGGGGCGAAGGTTGTCTTTACGTTTGTTTTATGCCCCTCCGTGGGATCGTAGCGAGAAATTAATCGAGAATGAACGTCGTCCCGACGTTGTTACAACTTTTTCCCAGATGCTTGAACATTCAAGTAAAACAAACAGAGCGGCGGCACGGTATAAAAGGTACATCGGCCTGCATGGATAATATAATTAGCGGCGTGTTTGCAGGAGGTGAAGTTAAAAAACGGTTGAAATAATCAGTCCGACTTTCGACTGTGTGAAACTCCTCAGCTGTTCAACCTGATTAGTTACCGTTGATACCTTATACCGCATACTTACCTCGAACGACAAAGAAAACTAATTTACTTCATCTCTTTCAACTCTACAGCATCGTCTTCCACAATCCCACTACAGTCTTATTCCGAGATCTTTATACTTCGGTGCCATCGTTTTCTTCCTTTTATTTTTCTCCTTACTTCCTCTTCAACTATCCGCAAGTTCGGAACCAACAGCGAAACTCGTTTCCCACTCGGAGTTACACTTTTTTTTCCGAGTTTTATCGTCAAAGCAGGTATGTCTAGTCTAACCTTTGCCACGAACAGCTATACACCTATACCTGTACCTATATAATAGCTCAAATGTCCTGCGAAATAACAACTTGCAGTTCCGCTAGGTTGAACTTCAACATTTCTGACTGCGTTATAAATTCGAATTAGACTCGAGTTTAAGGTATATAATATGCAGGTACTCGTACCTACGCGCGCGATCCGATACCTCGGATCTGCCTGTTGTTTTTTTTTCTTCCCGTTTTGTTTTTATGGAATACTCGATAAACCCGTAACACGTATAACGCCTAACGCACGCTTCTCGCGGTGTGTATAATCGAAACCCACGGGAATTGCACAGCTACACAGCCATAACCGCGCCTTTAACGCGGCTCGTATAAAACGCGTACTCACACCAAACGGCACCTCTTATCGCTGTGCGCCATGGCTAATAACGAATTATTCACACACACACACACACATATGTACGTGTGTTACGCATTACGCGTATCGGCACCTCGGATCGAGGTACAGAAGGTACGTTGGTAGACGTGCGATCCTCTTACACGCACGCTGGGCGATGCGGACACCCGAGTTACTCTCCTCGATCTCTTGAGGTGGTCGTGACGGTTCGATACCGATTTACTGCCCACCCGGATCATTTCACGGCTCCGAATGCCCCTCGATCCTTTGGTCCCAGACGGCATTCCTACGGGCATCCCGTTGATTGCTATCCCCCGATTTTTGACGCCTTCCGGGAAGCCTGGAAATCACTTTTTACTTTCTTTCCATCTTTCTTTCTTCTTTTGCCTTTCGCGCGTGCGTGCGTGCGTGCGTGCGTGAAGGTGTTGGTCCTCCGGAGGAATGTAGGACCGCTGCAGGACTCACCTTCTTCGAATCAATTTATCGTGTATACTATATGGTATGTATAACCAGGTATAACACGTATAGCGAAAAAGAAGGGAGAAAATTTCCCTTAATTTTTTCCAATCCATAACGATGCCTCTAGTTTTGCATCAATTATCATGCAGATATAATATCAGACTCGATGCGTGTATGTGTATATCACGTGTCCAGCACAGCGGTGTGCGTGCAAGTAAAACGCGTGCGCGTCGAGATCCTGTCTCCGGTTTCACCTACATTCACTTTCGCAAATCTTTTCTCTCTCACATCTCATTTGCCATCTTTATATCTACGTACCTACACATCTATAGACAGGACGCACAGATTTGTATTAAAGGTATGCATGTAGCCATGTTTGCCGCAGCGGTGTGCTTTATACCGTAACGCCGGTGCCTTGTCGTGAATAAATTGAGAATGAGGAGGTGGAGGAGGAGGAGGAGGAGGAGGAGGAGGGTGACCAAACACTTTCGATATACGTACGTGTGTATGTACGTATAATAACGACCTGTGAAACGCCTACCTCGCGATTCACGATCAGCGTCTCACTTTTCGACGTTTTACCATACCCCCCATATGTAATACGAACGTTTCATCCATATGTATAACACCATCCTATAGATATACGATACACGATGTCAGATTTGCTTCGTCACGTCACAGGCGTACTTCGTGGGCATGTTATACATATTTCAGATATTTATACGCTTCACCCTGATGTCTCTTATTCGGTTTTTGAAACATCCGACCGTCGTTTCGCCAAGGAACCTTAACGATTTTTAGATCGAAAATATAAGATCGATATTGTTGTACCTGTATTGAGATGATTAGTCTTGGTTTTGATGATATTTAATTTTCTGTTCATCAGCTATTTCTAATTAATCAGCCGTTATAATTAATTATTTGCAAAGCTCGAGAGAACCGATGTCATAAATATGTCTCCGCAAGCTTGTCAACTAGAGATACATACCTATATAGCATTGGAGTACGGTGTAATTAGTGCTGCAGACGACCAATTAAAGCGTGAAATTTTCCGGATTAACCTGAAGCAGAAGCGTGTGCTGATCCCACGATGCTTTGGCTAGGCTTGGCTAGGCTTGGCTAGGATTATCTAGGCTATTCTAGGCTCACCCAACGTCAAGAGTAAGATTCAATATCGTAAGGTGGAACTCCAACTCGGCGGTTAAATTTTGGTCCAAAATGAAGGCTAAGCCAGGCCAGGCTAGGCTAAGCTAGGTTAGCTAGGCTAGGCTATACATACAGATATATATACATATACCCTGAAAAAGTGAAAGAGAGAGACAGAGAGAGAGAGAGAGAAGAAGAATTTTCACTGCGGTCAACTGCCGTTCAATTTCGACGTTTTGTGTATATCGTTATACGGACAAATACATGAGATATGGGATATATTTTATCGACTCTTTCTTTAAGAAAGTCAATAATATAATACTCTATATAATCTACTCTTACGTACGAGCGCAGATTGCGATAGGTGTACAGGTATAATACCTCCTTCATCGCATTGGTACTGTCATTAAAATCGGTATAACGCGAATACCGTTTCGACGAAGAGTAATTCACGTATAATGTACCTACATAAGATAACGACCTGGGTCTCGCTTACTTATACGTGTACACACACACACACACACACACTTTATAACCTGTAGGCCTATACCAAAGATAATTGTCACTGCCGCCTTGTATGGACAATCTGTTACGCTCTGCAACGTGCGCGTATGTGTCACGTTTACGCGTTTATAATGTCAATACATAGGTATGAGTACGTGTGCAAGTGCACGTCTATGCCTCCGCATCGATGGGTGTAGAAGACACGTGGGGATATCCACACGCGCTCAAAGCTAGCGGCATAATATATCTCGTAAGAGGTAAGAGGTACGTACAAAGCGGAGAACCAGGAAAAGTGACTACGTATACGTGGATAGATCCGGCGGTATGCGCTGCACGATATGTGCTGAAAATTGTGCACGACGTACGCGGTGGTTTGAGTAATAAATAACGCCTCGGCCAGCCGCAATTATGCCTTAGATTAATATCTCCTGTGCGAGGTGCATGCGCATTTGCGGGGAACCTCCGGATTGGCAATAAACGCGAAAACCAATAGCTGCCCGGTAGGTCGACAGGCGAAGCGAAGGGAGAGAATTGTGCGCGAGCTGCAGCTCGAACAACGTTTTAGCCGAACCGCATGACGTGGATTCGATATTCCCGCATCGGGTCTGCGAGAAAGGTTCCCCCGATCTGTGGAATTTACGTTTTATACGCTCGCTGCGCAATCGCAACGCGACGCCTGCGAAACGTGCGAAACGTGCCGCAATTTTCACCGTTCGTTTGACAAGGGTTTTAACTTATTTACCGTCGTGGAGGATACGGGTATGGGTATGGGAAAAAAGTGACGCGACAAGTTATTGCATATGTAGTGCGAGTCTTGAACAATTACACTATCATTGTACGGTGTGGAATTGTAACGATGAGAACAATTCGACAATCAGATTATTACGGTTTTTCCCAAAATATTCAACGACTTTTCAAAGATTCGTTCCGTTGTGACAAATGATCGATATAAATCGTTATAACATGGTGGATTCGAAGCGAACTATATTCAGAACCCTGATAACAACGAGGCTTGATTTTTTTAATTCTTTTTCATCCCGCGCGATCGTCGTTCGCTTCACGTGCAAACACGTGGGTCATGAGATAGAAAGAGGCGAGGAGAGACCGCGGCGTACGACGTCCGAGCACGAGGAATATGTAATTTGGTGTACGAGATTGATTTTAGCGTACCGGCGTCGTCGTGCAATCGGTATAATAACACTCGATGCCAAGGCTAATCGCGTCGACTCGCAAAGCGCATACACGTCCAAGTTATGCGTGTTTAATATCCCGGTCACGACCGGAGAGAGCAAGGAAATCATGGGAAATCATAGGAAATCCACAGAGTTGCCGAGGTTAACATCGGAGCGATACCTGCGTCGAATTCGTCGCGATGATTGTTCAAACTTTGACGAAACTCGTGCGCTAACTTGACTCGTAGACTGAACCATAAACCGAACTGAGTCCCTACCGGTTAATTTGGAACACTGTAGAGCTGAAGCGAGTTGTTACCGTGGAACAGGGCTTGGGTACACGAACCGTGTGTTAAATTGCAAATAATGAAAGCTGGAAGCAAGACCCGTGAATCCTAGAGAAAAAGAGAAATACCTTATGTACCTATAATAGTTACTCGCTCCTCGCAACGTGCACTGAACTCGAATGCCCCATTATACACACAAACTTACCTCGTGGAAAAAGAAACTTGCGAGAGAAGCTTGCGCACCGTCGAGGGATATAAATCTGAGAGATGAGGAGAGAATCCTGGAAACGTTCCGCATTTTATATTCAATATATGTATGCATGCATGCATTATAATAGTAATTCCATCCTGTTACGTGATCGTAAATTCTGCACGTGTATCCTCCATTTGTGCACCCTCTCAGGTACAACGACGCGTATTCATCATCCATATTGATTGTGCGAGTCGGTGATTTTGCTTTGCAATTAGGTATATACATATTCCATCGATTAGCCCAAGTTTTTTCGCTGCATGTACGGTATTACGATGACGCAACGCTCCTCGATTATAATTCAATTGAATATTACTGTCGTAGAACGGCAAATTATCGCTAAAATTTTTATTTGGATGTTGTCAACGATGAAAACCAAAGGAAAAAACACACAATCTGGGATTCTTGCAAATTATTTGCACAGACTCTTCGAACAACGAGATATACCTAACGCACAGAAAATTTTCTTCCGATCGAACGGATTCTATTTGCAGAAATACAAAAAAAAGTAAAAACTTCAACTGGCCGTTGTTCACTTCACTACACTGTGCAGTTACGTAAGACACTGCTGGCCGCGGACGTGAAGTTTCTATACGCATTGTCAATAAACCATAGGATTCGCAATGTATGATTTAGCAAGAAAATAAAAATTCTCAGACTACCGTTAATGGCAGCTGTACAAGTTTTGCTCGGAGTTGACTCGTTGCACAAAACTGGCTTTCTGCATTGGTCTTGTTGAACGCATACCGCACTCGCCTGCATATCCGCACCTATAATACCTGAACGATATCCAAGCCAAGTCCGCGTACAAGGAATGTATCCCATTTTTGTTTAATTGAGATAATTACATTTTTCACTGGTCGTTGCGAGAAAACTTTTCCAGTTTGATTGGTTTAAATCGCTCCTTGACATGCCTTACTTTGAAGGGTGGTTTCACTCCCTTAAACTGTTTAATGGCGGATAAAAAAATACGAGTCACTTAGTTTCTAGTCTACTACAACGTATTAGGAAATAAATGAAATCAGAGAGATCGATTTGGGATACCTTCCTTGTTAGCCTCGCGTCTTATAAATCCGCCCACGGATCATCAAAGACCACGTCTTTTCAGGTTTTCATTCACGCGCCCGCGTCTCTTGTACTATACAAGTACCATAAGAAAGACGACACACTCCCTTGACTTACCTGTCATGATTATAAGGTCGAAAGATTCTTCGGTCGCAGCTTTCTTCGCGCGCAGCCAATTTACGTTTTAACAAAGTGCGCGGGGGAAATAACTGCTGTAACATAAGTAGCAGCCCGTGATGATGAGAAGTGTCTCGTTAGAAGGAGCACCGAGTGTGCAGTTTGCTTACGTTAGGTTTCACTCGATTTCAATGGGGGTTTGGAGAAACCTTTTCTTACGTCGGAAAACACCTTCCTCCTGCAACAATGCTCACAGCTGTATATATCTGCCTTCGTTTCTCACGCGTTTCAAAAGTTGGGAGAAGATTCCGAGTCGCATGGACCATGTGTATCGTATATACGTATAATACGTACCTGTATAACAGAAAATACACACAGCCGTACGCAAGTGCGTTTGTACATGTGTTTTACTGTTTTACTGCTGTTCCTGCGTACACATATTATCGGCCGAACATACGCGTTTATGTGCGTACTTAGACTGAAATGGGCGGGACGCTCTCACAGCGGTTAAACGAGCTTTCAAAACCTAGTCAGGTTCAACTCTCGATTACGCCCAAAGACGTGTGGGATACCTTCTTATACCCGATGTTTGTCTGTACCTACTTCGAAAAGAAAAAGCGAATCTCCTTTGCCGTCCAGAGAAGCGAGAGAGAGAGAGAGAGAGAGATAGAGATGATTTTTATCTCCTCTGCACGGAAAGCGTGTACCTACCATACCTACCCACAGTACATACTTGACATTATTATATATTCATTATTATCATTAGCGACTCAAGTCTCGAGGCTTCTGCGACTGCCCGGGTGGTTTCAAAATAGGTAGGTACATACGGAGATGAACTCGCTGTATAATATACACGCTAAAACAACATCTTCTTTTTACTCGGTAAACATCGCTGCGAAGAGTACGAGCACGATGCAGGTACATACGTGTAAGTTAACATTGAGACACAGTCTCGCTTCTCCTTAACATATAACATCCCGGAGAGTGTAGATATACGTTTACTCAACTTATGACAACTACGTAATATCTTGCATACACGAATATTATGATTCTAAACACCGCACCGTTCAATGTCAGTCCGTTTCATTCTGCGTGGTAAAAGAGTCCCGGTTGCGGTGTGTTTGCAAGTTTTTGTCAAAATATACGACGGTAATAAAGCGACGCATCTTTTTATCGCGTTGTTGAATATTAATTTTAATTTTTTTGATATTTTTGATAACAGCTCTATTGCGAAAAATATGTTAACAGTAAATCTTTAACTTCACTCCGGGTATAAGGTCGAATATATCTTGTATGTGCACATGTTTTATGCGTCGGGTGCACACAGGTATAATATATTTTATAATAATTCTGTATAGTATGCATTTATAGCGATAATTAAACGCTGAGAATTTCACTGCGACCCGCTATTCCCGGTATCTGTTACACTTTCTTACAATTAATTCTGCTTTCTTATTATACCGAGTTTATCACGGTACAACACAGTATGGAAATCGCGAAACCCGTCATTGGAACCTTGAGAAATAACGGACCGTCCGTTATCTGTTTGGTGTATATAATTACCCTCGTCTTATCTATAGATTTACGAGATAAAAATTTTATCCTCCAGAGAGGCGGGGAGAAAAACTGATGCACCTTACAACGAGAGCGAAGAGAGATACGGTCTTTGCAAAGAAACGTAAACTTGAAGTCGCAACTGCGAGCTGTGAGTTTCTTTTTTTCTCCCAAAAAAATCGAAAAATTTTCCTCACAAGGTTCGAAGCGGTTCGTAAGAATGAACGAACGAACGGAGGAGAGCTCGTCGCATTCCTCGGCGGGGAATAAGACACTTGAAAACCGAGCCACGAACGGTTGGCTGGGTCATTATCATTTCGTAAGACAACGTAACCGGTGTATATAGGCATGTATGTGTAATATCTATCCGGCATAGATGAAATCACAAAAGACTTTTGTCAGCATAAGCGGCACGGCATGTTTGCGACATATCAATTTTTCACCCGTCCCCCTCACTCCGGTATTTATAACTCTTTTTACGATGTTTTCTTTTTTACATACGACGCACGGTCAAATGCATCCAGTCTGACCGCTGTGAGTCGGGGATCGAATATTAAACCGATTCTTTCGATTGATTAATTCGTGTCCCTCGTGCGCGGGTTTCTATATCGTCGAATCGACACACGCCCGGCTCAGGCACAATCATCTCTAACCTTTTCGAATTTCGTTCCTGCGTCGCTGCGGCGTAACAGGCGTGAATTTCATCTCGGCGAAAGGAAACGAGAGGAAAGGAACGGAAAAATTTTTACAAGTCTCGAATATTCGCGTTCGCGTGTAAAATGCGCGGACTTTGAATACTTTCGTAATAAATAATCATTGAAATACGACCCGATATCTGCAGACGCGTTGTAAAATCGTGACGAAAGAGTCGAGGAAACGGGGTTCGGAGGCAAACCTGCGGCAAAAGCCTCCGCAAAGACTGCACGCCGCGATTTCCACGGCTGATGAGTACCTTCCAGTCCTCCGTCTCCAGTGTGTTATACAATTACAACAAAAGGCTTTCACATAGGCGGGAATAGGATGCACGTTCCTATTCTCGTTATTTTCTCGTCAAGTGTCGCAAGCTCTCCTCCTCCTCCTCCTCCTCCTACTTCTTCGCACAAACGATTATCAGACCATTGTACTTTTATACTGCGAAATCTTGCGAATCGAATGACCACCGCAGTCTCTTCGACCCTGCCAGCCAGCCAGCCAGCCAGATCATATAAGGATCTTGCCGACACCGCGACGATGACGAGGCTTTGTCGAGACGCCTCGCGTGTAGGCGTCTCGTATAAACGGGCATCCATAACGCAGCAGCCGGTGTATCGACGACCGTCTTTTCACCTATCCGTACGACGTTACGTCCCAATGCACATATGTAACACACGTCGTACCTACGCCAACGCTTCACCTACTCGTATTTACACCGGGTCGTCTAATTATAGTTGCAGAGAGTATCGAATTATGACACAGGTATGTAATATTCGTTATTGTACCGGTGGACGGTGTCTAGTTCCTTCGAAACGAACTTGAGACCTTGACACGCCGAGCGTAGGTGCATATTCATAGTCTGGTGTACGTTGTACGCGTCAACCACGTGAACGTACACACGTGTAATTATTACGCCTACCTATGCGTTTGTTATAATATTTGATATTTGTTCTATATACATTGTACGTGTATCGCGTAACGCAATAGAGTGACGCGTGGCGCGGGTTTAATCAATTTATGAGGAAAGTATCGTGCGTATATTTGGATACCTATTCTCTTTAGTGCACGCCAGATTGGCATAGGTGTGTCGCAGTACACGTGTACCACCCGGTATACCCAGAAGCGAAAGCTGACAAGTTCTCACGGTAGAAAATAATGTTGCGAACGTATAATGTAACGCCTGATGCCATGTCGTATTCTTTTATGTTGTATTATCGTACAGCCGCTACCTTGGGCAAAACTAATTGAACTCTTGACGGAAGAAAAGTAAAAGATAGAACAGTTGCCCGAATTAACGCGCGAGCAATTCGCTGGAATACCTCGGATTATTCTCAACGTGCCAAATCGCTTTCTTCGTTTCTTCGATACACCGACGGATGTTGATGAATAAAAAGTTGAAAAATATACGGAGAATCTTACGGAAGAGGTACAATGTCGGTACGAGATAAACGTTCGAGTATTGCGCGACAGCGGGACAGCCGGATCCAAGGTGTGTTAATTACCGTGGAATCGACGTGATTCGTGTGAAATTCTACATTTACCGTACGCATTTTTTTTGTGTCGAAGAAGAAAATAAAAACAAGCTGTAACTGCATTGTACAGATATTTCTCAACAATGCAGCTGAAATTTATAATGCCGTTCGTAAATTATAGCTCTAGTAATTAACGACTGTTTACGATTATTACATTATATTTAAAATAGTATTCATTAGCATACGCAATAATATTAGTTATCTCGAAACAGAGAATCATAGGTACGATTGAATAATAATTGATCGCGCGGAACTTACTTTTCTGTACAGATCTACTTCTATAATCGTTATTTTAATGAGAAAGAAGCTTATACCGTCTTAGGTAATATAACACAACGCAAGCAATGGATGTAATTCAATGATCGAATCGCATGATGATTTCTGTGCAGCAATTACGTACCTGTACATACCGATCCTCGGTCGTATAGTTCCGTAATTATTGCGTTAAAAGAGCGTGTTTCCTTTTCGCTTTACGAGCTAGATGTACAGTTGGAGGTATAATTCCGTAAGAAAATTTACGTAGTCGGCAAAAGTGAGATGTGTTTATGCTGCACTTGTACCCGTATATTTTACCGGCGCTCCTTGCAGAAATTGGCATATCTGCCTGTGTGTATGCAGGTGTATACAGGTATGCGTGTAACTTAGAGGTATAGGTCTAATACACTTTCGTAGCCATAAAGAACGCGCATCCGCGCGATCGTCCGCGCGTTTCACGGACACGAGAGCAAAGTGGTTTACAGATTCCATAAATGAGTAGGTATATACCGTCCCGGATTACCTGCAACTATAACGCCCCGTTCCGAGCCTTTCCTTCCGCATTCTGAAATTCCTCAGACGCAGAGGGAGTCAATGATTTCTAACAGCGGTCCGCAAGACGGCCCGCAATGCTTGCTATACCTGCCCCTTTCCAGATCCCGAGGATCCTCGGCTCTCCGGGAGGACGTTGCATCGGTGATCTTATGAAATAATCGCTCCGTCTCATCTCCGGCCCGCGGTGTACAAGGAAGACGGTTCCAGGTGACGAGATTGCTTTGAAAACCGCGCTCGTGTGACACAGATATCTCACGATTCAAACTTATCGGATGTTCCTTTGGACTTGAGTACGCTCGTCGTTGGCGGTGCTCGAAGGAAGGAGAAAATGGGAGAAAGGCATCCGTCCTCGATATCCTTGGACTCGATGCATCGCTCGAGACTTGTATTATACGCGTGATTATCTTCGTTGCCGAGGTATCAATACCGATCGTCATCGTTGTACGTTGAATCGTAATATATCAACGTCGGATAATTAAATATCGCTTGCATAGAATGTTCGTTAGCTCAGGATGTTGAATTTCGATTCTCATCGTTCGTCTTCCGATTACTATAATCTTATACAAGAAATTAGCTCGATGCCGAACGTGCAGCCTGCAGGCAAACGTGTGCAACGTGATGCGCACAATCTCTTACGATTTTCAATCCATGATTCGTTCCGTTGATAGTCTTGATAAATTCAAATTCGGATAGTCAGAACTAAGACGACTCCTGTCCATGCCATGGTTAGGTATAGTCGTAGAATACAAGACACCCGCTTTACTCCGATATACCTCCTCGATAGCTCGATGTTTTTCAAATTGTATGATCGAGGGGTGCGGAGTTGAACGTACCTATCTAGGTCTTGGCAAAACGACCCGATGACTTTGATAAATTTTCTACGGACATGCCCGGATGTACGCATCTCTGCGCGCGTGTATGCGGCATGCAAGGCGAAAGAACACGGTTAAGCGAAATGCACGGGTCAAGCACGGACAGCTACAAGCAGTCGACTGCGAATGTCGCATATCCGCGAATCTTCGTGTCCTCGGTGCTGCATACGCGGATACCTGCAATAGTAGATACGGTATGTGTACCCGATTAACAAGGTATACCCTCCACATGCCAGCTATCCACGTTGGAACGGTCCAAGCTATACCCTGCCACGCGTTGTTTATGTCACGTAGAAAGTCCGCTGCACCTAGGACACAGGAGTGTGTGTGTTTCTACGTGCGTGGGTTACGCGGACGCATAGTTTGTCCGTGGAAAAATTATGGCATACTTCAATACGGTTTTTATCATATCGTCGCGGCGATGCGGAGAGTCTGCGAGTTACATACTTACATACTTCGAATGTTAGAAGCCGCCGCGAAACGGCTCTGAATCTATGCCGTGCCGCATGCGGGAGCGTGAGTGGTGACGGTTGAGGAACACGGTCTGAGACAAATTGGTAGTAACGAGCGGTTCAAGTTCCGAAAGTGCCTGATTCCGAATTATTTGGTGGCGAAACTTGAAGCGAACATATCAAATTTTTGCGAAACGGCAAAATTTCGAATGAAACTTGCTAAATGTGAAATTTCGAAAATTTAAGTTATGATAGAGTAAAAGTTCCGAAAAGTAAAGTATCGACAGAGTAAAATCCCGATAATTAAAATTTACTCACACGACGTAGTTCACTCGACGAGTGAGTGTAAAAAATCAGAAAAATATCGAAAATCCGAGACAAAGGAAGAGCAGAGTCGTGAAATTTCACCAAGCCACTGAAAATTTTCTATCATTCGGAATTTCGATGCTTCAGATTTTTTAATTTTCTCATTTTCGCTCTTTCGGCACTTTGACGTGTCGGAACTTTGAGCGTCGGCTATCGGACTATTCGAAACTTTGATGTTTCGTCAAAGTTTCATTTCTTCACTTTAAGTTTCGCCACGAAAAAATTCGAAACTTGGCGCTTTCGGAACTTCAATCCCACCTCAACCCCTCGACTGGGATCGACTCGGTAATCGTAATTAGGAATCCCGGACGTTCGTCCGTTACGATACACCTACCCATCCCCAAGCACTGGAGGAGGAAATGCTGCTCGAGTAGGATTCTTCGTCTCCCGCTTCTTTTTACACCCACAGCTTAAGAGCTTCACCTTGTGAATGTCTTACTCGCTACCGCGCCCGGTTGTAAGTGTGAACAGGAAGTTATTAAAATATAGATCACATGCTGCGGAATAGCGTATTAAATAGTCGGTTATACAAGAGCCGAAGTGGTTGGTTTTCTCCGCGGAGTAAGAATGACGGGGGGGGGGAGGGGGGATGATTTCTTTTTTGACATTTATTATTTACTCTGCCTAGGGGATTAGGATACGCATACCTGTAATCTACTTACGCGATATATATGTATGGCTTTCGCTTCTGCGGCGAGGGCAACGACTCGGCTGAAACCGCACGTGATGAAGAAGACGCCCGGCGAATGAAACTGGCGCGGCGTTTGCCGCAAGACGGCTTCGTTGGCACCGTATACGCGTACTTACTTTTTTCCTTGTAATTAGGCTCTTATCTTACGAGCTCATCTCGCGAGGATCCTCCGAGTGTGTCGTTCTTTACTATTGTTCCCCACCTGGTTGGTTCCATCGTCGCTTCTACGTACTCTTTGTGGATGTAGGATCATTTATACGTATACCGATTTCCGTTGCTCCGATTGTTGTTGGCAATTTTAAAACTAGGCCAAACGCCTCGACGCTTCGGTATTTGAGAATATTCATGATCCAAGGAAAATAAAATTGTAATTTCAATCCGCGGCTCATCAGCATGTAATGTACGTAAGGATATTCCTAATGTCTGTAGAGAAAAGAAAAAAAAAAAAAAACAATTTTCCCGTTTACGATAATTAGGTGTTTCAATTTACGTCGAAGCGTCGGAAATTATATTCATCCGCATTTGCAAATCGCCGGCTCATTTCGTTCGTATATATGTATTAACGTGTTTATTAATCGCGCGCTGTACGACGTGCTTGAATAATAATTACTCACTGTCGAGACGCATAATGAGCATGATTTCGGGATTTGGTATACTTTTTATATAAGGAAATCGTTTTTGCTTGTGCCGATTATCGTTGCAGAACGGATAAGGAACTGTGTCCTGTGAATTTTAATCACTAGCGAACGTCAAGCCGTGATCGTGCAGCTGCGCGTGTCTTAGACCTGAATTAATTAATGGATATCGAATCGTAAAAATTTCCGCTCCAAATGTCCGTCTCAAAGTTTGGTGAGGTCATCGTCGCTCAACACTGACGACAAGTGTGTACATACTACAAATACCACTGTCCGGACGCTCGAACCGATCTTCGTTCACGTTTCGCGATCAAATCTCTAACGTGTCCAAATGTGATAGTCCAACAAATTCCAATAAAACCTGTCAAAGTTAGCTAAGGAATTGGACCTGGTTCACTTCCATGTTCACACCATGGTGTTTTATAGAACAGGTGATGAACGGTGCAGCGGACCGAGGCATTTGGGACTCAAGAACCATCGCAGATGAAGGCCCAGGTCCTACACCACATAGAGAGAGTCATGGCTTTTACTACGTGCGATAAGTGTGAAACGGAAACGGTGCGGCCGTCGAGATGGACTGGGTGTTGGAATTAGGTTGCGGGACACGACGATGAGATAAGATTAGGTGCGAAGCTATGGCGTCGTTATTCGGAGGAACGATTTTCACGAGACAATTGCCTTTTCTTGACGTATGGATTTACCGGCAATGCATCGACTGCGGACTTCTCCTTGTTCCCTTACAATTGGTCAAAACGTATCAGTGGATTGGCATTACCCGCGAACCAATTCAAGGCGCATGTGACACATTTGCGTGCACTTTATCGATGCCACGGTACCTGTGCAAGAAATGTGCGACATTTACTGTAAATAGAAGCGAATTTCTGAAGATCGTGCGGTTACTTGAAATACCGTAATAGTCGGGCATTTTATGACCGGAGAACGGCTCTCTCGAAGGAAGGAAGGCAGGAAGGAAGGCAGCGCGCCAGCCCGAGGAAATAAGGAAGTTGGCGAAACAGCGCCGTAGAGTAGGCATTAATTTCTTGCGTTATACGTGCATTATGTACGGGGATGTGTACAGCATACCCAGGAATATAAGGTACATACGCTTGGTAGTACAAAGCTTGCGCATATCCAACCGTATGGTAGGTACATAATTATGCTCGGTTAAACGCGAGCCCCGCAAATAACCTGCGCATATATAAGGTTATACGTATCGGAGGATGTATTGACGAAGGTTTGCACATACGTAGGCGTGCAGTGAGTGTTGCCTATACCTATACGTATAACTACGTCGGTCTTATCTAGGTATCCGTACGCGCAAATCCAGGCATATCGCTGGCGTAGGTAACTATCGGCAGATCCACGTGCACGCACGCATATCCATGCAGGTTATAAGTCGGCACGGCTTAATGCCGAAGAGGGACGTCGTCGACCCTCCTTGCTTCGTGGGCACGCGAAACTATCCTAGGTATACCTGCGATACGCCAGGCGACTCGAACTCGCGGAAGGAGTCCGTTAGGATGATTACCATGCGTTAGACTCGGCGAGGTACACACGGCTCTTACCCTGCCTCGGACATGATCGCAAAACCGTAATTTCTACAGCTGATTTTCCACGTGCACCTACAACGTGGTTTAACGGTGTCGGTTAATGCTGTCCTCGCACGCGTTAATTAACTCTGACACGAGTAACCGATTACGCGTACGAGTCAATCCTCGTTGTATCTATACCTGGTTATTTAATTTCTATTCGATAACTCGAGGCTCGATGCGCGCGTCAAAATATTGTAATTAACTTTCGCAAGTTTTGGCCTGTCGAGAGAAGAGTGAAATATTGCATTTTACAGCTTTAATATGATCTTTCGTCATTATTCATCGTGCGTTAGAGCCGTTAGAAACGGCGATATTTCGTCTTACGAATTCATACGATGTGACTGATTGTTGAAAAAAAAATTTTGTATGCAACTACGAGTTCATCTCTCTCACGGTGCTTTACGCTTATTCTATGATCTTATCCTCCGATATAATAACGGGTCTGATCATCATCCTTGTAAAAATGACTTTCACGAAATTCTGAAGCTCCGGCACAAAGGTGTTGGTACGAAATGGACGAACTGCTAGGCTTGAACAAAACTCACGCATTTTTCAATGCCTTATCGTTTTTCTTGGATCTTTTCCCGCGACGCGTTTATATCGCGATGCTTCTTGTTCACGCCTGTCGCTAGGTTTGTGGATCGTGTTAGCGTCAATTAGACCTTTATTTTTTCCCCGATGGTTATAAAGAAGGTGATAATTTTAAAGCCAAACGGTAAAGTCGGATGTCACGCAGCCGTACGACGCCTAGCCTCACGACAAGGTGAAATTCTCTGTATTTTTATCCTATCTTTCTATTCTATTCCGTACTCGGTGTGTTGTTAAAAAATATCGCTCGAGAACTACGGCACGCTGCAATTCAACATGTTCCCGATTTCTTACGTAGCAGCGAATTTGATAGCGTTGCCAATCCTCCGTGCAGTTAACCATGCGGCTGATCGTGATGCAACGGAGTCTGTACGTCTGTTATACGTCTGTCAGTTCTCTTTAACGGTCGTAATTCTGAACCGGTTTTCGCTGCAAGATTTACGGTATCAGAATTAAAGAAGAATAGGTGAAATAAGAAAACAAAACCGCTTCTTCTTGCAGCAGCAGCGAGTAACGAATCTACTTACGTAGCTGCAACGAGCGCGTTTTGTCGAGTTCGAATACCATTTCATTCGTCGAAATTCCGGCAACGCGTAGCTATACCTGCACTAACGCTGGAGAAAACCGTGTTCGTTGCTGTTGCTGTTGCTGTTGTAGGTATACAGATTTGCATCAACTCTCCTTGCAGCATTGTCTTTTTGCACGATCGTATAATATGTACAACACCTAGCTCGCGTATTTGTATAACCTGTGTACCTACTACACTCTGGTATACGCGAGTATATCGCACACTCGGCCGTGCGGTTTCTTCGACATGATACAAAACTCTCTCACGACCTTGGAGACGGTGCGAATAACGTACGTACCCTCCACCAGGACTCTTGTTAGTTCACGATCGGTTATGTACCCACATTCCTGTGCCGAATGCCCCGAACATTGCAAGCCGACATTGAAGAGACCATTTTTTCTTCCCATGCATTCAACTTTCACATCAAAATCATACCCGGAACAATTGCACTTTGTGCAAAAATTGAGAGAATGTTTTTTTTTTTTTTTTATTTTTATATATACCGACGCGAGTTTCTAAGATGATTCAAGCTTCGAACCTGCCGTTATGCCTACTTTGAAAGAACCGCTTTTACTTCTACCGCCCCCGGCAATGAAAGGCGAGTCAACTTTTACACTGATTACCCTAGAAAAAAGTATCATGTGACAAACGGTCGGGATGAGACAAAACTCCCCTTCGAACAGATTATTCGCGACATTGCGATAGGTGTCCATTAAGAAATCTAAATTCAGCTTCGTAGATTATTTCTTCCTGCGATGTGTCACCGTCGGTGCGAATGACAGCCCGTGAGACGTACGTCTGTTGCAAAATTAACCGCAGGGGTTGAAGACACACCGAATGGTCAACCACGCCCTGCGGTACACGGTGAGGAGTGCGTGGATTGAATTCGCGATGAAAAGATCCGTCAAAGGCTTGGACAGGTTTTATCCTTGTCTGCAGATGCGAGACGCATAGATGCGTGCAATGAAATGTTGCGAATCTGCATCCTTACAGCGAAACTTTTGATGCCGCGATACGTCGGTTATAATTCTACGCGTGAATGTAGTAAGAGAAGGGGAAAAAACGTCATCTTACCTTTTCGTCGTCGTTGTCCGTTAATTAATTATTATTTATTATTTATTATTCTTATCATCGCAGAGTATGATATGAAAGTAATATCGCACATTCGGCGTGTGTAATCGAGCGGGAGAAAGGGGAGGAGATGGAACGCACGCGTTTTATACTCGTCGTATACGCTTGTTTGCAGTTCAGTGTCGGTATGTATTAAATTCGTGCGACGACGTTGTAACGTCGAGAAATAAAGACGCACGCGCGTCTCCGAAGATGTGGAACAACTCTCTCCCGTCGCACCCTGGGGCCATGAAGCAACGTCGAGCTCGACGAAGCCCGAATACCCTTCTTCGTACTGGAAATAGGCAACGATCGCCTACGCCGACGATCTTCGAGTCCTCCCGCGTTGTCAGAGCGGGCTTCGATCAAACGAAACGATCGCGTGACTGTTATTTATTTGCGATTTTATATTGAATAACCGATTGCACCTTTCAATGCAATAAACGGGTTATGAATTCCAATTAACCAGCTGTGATGTTTCGAAGGATTTTTTTTTAACGCATCGTCCGCAGTCGAATGTTGATTAATTCGTCTCTGACGGAGGAGGTTCACGGACATTCACGATGTTTCTTTCGCTTCTAGTTCTATTCGACTTTTTGTTGCTCTTTGAGAACTCCGATGTCGAAAAGATTCTTGTTTCTTTTTTTTTATTTCTTTTTTCCTTGTTCTTTTTTCTCATCGTCATTCTAGTAAAGAGGAATTGGCTATTAAAACTGTTTACCTAATTATCGATTTACTTATAGTCGCCACGGCAGTTTTATGTGTTTATTCCATGTGCATACGTCGTTGCCAAAGAAGCTGCTACGATGTAGACGAAGTGAACTCTCCTCGGTTTATTTTTGTGTAATAACTAGTCATATTTTATCATTCAATACGCTACGACGAAACGAATCTTTGAAAAACCGGCTGCAGGTTAAGAAAGATGATAATAATATCCTCTATAATAATTTAATTTAATGAAATTCCTACGCGCCTGTATCGTATAATTGGAATTACAATGAGGTTCGTTTGCTTACGCATATTACGTCTGTGTAACGTACATCATGTACGTACATATGTACCTGCGTACGTAGGAAACACAAAAAAGTGGTTTAACTTTGTACTACCGACGACTTTCTCATCCCTCGGGCAAACATACGGATGTTTGTTAACCAATACGACACGCCTCTGACCTACAACCTAGAACCTTACGTACCTACGTACGTATAGACGAGAGAGGATGGTTAAGCGAGGCTTGACGTGGACCGAGGATGTCGATATGCCTGCATAATAGACCCGACGCATCGACGATAGGTACATAAATATACATTATGTACGACCGGAGTCGACTCGTCGAGTTCTCCACCGCTGCAGCAGGTTCTTGATTAAAATTATGTAATAGGAACACAATTAGTCGAGTGCCAGGAAGGAAAACTAGTATATCGTACGGAAAGGTCGATACAGGAATGAATATAAATTACCCATCCTGATAGTAATTGAGCTTTCGTATTACGATTCTATCCTCGGGGCTGACACGTGCAGCTTTCGGTGCAGGGGCTGAGGGGAAAACGATCCTGGATCTTGCAGCTTACGCATACTTACGGATAACTATTACAGCTGAGAAGAAGGTGATCTGTTGGAGAGAGAGAGAGAGGAATTAATAAGAAATATATAAGCAATCTCCGGACAAATGGCGGGATTTTTGTTCTTTTTCTTTATCTTTATCTTTTTCATGCCTCTTTCCTTATACGGTTTCATCTGTTATTGTGTCTGGAAGCGTTTGCAGGTGCGAAATAACAGCCTTGCCGCGTATTATACGAATGCAAATCCCTGGGAGGAGGGGAGGAGGACGCTTTGTCGACACTTTTTTAAAATGTGTTGTTGCAGGCTCATGCATATATGTATCGGTTACAGTCGGCTATTAGAAAACGCCGCTTCGTGTCGCGAGTGCGTAACGATAAGGTGTAGAAAGGAATACGCGACGATTTCTAATCTCTCGATCTGCGGGATGTATGTATATATTGTATATACATATACATGCATACATTTACAAGTATCGTACGTCGCTTATAGCCATACATTTTTCTCAGTCATTAATGTCATTATACACCCCCGTCGGAAAGTTACACCCATTCGGTTCCTCGTCAATGATTCAAAAATGCATAATTTTACAGGCTATGCACGCGGCATATGCACACACGTATATCTATACACGTGAAATAATATGCGGCAGTTAATTACGCAACGGTTTATTAGCCTCTGTAGGTTCTCACAGAATGATTATAATACGCTGTGGGCAGGATTGCTCAAAATAACTTGATCGTTCCCGCTACTTTTAAAATCCACCCAAACTACCGGGTCAATCGACGTAACACTTTTCACGTATTCAATCGTGCAAGGAATGTGGTCGAGGAGCGATCGTTTCGACCTTAAACATCTATGCGTTCTTTGATTTTTTTTTATTTATCGCTTGGAATCCATCGCCACGTGTGCTGGAACGAATTCCGCGATTGTGAAATAGGCACGTCATAATCCTCGCGGCCTCTAACGACGCAGTTTAAATACGAACTTAACCCCGATTGCACGAAATCGCGTTGCCGTAATAAATAGGTAGGTGGGCAATTTGATGCTGGAATGGGAGTCTTCGTGGTAGCACCGACGGTGGGAATCGCGAGGTCAGTGCCATCGAAATCACGGAGTAGGTATGTATCGAAATATTTGAGAAGGTCGAGAAGTGAGGCGAGATATGGAGAGAGGCATTGACCCATATCGGAAACAGGGACGGGGCCGCGGCGCCTTTACGTTTATCGAAGAAACGTGTGTATAATACGTATGTGTAAAGATGCGATGGTATACGAAAATTCCGAGAAGACGAGACACGGTGCCTTGAATGTGGAGCGCTTGTTCTCTTCTCTCTTCGCCGCAGTGCGGACTGCTCTGCACCGGTGAGCAAAAAAGATACTTAGTCATTCGCATTGAAGAAAGTAGATGTGTCACGCGGATGACTTTGACGCAGGTATACAAAGCACAGACATCGCTCAGCGTGTAACCTTGCGCTTCCGATGCATGCGCCGATTTCGCGACGTGTCTCGGATCCGAGGAATTTATACTGTCTGCAAATTGAAGCATACTTTTAGCGTTCTTCTGATTTAAACCCAGGGACCGGGGCTTGGATAAACTACGTACACGAATGTATACTCGCCCATAGTTTATACGGTCAATCGGTATCAACGCGTTTCGCCTGAATCGATTTATGGCAGCGCAGTCATCGCTTTGATGGACTTTCTTTTGCCCCGGGTTTCGTACCGAGATATGTATTATATACAGATCGTCGCGTCGATATAATTGCGGTATAAGGTAATTGACCTGAAAAATTGAAAAGCCTCGTAACTCACACAAGGCGATAACCGTGCCCGTATTGATTATACACCGTTTACGGGTGTAGACGTGTACCTTCGCGGCTTTCTATTTCGTCAAAAAGTTGCCAAACCAGCCCCCGGAAGACCTTCCGAGTCCGTACTAAGCGCACGCCGTGTGTTGTACGCGGATCGCAACCTACGCTGGGAAAGTATCTCGTCGATAGGATGGGAAGAAACAGATTCTAGGCTGCCCGAGGGTCATGATTAAATACCGATCTACCGATCAAGCATGAGCCGCGAGATGAATTTCGGTTATCCCTCGGGCCACTTCGTTCCACTCTCTCCGATCTTAGGGATCTCTGGTGGATGACTTTCTTCCGAGAGTAACGCCGCGACCTCATTCTCAAATCCGGAACTTGCAACGACGTTCGGAACCACTTGACCACTCGACAGGTACTCTTCTCTTACCCGCCTCCCTAAAGCCACGCCTTAAATTCCTTCGCAATTATCCTTCTTCTTCGTCTTCTTCTTTTTTCCCCTCCCTTTCTCTTGAAATTCTTCATCTTTTCATCAAAACTCCGCAGGTATTATATGTACGTATGACGCGTTTATTACAGGTATTATATTCGTACGACTTACAGGAATCACTCGCAAGGTCTCGCGCATGCCAATTAGACGGGCTTCTGGAACCGAATGCATACCGCCGTAATATGCATTATGGATGAATGCGGCATGTGAACGCGAATCGGGCTGCGATGATTTTTATTTACGTTATTTAAAAATTTTTAATCATCTCTCCTTCTCTTTTTCTCTTAATAATTTATATCACTTTTTCTTCACCTCGCTTCTCCGCGTGACAGATCGTACGTGAAGATTTCTTCTGCCGTACAACGGTATTATACATATAGGTAGGTATAAATAAGCTGCAGATTTTCTCAGGCGATTTGGCACGCTTCAAGATTCTGAAGAACTTGAGAGGAACCCAAATGCTGTCCAGAGATTCTCAAGGATTTATATTTATTCGGCGTAGGTATTATACGCAGCCAGAAGTTCCGTTCGGTATAAATGCGAATGGTTCCGTGTGTATAATTACACGCCGGCTTTGTATCACCCGAAAGATTTACAGGGTTTCCAACCTTCCGGTTGCTCCGAAATATTCTTTTTTTTTCTTCGCACCAAGCATTTCACGTAACGTGCAAATTGGCTTTGGAACCGTACACCTGTTACCTGTGTCGACAATGATTTCGCAAAGAGTCTTTGCAAGCTTTACGGTAACCTGGCTGGGAAAACCTTTTAAGAACAAAAACAATAATTACCGCTATTAACCAGAAGTCTACGGGAGACTTTTACGGGGCAAGAGAAGGGATGGATCAGTGACCATTATCGTGCGGATGAATCGATTTATGTAGTTCAACGAAGGAATTTTGCTAAAGATCCGAACCGATTGCAACTAATTTCGAGCTGAGACTCACCCGCAGCTTCACCTTAACGGGAATTTAATTCGCTCTCTGAATTCCGTAGTGGTGCACGGGTAGGTGGGTATAAGTTACAAGTATGTACGCATGTACACGGTGAAACGATACGGATCGGAGCAGCGGCAAAGCGTTATTCGCTCCGTCGTAAAGTATGAATTTCTCAGAAAGACATCAGTTTGCTCCGGGCCAGGTGAACCTGACCGAATGGCATCCAACCTTGAAAAAGCCAACGGACTCTGCTCTCGCTTCTTCTTCTTCTGCCTCTTCCGCGTCGACTGTTATAACTTACCTCGGGATGAACAAGAGTAGCAATCAGCGGTGTGCAGGTACAGCGGAGGAGAGGCCGCTTTTAAAGGACGTGCAAAGGGAAAATATGCATGCACGCGGGCAAAAGTTGCCGATGTCTTTCCTCCTTCTGCGTGTCTTCTTTATGCTTCGGGGAACGCAGCCTCAACTTCCAGGATATCGATGCGGGAGCTCGTGTAACCTGAGCACATCGGTTCGATGCCCGGCTCTACCGATTTATAAGCCAGAGCGTGAACAACGTTCGGTGGTAGTCCTCGATTCTCATGGCGTCAATTAAACGAGAGTTGCTACCCGGCCGCAGATCTATGAGCGAGCGATCTGCATTCGTTGGATTCCTAGCCGCTCGGTCCCGAGTTTTGTCTTCAGCTGCGGCATGAGACCGGGAAAAGTTTGTACCTGAGCCTCGGCTCGTCTCCCTGCCTGAACGATCAGCTTCCGGCTTCCATATTTCGTCCTTTACCTGCCCGCAGCTGCTTGTACCGTCCTGAGGGTGATAAAGTTAAAGCTGTATTATAGCTTCTTATTCCGGATCAGAAAATACGTTGGCATGATCGTGGATTCTTGCAATCTTTATTTTACTTGTACCGATTCACTTGTCCGTGTCCGAGTCGTGACCGTCGATATAAAATACGGTGAAATTTTTACTACCACTTCCGGTGTTCGATGCTTTACAATAACGATCTGCTGGCCGGGTCTATTCAATTATACGCACGTATTACTACCTCAAGAGTCTTTTTACGTCAACTTTTAACTTGACCGCTTTGCGTACTATTTATCTATTCATTCTGTATTGCTGTAACGAAAGTTCGTGAGGATCCGAAAGTTTTACGCTTCGGCAAATTTGAACGAGACTCCAGAGCCATCCGCCACGGTGTTACGACCTTCCTAAAGAAAGGATTACGATGATTACGGCGCTGGCAGCCGAGGCGACCTCTCGATACACACTTTCGCCGCAGATCAATTTTTCGCTGATCATAATTTTATTGTCGTACTCGGTGCGCTGCGGCGAAAAAGGCAAGGAAGAAAAGACCGACTCGCGACATCACAGCTGAGTGCGTCCTTCCTTAAGCCGGGTCAAGTTACCTTCCTGGTTTCATTCACTCCGCTCTCTTATTCGCCTCACTCCTCGTTCCTCGTCTTCGTCTTCGTCTTCGTCTGGCGTCAACTCGGGTCAAGACGTGTCTGACGAGATGTGACCCGGCGAACGGTGCTTCGCCTAAACCCATTACCGAATAGAGAATCTAAGGTTCTTAACTGGTACGATGCGAAAACGATCGCACACCTCGTTGACGGCTCAAGACTCGAGTTGGACATTTTTACCGTAAAGGCGGGTCAAACGATTCTCGTTCTGGCGACTAAATTTTCCACTGCCAAGTTTACCCACTGTGCAGTTATCTCGCATACAACGGCTCTATAAGCCGTGAGACGTTGAATTTTTGCTACGCGAAAGGCTCTGACCTGCAGACGCGGTTCGCGAGGTGGGCGAATCCGATGATGCAGATAAGATAGCGTTGCCTGGCTTACACCACGTCTTGTGGTACACACACACACACACGCCATTGTTTGTACAATTCTCTGCTTGTACGAAGCGGTGCAACAATGCCGGGAGAAGGACCTTGTCCGTTGCATGTAGCTGTTTCGACAGATGCATTCATGCCTCGGCACAGCCTCCAATTATCCGTCGAATCGACGCCCACGGACGAGATTTCACCGCTGGAGCGTCTTCGCTCTACGGACGCGAGAGAGGGATTTAAACGTAGTAATTCTTGCTAAACGGTATTTATTTCAACAGCTCGCCCAGCTCCCCCGAGTATTGACCCACGTTCTATACACCATTGTCGGATTAACCCGTATGAATACGGTAGTGGTACGTCTTTCTTCGTTCCTGCCAACTTACGAGGCCGTAGAACGCCGTTTCAGGCAAATTCGTTCTACACATGGATTGTATTCATACAGACGCGTGAACTGGCGCCTCGTGGATGCGTCGTTTTTAGTGCTGAGCCTCACCAAAGGAGAACTTACACGCGAGTCCAAGCAGGTATAATAATGGATCTTCAGCTGCACGTTATCCTTAGACGGGACACAGCCTTATCCTTACACTTCCACTTGCGGTAAATACCTTACTGCGGTGCATTGTAGAATGCACTGATTAGCTGACGGGAAAATCTAAAGTTTCGATGCCTTTTTTCCTCAAATTTCTTTCACGCCACGGGCAAGTAGACGAGTCGGAATTTCTCATGTTCATTTGATATAGTATGGGGTTTTTTTCGGAACAATTAGAAACGAACGGATCGATCTAAAACCTACGCCATGGTTGATCTGATTCTCTTATATCTGACAACTGCTTTTACCTCAACTGTGTCTAATTGTGAACGGTGGCGTCTCAGTGACACCGAGTTTTACGTGACTGTACTTCGGAAGATTAGTAAATTGCCTTTTACGCATTACCATATTACAAACGTAGCCCATCGAGGTGGTAACAATTCTGGAATTAGTTTTGTGCTTCGGTGTTATAATGTGAAATAAACTCTCTAAAGCAACGACGATTGTAAATTTAATACTTCGGAGCGCGTATACAGGCACTTCTGTTTATGGTCTATTACGCCCGTTGTGTATATCCAACGCAAATATTCATTGGAAAAGTGGACTCGGTTGTGGCGCCACGAGATCTTTATTTTCTTCTGGTTTTGTTGAACTCGCTGGCAGCTCCGATCGTCCAGGTTCGATGACTCAAGATCGTCACAGGCTGGGATATCATAACCACCCGCGTCACGCATGAGTTGCCGCTTTGTAACGTGGTACCTACCGGTCACTCCGGCTATCTTAGGATAGGTACAAAACCGGGGAAGCCGAGAATTCCGGAGGTCCGAGTTCCTGCATCATTAATTTCTACATCTTATCGTTAGATGTTATATAGAGAATCGTGCGGTATGTGGCAATTCTACTGTCCGATCACAAATCATCGTTTCGGCAGGCGTGGCTATATCCTTCACGCTCCGTGATAAAATCTCTGTAATTCGGTGATCGGCCGGAGGATACTTAGATCCTTTGGCACACGAGATCAATTGCGATATCGCTAATATCTATCATAGCCGCGTTCAATTACGTATATATATATATATATATATACATATATATATATATTATATATGTATGTATACATCTGTATATGTATATACCACGGCGTCGAGAAACGCCCCTGGCTATGATGCCTTTTCCTCGATGATCGCACGGTGACCGTGGGTAACTGTGTTAACTGTATTTTACGCTTAAGTGATAAAAAACCGCGCAAAACAGGTGCTCGTTATTCGATTTAGCATTTATTTCTTTGTGTTCTTCGGTCACTGCTACAGTAACTTCGACACTACCAAATATTGAGACATTTTACTAACGGGATGACCGCGGCATTCTGTCTCGGAACAGAATTTCGGCGATTGAGTGGGAAAGAGAAGAAGAAGTAGAAGAACAACAACGACAAAAAAAAAAAAAAAAAGAAAAAACGAAAAAGAAAAACAACCAGTCATCAATACCCGGCACAAAAACTCTTCTGCACATAATCCTCAAATAATCGGCAAAAACGTTGGATCAATTTTTAACCCAATGCAACTTTATGGGTACACCTGCCGATTTCGTTGGCCCCAAAGAATACTCGATGATCGCAGTTGGTGGTCGTTAGCTGTTATGTCACTTATGCTTACGGTTAACGATACTCAAAGTCTAAGTCGATCCAAACTGCGGCAAGTTGTAAGGCAGAGCACCTGCTCTTCAGGCCAGCACAGGTGAATGGGTTGGGACTCGAGAAAAGACACACATCTCGATGACGGTCTGGATGCGAGGACAGCGTGAGGTTAAACGGTGTCTAACTGTAAGCGAACTGGTCTAGCTTGTTCGAGCATCGCCGACCATAGCTTGTCGTTTCTTGAGGTATCGACGTTTGCTCGTACAACGCCAAGTCGAAGCATCTGCAACATTTATGGCGGTTGGTTCGTTGGTTCGTTGGGTACTCCTGCTCTTTCTCGTGTGTACGGTATACCTGTAACGTATGAAACTACGCTGACCCTAACTGGGATGCAGACCGTTGCATGGTTCGAAAATACCTGAAGAATGTTACCTTATTGTCTGCGAATCGCGAAACCGATCGGAGATATCGTGAGGCGAGCTTCTGCCGACGTACACCCGCACTGCGACTGGTGTCGGGGTCACGGTCTCGAGTAATTTATGCAAATAGTTGTATTTTTTTAGGTAACCAACATCCGTTAGGTATGAGAAAAATTAATATAATAATAAACGATGAGGAGGAGAAAAAACAAAATAAAAACTAGTGAAATAACCAGGAGATATAAAGATCGAGATACGTGGATAGCATTAATTTGCATTAATAATCGGTGACCTTTAACAATTTGTGCCACACCAACATATATATATATATATATGTTACTTACAATACATGTGTATATATATATATACATGTATTGTAAGTATCGGGCCAAACATTCACGTAACGGAGATATCCAAGCTATTCGTAATGGCGGAGTAGAGAGTTGCTTCTAGACTATTACGTCGCGTCGTGGCATTACGCTGGTTCTTCATCGATTCAAAGTTCTGTTTGATGCGTTTAAGACTCTTTAATGATTGGTAACATTTGATACGAAGTCAGGTACGACAAGCGCGAGACGTCGATCGTGTTGTACCGGTCTTCGAGTTTCATGTCTATATTTTATCTTCCATTTCGTGACACGATCTTATTCGTCCGCGAAATAAGCGTGCGATAAATCATTTAATTATGAAATTTATGATGCCCGCTGTGAAGCAACGAGTACACGAAGGTGATTCATGGGTACGTCGGTGAAAAAAATGGAAAGCTAGTTCGATCGTCCCATCTGTCCGCTGCGTACTCACCTACCATAGAGTCGAGCAGGCATTGCGTGTCCCATAGCTCCTAATTGAACCACTTTTCGAGATATCGTGCCTTGAGAAAATATTTATCTGCCGTATGCGCCCAGGTTACACGGTTGTGTTACTTCCAATTAAAGCGTAGCTCTCCAATTTACATAAACTCTGGAGTTCATCCTTGAGTAATTACCTATACGCAGTTTCCGTTATCCATCATTCGTTAGAGTATGCAAGTCCATTACCCATACCCGTGCATATCGTTATATCGTTCCCCTGATCGCACACTAAACTGTATAACGAGGTAATTACTTGCCGAATGTCTTCATCCAGAAATTACACTAACCGTTCATTTCTCTCCTGGCCATTGCAGGGTCGGCATGTTCCTTGACCCCTAGAAGCTCGCCCGATCGAAGATGGGGAATAACAGCAGCTCCCATCACCACCATGCGCAGGGTGGAGTGGCTCGTGAAATGGGACCGGGATGGACCCACTCATTCCCGCGGGAGATGCATCGACAACATCTGCAACCCTCGGGTCACAAGGTTCTCCCTGAACCCCCGAATCAAAGGTTACGAGCTACGAACAATGGAAGCATCATCCACAACGGTGGGACCATCAGCGGACGGAGGCCTTCCGCGCTGACGTTGCCACACGATCTTAACAAGGTAGCTAACAAAATTAATGCGCAGTTCTCTTAAGACTGGAGAATAATTTGCCTCGTAAGTATTTTCAAAGAAAGAGATTATCGCGTTCTCGAGATCTATTCGGGTTATCCGATTCACCGAGTTGATTTTCTTGCCTCACCTCACGTATGAAAATCTCTACTGTTATCTGGTCTGATCAACTTTCCCAGAGATCGTTCTGGCCGATTCTTGCATTTATTATTTTGCTTTCGGAATTTCTAATACTCGGACTGTTAAAATCGTCAGTTCTTATGCTTCATTGTCATGGTTGGGCGGAAAAATGCACTCACATAGCATCCGATTACCGCGGCCGTGACTTTATTCATGTATTCGAAAAGGCGCCAAATGTCAAGTACTTCCTATGCAACCAAGTCTCGTACCGTTCAGCGCGTTTCTCTCAGCTTTGTGCCATTTTTCGAATACTTGCATACTCACTGCCGGTCTTAGGCACTTTTCAAGGCTCTTTCAACTGTACCACATAAATGCATGCAGTTTCGTTTTCTTTTCTCACAGGCAATCCGGATCATCTTGCATACGATTATTTCTGTAATTTATTCCAATATAACGAGTCCTCTTTCTGTGATCTCGAAGCAAAGACTAACGAAATTCTGCGAACACCGTAATTTCTGTTTCAGCAAGCCGCCTATCGTACCAGAAGTGCGTCAGCATCAAATTTTGGGCAACCGCGAGCACAGAACGGTGATCTTCAATACCAGCACGGGGATCCGAGAGACAGGGAATTCCAGGAATTCAAAAGGTTTGGAAGCGAACCCGACCTGAGATACTCGCCCACTGAACAGGGGAGATACGAACGTCATCAGGGGTATCCGGAAAGAGACGCTAAGGAACGGGACAGCAGGTACAACAAGGGTAAGAAGAAGTACAAGGCACCGCCTCCGCCGAATGGAGACGGCTCATCGCCGGACTCCTACAACTGGTCACCTGGTAATGACAGAGAATCGATGAGGCCTGGAGAGGAAATACGACCACCGCCTAGGAAATCGAGACTCTTCAAGACTCGCGCCGAGACGAAGAGGGCACAGGCGAATTGGACGTCGCTTCAGGAACGGGAAGTTGAGAGCAAGAGGTGGAACGACGAGCAATCCGGCAAGGAGAATCTTGGCTGGAAGCAGCAGCAAGAACGTTGGGACAAAGAGGAAAGAAGGCCCAAAGTTTTCGATGGAAAAAATACGCTCCAGCGGAGTTTGAGCAGCCCAGAGTTTCAGGCCGAGCTGATGTTAGCAGCGAGAAAAGTTAGGAGTAAAATGAATTATCAGCGAGAGGGTCCGGTGGGAGAAGCCAGGCCTACGAGTCACAGAGAATATTTGACGAAAAATCAGAAAGAATTCATTGATGAGAGACGCATCGAAGGGAAGAGCGCAAGACAACAGGAGGAACGGTTCATCGACGAACGGAGAGCCGAGAAAAAGAATTCGAGAAACCAGGATGTTTCCTACGATCATAGAAGAACTGAACAGCAACACGACGGAGGGTTTCAGAGGGGGGGTTTAAACGATCGTCAAAACGAACGAAATTCATGGCGAAATAAAATCTCGAAAAAGTCTGCGACTTACGATGATGAGATTGCTGCGTCACAACGTATAATTGCCGAGAAGAAGTTGTTTATGGACAGAATTGAGAAGCGTGGGCAATCTTTGGATGATCGACTTTCCGATAAGCAGAAAATGGAGAATTTCGAAGAAAGGAGAGGTGATCAACATCGGCACAAAGCATTCGACGATTTCGTGGAGATGGAGAAACGAGGCGAAACACAGACGAGAGCTGAGAGTCCTATGCGACAGTATAGGGACAAAAGTAACGATCACAGAAGTCAGGGTTCAGGCAGAGAAAGTACGCCTGAGCCTTCAAAAAGTAAGGATCTTGCTAATTTTGATCTGCGTAACAACGTTAAAACGGATTTCCGAAGCAGTGGTTATAAAAATGAGGAGAACAGACGCTCGGAGCCTATTTTGAAAACGGACAATCAGGAATTGAATTCAAAAGAAAAGCTGTCGAGGAAACCGGATGTCAGGAGTCCGCCGGTGAAAAATTGGGAGATGTAAGATTTTACGAATTCATATCAATTCTAATGGGAATTAAACTTCTTTTCTTTTACACAAACAGTGATTCTTATTTTCAATTCTCAGACTACCACCAGCTGGGAAATCGCCTCCAAAGACATTCTACTTTGGCATGGATATCACAGCAACTTCGAAGGAATCGCGAGATCTAATGGAACGTCAGATGGAACAGATTCAAGCAAGGCTTAATCACAACAGAGAACTTAGTAGCTCACCTGAGACCTCACCTGGTGAGATGGATGATGTAAGTACTTTATGTTCACAAACGCAAAATTTTAGCAGAGCCTTGGTAACTCCGGTATATCCCATATACCTATTAATTTTGTATAGATGGAAATACAGACACAATTTCATGAGGGCTAAATGTAGAATTTTCAGGATAAGATCCTACATACTGGCGAGGACATTGCTTTAAAGTTACGGCCTACACTACCGAAGAAGCAATTGGAAATTCCTCGGTTTTCACCATCAGCTGCTTGGAGATTGCTATCTGCATTAGATGCTCCATATCCAACTATGAGCACAGCAAGTGAAGAAGGACCGGTAGGTTCCTTAGAATGAAAATAATTCGAATTTAAGTCTCACCAAAATTATTGCCTAATCAACTAATCTTTATTGTGATGCACTGCTTTGTAGTAGAGAATTTTCTAATGCTTTTGTTCGCATTTCAGGTACTGTTCGAAGAACGCATAGAACGTTTATCGAGACCACCGCCACCTCTGGTAGCTCTTGGTCCACGAAGTTCGCATGACAAATCTGGAGACTCTGGAATTTCGGGTGATGCTGGAGCTCTCAACGACGACCCGTTGGATATAATCACAAACCGAGCAAAGGCTTCGATTAGACCGGCTTGGACGCCTCAACAAGATCTGGGCGAGGAATCTAGTAGCGATGCAGGTGTTGATTCTCCTCCACCTATGGCTACGCCGGTCAAGTTTCCCCCAAGACCTCATGTTTTTTCTCTATCCTTACCCAGAGATGACAATAGAATGTCGTTGTACAATCCTGAATTCAAGAACAAAGAGTCGTCCTCTTTTAATTCCTTGCAGAAATTGAAAAGATCTGTCTCTGGAGCTCTCGGATTAGGAGCCATAGATGTTGACAGGAAACAAGATAACGATGTTTTAGATGGGAATTGGCTTTTATCTACGAGTGCTCCAAATTCTTTGCAACATACTCCACCGAACGTTGAAGGAACTAATACACCATCTCCTGGGTGGGAAACCAATTTTCCGGAAAATGAAGATGACGAAAAGCCTGAATTTCCGATTATTATGAAACCACCATCATTTTCTTATCTAGCCTCCGGTGGACACGTTATGTATCTACCCGAATCCAATGCTACCGAATATCAAACGCAAAGTCTCAATTACCGTAACAATAGTACCGAGGAAAAGAATTCAAATAACTCTAATATAAAGTATAAAAAGAGTACAAACGAATCGAAAAAAGTATTCAGATATCCCAGTGCAGACATTCAAAAATATTCCAAAGAATCCAAAGAGTTTGGGCTCTTCAGAGAAAGACGATTTACCGATGGTGGATTAACGTCGAGAAAGTATTCAAACTTTTCAAAATCATGCGAGAACATTTCGGAAATGAAACAAAGAGAACGTTCACCGTCACCTGGACCGGAAAACTTACAAGATGTCAAGGATAGTTTATCTGATCTAAAGGCTTCTGCAAAACGTAACTCTAAAAGCAAACGGTTTACATTCCAGTCAACTGTACGACAAATCGAGAGACGCAGACTAGCAGAAAAGTTGTCTCGAGAAGCAGAAGCTAAGGAACAGCAAAGAAAAGGAGAGCTAGAAGCAATGAGGAAAGTCGAAGAAGAGTTTCAGAAAAAACGTGCAAGAGAAAAGGCCAATATTAGGCAACAGCTTAGACTGTTCAACATGGATGAAACTACCGGGTACTCATATTTCAAATATTCATGATTTTCTTTCCATTTAATACGTACCGTTTAGAGCTGTTGTTATTAGAACACACATCAAGATTTTGTCAAATACATCCGAATCGTTGAAATGCAGTTTCAATGATTTATGACTTTTAACAAATACATTTTGTATACAGAAGCCTACCAGTTGTCTGGGACAATACGCAGTTATCTCGTGCGGACCCTGACGGTGCACCTTCGTCGTCAGCTTCATCCCCTATCTCGGCGCCGCCTAGTAAACTATCAGCGGCGAGAAAAAACAGTGCTAGTAGTGACGAATACAATCGAAAAGCTAATCTTAGTTTACACCATATGCATTCTGAATATCGACAACATCAACAACAAAGAGAGTATAAAGACTACAGGTCAAGGTATTACGACTGTGGTCCTGAAAGTGCACCACACATTGAATTCAAGCAAACTACAATTCATCCGAAAGTCGTGTACGATATTCCCAAGAGCGCTCCTGTCTTTGTTGACGCAAAAATTCATCCAAACAAACCAGTAAATCTTAATTCTACTCCTAGGTCAGACAACTATAGGTGAGTTTCAGTTATTATTGATTTGACTAATGTATCTACTTTTTGACTCCATCATACCTTTTCCTTGTAACTGTGTATAGGAAAGATTTTGCACACGGTGCCGTAGCAGCAAGATCGTCGCTGGCAAGCAGCGATAGCGAGTTATCTCAGCCAAATACCAGACCACATTCACGGCAAACGCCAACTAAAGTCAGAATTCATCGATCTAGGTAAGTATCATCCAATATTAGTTTAAAAATCCTATAATATGCTTCGGTTGATCCCTTATATTAAGTTTGAATTGGATAACAAATCAATAACGCTACAGCATGTTGCATGACCGGACGATTTATACCGACTTACTTTATACTGTGACGGTAGATGCATATTCAGAATATTTCGCTTTTCCCTAAATGATGCGATCAAATTAAATGTAAGTCTCTAGCATATCAATGTTGACCAAGTGGAATATGTCAAATTTTCCCAATATTTATAACACATATTATAATCTGCTGCGTCTCTCCTTTTAATATGTATTCCACTATCAAATAACTTGATTCTCTTACTGTTTCACACAGGGAGCTTAAAACTGGAATTATATCCGTGAACACAACGAAACTAGCCATTTCAGCCCTGTATCTTTGTACTTATACTATAAGTATTTACAAGAAAATTGTTAATGTTTGGCGTTCAATTTTTATTCCATGCAGGTTTTAAGGTGGGCATAAAGTAAGTAGTCTTAACACCTCTAGTCACCTAACAACGCTTCATTAAAACAAACGCAATCAACCGCTTCTAACTACGCCTTGGGTTGGGTGTAGTTCACAACAGTATAACGCATAGGTGGGTGCTCAAGATATATAACTGTTTGAGTCAAATATTTGAAAAAGTATTAATTTATTATATAAAAATGATAGCGAGCGAAGTTATGCTCAGCGTGATAACATTCATAGTCCAATGAATAGAATGGTAATTGTAGTTGATATTGCAATGCAAAATGTAATTTCAGGTCTGTAGTACAATAGATTAATTATATGGGATCTTGCATTAAATTTTTCTATTAGTTTAATATAATCGTCATTCAGAAAATGATAGATTATAATTCGGTAAGCTGAGGAACCATTTACCAAAACTGCGCAATGCATCATACTAATTTATACTAATACGAATCGGTTGCATACCAAGATGTTAAAAAACGAAGTATATTTCGATTAGGTCGGCAAGCCCTGCCAGGAGCCATGAGGATGCCAGCTCGGAAGAGGAATCCCCCGTCGAACCAATCACACGTGAAAGAGTGCCGTCAAATAATTTGATGCTAAACGCAATCCAACCATTTGTCAGGGAAAAAAGTTATCGACCGATATCTTATAACCCTCAGTCTCCTCCACCCATTGCTAGTTAATTCCTTCTGAAAAATTGCGACTTTAATCTGTTAATAATAAATAATAAATGATAATAATATATTAAATATAGTTTTATTAATATTTTATATACAAGATCATGTAATATATCATTGTTTTCTGTTCTATGAATTATATATGTACATATAAAAATCCTTCCAAAGAGAATTTTTCTGCAAACGCAATGCCCTAAAGTATAAAGAACTAAGTAAGTTAATTTAGAAATTAGCAATATCCCATACCGTAAACTGAAAGTTCTGCAATTAATTTTTATTATTACGTACGTACATCGATAGAATACACTCGTTGATATTGTTCAATCGAAACTAATTTATTATTTTAATAGTATGTCTATAATTCACAACATCATCTCAAAACATATGTTAGACAAAAAAAAAAAAGTGTGTCATAATGAAATTCACACGGAAATCAAGAGAAGTATTTAAGCAGAATATTATTAAGTTTCGGAGGAATGATTCAATTTTTAATGCATTAAATCGCATTCATGCATGTACAAAATTTGTACCGTTATATTACTCTAATAAAAAATATGATTTCAAATCCTTTGAAATTTTAAGCACGCATTCAACTTATACAAATTATGAATGTGTATTACTTACAGTAATTTTACCAAATGTGTTCTCTGCTTCTTCTTTAATGAAAAAAATCTATCATACATGTATTTTTTAATGTACGCAAGTATTAACAAAAAAATCTAATCAAAGATATAGGTACTTATATGTGTGTATAGTTAATGGGCAACATTATTTGTATCGATAGTATTAGTTTTTTGAAAAATATATTTTAATATACACGGGCTTAGGGAATATATATACATCATTGTAATTATGTACAGGGAATTTACAAACAACGAAATTTGCTCATGTAATGTAATCAAATAAAAATCGTATTTTTATTGAATTAATTAGTCTCCTGATCGATTGTACGAGAATAAGGTGTATACGTTTTAAACGTCTCTTCCATCATTTCTCGTTGTGTTCTTTTCACTGCTGCAACTCGAAATGATGAGAACTTTTTTACTAGTTCTGAAATCAGTTTTCACTTTCGAAAACTTCGAAGATGGCATTCAAATGTTTTTTTAGGTTTGATGGATAAGTGGTTCAGATTCCAGCAACTTCAATTGTTTTGTAAGTCATCTGCACCCATCTCTGTAAGTTAGTTTCAAGTTTATTCAATATTAGCATATTTATTGAGTAAAATTAAATCTTTGCACATGTAATTCTAGGTGCCAACTGACAACAATTAACAGTACATATTATTAGCGCAAAATGGCAAGTGGAAAAGAAGAAAAACCAGAATCATCAGAATCTGAAAAGTAGGAATTATATTTAAATTAATGAAATCAATACCTAATCGTATACATATGAATTCGAAATAAATGTGTCCATTTGGTTATGCGATACGGTTTGAAAGTGTACTGAGGCAGTGCCCTAGTCGATTTAAACATCGACGTACAGATCTCCAAATATCAAAGTCTACGTATCTCAAACGCGCAAAAGGGCTTGACAGCCCCATTCTATACGCAATTGTGAACAAAAATAGTCGAATCCATTTTCCTTAGACGCAGAAATAAAGAAACGGCATTGATTACATGAAATATAATAGTAAATTTGTAGAATTCATTCAAAATGTGTTGGAGTGTTTTTGTTCGGAATTGCGTATAGAATGGGGTGGTTTTGAATTTGAGATACGCGGATATTTGGAGATATATACGACCCGTTGAAATCAACTAGGGAATCCCCTTAATCCACTTACTATACATTTATAGGCGATATCCATTTGAGTCACTTTGTGACGAAAGTTCAGATGAGGAGCCAGGTCCAAGTTCAATTACAAATAATCAAGGATCAGCAAAAACGAGCGATGAAAAAAGTCGATCAACGGAAACTGAAATGTAAAAATTATGATCAGCTTGAAAACGTATTGTAGATTGATAAAATACTATTATATTTATTCTACTTTACATTTAACACCGCTCAATATCAACCAATGATATACTGTTGCATAATTTATTGGCATATCTTTGAGCTCATATCTTTTATAATATTAAATTTCTCTTATGTAAATATCAACCATCGATATGCTTATCCAGTCGTTATCAAGTCGGGTCTGCAATGTCCAGCAGTAGCTTGGACCAAGGGGTGTGCATTGGCATAGGTTTGACGGAGAGTAGCTCCTCTGCCACAGTTACTAAAAAGAAGAATCCTACTCCTGTAAACCAGTCATTGGATGGACTCAGTTCTGACGTTGATACGGAAGAGGCTAGTAAACCATAGAATTTTAACTTTTCAACCAGAGACGGCTTCAGTATATATATATATATATATATATATATATATATATATATATGGGCTATAAAATTTTCTATATTTATGATATACGTATCACCAACTTAATCGATAATTTTGTTTCAGATTGTCTTGTCAATTATTTATCAAAATGGCCAGCTGGGCGCTGCGTATTACAACACTATAATGTCTGAGCTATACATACTGGAAGATATAGCTGAAAGCAATTTGAATTTTGACATGACAAATGTAATATACAGGCAATCACGGCCGAGTTTTATTATTACAACTTCAGGCATGGCTGAACCATTTTTGACGCTCTTGAAGAAATTCATTCTTAAAGAAAATGAAAATTTTCCAGTCGAAACACCGAGTTCCAATAACCGTTTCACACGACTAAAATTTAAAATAATGTCCAAAAAGGAATATGGTTTTTCTTCGTGCAATACACGAGTTCAACATTTGAAGCTAGAATTCGAACCTAATGATTTAACTGACGAAGATAGAATTTTGTTTCTCAGTTCAATAATTAACTTCAATTGTTCTATCATGATTCATGCCCTGGGATTACTTTTGAAATACCTCGACAAACATTGGAACGCAATGGCTTTGGATGCGATTGGTCAAGCAAAATTTGTGCAACTGCACAAGCTTAACTTGTAAGTAGAAGAAATAGTTGCTGAGGAATTGTATGAGCTTGATTTGTTCAGTGATTCATATTGCAACGTCTGTTTTGCTTCAGGAAAGATATCGTCATGGTAGATAACGAAACGTATAAGGGTTTGCAAATTGTCAATCCACGCCATCATCCCAGCTTATTCAAATTTGGCACCTCAAGCTCACGTAAAGAAGGACTCAGCCTTTACAGTATTCTGAATCGTTGTCAGTCTCGCCCGGGTCTTCAATACCTGTGGAAAGTATTGCTCTAATATGTAATTATGAATTTTGAGGTAATATCGTTTTGCAATAAGTGTACTTCAGTCCCCCTTTCATAATACTAATTCCTCTCCTATAGGTCAATGTTTCAACATCCTACATGTGATGAAAAAGAAATAAATGAGAGATTAGATGTTATCGAATTTTGCTTGGATCCCACAAATCAAAATATTGTCCAGAATATGCTGCCATGCTTATCCAAAATCCACCAAATAACCAAAGTAATGAACCGGCTTTCAGCTCCCCAAGCAAAATCTTCAGAATGGCAAAGATTACATAAGGTGAACTGTTAAATTAATTTTCCTTACATCGCACTGCTAAAAGCTATGTGACGTTTAATAATTTGATATTGCATATTGAAAAAATTACAATTTAATTATTTTTGCAAAATAGACACTTTGCAACATAATCCATATAGTGGATATTTGTGAGACCTGCAAAAATGTCTTGCCATTATTTACGAAAATTGTCGATAGTGCTACGGATGAAATGCATCGACTAAGATATTTTATAGAATACATTGTTGACTTTGAATCATCCAAGCGGCAAAATAAATTTGTCGCTCATGCAGGGGTCGATCCACAATTGGATCAGTGTGAGTATCATATTACACGGTACATAGTAGGAGAAAAACCAATCATTCACATGCCAATCGTTACATCAATTTATTAAACAATCCACACTACTCACAGTGAATCATGAAAATCAGACGTTGCCTGAAGTCCTGAGTCTGATGGCTGAACGAGATCTGCAAGAGTTACCGGAGTTTGTAAAAGCCTGTAGTATGGTGTACCTTCCAGACATCGGCTACCTGCTAGCTGTAACACATTGGGAAAGTTCGCCTCCTGAAGACTATGAACTACCGGGCTTGGAATTTAAATTCGTGGCCAATAACATTTGTCATTATAAGAGTCCAGGTGCAGTAGGTATGCAGTATTATACTCTGACCATCTAGGTCTATGCCCTAACTGTTCACTTCCATATTTGAGTAAAAGTCAATGTATAAACAACTCTTGTTTAGCCGTTGTGTAATATCGTTCCAGAATTACAGAATACAGTTGGTGACATTCTCGAGAAGATTACCAAAAGACAGAGCCAGATAATGATGCAACTGGTCCAGTACATCACTAAACACATCAAACCAGTTATTGAGATAATAAAATACATTGCTAAATTAGATGCGTACGTATATCCACTGCACTCAATCATGTTCGCTTAAAAGCATGAGAAATATGTAAGAACTACGATTCAAACTTGATACGTCTACGATACCCATTTATTCTTTATGAAAATTACAGGTTGATTTCTTTGTCGATAGTCGCACGTGATTTGAACTATGTGAGACCAAAAATATCAAAGTCTAAAATAATAGATATCAAGCAAGGCCGTCATCCATTACTGGAAATAATTAACTCCAGTTTCATAACAAACGACACACTTTCCTCGCAGGACAACAGTTTGATTAAAATCATAACTGGTCCCAATGCTTGTGGCAAGAGCATTTACCTCAAGCAAGTTGCACTTATCGTTTTTATGGCACATATTGGTAGTTACGTACCCGCTGAATCTGCAACTATTGGTGTTATCAAGCATATTCTGACACGCATACACTTTGCCGATACCATGGCTTTCAACGCAAGTTCGTTTATGGCTGATCTCAGACAGGTATATAATAACTTTACATTTATTTAAATTATGTAAATATTATCTTCGATGAAATTTGTTGAACCTAAGCTATAGAGGAAACTCGAGTTGGAGCATTTTCATTGCAGAAATAAGCATATATTACTTTTAATGCTGTACTTAAATTTCAATAGATGAATAGAGCTGTATCTGATGCAACTTCCAATTCTTTAGTGATAATTGACGAGTTTGGAAAAGGTACTTCATACATAGATGCACTTTCATTGCTCGCAGCTTACCTGACGGATTTCATCAATAGAGGAGCGGAATGTCCACACATGTTTGTATCAACACACCTCCATAGTGTTGTTGACTTAATACCACAGACATCGTTGGTTGAAAAACAAGTAAATAATAAGTATTCACACATACCTGCAATATTGGGTTATCATAATTTTTTTAAATTACATTTGAAGCATCGGGTAATTATGTATCGAAAGCAGCTCAATTTCAAGTGTTTTTTTAGACTTTAAATTTCCTGATCAATCAAGATGGCACAGTGGTTTTTCTCCACAAGATTACCAATGGCAATTCTGGGATGAGTTTTGCACACTCAGTTGCCGCTGCTGCTGGTCTTGAATCAAAAATTGTCGAACGTGCTCTATCAGTAACTATTATCATATTTTTTAAACTTAATTCACGTTTCTTGTCACATAATAATCATTGAGTAAACATAAACTCAACTCTTCTAGATATATGAAAACAGGAAAAAGAAGAAACCGATTCATAAACTTCAGACGCTCAGAGTTTACCAACAAGAAAAACTGTAAGATTTTGTTTTATGGATAAAATGTGAAAGTCGTTTCAATTTTTACAAATAATCTTTCATTATCTATAAGGGCTGAGAAAATCTGTAAACATCTGGTGACAGAGAAGGAGAGTGTCGATATGGATGGACTGAAATCTTGCATAACGCAAATGTGGTCCAAAAATTTTGGAAATCAATCATCAAAGGACGATACGACATAATAAAATAAATTGTATAATATCATAACACAGATTATGTTCTGCTGATTATTTTCAACATGCGAGTGTGTACACTTGACAGTGATTCTCGTCACAAGGATATATTGATACGACGATGGAACAATGACATGTTTTCATATTTATATCATTAAAATAAAACAATAACTGTGATATTCTGTGATTGAAAAACATTCTCATAACAAAATTCAACAATCGCAAATTTATTTTATTTTCTTTCTAATTGCAATTACAAAACATGTACTTCGTGTATGGAATAAAAACAAGCAAAAGTTTTCAATAATTTCATGTAATGTCTTGATGAGGAATTCGCATGGATACACTCTTTCACGCCAGCGCGCATAAGTTTAACGATGAAATTGCATAATTTCACTCCCGATTTAACTCTTACTCCGATTTCAAATGACGACGTTCTTCTCGAACAACAGTGACAGGTGCTGCCATCGTTCAGTAGATGACGAAATTCGAGAAATACAGACAGATGGTGCCAGTGGCGAGTCTCGCCGAAACCTGGCGCTCGGTGCCTTTTCGTTGTCAATAACGGACACTGGCACTTGGCAGTATCCCGGCTTAAAACCAAACATTTTCCCGTGAAATCCGCCTGTTTTCGATGTAATTCTCAAGCCAGGTAGTGACCTTGAGAGCGTTAAATTGTATCCGAAGTGTGTGTGATTATTTTCGACCGATTACATTGCCGGGTCGAATCGTGTTGTCGTCGCTATAGCACGGGCGGCCCTCTAGAATTTTGAATGCAAACGCTTTTGTAACTGTCAACCGAATAAAAGCCTCCTATGCCGGAGTCAGCTGCCGAGCCGTGATCATTTCTGACCACTGTCTCACGTTTCGCGGTGTTTTCCCTCGTTATTAAACATTTCATGGTGTATCGTGCGCGTTATTAAATGACAATGGATCACGACATGTGCAACATCGAGGCTGGTACCAGCATAAATATTAAGAGGACAGATGGTGAGTATCCTTTGACCATTTTTTCTCCTCGTGTCTTTATTTCAACCGTGCGTGGGTTTTCGGTACCTTGGCTGGCTTTAACCGGTTAATTTTGCGACCTCGTATTTCCATATTTAGAAAATCTGTTTGTTCGATCCAAATTACGATCGATCCACCCTATTTTCTACCAATTTTCCCTCAACCAGAAGCATCAAAATCCTGTTATATCTCACGTGCCGCGTGCACCTCTGGCTTTCCTTGTTTCTAGGTGTGCTTATTTTGCAAATACATGCCTAACCGCCTTTGATGCCAAAATCCTGGCTATCATCTATTCAGATTAATCTTTATTCGGTCGGAATATTATTTATCAGAGTATAACGAGAGTCGAGTTTCGAAAGTCTTTTATTCTGGAGTAAAGTAATTAATAAGTAGGCAATAGACACAGTGACGAACAATTACCTTATTATATTCATCGCAGTGATTATTCAATAGTACGCGGTTAATACACAGGTTACATATTGAAAGATTATTCAGTAACGTATCCCAATCAAATCCGGCCCCTTAAAACATGAACTAATCGTTTATGAACATTGTTTATAATTACAATTGATATACGACGGTTGCATTCCCGCCACCGATGATCATTTTCTCCGTTCTTTTTTCTTCTCATCTCACGCATAGTGTTGTAATTGATTCTCTACCAACCTAATTTCACGGTGTTCAATATTACAGAGGATTACGCGTCAAAATTTACGACCAACGTAACAGAAATATAATTACAAGTATTTGAAATATTTGGCTCTCGGCCATGAGTAAGAGTTTATTAACCACCACGCGATTTTGATGAAAGGCTGGGCAAAATTGTTTGTTACGCTTTTTTTTCGCCAGGTAAACTTAATCTCGCAATTACATCTTTTATTCACTAGAATGTCATTTTAATCTACTCGGTAATCATCGTCATTCCTTATCTACGGTGTAGTTTTTCAATCGAATCAAGTTTTCGCTTCCGTCACGCCTAAACCGCCGATTACCGACGGATAATTAGTTTCTCCGTCGGAGGAGGTTAACAACTTTGCAATTGAATATCTGTCTTATCAACACTGATGATGTAATCCTAAAACGCGATGAAGATAAATTTGACATGGAAAGTTGAACGAGTTCAATGCTCATATTGTTTCCCAACCATTTCTTTGTAAAAAAATGTTGCGACCACAGTCGTTGACTAATCATTCATGCGTCATATACGCGAATGTTCCGAATCCTCTTCAATTCTCGTTATATTGTCGATTGTAAATTGTGATGAATCTGTGTATTCTTGCCGAATTACTCACGTCCTTTATAAGGCACAAAGCAGTAGGATTATGCGATGATAGATTGCGCGTTGTCTAGTGCGGCGCCTCTTGAATGCACCTTCGTCACGTGCTGTAACATCACATAGGTACACACTCACTCCGGCAATGATTCTTTGCAACTAATTATACATTGCTCGCAGTTCTCGTATAGCTAGCGATGGGATAATAATTGTTCCAGGTGTAACAAAATGCTTCTGCGGTGAAGTAGCATTTTCCTCATTCGTCTCCCGGAGGTGTAAATATTACAAGCAAGAGCCAATCAACATTCATATTACACTGTAAGCTGTCTTATTGGACTCTAATTTTCTATCAGATCTTCATGTTCTACAGAGTAGATATCATTACCCGAAACCCGAAACTCTCCGTACCTAGTCAAGCTACCGCAGTCGGGATTGTAACGCAAAAGACACAGTCTGGAACAGCAAATTGAACGAATTACGTAGCTTATGTTTGTGAGGGGGGAAAAAAACGAATCAATGGAAACAATTACATGTAAATTTCTTCTAATCCTACAATACAACTAACTATACACCCGGCCCCGACTCTGGTGCAATACCTGATTCAGTCTAGGATTATCCGAGGTTTCAATGCGGCGCGGAACATCAATACTACATCGTAAATGGACGTAAATCAATGATCGTAATGCAACCGTGCGTCATTTAAGCAGCATGTCATAGGTCTCCATCACCTACGAGGGTTGGGCAGGAGTTGTTTGATGCATTTGTGGAAAATTACTCTTCGGCAAGGTGTGAACGTGCCGGCCATCAACAAAACTATACGCGTACGGGCATTCCGTAAGATCGTCATAATTTTGGTTGGCCGCGTTGTGCGGAACACGCTCTCGCAAAATCGTTTAAATAGCGCTCATAGCGCGAGAGTTTATCCGTTTACTTTACTTGTGCTGCTCCGTCCGCCGCACGTTGTCGAATGACTCACTCGAAGAGTAGTCGCCAAGAAAGGAGAGGGTTTGCTAATAACCTTTGCGTATGGGTGTTACGAGTTACATGTGTGCTCACACGTAGCTCTCTGTACCTGAACGAATACATCGCTGGGCCAGAGTCTGGTCCCCGATACGTGTGCATGGGCGAAGTTGCGTGTGGCCCTCGATGTATATACGTGCACGTGCACAACTATCCAAAGGCTACCGGGTGATGCGAACGAGAGAGACCGCTGGCAAAGATCTAGAGATTGTTCGTGCAAAATGTGTCGCTTTGTTTGCAGAATTCGATAAAGAAAAACGGGACGGTTTGATCAATGCTTGCGACACGGCGTTGATTCGTCTTTCGTATTATTATTATTTTTTTCTCTTCGCTCGCGTTCCATTTGTGTCACGCATTTCCGACTGTTACCATTCAAATATTTTACTATATATATCCGTATTCTAGGCATATCACGCATTCGCAATTCCGGTTAACTATTATACGAGTTCGAAGAACCGATTCATATCTGCAGGGAAAATAAGGAGCTGTGAAAACAGTCGGGTTAGACAATTCATGCTTATCTCCCCGTAATCTTTCTTCGTGCTAATTAATAAGTGGATTATTTTTGGCGTAGAGGATAGTACTTGAAATTAATTGGTAAATCGACGACATGCCTACAACCTTTCCTTCGCTCTGTTATTATTAAATTCCTACCACATTGTATTATTCCTTCGACAAACGATAACTCCAGTCGTTAGCTAGTGGATATTTTGGTATATACATCGATTATCCTTGAGATAAATATGATTTAGGCGGCTGTTCATTATTGGATGAATGTCAAGAGCGAGCCGTGCTTAATCGCTTGATAGTCGTACACACGTAGTACAAGAGATTTGAAATAATGTTTCCAAGGTAGTCCCTTTATTTCTACCACTTTTCAAGTTCGTGCATAACTTCGATTGACAAGTTGACAATACGCACGTTCCAACTTCACTTCTTAAGTTGCTACACCGTAAAGGTAAATGGATGTTTTGGTGAGCCTTACAAAAGTCGGTGATGGTTATTTGAAAACTCGGACATTTCTTGCTTAATTCAATTTTATTTACTTTTTACGGAATACAGGTAAAGTTCAACGTGACACCGAAGAACTGTATACGGGAGTTCTTGAATTTCGCCTTTGATAAATCCTGGCAGTCTTCACTTTTTGACAATGCCCGCATTAGGCCTGGACATAAGTATCGACTTTCACTCAAAACACCCACGAGCCACGCGTTGACTGGCGGGCTTCTCAGCTGACCACCAATTGAGTCGAAATTACAAACTTATTTTCTTGAGCATGCGGTCGGCGGTATGACGGCTACGTATTGTCAAACATATATCTTATATGTATGCGTGGGTATATTTTTATTAATTCGTTCATTCCTAAATATTGCGCGCGCCTTGTTTATACGCAATAAAATATATGACGATGAAGTTGGTAACGTTATTGTAACGATTCACGTTTCTGAAGAAATCGTTATTTCGCAATTTTAGGAACGTCTGACGGTGCGGTAAATTATAACAAGGAAAAATGTATTCATATTTTGAAAACTCAATTACCTCGGTTACTATAAAATTACGAAACAGTGGTTTCTACCCCCACGATTCGTTACGTTAGCGTTACTGACTTCAGCCTCTTTTAAATACATATCTCGTTATACGGAAAAATTTATCTTATCACACTCTACGCCAGTTGACTAATATGCACGTAGTTACATCCTTGAATATTAATCATTATGTGAAACTCTGATTTTTTATCGTTAATATAATCTGCACTGATTCACGACGATATCAAACACCGAAATGTATTTTACTCTAGTTGAATAAATTCGATGAGTTGCTCATCGGATTTAGGTTTTTTTTCTTGGTATTTCTATAAAGAGAAAGAATTAACTTATCTATTAACGAATAAGTCGTTTGCAATGACACGCTTATGCTTTAGGAATACCAGGTAGTTTTTTTTTTTGCTTTACTTCTTTCTCGAGAACGTTTTGCCAATACCCACGATGAAACAGTTTCGATAAATCGTTACCGTGGAACCTGGTGAATCGTGCGGCGTGCTTTTAAATTTATATAGGCGAGGCCGTAAACGTTGAGTTTACTTCCGGCGTTGGCGTTACGGATGCGGTTAAACTTCGATTGATCCCGTTTGTGAAAAAAAAATGTAGATATCTATATTCGGTTCGAAACATCGCGCACTCCGCAACATGCCAAGATCGATAGAACGCGAGAAGCTTGAATTATAAAACCAGCTTGAATTATAACTTCACTATTATTAACGTTCACACTGGTGGGAAAAAACATTTCCATTCAAAATGTCAGTGGGACAATGTTGCGCGATTCGTTGTGAACTACACTGTAGGCCCAAGCACTGATTAATCGTTATTAATATCAACTCGTCGTCTTGTTATCTGGCTCTCGAGTCTAATCGATCGAAGTAATCTCATTCCAACCTTTTATTATCCACGCAGTAACATTTCATCTCGGTTTTTTTTAACAGCCCTTATTTTGGTATCCCCGCAGTAATTTCTCAAGCGGGGAAGTGGTGAAATTTCTTTTAATTCTCAAGAGCAGGGAATTATTTGAAACTGTTTTAACCGGCGTTCTATTTTAAATGTAGCATATAGAGCATGAAAGACATAGGCCGGATAGTTGAGTACCAGGAAAGTACTAAAAATAGATGGAACACTGTGCACATGCGTTCGCGGTGGACAACAAGTGGAATACGTGCGATCGTATTAAGGTCTCTCCTTAATTACTCGTTTAAACATGTTCTTGGGGCTTGCCTTATATATCTGTAGCTACACCTGCAGCTGATAAATCGGCGTTGTTCTCAAATTACAATTAATTTTCATCGTGCATACTTACCGCTAGTTTTTTCTCTCTCCCCTATTCAATTTTCCAGGAGTGTAAACGTAACACGCAGCTCGTCAAACGTCGGCTAATTAGCTCCGGTATACGTATAGTACATACGCTATAAGCATAGCTGAAGTTACCCAGGGAGGAAGAGACACGTGTAGGTGTTGCCGGCCTGCCCTTTTTTTCTTATCTTACAAATATTCCTAATTCTATACGTATATGTTTGCGCTTCCTGGTCCAACGCGTCGGGAATAAATCGTATTTATTGCAAAGACTGTGCCTGTACAACGGTATTCAGTAATTTATTAGAACTGTTACAGCGAAAAGAGAAGAAAAAATAAATATCTCACTGTGACAATATCAACAAAATCCATTTATCATTCACGATTTCGTAATATGTGAAAGCTGAAACTATAATGAAGATAAGCCTATAGAAATTTTGTGAGATCGATGTTATACTCGTCAAATAAGGATGCAACGGTATTTTGCAAATCGTCGTGGGTATTTCTGAAAAATGTATAATGCTTGTTAACGAAAAAATTATAATGGATGAAAGAAATGTTACGTATAGGAATGATCTCGGCATCATGGCTCTGTCCTTGCTATACTCGGAGTAAGCGATTGCCTCGTCAACACGTGGGCGATGTCACCTTATAAGGTCGGGTATCCTTACGGCGGCACCGAACGACCTAGACAACTTTGTCCGAGTTTATATATCAGGCCTCGATGATTGCATATCTGGTTTAAAACAATTGTCGAAAATCAGGCAAACCATCCTCATTCTCCGAACAGCGTCGTAGCCGTCACCGTACTTGAACGACTAATTTACACTACTATAATGTATTTTGACGATTATACCGTTGAGAAAAATTTTATCAAAAAGTAATAAATATTTATCACTACCCAATAAATATCGCGTCACTAATTGAGACAGGTGTATACTTATAGCAGCTTATAATTGCAAGCAATAACCAATCTATAGGTATAATTCAATGTTGTAATTAAATCAGGATCAAACCGGACGAAAGATAATCTACGACACCGAAAAACGATGATTGAAAATTAAAAACTATTATTATATGCACTAATACCGTCGTTGTGTTCGTTTAGAAATCGTACAGCGATGTTGATGAATTTGGTCTGATTACAGTGATCAGTTCAGTTAGTGGGTACTGGTTCAAGTTTATCCTGCAAAATGTATTTTCATGTTTTTTAAGCAAAGCGGCAAAGCGAAGCTTTGAAACAAGAAATTGGAAGAAAAGAAAAACTGCCTGAGAATTTCGAGCGATCTACTTCATCCGTAAACTAGGTCTGTCGTACGAGAGGATTCTGTATAACGCGAACAGCTTGCTTTCAAAGTCGCTTATTGGCTCGGTGCCAACTTTTAATCCAATAACTTTATGTCACATCTTACACAAATGTGCACACATACACCGATGAGCTTATAACCATACGTGCGTACGCTTAGCGTGCGAAGTGACACATCGCACACCAACAATACCATTCCAGTTGAAAATCAACCCACCGCAAAAAAAAAAAACTCGCGAGGCTTTTGCCGTTGACCCGCGAATAACAGAAAAAGTGGGAAGAAGAAAATTCCGTAGATATGGAGTGGAAACGAAACCCTCTGTACGAGATATTGAACACATTCGAGATGTAAGAATACGTCATTAATCATTGGTAAGTTGCGATACCGACCGTGGATTGTGTTTGCATAACACGTGGAAGAAAGTTGATTATCAAATCAATGAGACCCTCCGGGTTCATCGTAGGACGTCTACTTATTCTCTTTCCGCCAAGAAAGATCGTAAAATTGTTCAGATACGAAGAGATGATTTTTATGTATAGTCGAGGGGGAAAGATAAGCTTGCGAATTCAACGTTCGCACGATAATGTTGCAGATGACCGTCGATAGAAGGTTAAACTCTACAAAACAGTCTTCGAATATTAGCCAATTGAATTTGTAACCAAGGGCAATGGATGTTTATAAATTGCGCGAATTAAAGCTTATACATTGCAACTTTACCGAGAGATCATCTCATATGTAGTCAGAGAATTATCTCATAGAGAGTTGGAGCAAGGTCCTTCGCCTGGATTTTTCTCATCATCTCTCCTCTCTCTTAATTACGTCATTGGCAAACAGATCATACGGCGCAAGAACGCAAGCAGGAGTAAACTCATTAGCAAACCTAGAGACCAGCCCACATGAATTACATGTTGCTGACACGTGTTGTTCCTTCCTCCTCTTCGATCTACACCAACACTGCCATGCTGATGGATTTTCGTCGTTGAATATTAAGCAAGAAACGCGCTTCTTTATCGGTCAGATCGGTCGGTCTGTAAATCTTTGTGGATCCCCTCATTACCGACTGAGTAAAAGAAAATGATAAACGAAACTGAATGAGGTGGAGAAAGACAAAAATTAAGTCAAGAGGTAAGACGATACATCTAGCAACTAGCGACTCGCTCGGTACGACTGGCGAACTTATTCGTTCCGTAGAACGGATCAAGATTCCCAATTTTTTTTTTTTTCCAGCCATTAACCCCTTGTAGCCCCTTTTGAAATTTCTGTAACAAACTAAATAAGATCCTAGAAATTCCATACAGAAGGTGTTAATGACAAGTCCTTAAATGCTATTTATTTAAAAATTTACGATTTTGTGCTACAAGGGGTTAAATCATTTGAATTTTTGTTACTATGTAACATTGAGAGAACGCCACGTTTTTAGTTCAAGTTCAATTAGAGACCCCATTTAAAACGGTCTAATTACCGTGACTGATCTCAAATTGCGAGGGTAATTGCTTGCAATTATTGGCCAAATTAACGAATCTCCCTTACATACCTTATACCTTAACACGGCGTGATTAATTTTATCGGAACATTCGTTTGCGCTGCAATCTCTGGCAAACTATAGCAATCAATTAGATATCTCCTCGTCTTCGTCGTCTCACCGCATCGATCACGCATGAGTTAAATTAGCAGAGCTTATATTTCGCCACTATTTTTCACTCTTTCCTATACATGTCCCTAAGCAATATCGGCCTAGGTAATCCTTATACATTCATTCTGATCCGTGCATCATGCCAAATAGCGCATCTGTTCATCTCTGCGTTCGCCATCAATCCATACGTGTACTTGATCGTTACAAACGTACTGCTGAATTTTTTTTCGAATTCCTCTAGAGTACCGTAGTAGTGCATATGTGTGACGCTCGTTGCTGCAATGGTATAACTGCAATTCCTACACTTCGATGTGTTATTCGTTACTCGAACATGAAATATTTAATAAATATAACCCAGCGGCGTGATATTCACGTTAACTAACGTACCGTCAGCCCAAACGGTGGTGACGAAGTAGAATTTCGTCGACTGGGAGCTCGGCTTAGCTCAGCTCAGCTCTCGTGCGGAGGAATCGAGCGAATGATGAATATAAATGTCAAGGATCGAACGCAAGTCCTAAATATGGCCGTCGTTTCGTGCGTCCGTAAAAGGCAGTACCGGTGAATATTTCAAGGAGAATTCAGGCACGATTCTCCTCGACGCGTTTACGCAGACTTTAGTCCGCCGTTTATATTTTGATTCGTAAAACGGGCTTAGATCTCTTATACCACAGTTCGCAGAGCATCGCAGATTCCCATGGATTTACAGTTGTGGTTTTCGTAGAGTGAATTTTAATTACGTATACGTTATGTACCGTGAGCCTTCCACGTTCGAATTTTGAGGCGTGTGTGTGTTCGTGTGCGTGTATGTTCTACGCGTTGCGAACGGTTCGTCGCGCATCGTCGACTGGGAATTTTCTAGTCCTTTTTTATATGTTCTTTCTGGGTTTTATTTTATTTTTTTATTTTTTTTTTCTGTTCCTTTTTTCTCTTTCTTTTAGGTGCAGTCGACGAAAACGTTTGTGTGTTTGTTGTGCCTTTGCACCGCTTGATAGATCACGGACAGGATGCTACTGGTTAAATTTAATGCATCATAAAGCGACTGCGGTCCCTCCAAACAATCCAATTGTCAATTGTAAATAGATTATGCACGGTAATTCACCATTGGAATTGAATTTTTTTCAAATATTTTATCCATCTATAACAGACCTCGGTGTCGAATCCATTTCTCACGTCAATTTCACATCACCTTAATTTATGTATTGAAAATGACAATGAGTACAGTATTCTTCCGCGATTCTTCGTCTCACGGTTCAAAAATTGGATTCATCCAGCGAGAAAGACAGGATTTCGAATATCCATTGTTTATAGTTTTATATCTCAAGGAATGATCCATTTATTACGTAACGCACCTGAATGAGACTGTAATTTTACTGTAACAAACCTACGGAATCACAGTGTCCCGAAATATTGGTTCAATCGCGATGTACAAGTTATTCATTAACACAGTTATTCGTTTTCATTTATTTTTTTACTCGTACTCTGCGTTCAGGTTTATCCATGTCATTGTACAGTGTCGATAGATTAGATTGTAGAACGTAAAATCAAAACGAAGGGTTCGGCTCTTTCTCTCTTTTCATTATTACACACTTGACATGGTTTTCCTCCTTTGGTTACTCATAATCTCGCTCTTAGATCGCATAATAAAAGAAATAGTTATGTAAGAACGTGTAACGAATATACCGAGATAGGGCGAGAGCTCTTAGAGATGATGCTCTTGAAGCTTAACCAAGTGTTTCTTACAAGTGTTCTTGCTTGTAGGTACTATCATTTTTTCCCCTTACAATACCTACCGTATTATATAGATGAGTAACTGTATTATTATTGAATAATATCTAACGTCCCAGCTGTGGAAATGTTTTCCAGGCGAAAGTTAACTACTCCGAATTTAGGCGTCGTCTGGATTTAGTTTCCCGTACGAAAATAACCCGTCGAATGAGAGAAAAATAATTCTTTCTCTCGTTCTCGAATGGAGCGGAATCGCACAGGCTCCTGGCGGTCACGTGAACAACGTGAATTCTAAAATACAGGAATAGAAGTAATTGCAAAAGACGAGAGGGGAAGTGCAGGAAAAGTGGTAGAATGAAGAAAAAAATATCTTCACACCATTCTTGAGGTCTCAATTGTACTTTGAACTTCTCAGATCAGTGAGTTGATTCTTCGCGGTCAAGGCGGACAGATCGTTGCGTCTGTCAAGACTCTTCTAAACGTTTTCTGCCGTATATCTATACACACGCGAAGCTGCTTGTTGAGTGTAGCAGGGGTGACTTATAGCTTGGCTAGGGTGACCCGCCCGTTGCCAAGGGGGTGAAGGTCGAGGCTGACGTCAATTTTACGGCTTCCTCTGCTGGGATCATAATTTTTTTTGTACCTATACTACAATAATTGTGTCTATCAATCCGAATCCGAAAGTTGTAATTTTTCAAAGATGAAGTCATTGGTCACCCGTTAGTCGTGGTTTGTCTGAGAAGCCGCAAGACCTTTTTTTCTAAAAACGCAAGATATTTTACTTCAGCAGTGGTATCGTGGCTTTGAATTCTGATCTTGACGATGACCTTGTGGTCAAAGGTCTCTCCTCGAAGCTGAATTCCGTGATGTCGTGAAGAGCACTGATAAGTTACACCTTACACAGCAGATAACCTCGATGAAATCAATAAACCGTTGCGATCGACGCACCGTAGTTTGCAACATTTAGCCTTGAATCCTAAATTTTGCATTTTTGTTGTTGTTTTTTTATCATTGGCAATATTCGAAACTCTGCAGACGTCCGATAATTAAACACGAATTAATTGCGAGGTAGACAAAAAGGAAAAAATATAGACACTCCGAAGTAGGAAGGGGGGAAAAAATACCATCATCGATTATTTATACGGTTGAACCTATTTTATGTTCTCGAATACCGAGTGAGCTCTTCTCTTCTTACCCGGTTCCAGCCGATAGAACAATGCCTGTCAATCTATCTCACTTCTCTTTTCGTGCGCCACCCACGCGCGTTTCAATACCGGCCAATTGATCGCTGCGTGTATTCTTTCGTACGCTATCCCAACACACGTACCATACACACTGCACCTATACACGTACGTTAAGTACCAGGGGATAAACGTAATACGCGGACTGCAGCATCGTGTGCAACGCTCTTACACGTCTGGACATTTTTATGTATTTTATTCTTAGCTTTAACTAGAAATTAACGGTGAATTAGTTGCCGCTAATGTGTGTCATTATCGACGTCTCGCTAATCAATGGGAGGGCATGTTCGTTGGGTTGAAATCGAGGCTTGACTGAGTAACTCAGTCTCAAGATTAGTCACGGATTCAACGGACATCACGGACGCTGGGTCCAGTCAATCCTTCGTTTTCTTCATATTGAAATTCAATATCCGAGGTTTTATGTTTCTCCATACCCGCGATGTGGCTCTCGTACAGTGGAATTGAAAAGTTCTTCACAGCAGCTCGCGTCGAGATCCTTGAGTAATTCTCGCCTCTGCTATTATAATACCCATAGGATGTTTTCTCAGGCTTCTTCTCGAGCGTATTCTCCTGAGAGGCGAGAGCTTGAATAATAAACTTAATTGCAGATTCTATAAATTACAGTGATTCGTGCGTATAAGTAATTGAAAGAAGAAAAATTGTCATTGCAGAACTTTCGATATTATTCCGCAACTCGGCGAGAAATTACGAACCCGACTGTATTGTCCGAAATTTTTTCACCACGAAATCGAGAAGGATATATCTTTCAGTATCGTAAAACTCTTCGGCCATGCACGAAAGATGATTGCGTAATGCGGATAAACACTGTGCACACACGGACGACACAGGCTTGAAAATACAGGGACGGGTCTTGCGCGCCAAGCGTAAAGGAAGCTCTGAATAATAAATACGTTTATGAATCAGTTGGTATAGAGGATGCTGTCAGTTGATTGCTCGCTCCTGAGCTGATACGAAGCAATTGACGGAGCGCAAAGTGGTTCATCGGTTATTTTTTTACTCCTAATTTTTATCCCTTTTCTACGTCAATCGGTGACAAGTTGTGACGTTTTTTGCGTATCGGTACAAGGAATGCGAGTTGTGCCGTCAAAGGCCTGACGTTGGCAGCGTGCGAATATCCAGAATTGTGTTCACCGGTTGTAACGAACTTCAGTCGTCTTTCAGGCGATACATGTGAAAATGTCACGGAAAGAACTTGACCAGCGATGTCAGCTACCGTAAGATTAATCGCACACAGTAGCTGACGCAGCGAACACAGACAATAATGCCGATCATCATGAAGACTGTGAAGTGAAAATCCTGTTGCCAAGAAAAAAATTATCAGCTTTAAGGACATCCCGGCACCCCCGGCATGGGTTGGTTGACACAATGCGTTTGTGGTGCTCGGAGCGCCGGCTCGGAACCGGATGTGAGGCAGAAAAGCGCGCGAAAACGTGGGAAAAAGAGAAAAAACAAGAAAGGGGAACAGAAAAATTCCGCTGGGTCGCCAAATGTCAATCGAAACGCCATCGCGATCGAACCGGTGGTCCAGAGTACAGAGCTAAATTCTTCAAACCGGGATGAAGCTGTCCTGAAGGATGCGGGCCATGTGTCGAATAATCGACACGTGGATGTCGAGGCCGGTATCAAAAATTCTGAAAAGTTGTCAACGCCGGATAAAAAGTGTGAAATAGTTCATGAAAACAGTGAATTTGCCGCGGAATCTTCGTGCAGTAATTTCTCATCGTCGATCGTCGACCATGAAAAATATATCACCGACGATCCTTCTTTCGAACAGATTTCATTGAACTTCGATCATGATCCTGGAGCGGTAAGACCGAAACGCTGGAGTATTCACGGCACAGACACGAACAACGGAAACGTAGGAAACCTTGGCTTGAGGTATTTTAAAAAGACGCCCCAATCCACCGAGAAAAATACCGTGTCTGCAGTTAAAAAATCATCCACCAATGCCTCCAATGAGAACAAATTTAGCACGACAAGTACGAAGGGGGATCATCGCTTCGGTTTTCGCACCGTCAAAGATATCGACCTGCAGGACTCGCGCCAGGCGACGGAGGGCGTTTCTACTGCATTAGGAAGTGTTGACAGAAAATTAGGACTTTCTTACGTTGTACTGAAACAGACGGAGGAATCGTCGAGGAACGGTGATAGTACGGGAATGGTACCATTCTCGGGTGACTCTGACGTGGGAAATTTTGAACGAGCCTACGTCGTTCTGCCTGAAATTGAACGCGACAAGTCAGCGGAATCTAATGATCCGAATCAGAAGCAGCGACGTACTCTACAAAACCCGCATCGCGCAACTATGCCGATATCGAGGCTGCCCCGGTCGAAACCAAACGTCGTTAAGAAATCGTCGGACTTTCCGGAAATCCAAACGAACAAGTATGGATTTCGGCAACCTGCTGGAAGTCCAGTCACTACGCCGGTCACGGAGATCAACCGAAGTAGGAACTCGTGCAGCTTCGAAATTCCCTGGTTCGATGATAAAACCGTCACCAAGAAACCTCGTCAAAGTAAAATCTTGAAACCTCAAGAGATACCAAAGATCGCAACGAAAATTAAGGAATCTAATGAAACGGCTCTCGCTAACGAACGATTGAAGGAACACGGAAATGGTAAATTAGAATTGCGACCGACATTGATAAGCGGTTTAGAGGCGTAAGAAACCCGGTCATAAGTTGTAACATAATTAGGTGCTCTTTTGCAGATGCTTGTAGCTACGTGCATTAAACCAAAGTTTATAATAGTAAATAATATTTGAAAACTTCGTTTTTACATTGATTTGCTAACGTTACATCATTGTACCAGAGCAACGTATACGGAAATTGAGTATTATTTGTTTTACCACCAAAAATTCAAACGTTTTTTAATCAAATTTTTATAATTTCAACCGAGTTGCCGTTCCGTATTTGCCAAGCACGCAGTAAATGCAAGAATATTCTATTTATATGATCACTTTCATACCGTGGAAATTTTCAATGACTGGCACAACTTAGAGGATTACCACTTAGGTTATACTGGCCAATTTTGGACTCGCATCCCAATGGCGAACTAGACAAAATTAGATCTTATAACCATTGTGAGTGACAGGGCAGAAAATAAAGAGTTCACACCCACGCGATGGCTGACTTATTGGCTCAATCGTACATTAAACTGAATTGAAATTGATTCAGGAAATTGTTGCTCGTTCATTTCTTATGCACTGTTAGAAACAATTTTTAGTTACATACGCGAGTTATACTACTAATGTCTTTATGCTTTTTTCTTAAATTTTCAGGACGCGTTCACTCTGCTATCGTGTCTGGGGTCAACTGGGAGCAACGGAGTGTCACTGTCGAATGGTTTGAGAGAGGAGAGACCAAAGGGAAGGAGGTTCGTCATTGAATAAATATTAATTATAATTTTTGTTTGCTTAAATGATCGTTGAGAATTTTTCATCTCCGTTCGGTAATCAAAGCAAAGAACGCTATTTTAAAATTGTACGATTGAATATTCTCCAACAATAAGTAAAAAAAAAAAACCTTCGAGATGTGTCAAAGTAAGATCTACACTATACGATACTGTTAACAATTTGAGGTCGTGATGATAGAGCAAGTTAAAAAAGCACCTTTATACAATCTCGTGCGAGGAACCTAAATCGTTTTTAAAGCAAGAAGTCGCTAACAATTTCCCAATGGGCAAACTCCTCCGTCTACTTGTAAAGTTACAGCACACTTTGCAGAATGTACAAATCGATACCTCGAGTCGCACGGTGAGTATCAACGTGTTAAACCTTTGCCCGTAATCCGAAGAAAAATTCCATTCAGTCTGGTGAGCATTTCTGCAGCAGGTAGCTTCCACGGTTCATGAATTGCGATACGATGTAAAACGAACGATAACTCTCATTGAAATTTCCACTAAACGTATAACTATCCCGGCTCTGTAAAGCGACGTAGGCGAATCGTACAATTCGCTAGAAAGGTAAGCTCGGTCATTAGCATCTTCGCTTGAGAATAGCCCGAATGCTTAAAGTTTAACAGAAGTGACCCAGATTAGCGCGGTTGTGAGACCTTTGACACACCGCAACGACGTAACACCTCGTCGAACATACTTATTGTTAGACCCTGCCGGTTGAATCGAGGTGTTCCCTGCATTTGCTACAGTTACTTAACTCCCCGACGCAATTACGTTGATTAACGATCAGTTTAACACCGAGTATACCTTATAGCTACCACGTTTGTGGATTCGGAAGCATTCCGTCGGTGATCATTCTCCAGGCGGCAACGCAGTGTTGTGAATTAGGTATTCGAACTAGTTTTTCAACTTTATAAAAACGGAAATACCTTCGTCAAAACGGTTATCGTTTTCTTTTTTGCATTTTCCTTTTAGCCTAACGCGTAAAATCGATTAACTAATTTCTCTGCTTCTCGACGGATTTCTTGGAAAATCTTCCTAGGTCAGGTCATGGTTCTCGAGCTATTTTCTACCCTAATCTCATTATGCAATGACGAAATGGCGAGAGCGACCTGTATTGCGATTGGGAACACTGCGGTCTATTTTCGACAGGCGTCGAGCGTTTGAGTTGGTTCCGAGGCCGTAACCCGTCAACATCTCGGATTCCCATCAATTCGCAGTCATTATTCAAATCGGTTTGAATTACTTTTCCATCGGTTGCGAATAACTTTTAATCGTTTATTCGGTGTCGCGATACAGGAGAGGACGAGAATCAAGAAAAATAAAAATAAAAAATCCGGCTTAACAACCGACCTTATCGTTTATATATTGACATGTAATTTGAGAACGCAAACATTTCGGGAGTGCATACATTTCGGTCGAGAGTGCGTTACTTCGAGATTTAAAACATGTTTAAAATGTCTCCCCAGAGCATGATACCGCGTAGAAAGGTGGGGATTGTGTTATTTAAACTATAAGCTTCGGTCGTGTTTAATTTTAAACAATCGGAGATACGTCTTTCGGTATTGGGTCGTTGCCCTTTCGAGTCCGTAAAACAGCACGTGCTTTTGTTTAATCTTGTTCTTTTTTCACAGATCTCTCAGTATCGGCAAATCAGATTTGACGGTTCTTTGCAGCGAATTACATTTTTCTACAACGCGTTCCTTGCATGCCTTTTTATCTCGAAGCATTTTTATTATTCCAGGTGGAAATCGATGCGATTTTGGCTTTAAATCCAGAGTTGGTACCGAAAACGATGGGCCCACCTCCGCCAGTGAATAATCACATGATGCCTTCTCGTAATAAGGTGAGGTTTTATCTTTCGCCTTTTTACGCCTCTAAAGTATTATAGCATAAATGAAAAATGATCAACAATGAGAATCGCTGCTTCGTTACGACTAACGAAAAAAAGCACCAACTATCGTTTATTACGTCAAAATAAATGGTCCGAAAAATTTGCAGCAACTTGACATTTCGATGAGGATTTCCGTACCGGAGACCGTAATATACTATTATACTCGTAGCGTCGCTGGTTTATTATTGACTCGCCGATAAATTTTGTTGACGTGTTGCCATAGCGATAGGGCTAACCTCCTCGGCTCACATGAAAGAATTTACATTCGTGCTTCGATATTTCGCCTCATGTTCCAGTATTTATTCGTCTTTCAGGTAGAAACTTCCTTTTTAAACCTTGTATTAATTACCGTTATCTGTCGTTTAACACGTAAACTCTCGTGTATATTTTTACAAAATGCCAATCGCACCGTCTATTGTTATTTTGTAATTTGATACGACAGTGACTGTGTTCGACGCGTCGTACAATATTTCGTATTAGCTCGATTCAGCAGTGCAGTTTCACAGTAAATTTTAATCGTTCGAATTCTGAAAATTCTTGTGTAATCTTCGACCCCAACATTCATTCACTTCCCATCTTAATCACGCGTTTTAAGTTTGTTCAAAGTGTTTCTTGCGCGTGCTTTTCGTCTGGACCAACGCGTCCAAAAGCAAAGGCCATTAAACTCCAAGTCTCTGCACTCTCAATTACGCGTACTTTGCTGCAGTTACACACTGTCAACCGTTTAAACTCGCATTCAGATCAATCATATAATACATGATGTGCCTCTTTCAAAGGTGACAATTTTTTCATTCATTTCGTTACCAGAGGGAGAGCAAATGCTTGACGACACGGCGAAATCGTTGCGCAGAATGAACTATTTATTCTCTTGGGTACGTGATGAAACTCACAACTTTCAAATATCGTCTAAAATATTCCCATGATTATTCTACGCAGCCAATCGAATGCCGGTCTTAGATTTGCTCACGCTATTTCAGGCTTCGAGCTGCATGGTGTCAATAAGTAGAGTTCCGTTGACTACGTTCGATATAACATGCGAGAGTATGTGGAAATATGTATACAAATATGTGTGTATATGCGTTATGTAGAATATTGGCAATGTCGCACATGTGAATTACGGCTAGACGACGAAACGCATTTGTCAAAGGAGGTTCTATTAAAATTTCTTCGACGTTGTTTTATTTTTTTTTTTTTTTTTTAAACATTCCGCAATATACTCCTTGAATTGCGGAATCTACTCGTATACTTGCGAAATTGACATATTTCCTTGGTTACTGTATGCGATATCATTTTCCAAGGTTACGCAGGTCGTAATGTACGCGCCTATACATGGCACAACGTGTTATTTATGTTATATTGATTCTACAGGTGTGTGACTACATAATAATTTAAGTTGATCGAGGAATATTCAATTCGGTGATATAGCATTGTCGCTTTCTGTTAATCAGATATTATTCGACCCCTGACTTCGAATCCAATTACTAACAAAATAATTTTTCTTTCTTGCCTATCATACGTGGACGCTGGACTCAACTTGGTCATCGGCAATGGATCATGTCCTGCTGGAAATCGGAAAAAAAACCCACCTCGACAACCCCGTTACATTGTTTTACCACGAAATATTAATTTACTATTCTTTGTACTCTCCATCCGTATCTCCTCCGATCCTCCGCCCTCGTGATCGTAATTTTATTTTCGTAATTTTTCATCCATCTTTTGATCGATTCGTATTTGATTTACTTTTTTTCATATATATATATATATATATATATAACTCTGTGCTTGAAAAACTGTTTGCACATTCAATATTCATATATTTCATTTAATGTTATTTCGTGAAATCTTATCGTCCAATGTTCTTTCACTTTGTTTGCGTCAACTATTCGTTTAAACTTGGATTATTCTTCTTTGCGACCGACTTTAATATCACGATTTTTTCTTACCCTAATCGATGCGCCGGAAATTGAACGAAAAAAATAAATAAATAACACCAGGACTCTTCCGGTGAGGAGGACGACGGCGTTGACGAGTACGAAAACCAGGATGAAGGCTCGCTCGGACGTTCCGGTGCTCAACAAACCACGAGAAATGGTCTTAGCTCGGCAACCCTGCCTGTACGAGTTACATCTCGGCTTTCGGTAACGCGCACCCCAAAACACCATCAACTCCTTCTCTCGCCCTCACCTACGACCCTGACATTGTTCCCAACCTTGTTCTCCTCCATTCTACCTCCGCTTTATCTCTCTCTCACTCTCACATGTAACGCCGTATTTGCTCAATCTTCCGTTGTACTGCAGGTTTGTTAGGCAAGGACGCCGATTGGCCTATGTGCCAAAACTGAAGCTGTAAAATTCTGCGCCGGATTCGAACTTGACATTGAACGGACTCGATATTGAGAATTTTTTCTACAATGTCAGCGGTTTTTTTTTCCTTCTGAGAAATTAATACTTAATTTGTCGCTAATTGAGGAATATCGTTTGATGCGTTGAATTGTACCGCTTCAATAAATGTAGGTTATGCCGCAGATCATTTCACCTGTGTGTCAGTTTTTTTTTAGCTTTACGAGTCGAACTTCTTGCCTTTTTTGTTCGGTCTCGGGATTATCGAGTACACGATTTACGCTGACACCTGTCGATATACCCGAACTTTTGCCTCGAAATCCGAATTGGTTTATGGAATTCGCATTCTTGAAACGTTATATTTGTACGTTTAAAATTTCGCGGCTAACTTCGAATGGTGAAGGTATAATTAATTCGTGTCAAGTTTGTCTTAGAATTAGCGCAACTGCACTATTCGCATTAAACGAATTGAGTATTGTGTCTTAGGACGGGTGAAAAAAAATCATGAAGAAAAATGTGAATTATTTTTACGACCAGCCCCAGCATTGCAATTGAAATTCATGTGATAAAAAAACGTACTTTCACATTCTCGACCATCAGAGTTGTTACTAAACCAGATTAGTCATCGATGATAGATTCGCGCTGTATAAATTTCTCAAAGTCATTCGTAATATCGTATTACCTTACTTTATGTTGCTTATTTTGATACGAACAGACATGTAATAAATATATATCTTGCACGGAATGTGATGTTGAAGTTTCATGTTACGTTATTAAGGTAGTGGGAAAAGAAAATTGTGACAGTTTGTATAAATATCTACGATGCAACGTAATTAATTGACAAAATAATCGTAGAAAAACATCAGCTATCCGAATTGCTCGAAGTGAAAATCACCTCTCGTAATTTTGTATCTTATATGTATAAATAAGTAAATCAAGTCCCACGCATTTTGCTTCTGAAGATTGCAAATGTCAATCCTATTCACAAGTAGAACAACTTGTTTATTTTAGTGAAATATATTGAAAGATGACGCAAGTTTGAATTATGCGAGGTGAAATTTCTACCATTGCAAAAGATACAGGCGAACCAAATTTTTTGCCAGTTTCACATGTATGTAGGTAATCAATTGTTGTCATGTATCATACACGTTGCTTTCAAAACGTTTACTCATGTATTTTCAGCACTGGTTTCACTTACTGTTTTCCCCATACCTTTGCTTGATCGCACTGTGGTAAATCAAAAACTTATGTACGCAGTTTATTAATCAAAATATTACTTTCACTCGGTTGCAGAATACTACGAGAGCGTCTATTCCAGTCAAAGGTAAGTGTATGTATTACCGTGTATAGTTAATTCTTTTTTAGGATTAGTTATCTCCGTTGTATCCGCATAGCCGTCACGGAAAAAAGCCTCCAACTCACAGATAATGCTGAATTCCCATAAGAACAAAAGATGTGGGGACGAAATCACTCCCCCGTTGAGGATTTTTAGATTTTTGTTTCCGTAAGGGAGAAAAAAGCGGCTTGTTCTGCTCACCGCTAGATCTTCCATAATTCAACATTTAAAAAAGAAAAAAAACTTTTCTCATATGGTTGCGTTATTTAGCCGTTGACGTAATTTAATTCTTTTTTTTTCGCCTTTGACAAAATTGATTTGTAGCGATTGAGGCGGCGAGACTATCGTGATTCGTTGACTTTTACGAAGTTCCAATGTGTCTCACGTGTGTTCACATGGAAATATCGATATTCGGGCTCTATATCTAACGTACAAGGGCAAGGACCTCGAGCAGTATAACGCGAACAACCTCACGGAGCGTTTTGGCATTTTTACGCGTCCGTGAAACTCCTCAATTTTTGCATATCACGCGAATTTAATCTGATAGCTTACCCCGAAATGAGGTTCGATCCAATCACGTACTGCTTTAAGAAACAGAATAAAATCTTTGAAGATAAACGACAGAACGCTATTCAAGCTTTGACGCAAGACGATACTTGCAGTGATGGTAAACCCTTTATTCTTTTTATTCTGTATCGCATATTACTTACGCATTTTTGTTCAGATATTTCGAATTTTAAACCACGTATATGTATATCATTTTTCAACGTAACAGAATGTACATAGAAAATTTACTGTAACGATTAATCACCTCGCTCTTATAACTACATATACATTTCATCGACACAAATTTATGTTGCTTGTACCACGTTCTTTAAATTGTAAATAAAATCAAACGTTACTTAAAATTAACAACTGTTGAATTAAATGATATGCATATGCATTCATTACTCTTTGGATAAATTTATTGTTTACAAAAAATTTATTGTCCACTTGCGCCATTCATTGTATTAGCAGTTTTGCGTTTATCTTTGCATCTAGTAAAACTTGCAACATGTATTGGTACAATCGGTTATCGGTTATGAATGAATACACAGACTCTTTTTTTTTTTGTCGAGTCTTCGATCCAAGTATACAGATGATAGAAAATTATACACACAAAACTAGACATGCTCAGTGTACTAAATATTTCTTAACGATTTTCAGCCGTTCCAAATAGACAAATCACTCGAGCGGGGCGGCCGACAAATATAATTCCACCCATTACATCTGTGAACGGACATGGTGATTCCATCTCAGGTCTTACTCGACGGGAATTGGAGAATATCCCACCAACTCCGGTAACACCAGCACCATCAAGTGCTTCCACTGTGGCAATGAGCAAGCAGAAACAATTGCAGATACAACAGGCTCAACAGCAGCAATTGCAAATTCAACAACAACAACAACAACTACAACAACAACAACAAGCTGCCCAAATCGAAAATGGAAGAGGTAGACGGTCGAACGTTGTCAAGGAGGTGGAAAGGCTAAAAAAGAACAGAGAAGAGAGGAGGCAGCGACAAGCAGAGCTGAAGGAGGAAAAAGAAGCATTAATGAACTTGGATCCTGGAAATCCAAATTGGGAATTCCTTGCTATGATTAGGTAACTATTTTTCATCGTTCTTTTCAAAGGCGTTATTAAAATAGTAATTACCGTATTTTTGATTCTGATAAAGTTTCACACTGCGAAGCTGCGAGAAGAAAATAAATGAAATGTATACGAAAAGTAAATGATTGCTAACAGGTTCGTTATTTTTCTTCAGGGAGTATCAAAACACCATAGACTTTAGACCACTGCGAGACACAGACGCCGTAGAAGACCATCAAATAACCGTTTGTGTTCGAAAACGTCCGTTAAATCGTAAGGAGGTGAATCGTAAAGAAGTGGACGTTATAAGTGTTCCCAGTAAAGATCAGATGGTCGTTCACGAACCAAAAGCAAAGGTTGATTTAACCAAATATTTGGAAAATCAACTGTTCAGATTTGATTACGCTTTTGATGAAACTTGTACCAATGAAATAGTCTACAAATATACAGCCAAGCCATTAGTACAAACTATCTTTGAGGGTGGAATGGCTACTTGTTTTGCTTATGGTCAAACCGGAAGCGGTAAGACTCACACGATGGGTGGAGACTTCAATGGAAAAACTCAGGACTGCAAGAAAGGAATATATGCTATGGTCGCTAAAGACGTTTTCAAGTATTTAAAGTCCACTAAATATCGTCCACTGAATTTGATAATCTCTGCAAGTTTTTTTGAGATTTACTCAGGCAAAGTTTTTGACCTGCTCGCTGAAAAAGAAAAGCTCCGAGTACTGGAGGACGGGAAACAACAGGTTAGTAATACTTTTTTCAGAAATAATACTAAACTTCAGTCGTTATGACACACTATCTAGCATTTATTTCGTATTTGAAAAATATTTATGTTGGAATAAAATTGTAATAATTTTTTTATCACAGGTCCAGATAGTTGGACTGACTGAAAAGGTTGTGGAATCTTGTGATGAAGTACTGAAATTAATTCAACATGGAAACAGTGCCAGAACTAGCGGGCAAACTAGCGCCAATGCTAACTCTTCGAGGTCGCATGCTGTCTTTCAAATAATTGCGCGGACACCAGGAACCCACAAAGTTCATGGAAAGTTTTCTCTGATCGATCTTGCCGGTAATGAAAGGGGAGCTGATACATCGTCAGCTAACAGACAAACCAGTGAGTTTTGGTTATGAACAATCTTAATTATCTTGAGAATAAAAGCATGCATAAATGAAATATATTCATTCAATTTTTCACTAATCAGGAATGGAAGGTGCTGAAATCAACAAATCACTGCTGGCGCTCAAAGAATGTATCCGTGCACTGGGACGTAAGGGTACACATTTGCCATTCAGAGCTAGTAAGCTAACTCAGGTTCTGCGAGATAGTTTTATCGGAGAAAAATCAAAAACTTGTATGGTATGCACTTTTTAGACGTATTACATTTATAAGTTTGTTTCCAATTGAAAGTATTCATTATTTAATTGCAATTTATTGGATATCATAGATCGCTATGATCAGCCCAGGAATGAGCTCCTGCGAACATTCTCTTAATACATTACGGTACGCAGACAGAGTTAAGGAACTAGCTGCAACAGATCCAACAGAAGTAAAGGCACCATCGACAGATGACGATGAACGAGGTTTAAAGATAGAAGACCATTCGAACAACAGCGTTCTATCGGACAGTGATTTAGCACAGCTGAGATCACTTAATGTAAGTAAAAAATTTGTTTTAAGATACTCCATTAAAGTCTACATATCATATTAGCATGAGTTTCTTTGTAATGCAATTTGTTGATTCAATTACTTTGTATGAGAAAAATTGTTATTATTTTCGTTAGGAGGGAGAGTTATCGCAGGACTTATATACTTTCCATGAAGCAGTATCTGCGCTACAGTTATTAGAGGAAGAAGTTTTGGACACGCATAAGCTTGTGGTTGACAATACAACTCGGTTTTTAAACGATGCGCACAGCGTTTTCAGTGCGACACACGAGGTGGACTATGATCAGGAAGGTATGTCGATCCTTTATCACATTTGCTATATGCTGTGTATAAAATACACGCTCGTATTTGTACATGGATAATGAATTTCTAATGAATCTAGGTATCCACCAACAGCTTAATATTTTAGACACAGGGTAAATGTGTCCTAAAGTGACAGACTTACTGCTGATGCAATTTCGTAATTGTCTAAATTTTTATGGAACATGTTTGTATGGCATAATTTTATGCTTCCGTACTGAATATCAACAATTGCTCCTTTAATACGTGTCATAGTAACACGTACACACAAACTTCCAGTTTTTGTATAACAAACATTTGTACAATTATTTCCATTCAACAAATTGGGGTTACTGATTTTCCTGTCACATTCTTGCGTAATAATTCAGTAGAACAGTCTCAATGATAAAGATAGACCTACCGTATTGAAAAACAGTTTTCCAAACTTTCAGTACAAACATGAAATTGACTACGTGCATTCTGATATGTAAATGGGTAGTTTTTTTTTTTCTCGATAGTTTAACTTAGTAAGTATTGTGCATAACTTGGTAACAATATCACTGCCCATCGGGTTTTGCAACAGATACTCACGCAATGACAAAGGCTAATTCAATCTTCACATTAAGCCACAACTGGAGAGGCAGCAATGCAACATTAAACACGACGCTCAGTATAAATGATAAATTGAATAACAATCCAGATTACGATAGTCATTCTAATTTGAATTCGTCGACACAAATTTCTGGTAAGAACTCCTATAATTCTCCTTGGAAAGATGAATTAAATTTTGGAAATTCAGAAAATTCTGACAGTGATCAAGATAAGCTTGAAGTTGAATCTGAAAAGAAATATAGCGAAACTCTTAGCACTGTATCCATCAACACCATGCATAACAAGACGTTTTCCGATAGAACTACTCCGCCATACAAAAAATGCGAAACCAGAAGGTCAACCATTTCTGGCATAAAAAAATATTCCAAATATAATTGGGCTGGTACTTTTGATAATAAAGCTAAAAAAAAGATTTCGTTCATGGAAAGTTCACTATCAAAATCAATCACAGCTGAAGGTAATGTTGAAAGTCGTGAAATGTCAGATAAGAATGAATGTAGAACAACTGAAAAGAAAACTATGAATTTTACAATTAACCCTACATCAGAGTGTAACAGTTGTGATTCATATGAAGATGACTCTTTGAAAGTAAATGACAAATTTAGTGACGAGCTAAAATATACTAAGTTTTCAAATATTGACAGAACGTCGGATTCAAAATTGAATAATATGATCGAAAGTGATTTGATCTTTCCACCTGTAACTGATAATTCTTATTTCATAAAAAATGATGCTTCCCCTGCTAGGATCAATATATTTACTGATTGCTCTGATAAAAATCTTGAAATGCCATCCATTTTAAAAAGTACGGCTAATACAGCGTCTTCGATTTTAAAAGTAAACCAACAGATGAAAAATCGATATCATATTAAACTAGACACATTACAACCAAATTTTAACACATCTGTGCCAGAAAAGGGTCCAATAGATTCTGGGTTCGAACGCACTTCAACATTAGTAAAAAAGTGTGTCTCGAAAAAATCAGTAGACTCCAATATAGCTGAAATCTCAGTTGTTGAATCACAAATTGAAGACCCGAAATTAACGAAAAAAAGCTTGTGCAGAAAATTATTTCAATTTGCGTCAAACTTAATAATTAATGTGATTCTATTTACATTGTTACCTGCAGTTTATATCGCGTTTTTTGCGTATTTACATAGTGTAAATGAATAAATGGAGCTTAAAGAAGAAAGCTTTAATAATTTTAATAGCGACTCTCGAAATAGTTAAATTCATTTAAATTTTTAATTGCTAACTTATAAACTAGTAATTTTATCATCTTTGGTATTTACTTCGAACTTGTCAATCTGTCTATAGCTACATTGGAGTTTAGGTGTATCTTATCGTTTATGTAAATAAGTTTTAAGTATATTTTCTGTAACATTGCATTTATATAAGTTAGATATGCTGTGATTTTTATGCTAAAGTTTTATATTCTTGCTGTTGTAGCATGGCTAGCATGTGCGTGGCTATTTTAAAACTGCGTGTGCTCTCTATATAATATTCTCTAGAAATATAATATTTTTCACTCAACGTAAAGTTTCAACGCAACAATCAAGGAAATTCCTTGGCACAAATAATCAACAAGTCACTGAAAATTTCTATAAAACCAGTATTAATGAACCATATTAGAGAAATATAGCGCGTGATTTGAGTAACTTCTAATTGCCATTTCTAGCTAAGAAAACAAATATAGATATATTATTTTTTCACTTTGGAAGTGTATGCCAATACCATAATTTAACTTCGAGTATAAATTATTGAATTTTCTGTTAGCACTGCAGATTCGTTTGTTGACATTTGATTTACAATATTTAATTATATAGTTGTATGTTATAAAAACTTAATGTATAGCAGGAACCCTTACAGATTTGAGACGGAAAAGAACAAAGTTTGAGTCACCCTACCTGAGGCGGTTCACAATACATAGGCGTCTCATAGAGAGAAAACAATTTTCTGATGGTACGACAATGTTCGAAACAATAAAAAGCATATAAGCAATAAACGCTCATTTTAATATGTACTAAGTACTAATTGTCATTTGTGGCTTCAAAAAATCTTAAAAGACATTATTACTTGCATCCCCAAAAATAATATTCATTGACAATTCAAAACGAAATGAAAAAAAAAGTGGTTGAATATTCTGGATATAATAACTTCAACGTTTGTATTATGATTTTCAAATTTTTTACTTTTATCGATCTTTTAGGTTCATAGTTTCGTGTGGAGATACTTACTAATTATTGAAAATGTTCTGTTTCAAAATTATAAATTACTTTTGTAAGTGATAATATCAAATTTACATTCTATCATATGGAATCATGACTTGAAAATAGCTGTAAGATTTGACAATTTCTCGTCAATATTTGAGCAATCCATGCTTGAATCGGATACTTCAAGATTTCTAATCGGTCATTGAACTTTTGTGAATTTAAGAGGAGCTTCCATTATTCCATTTCATTAAACTCTGGAAGGCTATGCTCAACTTTATTCTTTTCAATGGGTATCCGTATACCATCATTTCGTCTGCACAGCATCTTCGATTTACTGTACATGAATTTAGAGATAAAAGTATAGTACTATCTTGACAACGTTACCTTGCACATCCTCATGTATGTACATCAACCAGTTTGTTAATAAATGTTATTTTTGTGGATTCCCATCATAATGGTTTTATATTTTTAAACATTAATTATCAGTATAGCTGTGTGTTAAATGCACTTACTAATCATTGCGGTAAAGATGTATTGTATCTTCTCTGGGTTACGTCTTGAATTGAAAATAATCTAACTTATTATTACTAACTTATCTATTACCATATTATCGTATCAATATAGAACATTTGTAGATCACGTGTATTATCTTCAGGCGTAAGATCAGGGGCGGTTTGTGCTTTGTGCATTTTATGTTCTATCTTTTGAAACTGCTGTTAAATTTCAATTTATGAAATGGAGCGAAATGCTTATGATACTGTCCGAAATTTCATGCTACAACTTAGTGGATGAACATTTATTAAATTTAGTGCTCAGTCAGGATCACGGAAGCTGAATAAAAATTGTTTAATTCTCGCAGCTTGCTTTTTTTGTATTTTGGTATAATTCTGTATTAAGTATGATTAGTCTAAGGTCTCCGCTATTTACTGAATCTGAGAGAATTTCACCTTATTAGAAAGTCATCTGATCATCGTGACTAAGCATTGTAATACCATATAACCAGCTGACTGCTTGCTACATAATCACGCCTTGATGTTGACGGGATTAAATCTTGTTTGTTGCAGCGTACGCCCAAAAGTGGGAAGAACTGTTGACACAGCAGCGTGATACATTGAACGCAGCACTGGACCAAGTCAGCCAATTCAGAGGCCAACTTCTCCAAGAAGAGCAGATCAGTCAAAAGATGACGCGCACACGCAACACACGATACAATTAAACCTACATGTCACACTCCCGTATACATAATAATATAATATGTGGGATGTAAACGTCACACTCCCATATACTAATAATATATGGGTTGCATCACCTGAGGGTGAGTTTACACTATATTAATCACATTCTTAGTTAAATCTATGTATTCCTAACGAATTCTATTAGTCGTTATGTACTTTTGAATCTAATCAAATAATACTCTAATAGTGATGTACGATATATCTATATTTTTTACCGATGTTAGTGTAAAAAGTGTTACGAGTTCCTTAGTGTCACCTTTTTGCCTCATGATAAACAGTTATTGACTACTACAATATTCTTGGCTTGTTAATTAAGTGATAAAATTTTAGAGGATGCTCTTTGAAAAAATTGTGATTAGCAAAATCATATAGTGTAAACTCACCAGAAATCATTCAGCGGGTTCCAAATGAGGTGAAACACCCTGACTCTATCTTCAAATATGTGATGCATTTTCGAATTAATCTTCTGTTATAATATACTTGAGATAATGTCAACAGTTTAATTTTTTTGGTTTTATTTAATAACGCTGAATAATTTTATATATATTTAAAAAATGATACATTTTGTCCAACATGAAAGCCAACTAAGTTTTTTACAATCGCTAACTTATTGGAAGCGCATCTTTATGAATATCTCTCTACATAATTTTAAAAATTGTTTAGCTTACTAAACAAATCAGCATCTATAGACCTTGCTTACTCTGCTTATTGTTTCATTTCAGAACTGTAAAATTGGATCAAAAGTTCAAGTTAAAATTATGGACTATAATTAAAATTTCCGTCAGCTACAAATTCAGAGACTTAGTATTGAATAGTGGTTGATTAACTCAGAAATGCATTGCTGATAAAAGTTAACTTCATTACTGCAAATTTTAACATAAAGAAATTATCATGTATTTAACTACTGTACTAAGCAAATAAAAACCATAAATATATTTTGTTCTCTGATATAAGGCGCCGGTCGTTTACTGACAAAAGTTGCTTACATGATGAATTATGAAGCATTTCTCCACCAGTAGCTTCTAGATACATTAAAAAAAAGTTATTCAAAAAAGTATATACAGCAAAAAAAAAAGTTTACTTGTAGCTGACATTCAGACAAGCAGTCCCTTAATCAAACCAAAACCCATTTACGACCCAACATTCAAAGAATCATAATTATTATACATGTATGGCACTTTCTCATTGTTACGGTGTGCCCGGTTCTGAGTTTTTCAGCGGTTTTTAAGCTTTTGAAGTACTAAATGTACAATAAACGTTTCTCGAGTGCGACAAGAGTGCTTTTGACTTATGCTTAAGCTGTGAATTTAATTTTTTGATGTATAAGATCATGTAATATTAAATTAAGATATTGATTAGACATTAGAAATATCGTGAAAAGGGACCCAGTGTACCGCCAGACAGTGAAAACAGCCTTAGAATACCGGTTTATGGAAACATATTACAAGTAGATCACCAACCCTGTTGCTCGATTAATGTATTTGAATTTCTGGTTTCTTCATAACATGATATCATCATATACTCAAGGTCTCAACCATTCGTATTATTTGGCTATTATACGACATCTAGAACATAATACAACAATTCGTTCGTTGGAAACTTGTATAAATTCAAGGTACAAAAGCTTTGCCAGTCTACAATCTCGATTGTATCAAATTAATCTTTTTATATCCACGTATCTTAAGTCAAAAGTTGTACATAGTGCTCTTTTGATTTTGCATACACTGTATATATTTTTATTTGAACATTGTATTTTCACTCTTGCCTCTAGATCAAAAAAATTTTATAAACTGAATTGATATTATTAATGAGGTTAAATTTTCAAAATATCATTTTATTACATCATGTAGGCTTCATGGTCTTTGATTAATATCTGTTACAGTGCGCGTAAATTGTTGGAAAATTTGTAATACCTGGATATGATGAATTTTGTAATATTTTTTTACATTAAGAAACGGTGGTGTATTCTATAGGCTGCTTAAAAGTAAGGGTCTCGTTTCTTTGACTGCAGAGTTGGATAATCTATTTAGATCTTATTCTATAGCCGGTTACTTAAATTTAGTAAACGAAACTCGTATTAAACCAAATAACGACTGATTTCAGAAGTAACTCTTAGCTGTAAGACACTTATATATGTTTCAATGTGGCTCAACAACGGCCTAAGTATTGAGTTGTGTATTAATAATATTATAATTTGATCCAGATCACTTTCTTTTATGTAACTGCGGAATCATCTAATTAATAACTCATAGGACTTTAAGGAAATATGTGTTTTTCTAAGTCGCTTCATTGATAATGTCATGCATTTCAGAAGAACTGAGTTGTGCAGTTGTTGGAAGAACACTGGTGTGACATGAATGATTCCGGTAGATAACTAAATACTAATTCAAACAAATACAATTTCGTCAAAATATATCTGTATTGTTATTAGAATATTAAGTCCAATGAATAATCTGTTGCTCTTACAATTAAAAAATCGTAATATTAATACTCAATTCTTCAGCGTGAGCTAATTATCACGGGGGTATTTTTAATTTTCAATGTTTCGATTAATTAAATGAAGATTTTGAGTGTTGCAATTATAGATCTTGGCCAGCTGTCCTCAATTGAATAATAACTGTTGTATTTTCTCTACAATCTGCTTCGTTATAATAGTGCCAAATCAACGCATTATATTTATGTTTAAAAATTGTGCATTCGAAGTTTTTGTGACCCCGTTAAATTAAAATATTTGCACAGGTTTACTTTCAAACAGACGATAGAAAAATTTCGATCCCTTGGAAGTTTTAGGAAGTAAACATGCTGAGTGGATCTCAGCTATTTTAAATTCGAAAAACGTATTGTTAAGTAATATTATTGATTGTTAAAACTAAGAATATCTTGCATAGTTATCAGCTTGAAAATATTTCGATGCCTCAATATTCCATGTGGTTATTATAGTAGAAAAAATGTCACAAAGTTTTTTATGAGTAAATTTTGCCCCTGTGAAGCTGTATTGGAATATTTTATTGCTAACTACAATTTAAGATTTTAATTTTTCATACCTTTTTAGTCAAACCAATAGAACAAAGCATGATAATTCACACGCATTAGTCGATTAACACTTCCCTAACTGACTTTAACATAAATAAACATGAATGTTCTTTTCACATAGATCGCAATATTGATGAAGCTAATGTTTACTATTTAACAATAATTATAGAATTTATCCAGCATGTGATACATTTGTCTAAGTTGTGTTTAATAAATTCATATGATCACAGACTTGAAGGCAAGTAGAACAAGTTAATGTAATATATATCGAGCAAATTAAAATGTTGATATATATATCCCCGTTCTATGGTCACAGAATATTACAAAATGGTAATAAACTGTGATGGAAGATTGCTCGTTGAATGAAGATTTTAAATATACTTATAATTTTTTATATGCTATGATAATAATTTATAAAGTTGGAAAAAAATAATTTAACACAGTCGAAGACACTATTACTGATAAGACCATAAGTACTGTAATAGTGTATTACATTACTCATGATATCACAAATCTCGACTATCTGCCTCACCTTCACTAGATCTTTTTTTCTTCATTCTGATTGATATGCACAGAAAATTGTTCTGGGTACATACATGTATTATAATGACACCATGTTGTTGCTTGATGAATAAAAAACAGAACCAAAACCTAACTATATTGTCTTCTGATCATCTGATGATTCATGTTTCGAATTCATTTTACTATTTACAATGAGCTTCTTGTTGTATGTATGTAAAAAGTTTCGACTTTTTTGTTCAGCTTACCATTTGAAAATGGTATTACATCGTATAGGTTTCTTCATTTTTCACAATTGGATAAATAAAAAAAAATTAATAAACAAGAAAGCACTATAATAATTGGGTTTATTCTTTTTTCTTAAAAATTTACTCTAAATAATGTCTGAATGATCACGTATTGTAACATTTTTGATAATTTCAAACATCTTGACCTGCAAGTGTTTGCCGCACTGATCTCATTACATTACAACTCGTTTACTCATGATTAAACAAACATTACATCTGTACAATAATTTGTGCCTCTCTTATACTTCATTGATTAACATTAGGTAAATAATTTTACATCACAGTCTTAATCAACTTAATATTAAAAAATACTTTATAAAATTACCTATTAGATCTATGTACAGAAGTATTTGAACTAGTACTTATTTTCAACAATATGACAAATTTAGATTGTCCCAATTCGTGACATGAGTCTCGATTCAATAATTTTTAAATTGTATTAATAGCAAAGATGACTTGACTTATGTACAATAAGATTAATGTGCACCTATGCAGGCTACTTTGGCTGGCATACGATTATGCTTTGATGGTATGCTTACAACCGAACATGGACTCAAAATTAAATAGAAAATAGCCATAACAATTATTTCGTAATGGAAGTGGCATATTTGATTTGTACAAACCACCGGTATGTATGTACGATTCACGGAATAATCACAATAATATTCATCACACTCTTGACACGCATGCGAATTTAAAATTGGGCATACATTTATCAATTTTGTATTTAAGTTATATATGATTATAAAAATTTGAATCTTTTTAATCGTTTTCATAGTCGCCACTTCCATCGTCGCTGAGCAAAATCGTGTTTTGGTTTTCGGATAGTAGAGAATCTTGCCCTAATGCCGGGACTTGCCTAGAAAATTCGCTAGTAGCCCACAAAAACAAATCTAACGTTTGTTCTGTACATTCTCCAATGAATCTGACAAAAGGTCGTACATCTCCTGTGTTTGCCAGTTGCAAATATTCATAATATTTATGTCGATGCTGTTTGTGAACTATAACTGGCGGATAGCCAGCCTGCATTAGAATCATATTCATTAAAAGTCTAGATGTTCTACCATTTCCATCAGAGAATGGATGAATATGAACCAGCTTGTAATGGGCCAAAGCAGCGTATCTGAAATAGTTTAGTTAGAAATATCTACTCTGTAAAAAAACGCATATAACGTTACAGTTAGTGCTCCTAATATGCTTGCACATTACCTCACAGGATGCATTCGAACAGCTTGTTCACTGTTCAACCACAAAGAAAATTGTTCCATCAACATATGTATGTCTCCTGGACCTGGTGGTACATGCCCTCCAACGTACACTTGTGTCCGCCTGAATTGCCCACTTTCTACAGGATCTACGTGCCCCAGCACACGTTTATGAATTTCTAGTATATCTTTGATGGAAATGGAGCCAACCCTGTAATATGCAATCAGTGTTGCAGGTGTCTACAGATTTAACAAGTAAGCACCACGTGGGTGCATCAGTGTATTGAACAATTATTCGTTATTTACCTAATTGCCCAATTTCCCACAATAGCATAGTACTAGTTTATGAATGATTCAAACTACTTCTGCTCAGCACGGGACTTCCACATAAAAACAAATAGGGTGATTAAGCCAATGATGAAACGTCTAAGCAGACAATAAAACTCCGATGAGAGAACAAAACTTAACATATAAATTATATTGAATAGTTTATTCATCGGTCATTTTCATTTATTGACGCAATGACCCTATCGGTAGTTTTCTGCCTTAGAATACACATAGCAATATCATGCAAAAATGAGTTGAAAAAATACTTGAAGTACTGGGTCCCATTCATGCAAATGCTGTTTTATAACAAAACAAACGAAATAGATGCCAATACTATGCCAAAACATCTCACGTACAAATGGAATAAAAATAAAAGTCACAGACAACAATTTATAGTGTGTAAAATGTGTGCAAAAGATAATACAACATCAAACATTTTATTCATGGCTGTTCCCCACAATATTCACATTTTTGAGATTGTTGACAATCAAGACAAGATACTGGTAATATATTTCCAAAAATTCTGAATCCGTTATTATAGGGAACAGTCGTAAGTAACTCATTTTTTTAAATTGCTCACGTTTTGAAGGGCCGTTCACTGTCAGACCCGCAGCAAGCTGTACTATAAGCATTCCAGTCAGGAGCATTTAATCTATGCAAAAGCATCATGGCGTCAAGTAGAAATTAAAATGTTTGTTAATACTATAAACATACATACATAGAATTTATTAGGAAATAGAAATTTAATATGAATAATGAATCCTACACCCATAACTATACTAATATAGGCAATGTATTAAAGTCTCAATAATTTTGCAACGCATACCCTTGGCAACTAGTATTGTGAAAATATCTGTAGGAAAATTCAGAAAATCACTCAAATGACGTTAATTTAATATTTCTGTAGGCAGTTGATCTAAATGGTGAAAGATATTTACAAAAAATTTACTAAAATGGCGATTTTGTGTATAAGGTAACAAACAACATGAAAAATTTCTTGCTCAGTCCTTGTTACCATTACGTATTTTTGATTCAATTATCAGGTGACTGGTGCCATGATGCGATTTGCGCTTCACTATCAATTGTGAGAAATGAATCTCTGCTAAAGTGGTGATAAAAGTAGTCCTATATTGAAAATATTAGTCAATTTACATGCTGCAAACTGATCGGTCTTAAAAGTTTTATTAATTCACCTTTGGAATAGTTTGCCTTACCTATTTACAAGGGTCGCATTGATATACTTCATTGCAGCATCCAAGCCCAAGATTTCATTATGTTCATCAATACTTTTACCAGCCACTGCAGTTCTTGTTTCAACTATGGCTCTAGTTTGAGCCAAGTTCATTGTATTACCCTCAATACCAACAGTGTGATAAATGTGTTGGAAATATGCTTCTTTTTTAGCACGACGGAGTGCGGCATTGCTATCAGGTATTGCCGATAACGCATCTCTCTTCTCATCTATTCTCCTAAGCATCCGTTGGTCCAGTTCATCAACAACTCGAGCTGTTCTTTGCCTGTTAGCCAAAGCTCCCTCGTGATTTGGTTGATATGTCAAAGCTCTGACATAAAACTCATCAGCCTTGATCACATCTTTCTGTGTATGTTCCAAAAATTCTCCATAGTGGTTCAAAACATCCGGGTGCTTAGGAGCTAAGGCAACAGCGTGTTGAAACAACTTTACAGCTTTGCTTTGCTTACCGGATAGTTTCATTTCTAACGCCAAGTGTAAGGAGCTTATGGCCTCTGATACAGACGCTGCATCAGTGACTGGTTTTATTTTACTAACTTCTGAATTTCGAAGTGAGAGACTTAATGTTCCTTCATCATGTAAGTTCAAAAAATTTTCTGACGGGAGTGGCGCAAATATACGCCGGTTATCGTCACCTGTAATTTGAAAAGTTGCTGTTTCAGGTAAAAGGTAAGGTCGAGGACTTTAACGTAGAGATAGAAACAGTTTGCATTCAAATTCCTGTTTATCAACTGGTTCATGTAATCGTTGTTATTTTGGTATTTCAGAAGTCAACGTAACCATGAAATTTTATTATATACGGGTAGAGAGATTTTCATGCATTCTTACCTACATAACTCAGTGAGAATTGTTGAAAGTAGTTTGAAAGTAGTGTACCGATGACAGCGAAGCTCATCCCAGAGATGAAAATTAAAAATAAGCTCACCCGATTAAGTTCCATATTTTTAACCGGGTACTTTTTAATTTCTTCATTTATTGATGCTGATGGTGTTTGACAGCACTGGCTAAGGCAAGGTGGAGACATTTTTATAAACAGAAATAAAATAAAATAAATATTTATCGAAAACGAACATTGCTCCGTCTACAAGCCATCATTCGTCTGCACTGGTCTGCACCCTCGAGTAACCATCAATACTACCATTGAGTAATGTGCAGATTAGAAGAGATGACTAACCCTGGGTACGGTTTAGTAGCGGGACATAGAGCAGTTTACCAAACAACATGTGGTCATCGCCGATTGGTTGGTAGCACGTGCGCATGCTGGATTGCCTTTGCTTACCGTCTCAGGCGTAAGTACGATACTTCCACGGCTTCATACCACACTTATTGTCATTATCAATCGCAAATTCAATAAATATAGGAATCGTGTGCTGACTATATCTCAGAGTTTCCTATCGGTTATCAATGCTTGTGCGTCAACCGTTAATTGAAAATGAAAATATAAATTTACCTAGAACATTTCTGTTATATTAGTTCCTCAGAAACTTTTATTAACAAGATTTTTGTTATGATCGTCTGGATTTTCACGGGCAGTAAAATGCTGCCGCAGTGAAAATCAAGCCTCTGTCAGGCTAGAGTTGTCTTTCCCAGAATCTTCGATAAATCTCGATACGCGAAAATTAAATTAACGGCTGATGCTACGATACAACGGCAGTTTGATAAGCAATACCCCGCTGTGCGCATCTCGGTCCGATCAGTCGGTTGGGAAACGCGGCGAGTGAGCATCGTGCGGCGTCATTCGCCATCAGTTGTTGCCGATCAGTGTTTACGTGCGGTCGTGTTCGGCGGGTCTAAAGAGAATCACATGTTTCAGTGATTTGGGACATGGATGGTTAAAAAAAAAAATGCTTCACTGTTCTGTAATCCATATCACAGTATTGAAGCTGCATCACGTAGTTTGATCAGTGTACTATTATCAAACTTACATTCAGTAATTATTCCACAAAGTGCAAAACTGTGATCCAAAGAAAAAGTGAGTGATTGAAATTAAAAGAGTCAGCAAATACTGAAGGTAAGTTTTATTCGCCGTCTTTACAATCGTAAGTGTGATTGATTTGGTGAATACCTCTCTCTCCGTGGGATATCGTGCTTTGTTTTATTTAATGACGCGTTATTTATATTAAAAATTGGCGACCATAGTCACAGTTTTCTACAGCTCACCGTTAATTCTCATTGTCAAACTATACATACACCCTAAATTGCTGACGTTATTTTAAAATACAAACGAATTTAAATCGTCTAGTCTCGTTGAATTTAAAAAATGGTATTAAATCTTGCGTGCATTGATTTTTAAGTAATATTCCTAAATGAAAATTGTGATATCTTACCTGATCTTAGAAATAAATTGCAACAATGATATTAATTGGTTCTAATGATTGGAATACCAATAAAATGATATATCCTACCTTATTACAGGGGTAGATGAAATTGCAGCATCATTGACGCAATAATCTGAACAAAGTAACCCGATCAATTAATCACTAAGAACGTAAATCAATCAATACAGTGAATAAAAACGAAAGATACGCAATTAATATGATTTTGAATCACTATCCCGCTTTTAATCTTTAATGATTTTTGCATTCATATTTGACTGATATTAAATTCTGTCGCAATTATTTGATTCATTTATTCGGTATTTGTGCTTATTTGATCAACCTTATATTATTGATTCTAAGATTCATTCATTGGCGCATCACAAATCACTATAATGTTATAGAAAAAATTTTGATCAGATCCAGACAGTCTGTAGTGAAATGTAGTCTGATCCAAGTAATATAATGTAATATTCTGTTATATTCTTATTGCAGTGTAAAAGGTGCCTCGCTTTGCCGTTCAACGTGGACATAATGGGAGAACTACTATCTACATTTACACTCTGGAGCAACCCAGGAAGAGGTAAGAATAAGTACTTATTGTAAGTTTAATAATTGTTTGATAAGATGAGGTTGAAAATTTGATCAGAATTTTGTCCTTGCCTAATATGCGGTGAATGAAAATGGAAATAGAGAACAGTAACAAATAATTCAAGAACCAGAAATCTCTAAATCCGCAGCATACCATTGGCACCGTTTGCTCAATTAATTCAAGTTTCCTTTTTGTGTTTTTCACAGAGTTAACCTGAGACATCCGAGTAACTTCTCCATTACTGGGCAACGTTGGTGAGTTCGCATGAGTTTAAGTTACGGGTTATTTCCCTGGAAGTCCTCTGTCACGTGGCGTGGCGGTAACAATTGTCACACAAATTTTAGATTTCTTAACTGCATGGATAAGCTCATTAGCGGTTGCAGCGATGCTTGACTTTCAATCGAATCATTCATTTGCAATTTATTTTACTTTAGCTTATCGTTAATTAAAGCTAGAAATTTCGCACGTTGCTGGAAACGGAATGAGCATCGTAACAGGTAACCATCACTTACTCGACATTCGCGAGAACGAATTTTGTTTAGCTGTACTGATGATGATAATCCACATTTCAATTTACCATGATGTCGTTTAAGTGGAGTATTCATCTGAGGTTTAAACATATTCCGACGAATGTTTAACTAGATTCACAGGATTATTTAATCAATGAAACTTCAATGTTTGCCATAATGTAATACAATCAAATTGCATGTTATATTTTGGGTGATTGTCAATTTTTCAACAGTCAGCAAGTATCGATAAACTGCACCGTTGATTCGCTTAGAAAAATGTTGATAGGCATACAGTTTCTAATTCATTTTACAAAAGGTCTATGTATCGATAGTCCGCCAGCAATGACGAAGATAAGACATACAGTCACAGGGTTGACAGAATATCACTGCGATATTCTGCATCGTAAAGATCAAATACTGATCGTTTCTCTGCCTTTGAACCCCTTCACCCACTAGGCCGCAGAATCCGTGTCCTCTTACCGATCGGGCGTACGATGCAAATACAGTAAACTCGCTAAGCTAAGGTAGATATGGGGGCTAGTTTGAGAGCGTGTCGGGGGATAAACTTGACAACAGCTCTCGTAATGTTCATACACTTGATAATCATTTTACTGAAATCCAGATCTAACGTTACTTCTACTTAAATCGGTTTTTATCATTTTCTAATTTTCGTCTGTCTTTAGTATCACTGTATAAGGGCTGGCTCACTATGATACAAAGACATTTTACTCCCTCCAGGTATAAATCAATGAAAAAGTAAGTCAGTGACCACGGCGCAAATGAAGAAGAATGATGTGTGTTGGAACGAATGGAGATTAGTTTTGATCGAATATAGGTAACCGGGTAGGTAGGTGCTCGTTTCGGAATTCGTTGCGGGGTTGACGTACCGCGATGTTACTAACTTTCGCAATCCACAGCGTCAAACGATCACAGAGATGTTCCTCCTGAAACACAAACGACTCGATATAAAAGTGTTTGGACCATTTGCAAACTTATTTAATTTTAACGAGTTCAATCTCCCATTTTACATCACTCTGCAACTATTTGTAATATATCTCTGTCATCGTCTGAATGGGCAAAACGCATCTCTGGATCATCTATCGCGTCCGTGGTACGCTAGATGGGGAGAGATACTGCGCCCGAAGACTTCGCGTCGAAGAGGACCGCCGACCGTCACGCCACACAATAATGCATGCCTCCTAATCGCCATCCCAAATTTGATTTGCAACTAAGAACAACAATCTGCATCGCAATGTGTCGAATTCGTAAAGACGCAGATACGGATTGTATTTCATCAGAACTTCCTGACGAATCCTAGTGCTTTAAGGTTTTTAACAGATTAATTGGTTGCACTTTTTTGTGAATAATTAATCACACGAAGTGGACGCGTCTTCTTGCACGATGAGTGATAATATGAATTGATAGCACCTCTGCCCGTAAGTTTCGCAAACTGTACATGTGTTGAGCTTTTATATTTCCAGTCAATTTTATCACCAACAATGAAGTCTAAGTTTAATCGCGCCTTTTGCGCGTTGGTTTAATCCTTTTTGATTCTGAGAGAAAGCGCGACGCATAAAAGCCGCCGGTTTACTACGCGCAGCGTTGATTGAGGAATATCTACTACTCCGTGAGAATATCCTCAGCCAACGCACGCAGTGACAAAAATCGTGGAGTGTCTAGTCAGTGAAGAATCTTATCGTAAGTATTTGTAAAATATTTATGAAATATACAAACATACTTGTTTTACGGATCGTGTTATTTTCTGTATCAATAAACCAATGTTTTCACAGTATTTATACGTGTGATTATGATGCCTTTGTTTCAAGTTGCAAATAAGCCACCGAGTAACAAGGATATCCAACAGAGGGCGGTACGGTTCACGGTTCGCTGTGGTGATGCGAAATAATCCATAGAGTTGTCAGCTCAACAATCTTAAGTAATTTTTAGTCCATGGTCAGTCCATGTCTTCATTGGTCGACGTATTTTCTGACAACACAAGTGAACACGTGCTTTAAATTGCAATAAACTGTTCTATCTTTTGGACTGATCTTGTTACGAACAAAGAGGATATTGGTTAAGATCAGGAATTCCTCAGTATCAATAAAGGGCATGTTTATGCATATTACCTAAATTATTGTCATCAATTTTCGTAGTGCTCCAAATGCAGTACGTAAATTTAAACATGTATTTTTTTTACAGATTTTGTTTACCGAACAAACTTGTAACGATGGGTATATTTGGTGACTCCAAGGGGAAAAAAAGTAGCAAAAAACAAAGAAAACCTAAGCTAGTTGTGAAAACACGCAAGGAATTACGTAAGGAAAAGAGGCAGCGGAAAAAGCATAACAGGGCTGAATATTACGCAAAGAAGAATCAGTTACCTGGAAAATCAATTTTGAATCCTAATCACGACAAACCATCAGTAAAGTCTACGTTACCTCAAAGCACGAATCAAAATGCTACTCTTGATGTTGCGAAGAAAAAACAGGAACAAGAAAAAAAACAACAGCTGCGACTAGAAAAAGAAATGAAACGAAACAGAAAAATTCATCTGAAAGAAGCTAACATTGCGGAAGATAGGATTATCAAGCAGTTAGAAAAAAATTTGAAACTAAACAAACGGAAGAGCAAATCAGTACCAAAGTCTTTTGCAGCTGATGGTCTTAGTTGTATCCTTTGAAACTGTATGATATCATATGAGCACCTTAAAATATGGTGTCTAAAATTACGATTCACGATACAGTAAACACTAAATCATACTTTCATGACACATATTGTGTAATTGAAATTGCAACACAAAAGCCTATGCACTTGAAGGTTTAATCGATAAAGCTTGATTGAAAAGACTTCCAATGGCAAACGAAATTGTTCATCAATGCAATAAGCCATAATTTCACCGTTTCTTACACACAAATAGCTAATTAGGTTTCACTCACTAACCGAGATGGAGAGAAATCTAACATTGAAGTTCAGAAATGAAAATTTGATTTTTCAATCAAGTTTATTCGATCAGAACAATAACATTTGTTGGCCAAAAATCACCACTGAAATTTCCTCAATAATAATATAGATCTTCTAGAAATGTGTGATGATGAGAACAGAAAACTTGCCGTCGAAACCGAAAAGCAATTGCTAGCTGCAGAGTCAGGTTCAGAATTAGAAGACGATTTCATCATGATCACAGATTCCGCGAACAAAAAACAACAGGAATTGTCTAAGAGTAATGAATCTGACAATGACGAGAGTAATAGCTCAGGTAATTCCGAAGTTGATGAGAATAGTAGTGGTGAAGGGGAATCGTCTTGTGCAAAGAATATGACTGAACAGCAGACGACTGGCAACAATAAACGAAAAGCTGATTCTGAAAATGCAGTTACATTTATGCCACGCAAAAAAATGTTAGCCAAAATTAACTCTTCCAATAGTGACACAGAGCCCTCTACGGGTGACAGTGATCCTGACGAGGACGAAATACTGGCTGATGTGGAATATGAAACGGATTCTGAAAATCCCAATGAAGGTAAATTTGTTAGAGTTGTTTTTTTAATATGTTAATAGCGACGACGGTCTCTGGGGGCTGAAAATGAACTTTTCGTTTCGGTGGCGTCGGTCCATGAGACTGGCAGTATTAAGGGCTAGTACGCCGCCTGAATAGAAAGCACAGCAATATCAGTTCAGCTCTTAACATATTAAAAATTGATAGGGTTTTGTTTAAAAATAGTATGCTTAGACCGAATAATATTAGTTTGTCTAAAAGACGTGTCATTTATTGGAATTCAGGTGCTAATGAAGAATCCAATCAGCTTTGGGAAGATATATATGGTAGAACGAGAGATAAGCTAGGAAATATCGTATCAAATACTACTGGTAAATATGTCCCACCTGCGGTAAGGGATAGACTGAAAAATTCCGATTCCTTAAAGGACGAAAAATTGATAAGACTCAAAAAACAAATAAAAGGCTTATTGAATAGATTGGCTGAACACAACATGCATAGTATTGTCTCACAGGTATGCAAACATACTTATAAAACACAAAATCATAACTATTTCAAAGTAAAATATTTCGTCCTATACTACTGTTATTATGACAATCGTACAAATAATTTTGAATAAACATTTAATGCACATTTAAAGCTATTGGAAACACTAATTCATGTACTTCTTAGACACGTATTGTCTGTTGTGAAATATACTACAGCATTCTTATTTTCAGTTGGATGAACTATACATGTCCCACAGTCGTAACAACATGAACGAAATGTTGTTTACTCTGATGAAAGAATCTATCGTTGCTCCAGTGCTGACACCAGATCGCCTTATTACAGAACACATGATGCTCATAGCTATCCTTCATGCAAATATTGGAACGGAAGTTGGTGCGCATTTTCTGTTATCTTTAATCAAAGAGTTTGACGAAATGTTAAAAAGCTCACCTGAAGTTGAAAATAAAGAGCTGGATAATATCATACTCATGATTTCACACCTGTATAATTTTAAGGTATTACAGTTTACATGTTATAATATGTATGTAATACATACGTAATAATCTAACTACTTTCGTAATGCGTAATATCAATGTTCATCCCAAATCATTTGTATTTGATAGCTAACATTTTATCTTTCAACAAATAGGTGTACGACTCTCAACTGTTGTTTCAAGTACTTACAAGACTATCGGAAAAGTTCATGGAAAAGGAAGTTGAATTAATTTTGCATGTTCTGAAAACTGTGGGTTTTGTTATGAGGAAAGATAACCCAACTATGCTGAAGGAGTTTATATTCAAGTTGCAACAAAAAGCTGCAGACACGACTGAGAATAGGTAGATAGCTGAAACTCGTGCAAGTATTATTACGGTCTGAAAGATAAAGATTAATAAAATTACATTCCAGATGTGGTCCCAGGAAATAATTACCAAATGCCACATACAATACCTTAAGGGGGTGCCAAAGTACGAGCAGTAGAAAATTATAGTTACAGCACAAAGTTTTTCAAATAATCTCAAAAATTGACTCCTGTACATCCGTCTGAAATTCGAAAACCAAGAGTTCTAAACGTCAGTATATCCTCTAAGCTTCCACTGTATGGATCTGTTATAAACTGAAATTTGGCTTACTTGAGTTTTTTTTGGTGTTTCTTTGACACTTTCGACTTTTTTATCACGTAATCTGATAAAAAAAATCGCAACTAAGCCAAATTTCAGTTTGTGAAAAATCCGTTCCCTGCGAGCTTAAAGGATATATTAACGATTATAAAAAGTCTTGATTTTTATATTTCAGACACTGCGTTCGTCTACGAACGTGGCCACCCTTTTGCAAATCTGTTTCTGCAGAGCTGTACTTGAACGGACCTGCTGGAGTCAATTTTTGAAACGATTTAGAAAATTTTTCTGTGTTTTGAAGCGAAAATCTACAGCTTTCAAATGCGTGTTGAATCACTCTATTCTGTCCATGAGTCTAGTCACAATAGAACATTAAGTAAAATGATTATTCTACACTGCTCTTATATTGGCACGCCCCAAATTAAAACCAAATTTATATTAGTTTAATCCAAGATTTTTGTTTCCAACATTTTCCACTTCTTATTTTAACCAAGAATTCCATTAATTATTTCTTGAATGATCACTATTGCAGCTCCAGGGTTCAGTTTATGTTGGACATTTTGCTAGCGATTAAAAACAATAATATGTCAAAAATCCCGCAGTACGATCCAACGCATGGTGAACACTTGAAAAAGCTTATGAAGAGTTTAGTAAGGAAAGGAAACTATGTGACCCAACTAAACATATCACTAGATGATTTATTGAAAGGTATTTTCTTTTGTTTACACTTTTATAGTACAAAATTGCAGCTACAATTATTTACACATTCACAGCTGACCAAAGGGGTAAATGGTGGATAGTCGGATCAGCATGGTCAGGAAACACAGATATTGGAAAACCTATTCAAAAGACTGACACTAACTTAACAACGTTTAGTCAAAAAATATTGGACTTAGCTCGCAAGCAGCGGATGAACACAGACATTAGAAGAAATATTTTCTGTGTTCTAATGACTGCAGAAGATTTCCTTGATGCTTTTGAAAAGCTGCATCATCTAGGATTAAAGAACCAACAAGACAGAGAAGTCATTTATGTAATTCTAGATTGTTGTCTCCAAGAGAAAAAATTCAATCCCTATTATGCTGTGCTGGCACAAAAATTTTGTGACTACGACCGGAAATACCAGGTAAGTTATTCGAAGAAACTATTTGTCACGTTAATCTTTACTTATGCAGTTGACATATTATGATGATTCAGTTTTTCATTATCATCTGTGTGTCACTGAAATATAATTAATATTCTTAGATGACGATACAATACACTTTATGGGACAAATTGAAGACTTTGGATAATTATACAAACCATCAACTGACAAATCTTGCCAGATTTTTAACTCATTTATTCATTGAAAAAGGGCTTGCTCTCTCTGCCTTGAAGGTAACAATTGTTCTTGAACTATTGTTTGTTACTAGAAGGATATATTGACGAATTTATATTATATGATGTGAGATAATGCAGTATTGTCTAGCTAAATTATATTCACAGGTAATTCAATTTGGGGAGCTGGACAAACCTACCTTAAAACTCGTCAGACAAATCATGCTAGGAATTCTTCTCCACGAAAATACAGATGCCTGTACACAAGTTTTTGAAAGAATATCACTGTCACCGCAGCTACAGAATTTCCGAGAAGGTCTCAGATTATTTATACGCCATTTTCTTTTAAAAAATATAAAGGTTGGAATAATACCAGAGGCCGAAATGGTTAAATTAAAAGAAAGAGCTGAAATTGCTGAAAATACGCTCACAAAACATGGAGTGAAGACAGTATTTTAGAACCTCATTGAGAAGTATATCATTTAATGTACGAAGGAATTTGGTTTACTGCAGCATGCACGGAGGACAGTTACCTGAGTGTATTGGGTCTGGATCTATTCAATGCATGTTCTTTTCCAGCAAGAGTGAGTAAAAAAAAAAAAAAACACTAGTGCCTGCCCAGCAAATTCTTGAACGCAGTAATTTCTGTTAAGTAGGCACTAGGGGGAAATCATACTAAGTGCTGTTCAACGAATTCGCTGTAACGCTCAACCTCAGAAAAAACGAACGCGCGTTGAAATGTGTAAATAAAAAATAAGATGGAAAATAATATAAAATATTTATATGTTCGTTATATCGTTGTTTTGAATTCTCACCCAACCTCACACGAATTCTTGGACATATAATAGGTTGCTAGATGGTTAACACAATAAGAAGCATCGTCGGGGTTAAACTTGGGTAAAAAAAAATTAATTATTCAACGGAAATGAAATCGAATTATCTTGAACTACGACCATCATAAGTATAGCATAAAGATTTACGTATTCATGGAAAAAATAAATCATTTCTTGAATTAACGAAATTATTTTTATGGTTCGTTTATTAAATGTTCGTTAATGATGAATAAATTGTGGATTATGATGTCTTCGCTGTTTACAAATGTGCGATAGTTATACTGTTATAATATCTATCCATAAGTACGGAGACATGAGTTGAAAGCATTTTCGTACTTAGTATCCAGGCCTCCGTGACAACCGTATGCGCCTAAGCGATGAATGCGGGCGAAATCCTTGCAGTCAATCACTGCATCTCCATTGCAATCCTATGATTGAAAAAGAAATCAATAGTTACTTTGAGTCATAGTGGAAATACGAATCCCAGCGTCTATACTAAAAATAAAACAACCATTATTTACTTTGAATAACATACCTGTGCGAATTTTTGCATGTAGCCTTGAATAATAGCACCTGCGCAGAATGCGTCGTTGGCACATCGGGGATAAGCTAGAATGAATAAAAAAATATTTATACTTTAACCGTTACGAGCTCTCACACTTTTTCAATAAAATTGATTTGTAAGATCAGTTGCTTCTGTAAAAAGGAGGCATTGCTCATCGGGTAAATTATTGTACAATGAACCCACCTCCAGCATTAGTGCTGGGTTCTCCGTTGAGAGTCGGTTTGCCGGCGTCTGACCAAAATGCCCAGGTGATACGGAACGGTCCGCAGACGTCGCCGTCGCATGCCAAAGTTTGATTACATCCGGAGGAGGCCTCGCAGATGCAGCCTAAGCATATATTGTCGAGTTGGATCGGCGCCTGTTGACCTGAGTTACAAAAAAAGCCAAGGTCATCGAAGAGCCACGATTAATTACGGTTTAGCTCGTACAATGAGCTGTCGGTGGTTCTGAGTTTCATCCATTGTCAGTGTGCAAATTATAATATTGAATCCTGTAATTAAAATATTTTTATTGATCAGGCGTTGAAAGTAAAGCGACTCTTATTATTTATCGAATCGATTCGACACTAAATACAAGATAGATATCACGGGTGTTTCACTGATCTGCGAAACTTGATTTCATTGAACTTGAGTTCTTTCAACATCTGCTGACCTCGGAGCGACGCGCCGTTTCTTGGAAATAAATATGAATATATGTATGTATCTTCTCACAAACCGGATTCACCTCATATCAAGCACTCCGGTCAATGAATAACGAAAGTTCTGCACAGGTAACGTGTATAGTATCGTATCTGGGAAGTTGCAGGATATCTATAGCCTATTTGTATATAGGAATAGATATTCACGTATCTTTCTGCAATACGTACGTATACCTATGTACTGCAATAGTAAGGGTCTACGAATGCTAGTGAACTAGGAATAAGTTGCAGTAAGGGAATTAGTCTGCGACCGTGTATATGTATAAATACCATAATGCAAATGGGTGTAATTATTTTCTTGAATTTATTGACATAACGTTAAACGGGACTGCATTCACGATGCGACGTATGAATAATTCCGCGATTGTGGAAGAACATAAATCTGTTGTGAAATCTGGTTGAAAAAAATAAGCCACTTAATCTGACACTGTCGAAGGTGGACAGGAAAATAAGATTACATCTTGGCTGCTCCGGAGAACGTTGCGGCTACATTGCATCGATCAAATACTTTTAGTGTACATGATGATAATACAGAAAATTATTCGACGCGATGAAAACAGTCACGAACACTATGATACAAGCTTCGAGTTTCAATGTCGAAATATTTTTACCTCCAATGACATTTGTAACTTATTTATTGTGAAGTGACCACGGACGATGCGACGGTACGAAAACAGCTTCGACGTGTCTCCTTATAAGAAATCGTCGCGTCGAAAAATCTTGTGCGACAGACGTGAACGAATACGATACCCAATTTCAAAAAACTCTTGATGATTACTACAGTTATCCTTATTTTCGATTCTTCTTCATTAACTACTTGATGACATTCCTGAATTCAAAAAATACACTAAAAAGGACACCTCAGAATACCAGCAATAGTTCAATTTTAGTTTTGAATGCGTGATTTTGAAAACGTAGGTACGTTTATACATGAGTGAGTTCTCGAACGCCGTGCCGTGAATACAAATCTTAGTCGCTTAGGCTGCCCGGAATACAAAAGGACCTATCGTGATCTAATGCAACGTTACTTTTTTTTTTTTATGTGCATCCGTTTGTCAGAGTCGCATGTATGCAAAACGGCAAGGATTGAAACAAGACGTGCAATTATACTTGTAATAATGATACTTGGTACGTACGTTAATCTTCACCATTATCTTGAATCAATTTGCATTCAAACAACCAAGAGGCTAGAGTAGTGCATCTGCATTAGTATAAAATACAGTTTACAAATTATCGTCCATAGGTATATTATTATGAATGAATTGATGGCCGATAATTATGAAACGCTAATGTTCTGAACACGTATATCTCGAGAACGTGAGCATCGAGTCCGAATCAGACAACGGTAGACTTGAATAATAAGGTCTTTTCGTGTATTTTTTTATTTCAGGAAACATGCTCCTAGCTTTGTTGTACACGGACCTCTCATATATCGCCCTGATTTGCTTTACCATATATGCGACGATTGAATGAGGTGTTGAAGGTTATAACGATCATTATTATGAATCAATTTTATAATACAATATATCCATGACATCATCCGTGCGACAAAGTGTTTTACGTATGCTACTCGTACTACAAATTCGCTGATTAATAGTCTGTGTCTCGGTATCGCAATTGATTATTCATTAACTAAGGCTCTTGCAATTTTTCTCAATGGTGACCTACTGCATTTGTACACAAGCCTGTGATTTTACACGCAAAGTTCATTCGTCCGCCTTTCTTGTCATGTGACTAATGGGGTCCAGCTTCGACTACTCTGCAACTATATCAATTGGCGGTACAACTTTGTGTGCGGATATTGTTAGAACGATTTACAAGCTCGTATCAACCTCTCAATCGGATTTCGTTATGTTACAGTTATTTCTTTAACGCGCAGAAAGCTTTTCAATATACATCAGGTACACAAGTAGAGTGTCGTCGAGTCTTTCGTAACAAAGAGGAATTAGATAGGTCTTGATGTTTGTCTTCGAACTTAATTCTCATCGGGCTGAATTTTGGGAACTGATAAATTTAATTGCTGGGAATTCCTGAACTGCTCTCTCACATTTGGAATTCAAAATGAGATGGATCAAAGTATAATCCATATCCGTCTAGCAGGTTGCACAAAAGTAATCAACGTGCAATAATACTTGTAGGCATAAATTAATGATAAGATCATTGAAACGTGTTGGCAGGATCCGATTCATTTACATATAATAGCGGGGTTATTCCTGAAACATCCGTTTGGTTTTCATCTCTGAATCATTCGTAACGGATTCATGGATCCGGAAAGATCGCAACGTTGGATGGCGCGATACCCTTGGGGACCAGGATGTTTCGTGACGAGCCTCAATTCGCATGTGGGCGCACGCATAGAACCGCATTTGGCGGATCGTTCACATATACTCAATGACAAGTTAACGTGCCTTAACATACATACGTGTGTTGAAGTGTGGGCGGCCTTTGTAAAGATATTTGATGGTCGTGAGATCGAATAAAAACTTTATGGAGAACCGGTAAGATACTGGACGACTCGACTATGAATGGGACTCCGGAATCTTCTCGTAATTTCGACGTAATTATAAAATAGAGATAGAAAATGCCAAGATTTAGAAGAAGGATTTACGAGTTTACTTCGCCACTATTAGACTGAAAATATTTGAGATACTTGTAATTTTTCCGCGCGAACATTGCAAAACCAAATATCCCAAAATTAGATAAATTCACCCAATAATCGTCATGAAAAAGAATTTGTTCATAATCTGAGCGGAAAAACTGAATTCACATAAAGACATGCTAAGAAATTCAAAATGCTTTCATCAACAATTGGGTATGGCTGATGTATTGAAAACAAATCTACATCATTGAAAGGAGATACTTTATGTGCCTTTTGAAACCCAGCCTATATTTACTTTAGGGTAATTCCTACGATATTTGGAGAAACCGTCATTAGCTAAATTTCTTTAGTGTCAAGTAGTAACAACTTTTGAAGGTTCAGAGAAAATGTGAGCGAATAGTTCAGAGGAATTCTGAGCCAGATTTGCAGCAGAAAAATAATGATAATTTTATTATGATATATTTTGGAAATCAATGTTTCCCTACAGCGATTTAAAGAGGTTCCCAATGAATACTTTTCATTGACCAATTCTTTCATCTCTGAATGGCAGATTTTTCAGTTACACTTATTATAAAATCTAAGTTTTACCTACGGCAACACATGTGAATTATACTATAAAACAAAGTACATGGAGCTAAGTTTGGTTTATGTATAAAGATGATGATCGTAGGGTGAAGAACTCACGGAAAATTTATTTCTTTATCAGATAAGTATAAGCAGTAAACAGATAAATTGTATACTGAATATTTTTCTGATAATTCGACCAATCCGGTCGTATAATATTAAAATCACGCCTTTATCCTTTTTTTCGAAAGTGTAGTGTAGGCCACGACTTTACGGTTTCATGGAAATATTTTTGCCAGCATGCGTAACACCGGAGTTATAGAGAAGTTACATACTATCGTGTGAATATATAAAAGGTGTAATTTTGGATAAAGACGCATGAACATTGAACGAAATGAATAATACACGTGATCGGGATAATAACGCTAAACATTATGCATAATGCGTACAATGGACTTGATAAACAAAACGACAAACTCACCGTATACAAATGTAAGGAGCATGCAAGATGCTGCGGTAGCCAGAAACACGAAATTCACGGCCATCATCTTATTATATTATTACTAATAAATTATAGTAATAATAACGATCGATTATCACAGATTTATCCGCTCACGGACTCGTCGAACACTGTGCACAGGCTGAAGGTACTTCGGCTTTTATACCTATATGTGTCAATGTCACGGCGTCGTTGGAGGTGGGGAAACCAAAGAACACGCATACTCAATATGTTGCTCACACTGACTTCGGAATTTAGTTTATAAGTATTGAAATTTTACGCGTTTACGAACTTTTATACGAGGTTCAACGAATTTCACGAATTTCACGAATTTCACAGGTATGACAGGTAGATAAGCTTGCGTGATTGCAATCAGCAATTTAAAATTCGTAATAAACTGAATAATTATATTTTTCGATTCCGATGATCATAATGATTATTTATCCGAGTATTTGTTACCACTGCAATTTCCGCGTAAATGTACATAATGCACATCCGTGTCAGATTGATTTTTATTCTAATCTAATACAAATGCAAGTAAATTATCATACGATCCGTTTACTGCCCGTGATAATGCCAAACGGGACTACGGTAATTACAGGTAACTCGTGAAATCTCGGTACTTAATCTAAAACTATAAGAATTGGAAATCTTAGAAAAACCTAGAATGATCGGAAACGTGAGTTGTCAGGTAAATACTAATAATGTGATCAAATCTTTGCACTATTCATGTTGTACGCGCTTAGGATTATAATTAGAAGCAAATGAAATTTTACATTAACAAAGGAATCATTCATACAAGTTCACTGATTATATTTGACGACGGCGTCAAAATACCTGTATTACAAAAGAAAAATACTCTCTTATGTGTAGTCGAGGACAGGACGATAAACAGGCAACATTATATATCGGCAAATTTTTGGTTAATAATATATTATACAAAAGTTCCTAAGCACACAACAAATGAAAGGTGAATCAATATATATATATTATATACATCTATCCATCTATCTATATGATCTAAGCCGTATACGCATATAATATAAATATTAAGAAGCCAATTTAAAAATATGTCAATGTCTGAGATGTGTTAGGAAAAGGTACAATCTTCTGTCACACGAATCCTCGATTTCTTGTTGCGTGACTCAGTGAGTCAACGCAAAAACATGCTTACAGAATTAATACTGCATCGGAACTATAGATGGAAAAATATTCGATCGTGAACGGGACATCCAAGCAATGATAGACGTGTGTACTAAAAACTGCCTTTCGAAATATTCTACGAAATTAAGAGATCGTTCATTCGCAAATAAAATTAAGTACCCTATTACGCCGTGTTGCGGTCGCGCTTTAACTCGAAAAAATAAATAACTAATGCTACAGTGCTATAAATTTGATTTCACAAAATATAGACCGTAAAAATACCGTTCTGTGAAAACATGCTATTTCATTTTTTTTCGCTAACAATAACTATAATTGATTATACTGCCGTGATCAGTAGTTTTTATTTAAGTACATTATAATTTGTATTAAACGTAATATTTAACTACAAAATTATAATTTATTATATCGCAAAATCAGGCTTGCCTTCATAAGTACATCCAGATCTCTGTATAATTTGCGATGCTGCCCATATTCCACATTTGATAGAAGTTTCTAAACTGCGGCCCTGGATGAACTGTGCCAAAAATCCTAAACAACAAGTGTAAATTCATATTTCTGTAATTACAATAACAGGCGTTGGAGTGTTTTGCAAGTAATTCTAATTTCAGTCACATGTGCAATAATTTATAGATATTACAAAAATTGCAAACGATCTTCTGTAAAAAGATATTCATAAATTTCGTGAATATTTCCATTGCGAAGGGTAAATTTAATTTAAATCTCGTTGTAAAACTTGATTTTGACTCAACTTTTGCAGTATAATATAGTGACCATAAATTTATTCTTATATTATACGAGGAATTCCGCACGAGAACACGCCTTCTATGGAATGTAGGAATGTTTTTTAACAAATAATGTAAACTACAAGTAATAAAAAAAATTGAACACAAGTCGGAACGTCTCACAGAAAGCACATGCTAAACTGAGAGAACGAAGAAGTCAGAAACATGTAAAATATTGAGTCTGAGAAATGACATTACACAATTTATGGATGGCTTTTAAGAGGCGATTTTTACCTCCAACAAAGGCGTCTCCAGCTCCATTAGTATCCACAACCTTTTCTTCAGGTATTTGGTCAACAGAGAACTCCGTTATTGTATTGTCCTTGGCTAAAATAACAGGGCCATGGCCTTGTGTAAAGATAACGATGCGTTTTTTCTTGTTGTTAACTTTTTCCATCTTCGAAATTTCCAATGCGATTTCTTTTATATCCTTTGTTCCTAATTCGTTCACAGTAGCAAAAGTTTCTGCTTCAGTTTCATTGCCAAACAATATATCTACATACGGTAAAGCAGCTCTCATGGGTGTTTTAAAAAACTCGCACAAAAACGGTGCGCTCAAATTCATAAGGAAAGTTTTGCCCTTATCAAGAGCATGACGAGCAACCTCTTGTATAGTTTCTGGACTAACGGTCAAAAAGAACCCCTGGAATAAATAAACATACAGAAGTCACATGCTATTCTATAGAAACAACAATAACTATGTGTTACTACCAATAACACAGGTCTGCAACTAAAAAACCGCGCAAGTTTTTTATGCTGTTTCTTATAGATTTTCACTCACTGAAACCGGGGAAAAATACTCAAAAAGTTCCATCACCTCAGATTTTTTCTTGCACTCGTGTTTGTAGGTTCATTTAAAGTAAAACTCCCGTTTACTTCGAGGTCTGGTGTCCTATTCTTGATTCTAAAAATCTTATGCAAAACTCATTTCTTGCTTCCATTTAATATGTATTAGAGTGAAACTCAAGAATAAATACAAACAGAAAATGGAAAGTGAAAACGTGTCTGAAGGTGTATCAAAGAAAAAGTTTCATTAGTAAAAAGAATGAATACGGGATATTAAATACATTTCATAAAGAAATTGTTTCTTTAATTTTATAAAAGATATTGTTTAGTTTATTGTAATGAAATGGAGGTCTTTTCATTATTGTGATGTTTTTTTTATGCAAACAACTAATAGTTTGCAAGAATACACATGATAGAGGGAAATGAAACTTATTTTTAGATTCAGCAAACATGAAAACATAATATTTATGAAAGATATCCCACGTAGCTGAAAAGTTTTTTTGCAGACCTGTGTAATTGAGAATCAAATCGAATTTTATTGAAATTTCCAAAACTAACTCACCGAAATATAAATAAAAGCTGCCTTTTCTAATAATTCTCTATTTTCAGGTACTTGAATATGTGATACAGAGAAACAATTTGCTGCAGCTAAATTTGCACATAAAGATCGCTCCTTGCCGGTGATGAGTACTGCGCATGTACCTGTTGGCTCTTCGTCTGTATATTGATAATGTACATTAATCCCATCCGAGCGTGCTTTATCTTTTAAAATTTGTGCGTACTTGTCATTGCCAACGCATCCCATAAATGTCGCGATATTTGGTCTCTCAAGAAACCACTATTTCAAATATACATTACAAAAATTAGTAGATTTATCTGTAAGTAACATGTCTATACTAGATCAATTTTTAAATTATTCGTCGGTTTGGAAAGAGATAAAGTTGATCAAGTTTCACTTTCAAACCGTGCCTTGTAGTATTTGAAAAATTAACAGTACCCAGGGAAATGGTGATTTGAATTTTGTTCAGTTCATTGGAAGTTAATAGATACTAATCTGTTTAAGCATTCATTTACAAATTTTTGGATACACATCTATCGAGAATCAATCGATTGAAAAAATTTGATAACTATGATGCGCGAATCTAATACATGTATAAATCTAACTTTTTAAATTGTACAAAATATCTACTACAATTCCTTATATAAATTTAATAAGAATAATTACTTGAGCTACTCGCATAGAGTTTTGTGTTGAGCCTCCAGCTATAAAGTCGGCTTTATACTGCTCTATTAACTCATCATACAAAGTTTTGTGTTTTTTTTCAGCCAGGATGGCATCATTTGCCTTTAGCTCGTACTTTTTTAAAAAGTCTTCATCTACGGTGGCAGATATGTCGAGGAGGGGGTTGCCCATGCCCAGTAGAAGACCCTCACTGAATCAAATACATATATATAAATTAATACATTGGTTTACACGATACTCGCGTTCATTTACTTTAAAACTCGTAAAACCTAACCTATAAAACCGAGAATGCAAATTTACACATTAGGTATTTTCGATGCGATTACATGTTTCGAAATACATTCAGAAATTTATACGTAATTACTAATAAGATGAAACCACCCGTACTTTAGTTCTTCCGCCATTTGAACCAAATTTTAACGATATTATTCTTCCAAAAGGGCAGAGTACTTTCTGCAGGCAATGTGGACCGTGGTAACGTAATTACGTTGAATCTACGAGATTGCACGCGTACTGCGGAAGCGAGAATTCGACACAACGTTTCACTCATTAGTTGGCAACGCAAAGATAGTTCGTCAGAATTGATATTTCGCGACTTGTGCGACCTCGTAACTCCTGTTTTATCGCAAAGTTCATAGTTTTACATTTTCCCCTACAAATATAGTCTGCGGTAAACGTAACGAAATGTGAAGACATACTTTTGTTGACTCTGAACCCAACTAAAATACGTAAAGTATTCGCTAATCGTACACAATTCATGTATGTACATGTACGACTTTACGTAAGAGCTGATAAGCACTGTGAAAGTATCACTTTGACGTAAATGTGCAGCGTGAATATGTTCGCACTAATTTTTTTTTTCTCCTTACAGATTATGTAAAATTATATAGCAATACACTAATATTGGTTGCTGAGCGTGTTTACTCACAGTTGTAAAATATATCATTATTCGCTACTGTCTGCTGTGTCAGCATTCAACATCCAAAAAATACTATTATGGTACATTTGGTGGACTTACCTTGGATGGATGTGATCTATGCACATATTTTTTGCCACTTGAACTTACAGGATTTGTTTCGCTTGCGATGCGTTTCAAAAGAACTTTGCCTTCTTGTTGACAAATATTTCATTCCGTGGCAATCGTTGGACCTTTCTGACTATGTTTGTATTGGACCTGCTGCTTTTGGAGTACGCTTTTACACATAGTATTTCTTCTTTCGACAATTGATCATTCAAACACATAGAATATTAATGATTAATCATCTATAGAACACGTTGGTTCAACCATGGATGGACTAGGTTCTCTTTCTAGTCATGTCATAAAAGAGAGGCGCTGGACTACTTAGTTTGATCATTGATCAACATACTAAAAAAATACATATGTGGACTCATCTGATCTATTTGTTGCATTGCTTCCAAATATACAATTCAACCATTGATCTGTTTCTGGAGACCTGTTATCCACTGAAAACAATTTTTGGCGAGTTATTCTGGCAGTTTCTCATGTATAATTTTTTTTCTTTTTCACACAAGGTATTGGTGCAATCTTGTAACAACTTGAAATACGTTAATCTAAAAAAGAAGAACTGGCTTGACAGTATTCAACTCATGTTATTGTTACACAAGCATCATAACTTGGCAGTGTTAGATCTGAGCAGTTGTAACAATGACTGGTTGCATCACGGTTCCATTGATATTTCAAAGTGTGAGAATCTCACTTCAATAAAACTACAGAATTGCACATGGGTTACTGAACGGTTCTTATTGAACTTAGCACAATGCACTAAATTGCAAAAGGTGATATTGGCAGACTGTTATCAAGTATCAGATCAAGCAGTAATTTCTCTTTGCCAAAACTCTGGAAGGTGAGAAATCAACAAACATTGGTTTTTTTATATTCGCAATAGTATTTGTAATCAAACTTTAAAAATAGTTTTCAAAATGAATATATTCTCAGAGCTTCAATTACTATGAATAATTTAATCCCCTAAATGATTTTTCAATCTGAAACCGAAATTTCAGAAATCCAAAGTAACTGTTGAGGCAGATTGGAGTCTCTTGTTTCACAAGTTGAAGTGTCGTAAAAAAAAACACATTTCGTGTACGAAAATAGTAAAAATTTATTGCAATAATTTCCAGCATTCTTAAAAATAATGCTACTTACAAACGTAATTAGACCTACTTATGCATATGAAATCTGACCTTTCTTAATACCATACTGCGTTACATTTAAAGTTCAACATTTATGAAATATTTGAACTTTTAATACTGTTGACAGAACCATAACACATGTGTCTAATATCGTTGAAACTTTACTGATTCAATACATTGTAACAATTAAAACAAATATCAATGTCTCGACGACGTGTTACGATGCTATTAAAAAATATTACAATTTTATTCATTCAGCATATTAATAAATCACATAAGTATATATTTGAAACATACAGAAAATAATTGAAAGCTTTTAGTACCGACCTACTCACTTGAATTTTGTAAGTAGCACCCTTAGGTGCTGCTAATATGCACAAGAAGCAAGGACGTGTTTTTCGAAGAAAAGGACTTGCACGAATTTACAACTTTAACAAAAAAAAATTGATTTCAGCATTTGATTGAGTAAATATACATCATTGCAAGTAGATATAATGTTCAATAATAAAAAAATTCATTGGAAAGATTTGAAATAACATCATCGAGTCAGAATTTTTTTTATAACTTGGAAATTTCACAGGTAGTATGAGCCTGCGTGAATGTGTCACATATATGTACATACACAGGCACTCATACATAGAGGCATTACCAATTTTAGTCCATGTCGAGGTTTAAAAATGACTGATATAATTGTGTGAAAAACTGCCAGCCTAAAATAACATAGAAATTTTTGAAAGGCTACTGCTCATACTTTCACATTTCAATACAGATTGTCACATATTTCGTTGGAGAACTTGACCATCTCGGACCAAACACTTTATGCAGCAGCACTGTACTGCAAAACCATACAAGAATTTTGTCTGAGGAGATGCTTAAGGATCACCGATGCAGGGTTACTATCACTGAGATCGCTGCCATTTCTTACGAAACTTGAAGTGATCGGTTGTGTTCGTGTGACGGAACGTGGTTTGGCACCCATGCGAGGCAAAGTGGAGATAGATCTACCACCTAAACCCATTTGCCAGCCGCAACCTTTGAGCCTTCAAGTTTAGACTCTGGAATCCATATTAAGTAAAGTTAATTTTAATATTTTCAAGGAACCATTTCTAGATTTAGTCTGACCAAAGTATTTCGTATGGAAATTTTCGTAAATGGGTCAAACTTCCCAATTACTATGAATAATATTATTTGGTTGATTTATCCATGCAAATGCCTGAAATAACTAAGGCAATTCATGTCAATTATAAACCGTTTAAAGTTTCTATTAGAAATTCATTGCATGTGAATATAATTGAACACTATTATTTGAAAACAAGTCAAGCAGATTACTTGTTTGACTATGCTTGTAAAAAAAAAAAAAAGAAATGTACTAATAAAATTATGAATCATTCCTGTGTCGAAGAATGTTTACGCGCATTGTAAATATCCACAAGTCAGAAAATACAAGAATTAAACAAGTGACCTGTGTAGACAGTTGAATAGAATATATTCAATAAATTTTTATAAAAAAGTTTTTTCACGAAACACTCTAATCAGATGGTAACCATTTGATTGCACCTCCACCATCTTAAATGTCAATTGTTATTCAAGAATTCATTTTGAAACTTCATATAACTATCTCTTATATTGTCACAGGCCATGATATGTAATTCATCTGTGAGTTTCCATTGATTAATAACCAGTCGATAAACAGTTCGTCTAATTTAGCTACATTATAGATTTTTCATACAATGATTCTGGATGACTGCGAATTTCTCAAAACTAGTCAGTTTTTTAGTCCATGCTAAATAAACGAGCAGCAGAAATAATTTTTACCTATTAGGAAAGTGAAAGAATTGAGTAAAGCTGATAAGAAAAAAGTTGAGCCTTTGAGCGATATTACAAATAGCACGACTTGCGTTCGGGAATTAAAGAAATGCCATTCGTGATTCTCCGATCTCTGAACAAACTGAAGGTACCATGTGGATTTTTATAAGAATAATTTGCAATTGTGTCACGGTTGTAATTAAAAAATGAAATGAGCATCAAGCTCGTATGTCTTTAGATTAGGTAAAAACTAAAATGATGCTTGCCTTGGTCGTAACTTAGTTCTGGAAGTGCAACCATGTTTCTGAAATAATAATACGTAAATTTACATGTGAAAAGGTTTCAAACAAACCACTTTTGTTTTATAGGTAAAAGCTCCTTTATTTGATCATCTAAGACAAGATATATTCACACTGAAGAGAGGATTTGTACAGTATTACAATATTAGAACACGAACACATCTATTAGGGCGTAATTTACATGGAACTTCATTGGCTATATCAAATATCGTCCTGCAGAGAAGGATATGTATTTTACACATTCCTGATTAGTCAAACATGTGCTCTGTGCCGGTCAAATATTCAAACATGTGGACTGGTGTTGAGATTTAGAATGTGCTTAGAAACAAGAGTCAAGAGTGCAAAATCAGTGATGATTGGCCCATTGAAAATATTTTAAGTAGTATAAACTCATTGGTGTATACCTAATATATGTGTTTCTGTCCTACGTTCATTTTCGGATAGGCTTTAATTTCACACACAAAAAAAAAAAAAAAAAAAACCAAGCACGACAACAGAACGTAACGCTTGGATCTTATTGTGTGACTGTAGATAAGAAAATGGATATTGGATTAGGAATGTTGTGTGATTGGAGGCTGAAATAGAAAAGTAGACGGGAATCGCGCTGCGCGGATCGCGAACGAGCGCGGTACAACGCGAGCGACGCAGGAAGCCAGCGGAGCGCGGCCGGTTTACTATTAACATGCTTGTAGTTGAAACTCACAGGGTTCGAGATATGGAAGATAAAAAAAATTAAATAAGACACGCTGCGTTATTTTGAACTCCACAAATACAGTGTATTATATTATTTTCAGCAATTATTATTATTATTATTATTATAATTATTCAAAACACGAATATTACCAAGAGAAACTTACAACCAACGGGTATGCTTCAAGTGATAGAGATACAAACTAAACGAGTGGATCTGTTATTCTTAACTCGGGTAATTTTAAGTCAATATATCCTAGCTTAATAAAATGTTTTACGTTACTATGCTATAGTATTTAAACGGTCAGCTGATTCAGTGTTTAACTATACAGAAATATTGTATGTTGTACCTATAGAACTAGGTGATTGAATTTTATATTATTCTTCCTCATCCTTAAGATACAGGGTGATTAAAAAAATCCGGGACTACGGAGCGAGGAAGATTTACTAGTTGATTTCAAGTCAATGGAGGTTAATTCAATTTGTCCGGGTTCCGTTAAACCTTTACAAAATAGTCAAGAAATTATGATAAATAAATAGTGATTAATTGCCCTGAGTAGAACTTAATTTCATGGACCCGACGGATTGACATGATTGTGGAAAAGTTGCTTTAAACTTGCTCCTAAATTAAACATGCTTATCGCAATCGGATAGAACTATGCATTGCATTGCATTGATAATATCTTACCAATTTTGTACACTGAAAATGCTTAGATTACACCAAAACGAAACTCTGCGTAATTGCGGTAAGAGTATCTACACATTTTAGAGGACAAAACAAAACTAAAAATCAGCAGAAACATTTACTGGGGTCCGGACTTTGAATCACTCTTCAATACAGTGACTACAAATAATAGCTAGGAATCGGCAAAGTAGATATTCAGTATTTGTTCAGCAATTTACTGGTATGACGGGGAAAAGGAGAAAATTATCAAACTCAGGGATTCTTTTAAGTGTACTGCGAGCAGCACAAGCACAGACAGAGCGGGCGGTAGATCTTCGCGCGTGCAGACTGACGGCCAAGAGTTTCTCGGTCCCGGGGCTTCCTGCTAGCGACAGACCGACAGACAGACCGACCGTTCCGATCCGATCCCGACACGACGCTTTAGTATGGTGCGAACCGGCGCGACGGCGATGGTCCTCGTATTCCCGGTCTGGTAACCAAAATTTCATCGTCAGTTGGAACGTCCGGTTGTTGCGATACGATAATAGAATGTTCGAGTTTTGATAGGTTGTTTTCATTAAAGAGATCTCTATACGACGGCGAACGTGTCTTGCAAAAGGGAAAAGTGGTAATTCCGCATTACCTACTCATCTTAACATTGGAAATCCTGAATCGAAATTCATGTAGGTTCATCGATTAAGTATATTACGCTGGATACAACCCAAAATCACGAGAAAATCTCTATAATATTAGAAATATGCAAATAGATAGAAAATGATAGTGTTGACACAAGTCAACATGGTGCTGAATAAATTATGCTGATATTGTAAATATCGTTTAAAAGCAAATCGCCAAAATTAGCACATCAAGTCTCATAAATTTTGTGAATACTTGTGACAAAAACAGAGAAGTGATACAATAGCAATAGTTATATGTTCAGTTTCATATTTTGGTATTTTTCAATTATTTCTATTGGTGAGAAATCAGTAGTGTTGCTTATTACCAAATACAATTTACGTTTATGCTAATAGAAATTTCAACTGGCAAGTAAAATTGTTGTAATGATGATTCATTTAAGAAAATAATTTGACGCTTGTTCTGTAATCATGTCTCACATCCAAATTCGCGTAACACATCCGGAATTATGACATTTATATAATTAATATAATTGAAAATAGTGTATTAGAAAAACATAATTGGAACTAAAGGAAAATATATTCCAATTTTTGAAACAGGTCAGACCGATGGTAATTCTAACTGTTTACAATCGCTGAACAAATTAAAGGGAATGATTGACTAGTTAGATTAATTTTTACAATACCGGAAGTTCCAAAAAACTACCCTGTGGACGTCATTTCTAAACCTAGGTAGATACATGTTCTGTGAATAAAAATGCTTCTAACCGAATCATTCATACGGTTGGGAAAAAAGCAAATAGAAATAACTATGTACTCGTGTGAAAAAAAAAGAGAAAAAATTCAATTCTCAACTAAAGTACGGCACATGTTATCAATTCCCTCATCAAGAACCGATTTTATGCAACCTTCAAATTTTCTATTCGAAAAACTGATGTATGTTCAATAATCGTTTGTCTGAGAGTAAAAACGAAGGTGAAATTAATTAGTGACTCGTCTTCGAAATTTGATCGCACAGACTTTTCGATTTATAATACATGTCCTATTAAAAATACGTTATGTTCATTTGACCGGTGGAAAACGTATTCCTTGAAATCACGATTCAGAATAATCAATATACAGAAAAGGATAACAAGGAATTGATGTTTGTTACAAAGGATTAGGCTGGTGGGCCCCAGTGGTACGTTTACTTACCTACGATCGTCAAATGAATCTCGGCTGAAGTCCTCGTATATGCCTCTACTACAACAGCGATATAACAAATCATGGACTCTGCTGTCGCTCAGATATTACTAGTTTCTCCCCTGTCCAGATCTTAACTTTGTGAATAATTTCGTGTATTTTGATATATACACGACAGCTTTAATTTTAATTAACTTGTGTAACTTCACCAAAATATTAATTGTACCTAAATATTGGTTACAAGAACATATTACTATATTAGAAAAATTAATGAATATTTCACCACAGATTAGTGTATTATCATTTATTTTTGAAAGATCATAAAGAAAATCTTATAGCTGAATACTGCAAGGTTTAAGCTAAAATGAAACTGTACTTTAAATCTTGATGCCTGGTAAACTTTTTGCATCCGTAACGCAGCCTACCGTGCCATATTTTGTGACTCGAGATTTATGTATATCTTTTTGATTTTGAAGATCACCTCATATTCCGTTACATTCAAGAAACACAAAGTTTACTTGTTTCCATGCTTCAATAAAACGTGTATTGGACTGAGCTATTTATTTGTAAGCACATATGATATTGATTTACTAGGGAAAAAAAATAAATAAAATCATAAAATATTCTGCAACAATGTTTGATAGAAATACATACTTTATACAATGGCTATTATTTTGCAATGTACTGTATAAGCTACGCATCGCCTAAAATGTCAAAATATAATACTTCAAACTAAGTAAATCGCGATTGTCAGTTTTCAGTGAGTCAAGATTAAATTACAAGTATTATACAATAGCTACAGTAATAGATGATACTATATCTAAGACTACAGAAACCAAATGCAACTTATGCAAAATTCCGTCAGTTTATTGAAATATAAAATACAGTCATTATTATGAGTGCAATTTAACAAAAGCATTGAATACTGTTGCAGAGGTAAAAAAAATCTATTTGTAATAAGATATACAGAATTGAGCCACTCACATATAGTAGGCAGCGTTGGGCTGGATTTACAGCCCGTAGGATTGCAAATTGCAGTTCACAGCTGAACCAGAGTATTATTGCCCACTGTTATATACAGCCCATGCGTTTTGCAAATCAACAGTAATATTAAACATTGTTAAATAGTCTCGTTTCAGAGTAGTTTGATCTATTAAGATTAACAGGATGAAATATTTCAAAATGTTAATAGTCCGAAGTTTAAATGGTTTGCAACTTAACACTACACAAGATAATCCTACTAACATAAGACACATTAAGTCCGAGTTAAAAATGAAGTCATTGCATCAGCAATAACAAAACTCATATTACACTGTACATCAAGTACAGATCAGTCTTAAACTGAAATCTGCCTTGTAATACTCATGATGTAAGACAAATCTAAACAGATGAAAGATTGTTCCAATTGGCAATTCACATGAGTTGTAAATCCAGTCTTGAACGTTCACAATGTTAAGTTGGACGGGATGACATGTGGCGGGCAGGCTCTACTCACCTGAACCGGCCGTTGTTCCCACTTGGTGGAGGTGATCGTCGGCTGAACATGCCATAGTCATTGCCACGAGAGAATCCGCTGTCTCGCATAGACGCCATACCTATGGGAGGCATTGGTGGCATAGGGTCTCGTCTAGGAGGAAGTGGGGGCATCGGAAAATCGCGCCCACGCATCGAGCTACCCATTTCACGAGGGCCTCCCATGCCTGAAAATCTCCTCTCATAGAGATCTCTTGAGTCATCAAATCCACGCCTGTCGTAGTAACTTTCATAGTCCTATTAAGTAAAAGAATCAAAAAATAATATTAAGAAAAATTAATTTTTTGATTTTTGCTTACATCATGAATCGGAATTGAGGTAGCCACAAGACATTTGAAATCAGCAGGTCCTCAGAAACAAAAATTGCCTTTTTAAGACAATTTTGAGTATGTTGAAAGTACAAGTAGTTAAAAAAGTACCTTCATTGAAAACCCTGTATAATAATTTGTTCAAATATTTGTCATTTCCACAAAAACTAAACAACCAATCTACTTACACCAAAGCGGCCGCCTCCCATAAGTCTGTCACGGAGGAAGGGTGGTGGAGGAGGTGGTGGGTAAGGATCACGGCCAAACATTCGGTCTCTAAAGCCGTTTCTATCCGGTCCACCTCCCATACCACCTTTAGGACATTCTTTGGACCAATGGCCTCCACGTCCACAGCGATAGCACTGCTCAGGGTCACCCATACCCGGCCTTTGCCGTACTCTGCTAGTAGAAATCTGAACCTTCATGGGCTGGCCATCTACCATTTGTCCATTAAGCTCCTTAATAGCGTCATTAATATCACCAGTTGCTTCCAAATGAACGAATCCATAGTTTCGCACAATGTCACATTCAACAACCGTTCCAAACTTGGCAAACAACTCGCGTACTTGAGGTGCTTTTGTATTATCCGTGAGGTTGCCAACAAAGATCTTTGTTGTTGGAGTGTTTGGCCCTTTTCGGCTCTTGGCAGCCTCACATTTTATCGGCTGGCCATGTACAATATGTCCGTTTAAATTCTGAATTGCATTTCTACCAGCTTCTTCATTTTCCATGTGCTAAAAAATTTCCATAACAAATGAGGCCCATTCACCAGTTTAAAACTATTACATGGTCTCTTTGCAACATGTTCACCCAAGGTATTTTTGATACACTGGGACTCAAATATCAACATACGATAATCTCATCTCCACTACTATACTTAATTAGTTATATGTTCATATTAGTTATTAACAAGAAATAGTTTAATTAGGTTGAGCTGCAAAACTCGATTTAAAAAAAAAAAAAAATTCCCTGAATACAAGTAATCTAGTATCTCAGTACAAGCTTAATCTTGACTCAAGCAACCAAATCAACATGGTATATAAACTGGAACAGCATACAGACAAAAAAAATGCGATATTTATACGACGCTGAATTTAGTAATGTTAACATGACGAAAAATCATTGAAAAAATCGTATTAATTAAAGAGTTCGCGTTGCAAAATGTAGGTATATTTTATTTATCATGGTTTACTAAATTTTAGACATTCTTACAGGTGCAAAGTAACGATTTTTCTGAACATGCATTATTACAGTAACGTTACCACCTTCGTCCTCATGTATTTCGAAATATAGTGAGGAAATTTAAAAGAAAAAGCAGCAGTCACAAGATGATGACAGTTTTTATAAGGTCGACGAATTTGGGAAACGTTTTATACCGTACTATCTGACTAAACAATTCTAAAATTGGCAACTAGCTATGACGGAATTTAAAACTATATTTCCAGCAGCTTATTAAGGGAAATAATTTCAGAGCCCATGTTACATGTAAAGCGGAAATTTCGATAGACAGAATGAACACTGAAAATGAGACGCCATAAGATTGCACCAGTTCAGATCATTCCTAGTACCCAGAAATTGAATTATTGATTGAAGACGCCAAGCGGCATACTCACGACGAATCCATAGTTCTTGACAACATCGCACTCCACGACCTTGCCGTACTTTTCGAAGAGAGGCTTGATGTCGCCGTTTGCTGTTTTGTCGGCTAAATTACCGATGAAGATTTTGAACGTGCCCACACTACTAAAACCCGGCATTTTGGCCCCTTTGAGAACCTACGAAATGTAGAAGATCTTGGTATCGAAAGATTGCGCGATGCGGAGCGTACCTACACAATGGCGTGGTCAGAACGGAGAATACTACCAGTATCCCTGTTTCTTCAAGAAACCACTGTTTCCGTTATAAATTTACGTACAAGTTAAGCGGCAATCTGTAGCTTTGTGACTAAGGAATATTGCTGTGGAACTATTCTACTCACCAAGTCAGTATTTCCGTAAAATAACGCGATACTAAACGACACGAAATCCACGCGCTACCCGGAGTAAAAAATGGCGGCCCGAAACGAGCCGGGAAAGTTGGAATAGAGCGGCGTCCCTCCCCGGCACTTCCTGCGCCTACCCAGAATCCACTACAGCCGGCGCCTTGTCCCGCACATTTGTGCAAACAGAAACAAATCCGAGTCAGATTTACAAATCAGTTGAAAAATATTGGATTTATCTTTTTGTTGTTTCAGAATATACCATACAGTGGATATTAACTGATATAAAGTAATATATTACTCAAAACAGGATGAGACTATTTATCGATCCGCTTTTCTAAAGCTCTTAGGTATTGGTCGACCGGTGCCACGTGACCACACGACGCGCCACGGTTTCTTTTGCCGAATGAATCACTTCCGAATCACCAATGAACGATATCAGAATACGCTTTTCAAATACGTTATTATATCAAAATCTATAGTACAAAATTCAAATTAGAAACTCGTACACGGCGCACGCCTCACTTACAAAGGCGTAATCAGAAACAGTACGAATTCCTTACGCAAAACGCTTATGCGACAAATTCGAACGGACTGACTTGTCACCCAATGCGGGTTATGTCAATACGATTGTTTATCACATCTTTAATGTAATGACAATAGTAATGAAACTCTATTCGATATTATTTTACATACGCTGGGACACGCGAACTGAAAACAACGTACGAAATACCAATTTGAAACTTTTTCTCGCGCATACACATATTTAAGTACTATAACCCCAGAAATTTCCCGGACAACATTCTATCCGAGTAAACGAAAACGATCTCTAGTTGGTTAAAAGTAGTAAAATGATTCCCATGTCCAGGTTAGAAATAAATGTTAGAAGACTTTTAACACGTTGTGAATTTATGGCTAAAGATGATCAGCAAACCGACTGGAGACTTGAAAAGGTATCTGGAACAGGTGTCTACCTATTTTTCGCCATTTTTCGACATTCTGTTTAATTAACACAGGTTTGTTTGTTTCAGTTCATACTGGCACTCGATGATTTAGTAAATGAACTGCAAACAATGCCAAAGTAATTATCCAACTTACTATCAACAAAATTAGAAACTGAATAACTCAGTAAATGAAAGTGCTTACATAAATGTTTCTAAAAAGCAATTATTACATATAATGAAAATATGATGCAATGGTGTTTTAAAGCATACCATTATTACCTTTACAGCAAGCCATCTAAAGACACTATTACTGAATATAATAGGCGAGTTGAATTTTTGAAAGGTGTTGTTGGTACTGCAAAATTATCAAACCCCGTGGAAAGGGTAGCCGCAGTTCAAATGTTGTCCAAGACTCCGGTATCTAGTATAGATACAGTGCGGCCCAATATTGCAACACAAATACATCAAAAAACAACTGCTAAATATACCAAGCAACTACGAGATGAGTTGTTTAATAATGATAAAGGTACGAAACTACCTTTTTCCATTCATTTTGTCAAATGGAAACAATTTGAGGAATGTGTATATCTGCTTCTAAGGACATAATCATTTTCATGTTGGTCCTTCATTTTTCTAGGGTTGTCTGATGATGGTCTGAGGCAAAGGTTCTCCAACACCAATGCTCACGATGAGAACTTAGATGCAATTTTAAAGTACAACCGCAACATACAAGAGAAAATAGCTGAGAATATGCTTTCAATGATTGGTAACATGAAAGAGCATGCTCTCACTGCCAGGACTGTAATCAAAAACGATATCGCCTCTTTAGACAAATCGGAGAAATTGACAGACATCAACACAGATAAGTTGAAAAAGGAATCTGTTAAATTAGAAGAACATACAAAATCGAATTGGAGGTGCTGGGTATGGGTAATGGTTGCGTTTGTACTTGTCGTATTTTTCAGTAAGTACACGATAATGGTCCGTGCTTCTGATAAATATGTAGTACTTCTGTTTCTGATACCTACTTATTGTTGTTTCCAGATATGGTGCTTTTTATGAAAATTTCAAAGAAGAAATAATACACATTCTGAACGTTATTTATTCCCAATATTATCAGGTCGTTAATGGTCCATGAGAACTTGCAGTGATACCCTGCTTGTATTCAGAGATGTTGAATTTCTTGCGTACCTATATTTATATTTGTAAATAAATAAAAAATATTAATGGATTTATTAAAATGGGTTTGTGCTTTGTCTTCTCTGGAGTCAACTATGTTTGGTGGATTGAGTTGGGTGTGGTAGTTGTCTGACCGCGAACCCCGCGAAACCTGATTAAAAATATTGTTATAATTATTACGATTGATGAGTGTAAAACAATGGCCACCAAAGTGAGTTCGCCTGTTAAACCACCTTTTCCACCTAAACCTGCTCCAAAACCGGGTAAATTACATTTCAATTACGTAACTATGTACGCAAATAGAAGTAAACTAGTCGCTTTTCCAAAATATAGCAAGAATAGTTTAAAAATCGCGTCTTTTCGCTGTTTCTAACCTTAAAATCGCATGGGACATTACTGTCATCCGGTTGATGTGTCATATACATAATCCTTTGAGTCTAAAAATTTTCAAAAATTTGAGTACACAACCCGAATAATAATTACTAACTAAATAATATAAGAGTTTCGATATTTTTATTTTCTTTGTAGATATTCATGGTCATTTATTTGTTACAATTAATCTCTTCCCTCTTTTAAGGCAAGGTGAAAGTCGTCAGAGCACTGTACAAGTATACTGCGCTACGTGTAAGTAGTAATAACCTAAATTTGTTACTATTTTTTTTACCTTTACAACTTGGTAAGTTTTTCCTTACTTTGCAGCCAGATGAGCTGTCATTTGAAGAAGATGAGGTACTCTATGTCTACGACCAAGACACGGATCCAAATTGGTGGAAGGCCAAGTGTAATAATCGCGAAGGGCTAATACCAGCCAATTATGGTTTGTATAGTGTTTTGATTATGTTGAACAATATAAGACTTTGTCATTGTATGATATATTAAATTTGTATTTAATTACTCCCAGTTGAAGAACAAACACAAGAAGTCGAGTTACCACTCCATGAAGCTGCAAGACGTGGCAATATATCATTCTTAAGAGAATGCTTAAAAGGTGGAGTCTCAGGTACTGGCTTAGACTCTGCCGGAAATGTTCCATTATATTGGGCCTCTAGAGCAGGCCATATCGATTGTGTTAAAGAGCTCTTGAGTCTGCCTAATCCTGCAGTCGATGCACAGGTATAAGACTTAGAATAATGAAAATATGTATTAAAAGATTATAGAAATAAATAGTGAATTGGTCTATTCCAGAATAAAATGGGAGATACACCATTACATGCAGCAGCAAACCATGGACATTTAGAAGTTGTAGAGATGTTGCTGGAAGCTGGAGCTGATGCTAGTCTTAAGAACAGTGATAATTTAATACCAGAAGAACTGGCTAGCAACGCAGCAGTTATAAATACTATACAAATGAGTTACAGGGAATATTCTGCTAATCACTGTTACGATGATAATGACTACGAAGATGAGAGTGATTAATGAAGAAAGGAGCACTCATAAAGGAGTGCTAATAAGTAACCTTTCCTGATGTACGTTAATTCTCTTATGAGCTGTCTCTTCATTGAACATATTACAGGAAAAAAAAAGGAATTCTGTGTTCATTGTAAGACAAAAGTGATACAATGTAAGTTTAACTGTGAAAAGTTCAGCCTGCATAATAACACACATACCATTCCGAATGTGAGCTCGAAAATACTATTATTATTGTAGCTTCAAGTACGTATTTTACATCGAGGATCTCAACAGAGTACTTCTACCAGGGTATTAATGAATTCTTTAGTATAGTGTATTTTGAAATTTTACAATGTTAAAATTAGAAATGAGTCATTACGTTGAAAATTTTATCAAGAAATAACGTTTTTATTAAATTATAGTTTAGATATAATACATCTGTTTTCGAATTTCATCCGTAAGCTGTGAAAGTATTGCCGATATGTATTTAATTTTGGAGAGTTTAATAAATACTGATGTAATAGGTAAATTCATTCTCATAACTAACAATGAAGTAAATAAGTGATTAGGAAAGGACTGGGTATTATTCAAGATATATTCAACAATATGTTAGAGAATCAAGCATTGCTTACCCACTAATAATACCGTAATCGTACTTACTCTAATTAATGTCATGCCATTTGCTTACAAAACAAAATAAGATTCACTTCATGTTTCTGTACCATGCAAAATAATTTACAATACAACTTGCAGCTGAGTTCAGTAATTTCACACTTGAGTAACTCGACGTACTCGAAATTATTACTATGCATACTTTGCTATTAGTAAATACCTGTGCAGAGCAAATCGTGATAACTCAAAACAATTAACCAACTTGCCTTGTGCATTATATAAAAAAATTTTGGTCATCATTTCTGTTCAATATGAACAAGTTTGCTGAAACTATTCAAGATTTTCCACTGAACCATCTATTGAAATCAAGTCGCAGTAATAGCTGTGCCAAATGTGTCCCTGCTGGTTGCGCCCGTACTTTGTTCAAAGTTTTTGTTAGCCAATCCATAAGACTATTTAAAGTGTCGGCTAATGCTTTGAGTTCTTCTTTTTCAGTCACTAGTAAATTACCCAATTCCCACATGGGTGCTTGCAGTATGAAATCGTCGCACAGCCGTAACAATATTTTTATCAACTTGTTGACCTAAAAAATTTAAATGTTTGTACAAGAGTATAAATATATCTGATCCTAGTTTAACTAATGCTGATTAGTTGCAAACATATGTGCTACATTGAAATGTACTGTGATATTTAAACTATGTAACTCAAAAAGAAGTGAATAATTTCTGACTTTAAGTAGAAAAATGTAGAATTAAAAACATAAAGTCGTAAAGCATTTTGGAAAGAAACTTACTGGGTTGACTTTATCACTGGAACCTTGGAACAGAAAAGTTTGTGACATAATGTTGGCTAGAAATACAGAATGTCCTTTTTGAATCTCCTCAAAGTTGCGCGTATTTTTCATAGTATTTTCCATAATTGTGTACTGACTTTCTAGTACATCTACTTGTAAATAATACTGTAAGTTGTTGATAACAAACATCAAGTTGTTTCTCAACTGCATCACTCCAATATCACTGTTTGGAAATACATTAAAAGTTAGTTACGTATTTACAAGAGATTCGAAATTCCTACTTTTGAAGTAATGCCAATATGTGTTTAATTTTTTCGCGACATGAAGTAAATACTGGTGTGGTCGGTCAATTCATTCTCACTACTAACAATAAATAAATGAACTTACACATTTTTCGTTCGCATATGTTCGGACCATAGATTTTGTAAATTAATTTGTGTTTTTTTTACTCTCAACAAAAATCGAAATAATGTATTGTAATCGCACAACGCCATTGGACTGAACAACAAATGTAATGGCCAGACTACTTTGTACTGAAGCTGAATCAGTCCCCAGCCTCTTGTGTCTGCAATTAAAAATTTCATGGTCAATTCATGCAAAATGTTGACATTAGTCATGATTCAGCAATATTAATGGGAATGGTTTATTTACCAATGGGGTCTTCGCGTTCTCTTCTTGAAAATTCACCATCTTCTGGATCTTCACCAACTTCATTTTCAATCTCTGGGACAGGAACAAGAAAGTCAAAACTTTCCGTTGTGCTCTCATCATGTAGGAGCATTTTCCGTGCAGCTATTTGGAATGATAAATTTATATCCCTGGTGGTATGACTAGTCGGTTTTTTATTTAATATGTGACCTGCTAATCTAATAAATTCAAGGAACAATTCACCACGACCGAGTAAAAAAAAGTCTTTTATCAGTTTAATTTGATGCATAAGCTGTGCTTCTTCAACCGCAACTCTCCATAAGTGTTCAGTGACACACTGTTTGAGTTCATCAACAGTTCTTTCAAATTCAATTATATCAAAAGTTCTTTTATTTTTCAAATTTTGTAACTCGTGAAAATGCTCGTACTCTTTTGCACCCCATATTGAGTTTTCAGCCTTTGTGAATATACTCAGATCTGGAAATTAAAGTGTTAATTCGTTTTAGAAAAAATTTCTCTATTTCATCTATTTCGAAAATTTAAAAAACTCCAAATATTTTTATTGAAATTGTATGTAAAAACAAATCAGTTTAATACACATCTGTTGCAGTAGGTGATAGGTTTAGTGATTCAAGCACAATAACACTAAAAGTATACCTTTCTTTTGTCTGGGATCATTTCCAAACATGATAATAGTTTGACCAATGGTCAATATTTTAAGCGCTAATGATGGCCTTATATAAGATGGCAGTACATGGATTTTTATTTCGTAATCCCACATGTCTGCACATAAATTTTTTGATGATTTTTCATCTGCTATACCAGAACTGTCTTTACTCTTAGCTAGAACCAAACTATCCTGTGGTTCAGATGCTCTTTGAATAAAAAATTCGTTGTGAACATCTTCCAGAATTCCGTATAAGAGCCAACTGGATAGTTGTTTATAAAACACGACATGACAGCAATACATCATCCTGAAAGTATATCAAATTGATCGATAATATGAGTGTCATTTTTAATTTTATAAAAATAGAAGAATCTTTGAGCTCACATACTTTTCTAAAGCCTGCCGCACTTCAGGTACCCCAGTGTGCATGTGTTGATGCAAGTATTGTAACACTTTACAGCCATGAACTTTTTGGGTTCGAATCTAAAACAGTACATGTATCACACATAATGTTTCTTTACTTTGACCTTTCATCTATATTCCTGATTGATAACAAGTGATTTTAAAGTATATGATTCCGACCAATTTTTGTTTTAACTAAAACAAAACGCAAACATGAGTCAACAATTCAAAGATATGTGTACCTCACTTATTATGGAATTCAGAACTGAGAATAAACAGAGATATTTTTGTATTCGTGATAGTATGAAGGTCAATGGCGTGTACGCGTCATTCAGCACGATTTTTTCCAATTCGATAACATCTTCGCGAAACGGCTGTATTGCTTGTTCCATACCGTCACATAAGGCCTGCAGATAAAGGCCCCATTTCAAATTTCCTGTGTAAGCAAAATAGCATCATGTCAATCGCATTGCAATCAGACAGTTATAAAGCATTAACCTTGATGTAGTCTGAGATGTTTTAAATTTGTCAATTGTGGGTTGGTGAAAATTCTTGAAGAAATGTTGATAGTGTGTAATTCAGATATTTTGCATGAACAAATCTTGTTAGTTTACTTTTAATGTGAATGTTATTTGGTAATATATTGTACCAGTTGCGTCATTCGGAGCACCAATAACAGACATATGGGCATTTATAAAATTTCTCACTGCATTACATTCCTCCGCAATGCCTAGAATTTTTTTAATCAAAGCTTGCTCTCCAGGGTGTAGAAGCTTTTCGGTTTCTAAAAACTGTAAACATAGTTTGTCAGATTTTGGAGGTTATATCTTGACAACTGTCAACTCCATAAACGATGCAGTTCTTACATCAGTGTCTATAATTTGTACGACATTAGTCGTGCAACCCCAAAGAGATAATAAAACTTCGTGCAGCATTTCTTTCGCTTCAAAAACACATTTAACAATAAGATCCGTCTACCCAGTCCACGTTGTTTGGAGCTGTTCGAGCATTGAAGTCTGATTAAATTTGATTTGAGAACACGTCTGAATCATTGGTGTAAACGCATCCACTTCCGAGTTCAAGTGCATCGTCAATTGCACGACCGTGTTTGCATGCGTGTATCGCCATTTAAGGGAAGAAACTTCTCGAGAAATTAGTTAAAATCAGCGGGAGGTAGATATTTATTGAATTTTTTGATTTTCTCTCAAATTTCTCATTAACCTTTGGTGTATCTGTGGAAATCAAAGCACACTTGTTTGCTACAGTTTGCAATGCAAACCGCAATTCGAAAATTGCTATGCCATAGACAATTCCAATTAATCTGCCAATGCAAAAACAATATTTGTAAACATTATAACATCTTCTCGGTAACAATTTGTGAAACGATGGACACTGTTGAAGACTGCCAGCTAGCCCTGCGTTATTTTTGATAGTAATTTGCCAGCTCTACTGGGCAGGTTTGGGTGTAATTCTACTACCCTGCACTTAACAACTGACTCGTCTCATCCCAATCCGCGGGATCCTAATGCAAGATCAAGTCGACGTAGCAGAATATTGTAACGTTCCCCCTCGCCCTTCAGCAGTCCATAAGGCTAACAGTTTTAAATATCTTTAGTCAAAAATTGAAGGAACGAAATTGAATGTTCCAAAATACCAGGAATCTTCAAGTTTGTAAAACTTCCGGTTTAGTCGTAGGCATGTCGTAGGTAAGATTTTAATGTTCTTGACTATTACATGATTGTTCCGTTCTAACTAGTTATAGCAACGTTCAGAATGCGCGTGAATTATTGCCCTACAATAAGAATAATCCTCTACCGTTGACAGATATTCTACAGTTATCAAATTGATTTTTTTGTGTGCATATATTTAAGTTATAAGCGTGACTCTTATAACTTAAAAGGGTTGCGGAAATAATAATTCCTGAGTCTCAACGACTTGGGTTGATGTAGAAACGATACTAAAACATTATATTAACACCAATTACAAATAATTACATAAATAATAAATAAAATAATTATAACACTTATAGTCACCTAAATCAACAACAATGTCGGTTTTGACGATCGGGATTATAGGCTTAGTTGACAATGAAAAGAATAAGTTTACAATATAATTTACAATATATTTTACTGAGTATCCACTATAACACTAGTGGATGTCTCGAGCGCCTGTCAATCACTCCCCTCTCTCCCGAGGCGATGATTCCGCGATGGTCACTCTTGCTTATCCTTTCCGTAACCCGTTCAGCGTGTTTGTTGTTTTTCAGAGATAAGTTTGGGTAAACAGGCCGCAAACTTACATATATAATATAATATACATATTTATATCAGAGAGAAACCTTTTATATAATATTTTACAGCCGTTCTCATAGCCCTGTTGCATGAAAATTACACAGATGGCGCACGTGGACATTGGCTAGCGGTCTATGGCTACCCATATAGAAGGGTGTGTTCCGAAATGAGCTGCGACCGTTGATAATTCACTAACTAGAAACAGAACTGGTGGTCAAACTTGAAATACAACAAAGATAAAAGATTGCTGACATTACTGTCAACTAATTTTGGAGCATAGCCTTGGAAAAAGATAAATTTTCGGAGTAAACGCAGCCAGTACGCAGTCTATTCCGAACAATTTCAAATAATTGTTTAAATTTCACTTCTAAGTCTTAACTTGAAGGAAACTTGAATAATTCCATGAACCCAGACGTATTCTGATCGTCAAAGGCTAGTAAAGGCTTTTGCAAAATAAAATAACAATTAAGATAAGGAGTGATCAGTCTTCTGTGACGCTGGACATAAAAGTGCTCAGCATATTACAGCGAAAATAAAAATTTCGGCGTACAACGCGGGAAACGATCGGGAATTTTCTTCAAGTGGTGGGAAGTACAGCAGACAAGACGGCTTCGCAAAAAAAATCGTCGAGGAAGATGGCGGATACGGAAGAACTGAAGGTAGGACGAGAATAAAATAGATCTTATTATCTTGACTTAAACGAGCCACATGTTAAATGCCTTCCAGAAACTTGAGTCATTGATTTTTCCGTGTCTTATTTTTCACCAATTATCGAACATTCACATATCCAAACTATTCCAATGTCTTGCCAACGCCAGCAAGGCTGCGTTTGATCATACTAAGCGACATTTATTTTCACACGCGGCTTTTCGCTTTTCTTCACATTCGTCCAATTTCCAACTTCCATATTTTCGTAAACGTATCTTCATTCAATTCGGAAACTTCTCGTGTATCTCAAGCATAACACAGGAATGCGGATACGAGACGGCAAGTAGGAGCAACTGATAACTACAATGGGTAACCTCTATCTCTAGCTTATGCATCACGCTATTCAAATAATCAACATATTTTACTCTACAAAATTTTTTGGAATTGCCTCCCCATCTATCTACTTTGGGCACAAGAGTTTACTTTTGTGCACTTCGTATATGGCAGGTTGGGAAAAATTGTCATATTTGATTTTATATTTTTCCGACTAGTACTATAGAGTGTAATAACATTTGAGAATATAGCTAGACAGAAACGGTACGATTTTCTAGCAGGAAGAATTTGTCGTTATTGCCTAATGTTGTTATCATTAAAGACATTTTCTCATTCTGTGAAAGCTCAGTTTGTCTATAATTATCTTGGGCCATTACGGCTATAAAAATGTCAATTGTCTATTTCAGAGTATGGTATTAAGTTTTCGAGTATCTGAACTTCAGATGCTTTTGGGTTTTGCTGGGCGAAACAAATCAGGTCGAAAAAACGAACTTCAAACACGAGCTTTGGAACTATTACGCCTTCGATCCCATCCTGTGCAGCTAAAAATTCGCGACCTTTATAGAACCATACAGTAAGCCAATATTTATACCAATTTTCATTCCCTTTGGCTAGTTATCTGTCAGAAAAATAATACTTAAGGATTACATCAAACGTGTAACAGCTGTCACAGTTCATAATTAAACAGCCATGTTCTAATAAAATGAATGGAACCAGTTTGAAACGGTGATACTTTGCTGATTTATTAATAACTACACATAATTCTTTCTGTCACTCATATTGTCAGTACAATAAAAATCTGTGTCACAGGCAAGATCAACTTGCCGCACATCAGCTGTATGGTCAAGGTGGCGACAACGGTGAGCCTCAAATCGATCAAAACATGCATTCCCGTAACTATTATACAAGGTAAGTCAGAGTTACATTAACTATGTCACTTCTAAGATATCCATTGACTCTGTAAGGAATAGGAACATGTTTATTTGTTTGTTCCTGAATCTTAATCCAATTGTTTTAGGCAAGGCCATGCTCAGGCAATGAGTCAACAACAGCAGGCCCAATCATCTATTTCAAGTGGGAAGGATTTGCCCCCGGCGCATCAGGCATCGATGCCTCAATCCCAAGTGGCACCGAGAACATCATCTGTTTACCAACCAACTGGATACACCAGTGTTACACCGCAGGTAAATTTGGTTTTCATTTGAAGATAATTGAAGTACTTATTTTGTAAAGTGCTAAACTATCTGTTAATTTCAGCAACGCTCGTCTAGTGCTGTTTATAATCCTTATCCCTATCCAACAAAAGTACTACCACCTCCCCTGCAATTACAACAACCAAACCAGTATCCAGTTCACCCTGATGTCAGGCTTAAAAAGCTACCATTCTTTGACCTGCTTGGAGAGCTGTTGAAGCCTTCGAGTCTTATGCCACAAGGATCTATGAGAGTTCAAGAAGGCACTTTCACATTTCACTTAACGCCACAACAGTCTACAGACATTGCTAGCTCACGAGACTGCCGTGCTGGGAGTAAAATGGACTATACTGTACAGGTGATGTGCTCTAATATTTTACGGTCAATAGCTAGAAGGCAATAGCATTTTTTCGAACATCACAGTTATTGCTATTGTTTATCTTTTGTATATATTTAGAAACATGTTTGAAGTATAATTTTTTGTGTGTAACAAAAATCTTCCTGAGGTTTTACAATCTAAATGTTTGTTGTACTCATTTTACAGGTTCAGATGCGATTTTGCTTGCAAGAAACTTCTTGCGAACAGGAGGACTACTTTCCACCTAGTATCATAGTTAAAGTCAATGGAAAACTATGCCCATTACCGGTATTATATATATATATTCAAGTTTTTTAAAGTCACCCGATTCTTATTTATCTTTATAGTTGATGTATCACAATTATACCATCCAAAACATTTTTTATTATAACTTCAGAATCCCATACCAACTAACAAGCCTGGTGTCGAACCTAAGCGACCACCTAGACCAGTGAATATAAGTCCATTAGTGAAATTATCACCAACAGTAGGAAATCAAATACATGTCTCATGGTCTGCAGATTATGGTAGACGATATGCTATTGCTGTTTATCTTGTTAGAAAGTTGACAAGCTCAGAATTGTTGGCTAGATTGAAAAGCAGAGGTGTCAGACATTCCGACTATACTCGCGGACTAAGTAAGTTGAATTTAATCAAGTACTTCTACTCCGATAGTTTCGATACCTTTAATCTATTTAACACTCATTACTGTGATTCAGCATTTTGTTTCAAAGTGTTGAAATTTAATCAATGATAACGCCTTCAAATTTTATCAGCTGAATTTCCTGAGACTCAGGCTGCTTTTTTGACTGAATCATGATTCTGTTCTTTTTTTTTTTTGCTCTCAGTAAAAGAAAAACTGAATGAAGATGCAGATAGTGAAATAGCGACAACTTCATTGAGAGTTTCACTGGCTTGCCCATTGGGAAAAATGAGGATGAGTACTCCTTGCAGAGCTTCGACTTGTTTGCATCTACAATGTTTTGACGCTTCTTTATTTCTGCAAATGAATGAACGAAAGCCCACATGGAATTGTCCTGTTTGTGACAAACCTGCACTTTATGACAACTTGGTTATTGATGGTTATTTCCAAGAAGTATTGAATTCAAATAAGTTACTGCCTGATGGAAATGAGATACAGTTATTACAAGATGGCTCCTGGGAAAATTTGGTTATGAAAAAAGATAAAGACAAAGACAAAGATAAAAATCAAGTTAATGCTGAGGTTAAATCATTACAGAAAGTGGAAACGCTAGATCTTGGTAAGTTGGTAAATCCCTCCATTATTTTCGTAGAAGTTTTAGGAATTTCACTTTGAAAATTGAAAAAAAAATTTTATTATTGAAAGTAATGCTGATTAATTTTGAGCAAAGTTACGCCCAGGTAGAGTCGATTCTGACCCCCCTTATTTTAACGGGACAAAAATCAGGTTGCCAGCACTAGCGTCTACCCTACGCCTATTAAAAAATACACATATCTGCTCCATGCACTACTACGTTTTGCTACAAGCTACCGGAGTTAACCTTATTGCTGACCTGTTTAAATGAGAGGCGATTGGAATCGAATTTACTTGTAAAGGTGTACCTTAATCTTCTGATGTTCGTACAACACGTTTTATTTTCAGATGAGTCCACCAACCCATCACCACTGTCGCCAAATGAGAAGAAACGTGCTGTTGTCATCGATCTAATATCAGACAGTGATGATGATTCAAACCCATCACAAAGTTCGAATAAAAAACCTAATACTGGGACGTTGTCGCCACAAAAAACCCAGTCCGGTGCTCATAGTGCAATAAGTAGTACTAGAGAGTCTCCAGAATTAATGATAATTGATTTGGAGTAAGAAGTGTTCCTGTATATTGATGACTAACTGTTTGAGGCTGTGAGAACCCGGAATAGAATCCAGGTTTAGTATCGAACATAATGAATAAAAAACAGTACAAAGATAATGCACTCATTGTCAGTCTAAGCACTGTGTGAACGGCGCTGTATGGCGGTAGAAATTGGATGTCATGACATGTAACACGGATTCGTATCTCATGTATTTATTTACTGATTATTTAGGATTTGAATATCGTCAACAACTCCTAATCAGCTGGATAGTATTTAAAGGTACACACGGTAGACATATAACTGTATAAAAACTCATCAATTTTTTTTTTTCGTTGTAAGGAAACAGCTTACCAGATTTAAGGACATCTATTCATGTTTTAAAATATTGTGGAGAGAACATCCATAACATGTAGCAAGAACATAATATGTGGAAAATAATTGTCGCTTTGTTGAGGACAATTTCAAATTCTGCAGATAATTGAATCATTTTCATGATATTTTATTCTTTTTACAATTTTAGTTTCCCCACCAAGTTTGGTGCTTGGCTTTGAATTGTATTCTTTTGATTGAAATTTTACGATTTGAATATCATAATCGAAGATGCGGTACACGTATACAACGTACAGTTATTGATATTCTTTTTCTTTCGTTTACTTTTATTCTAAACTAGCTATCAAAAATATGTTTAATGCTAAGAAATAGCTTGTACGTAACTTGCGATAAAATGAAATAGGCACTGAGTACAGTCGTGTAACGTTACCATATTATGTACTTGATTATTTCGTATTTTTGTATAAGAAATGACATAAAATAAAAAAAAACTTCCTACTCGGTTACGTGTCTTCTGCATATTTGTAAATGTGCATGCGAATATCTAACACCAAATTTGATACCTTGCCTCACTTCCATGTGACTGTACGTAATTTTCCTTGTTGCTAGCAAAACTGAATATTGCGAAAGAGTATTGCACTCTATACTTAAACCCTAACATTTCGCGTGTTGCTGATTACGTGATAAGCTGCCGAATGCATGAAAAGACACGATTGCGTCGTTGTCACTAACACAAAATCCAAGCTGTGCAATGATTTCATGCATGGAATTGAAAATGTTCGCTTTATTTGCTCGTCTTCCTTTACTTGGCATAATATATTGAGAAAATTAATCGATACTTTGATTTGTATCAGCAATATTATTTATGTTCACCTTGTAACTGATGGAAGAAAACGTTTTGTTTCCCGTAATCTGCGTACGATAATCGAGTGATAAAAAAAAATTTCTTTCAAAGCTTAAACCAATGTTCATTTAGAGCAATGATGCGTTCAAATTGGATGTTCAGGTACCGCGATGCGTGTCCGAGAAGAGGAAGTAAGTAGAATGTACAGTATAATGGGTTGTAGGCTGCTGATAAACGGGCAGTCAGCAGAATACAACTGTGTAATATCTTGGTTCTGTATTTGTCGGTAACTGTCGAGTAAAATTCGAAACAAAGCTGGTAGATGGGAAGATAAACTCTCTACTTTCAGGATAGTCGTAAAATCCGAGTATTCCTTAGCAAGACCGGCGTTAGGTGGATTTTACCGTTTTGCCGGAAATAGTTAATTCAATAGAGAGGCTTGCTGCTCGTCGAATACAGCGTTGAAAAAACGAATGGAGTCACACCAAACTCGCTTTGGGTAATTCAATTTGAATACCTGACGGGGTACAGAGGCGTATGGACGTCAAACAAGGAGCGTCCGTGACAGCGGGTATACGGGGCTAATGAATTTGGCTGAATAGGTTTCAACTAATGTCCACCTCACAAAATATGAATACTCATCGTCAATAACGTGGCCTTTCGGCTCCACGAAACACGAGTAGCTTTTTTCACTCATTTTATAGTTCGCTGCTGCATTATTGCCTGATGGCACGAAACATCAAGCAACTAACAAATTAATCGCTTTACCCTAGCAGATTGAGTTTCGTTGTTTACATTCAATTCCATCCGAGCGTAATTTTGTTTTGATTTTTTGCTTTATAACTATAGAACAACGAGTTATTTAATGAGAATTAATTAAGAAGCGAAACATTGCAGAGGTGGAAGGGCTTTTTGACTGTGAGGACGACGTCGATCGATATCGGGAAAACAGCTTTACCGTCAGATCACTTCTCGCATACCTAATACAAAATCGTCTGTCGTATGTTTTTCTTTTAGCCGCCATCTTGTAGCCAAGATGATACGTTCAATTTATTCTACGAACGTGTAGGTATAGGTATCAGTATTTACGTATACGGCGATCAAGTAACTCGGAAGATGTGCTGAAGGGAAAATCAACGATACACGAATCGACCAATATAGCAAGAAACACCGGTGCTTACGGTAACGCAAGATAATTATATGATTGCAATCTAACTGTAACAAAAGGTTGAGGCTGCAGTTAGTACGCACATACTAACTGCATATCAACGAATGTGAATCCGTACTGCGACATACATTACAGAAATGTCTGGCTCGCACAGCTGAAACATTGCGCTTGACAAACAGCTATAATTTCAATTGTCGCAACAAGGCCGCAGAAATCGGTGTTCAAATATCCGGGACAATACCTTCTGTAATCCTTATTATTCGAAGGGATTCTTGTCGTCAGTTTTGGAGTCCTAAGTCGTACGATCTACGGGTTATTCGGTTTTGCCAAGGGTAGCTAATAAGGGTCTTGGAACGATGCGGGGGATTCTTGATGGGGCTACAAGGAGAGGGCCGGGTAAGGCAGGGGAATTTACGACTTATATACCGATGGAATTGCTCAACCAGCCCGGAGTTTGTCCACTTTATTAGGCGGCAGTGCTAATAACAATTGACGCGTAAGCCTAACCTGCGGTATAATGTTTCCTTTAGCGTATAACTGACGCGTATTGTTTACGACAAGTCTTGCTTTTTATTTATTTCTCTCTTTAACAGAAACACTTGTACATTGAAAACGGAATTTTCGAAATTAGTTTCATTTAACTTTCATTCAATTAACTGGAACGATTTTTTGTATCAGGCAAATCATTATCTTTTCAATCCCTTACAATTATTGGAGAACCCTATTCCTAATGAAGTAGAATGGTAAAATACAAATCCGTCGATTGACAATGTTTAGATTAGCTTGAAATACATGAAAAAACAAATGAGAGATCCGTGCTAAAAATGGGTGGAATTGGTAAAGATTGAGATCAGTAGAATTCACTTCGTTTTTCATCAACGGCTGCGATTGGCAAAAATATCGGTATGAAATATGAGATATGAGTGTCTTTTATTGATTTGTAGAATCTTCCAGTTGGCAGGGTATGCAAAAGTTCACAAGTCCTCACGGGCACATTATGTACTCTTTACGTGCGGAGGGAGAATGGATTACCGGAAGCGATGAATGTTTAAGAATTTGCAAACGAGAGAAGAGGCAAAGTCAATAACGCGGAATGAGATTCGAATTGGCTCAAGCCGGCGCTCGTTTATATCCCTCGCTAGTGGCTACAATCTACAACCCTGAGCCCACAATAATACCCGGACCGTATTACTTCCATCTCTCTTTCGCAGCTCCGGCATCTCGCTCTCTCTCACACCAAGGACTGGTTGCTCGGGCGGGTTATGCTATATTCTGTGGCTTGTAGCCTCATATCGTATTATTGTCATGTTTCACCAACACGAAGGGGAGGCCGTGTCCCATTTGTTTTATACCTTCCTCTACGGCTACGCGGCATTTCCTCACCCTCGGATATACGCGTACTATGTACGTACGTCGTACACTACACACCACCGGTGTGTGTACGAAACGAAGGTATAAAAAGGATCGAAATTCCATTGGATAAACGATCATGCCTTCGTTCGTCGTCACCGACGCGAAACCCTACAATATCAGCTCATCTCGATTTCTCTTTTCTTTCCTGATCTATCTATACTGCACTCAACCATCGCGTTATACCTACCTACCGTCTTCTTGAGTCTCGTCCGAAATTCGATAACTTCAACGAACCGGCTTCATTCGAATCTCGAGAACGCCTTGCATCAGGGATTGGTACCCGCCCTCTCTTCGTTCGTGTACGTATCTGCATTGTCTTCGTGTTACACGTGCGAACGTATTTACTAGAGGCCGCATTGAGTTGAACGGATTTCTCACAATTGTGTATAATGCAAGCTGCAACGGTGCCGTTCGTACTTCGTAAGACCATAATCGCGAGTCGTTGTTTCGTAGTCGAGGAGTCAGTAATTAAATTAGGATTATTAATATTTCTTCGTCGACGGTGAGTGCGGTAACATTGGTAATCTGAGATTAACGGAAGTTTTTCACCACCACCATTCCAAAGTTCTTTTTTTTTTTCTTTTGCGGTGAAGCGATCCCATGAACAAAATAACGCGCGGGCATATTCATCGCTCGTTTTTACCGGCGTGGAACGTCTCGATTTCACACTCTTAGAGGTTCGAATCATCCGAGAAGCTCTTTTACACTTCCAGACACACGTTAAATACCATTTTACTACGATGTAAAAGAGATCCGTTTGGTGTTTGACGCCTCTCGCGAGAAGCATTAGGCTGAAGATGAGGCTTGATTTTGATCTAACGAAAAAAAGAGGATAACAAAGAAAAACTTGGCTCGTTTCTCAATTTGATATTACCATCGTGCGCTCAAACACGAAATCTTTCGATTATACGCGAGATATATCGAGGCCCGGATCCTGGACTGGGTTTGCGTGCAGTAAATCAGGAATATTTATCTTCTAATTCGGTGGAAAGCATGCCGGGGTGAATTTGTCTCCTGCGTCGGGGGAGACCGAGAAGCCCGCAGAGCTGCTCGAGGGGTGGCAAACTTATTTCCATTAGCCGGCAGGGCGCGAGTATTCCAAAGCGTTCGTACCCTCACCCTTGCCCATCTGCGATTATTCCTCGTTTGCCCTTTCTCTCTCCGACTCCCCCCGTTGCCGTTCTCTCCGTCGCCCTCTTCCTCTCGCTCTTGCCCCAACGCTCTACTTGACTCGTTTGTTTTCAACGTCAGGCCAAGACTTTATGACGAGATTATTGCTTTAAAATCGAACGACGAGATTTCCTCCGTCTAAATCACGCCTTGAATTTCCGCTGCCTGTAATATCGATGAAATTTTACGACACTGCAGGAGAACGAGGCTTATACTATACCTGATGTAATAAAAGTTTTAGCCTCATGTCGGAAGCCGTTTCGCACTCTAGCCAATCCCTTCCGCAAATGGAAAACTCGTACTCCGATAATAAGTACGAACTGCGTGCGTTTTACTTAGCAGGTTGAAAATCAGGTACGTGCATATCGCGTCTGTACGGTATAGGTAGCTTAAAAGTAGCTTGAATCTTATTGTGAAAAAATCTTACTCAATTTTCACCGTTAATACAGAAATGTAGAAACGACGCCTTGTACTTCGACTACAGTCACCAGCAAAGCTGGATATCACCGTGTATACGGCGGAGAGTGCGGCTCTTTTGCCTCTTCGTTTTTCTCACCCGAGAAAGCAAGAGGCGAGAGCGAGAGAAGCGGAGAGCGAAGAAAGAGAGAGAACGAACGAAATAGGAAGGGTCTTTGTTGGGAAGGGCGGCTGCTACCTGACAAGTCCTTTGTCCCTCGCCTCGTACTCCGTCTTTTCTTATCACTTCGCCTTTCCTCCCGCTCTCCCCCCTCCTCTCCTTCTCTCCTTCTCTCTCTCTCCTCCTCTTCCACGGCTCGACTCGCGGCGCGTTGACGGTCCGCGTTTACCCCCCTCATCGCCCTCGCTCTCTCGCACTTCCGCGCCTACGGTTGGCATCGGCATCGTCCGTCCTCGTCCTCGTCCGAGGCCTCCAGACACTCGCCGAGGCCCACCCAGCGTGTTATACCTACTTCGAGATGAGGCCTACGGCAAATGATACAAAAAAGGCCGCGCTCCGCGAAGGACCAGCTCTCAACTAGGAACAAGCCTTAAATAGGAAGACAACCAGTTTCGCGAACCCAACTAAGCCGAGGGCGCAAGTATTATACGTTGTACATACCTACGTGCGGGCCACGGAGCACTTAACTCTAGACTGCCGCGGTGATTCGCGCGAGCCTTTGAACCTTTTATCCAATTGCCCGGGGTTGATTGCTTCATGGATACACGGCATTACAAGTTTCGATTCCTCCACGGCCCCTGCTGAGTCGACTCAACGACGTGTCTAACAAGTTGCAGTTGCCGCTCCTTCATCTTCCGCTCCACGGAGTTATAACGACGTGTTACCCACGGGACAAACCGGAAATACGGTTAGCAGTAGCGGCGGCGGCGGCCGCGGTGTTCTTTTTGTGGCGAAATTAAAGACGAAACGGGATCAGCCAGTTGGAACAACAGAAACGAGACAGGCATTTCAGTCAGTTGGAGGAAAATAAATAAAATAGGTACGTGGAAAGCGGTGAGAAAAAAGGACGGGTTGATCGACTGGTGTCACGTATCGGCGATCCTGTTTGCCCAGGCGAGCTGCCGCGCCTCGTACACTCGATTAAAATAAAAATAAAAATAAAAATAAATACGATGATAAAATAAAAGGAACGAGAAGCAGGGGGAGAGAGAGAGAGAGAGAGAAAGACAAGGGGACCTAAAGATACAAAACAAACAAAAGATGCGGGCGCCTGTTAGGGGGAACTACTGGATTTGCCAGTCGGCATTTCGTGTCGGATGACAACTCGCGCACTCTGCTGTGGGCTGGCATCAGAGGGCGTCGATATAATCCAATCAAAAGTTGACTCGGTACCAAACGCCTGTGCTTCTTCGTCACTCTGGTTCATTCGAACGTCTGTCCTCTCCTACCAGCTGCCGCTGCTGCTAGGAAGAAGAGAGTTCGATACACAGACACGCTTTTCCCTCCGTATTGGTAAGTCGCACGTGTATCGTCCGTGTATCGTCGGAATCATCTTCATCGACGCCAACACATCTAACGTTCGTGGAGTACGGGGCGCGGCGAGAAGGCACGCACAGCTTTGCCTTCCTCATGGCTTGATTGTTTATTATCAAGTAGGTATCTACGATGCCTACCGCGTAGCTCGGACGTGTTCGAACCTTCGACGCCAACGCCTGGTCGAGTACTTATCGTTAGCCGCGTTGAATAAACCCTCAGAGTCGTGTAAATCTCATTGAGATAGCCGAGCTCATCCGCGCTGGCAGGCTCTCCTTCCGAGTCTTACACGTAGGTATAATATACCGGAGGAATTTTAAGTCCGACTTAAACGCTGCCGTTCTGGACGTTACCCACATCCAGAAGAAAAGTACTTAGTGCCGCGTTCAAAGTTCTTTTTCGGTGACACCTGAAAGATTCTGTCTACCTGCGGTCAGAGTCAACGATACAACAAATCCGATAAATTCCCACTCCTATTTTTTGTCTTCAACGAGCTTTCCTGTACCGTCGTCGCATCGATCGAATACAAGAGCACGGCAACACTCTACCCGATACGTATGTATTCCGGACGAGAAAGATGAGATCATCTCTACCCTCTAAGCCGCAGCTTCCGCAGTCGAGCACAGTTGAAATAGGTACTGGCGATGTACGTTGGCGTGGAAGAATCCGGCTGTACAAAGCTAACAAGTCAATATGACAACGAAAACCGATAACTCAGATACCGGTTACCTCTCTCTTTCTCGAAGCTTTCAACCTTCGATAATCTCCATGACACTGCCTACCAGACTTTCTTCTCCAATAGTTTCGGATAAGATCGGCTCTCCGACCCGTTGATTGGGGTGGGGATGGGGGGGATGGGGGGGTTACAGACGACGTTAGATCTTTTTAGAGGAGTGACGTTCATATCGGTCACCCGTCACATTACCGGAACAAATATCCACTTCGAGGATCGCTGGCATCTACTAAACAACTCGTAGATGCCAAATCCCCTGCCTCCCACCCCTCGCCCCGTCCAAGCATCTCCTTCGGGCTTCCACTGTATTCTTCGCGGTGATCCCATATACGATATACCCACATAACATCCACCGCACCACATACTGTACCGTCCCACGTACTGTAGAGTATAACTCTACAGGCCTTGGTGTATGCGTGTAGCTGTATAACAAACCCACACAGAGACGCGAACGAGTGTTCGAAGATTGAAGAGGAAGCTAGTCCCCGTCTTCCTCCCACTCGTAGGACCGTCTTTGTCGGACGTCAGGGGTTGCGAAGGGTGTATCCTAGCAACACTCGAAACCGCTGGGTTCCCAATGGCGTACAAGCTCCGTCGTAATGTCGTTTCGGAACGGAATTGCTAATAAAAACGGAATGTACCCTGCTCGGGCGACCCGATAGCGGTAGTAATCTCAACGTTGAAAAATCGTCAAGTTGGAACGTGCTCAGGTACCGCCGTGCTTGTAAAACTTTTTTAATCCTCCGTATTCCAGCCTCCCGCAGTAATTATACGACAATTAAAAATTCTTCCGCAATAACACGATAACGTGCCACGTCTGCGCGAGACTTTGATTTCCCTGCCGGTGGTGATGTCAAATTTCCTCGCGGGTAAAAAGCTCGGCAACGCTACGCCACTGCATCCTCTCCTCGAGGTGGGGGACGAGGGGGGAGGCACTCACTCGCTCGTTCGCTCGCACTCCTCGCCCTCGGTAGTTTCAGCCCCAGTTTCAACCCCGGCAACTCCACTCGCCCCCTGCCCCCCCCCCCCCCCCCCCGGCACCGGGCTGCAGACCATGCTCGCGTATAGCGAGATGACGTCGGATGGGTAGATATGTAATATGTACGTAACACCTACACGTCCAAACACACGTACCGTACGTACGTATCGGATTCGGTGAGCGTACCCGCGCCTGTATATCTATATTTTAGTACGCCGCTCTTCCTCCCAGCGCTAATCGTAGTAATTAAGTCTAAGCAGAGAAACTGCCGCTGTACGCCCCCGTCCCCTCTGGCACGATCAAATATACGCCAAAGATGAAGTGATTTACATCGAAATCACTTTGCCGCTTTGGCTCGTACGCGGGCAGCTGTTGAATTCATTATCGGACCAAAATCGGTTTATCCCTAGGTCGTCTAGGCTCGCGGCCCTGCGGGATGCGTTGCTTCACCGTACGCTCGATCATCCGCGCATCACTGACGCAGGGGTTCATCGGCTATATTACGTGTCAGCTGTTCTCTTTATCGCAGCCGACGTGTAGAGGAATGTCCGGTAGGTACTTATCGAGCGCGCAAGACGTGGTTAGGAAAAGTAATTGATCCGTACACGTTGGCTGATGGCTTGATGGCTGTTTAATATCCTGGACGAATTCGTTGATACTGAAATGTTGTACGTACAACGCGCATGCGACAAATGCGGTCTTCCGCATGGGGTAAATAAGAGTGACGGGAGAGTTAATTGGGCGATTACCGAGCTCGTTCTATTCTCTCAGAGACGAAGTACCTCGGCAACGATTGCAGCCGTCCTGCAGAAACGCTTTTTTAAAATATTTTATAGGTTTAATTTCCCTGCAGCGTGTAAGAGTTCGAACGTTAAAGATCGTTTCGACCCACCTTGCATAAAATTGAGCGTAAAATCCAAATTCCATACCTTTGGAAGTCAAACGAACGGGAGTTATCTGCGCGAGATGTAAATATCTCATGCGCTGCGGAAATAAACCGCGCCGCGTAAAGATTTTTTGATAGCTTACTTTACGTCGGAGACACGGATTATAAAAGCGACGTATTAATCCCCCCTGACCGGAACTTTCCTGCAATGAAGCGGTTCGTTGACGCTGACACGAGGGAATTGTGGTCAAAGAACTTTCGACGACAATTCACCGAATTGCAGGCTTGTCTCTTTACGGTTTTTGTCCGGATTATGCTCCGGCGACGGCAAAGAGGGCTACGTGTTTTTTAGCTCAGGCTTTCGGAAAGGGGCGTCGCGTCGCGCACGTGAAGAGACCCATCTTGGAAGGATGGGTTCCTTTGTGCGCCGTACGGACTAAATGGCCGGGCAGGTAAACAGGAACGTCGCGCGTACCTGCATCGTACATACAACTTGTGTTCACGTGAACATAGGAATATAGGAAGGCTCGCAACAGCATGGCCGTTGGCTTACCTGCGGCGAGTATGCGGTCACAGTAGCGTCAAGAGCCAAGAGGGAAGGCCAAGCGAACCAACATCGGTAAGACTCGGCGAGGTGGGTCGTTAGATAACAGACGAAGATAACCATTAGCCCGGCGTTAATTCTGCAGCAACGGCGTAATTAATATCAATTAGTTGGGAGCCGTACTAATTAAGACTTTATCACAGTCCATGGGCTCTGTTATGGATATACAAGCACGCCATCAGGCTCGTCGATTACTGTTGTGAAATGTCAATTTCAAATCGACGGGTCGCCCTTGGCTGATTGTTAATCCACGGTTACGGTTCGTCGTTATTCACGCCGCCTTGGTATTTCACGACGTGATATTATGTTATACATACGTACATGCACGTGAGTTATATCAGGTAGATTGCATAACGATTCGTCACGTCCGAAGACGCGAACGACGCGTTTCGGTAAATAAGAGAAATATGGCAAACGATAAGATTATTGTCGCAGTAACCGGGGGGTAAGTGTGACAATGAGATCGACGGGCAGGAAACGAACGTGCGAATGAACAATGCGGCTTATAATACGCTTGCCTGAAAAGGCAACCCGACCGGCGCAGCGCCCGGTGCGGCTTCTTCATCCGCGCGGTTAATCGGTGGTTCAAGGGAACAAAATGAAATATAAAAACACAGTTACTCACGACGAAGAGGGGCCCTGGAAGGATGGGGCCGCGGTACAAGAGAGACCAGGGAAATGTAGACAGAGTGCCCACCTTTGCAACGTTCCACTCCTCTCCTCTCTCTCTCTCTCTTTCTCTCTTTAGCCTTTGGCATCTTTTGTTACGCCAGAGTCTTGTACCTTCTTTTGTATTTTTACGTTTATTTGCGCACAGCGGTGCAGCCATCCTTTTTTCTCACATTGTTTTCCTACAATACCGTACTCGGTCCCGGATCCACCTTCTCTCTCTTTCTTTCTCTCTCTCTCTCCCCCTCTTACTCCTTCTCTCTTCCGCCTTCGCTTCTTTACCCTGTTCCTTTTACCCTGACCATGTTTTTGCTTCATCCTTTCTCGTATCGTTACACCCCAATCCCCCTCCAACCCATTCCATCACCGCTCTTCTCCCTTGCTTACAAATCTACCACTGTTTGGTTTGGTCTGCTTCAGTTTGGTTAGGTCAACTATGCCAAGTCAGGTTTGAATCCCTTCGGGCTTTGACTACCGCAGTCGACAGATATATCCTTTGAAGTTATTTTACAAACCATTTCCTCGACCCCGCCATCGCCGTCTCACACATCCCGCAGGCCCACTGCAAACCGTATTATGCGTAATCGGGATAAACCAAAGGCGTTGTTTACTCAAGACAGTCGGCTTTTCGGTTCAGTAGGTTTGGAGTGGCGGTGCATGCAAATATGCCGTTATGATACATGTTAGGGGATCGAGTGAATGAATTATCGATTATGTACCCACAGGTATAATAGTAACGACGAAACCATTTTACGCAAACAAGAATAGTGACGTGAAGGCTCGAAGTAAAAAGCCTTTGAACATAGTGACAAGTTGGGCATAAAAACGACTAGTCACCTAAATATTTGAATTGTATGGTTAAAATCGGTTATACCGTTCTTCTTTATTCGTACGTATACCTATACTTTCATACATGTATGCGTATGATACAGAGAAATCGTTGCTGCCGAAATTCCAGCGAATTCCATGCATGTAAAGGGGCCGAAAGTGTACGAATTGAACCCGCAGTTTAATCTCGGGTGAACTTCTTCTCGTACTCCAGCGTTTTTGCCTCATTGATCTCCAGTCGCCTGCCCATCAGGAGTCGTTGAGCGTCATCGAGTACCTCTCGGTGATTTTTTTCCCCCTTTCCTTTTTTTTCAAAAGACCCTTCAGCCTCGATCCCCTCCTAGGTAAGCGTCGGTCCCGAAAGCTCCCGCTGGATATCTCGAGATCTCGTTTCGGCCTCCCTCCGCAGGGGTCTTCTTTGGTGGGAAGTCGAGGTGCCGAGGCCACTTCGACCCACTTCCCAGATTTCCCGTATCAAGGCGAGCCAAGCCGTGAAAACTCGTGAAATTTCACGCGATTCGAAGCGTTTTCTCTGTACCGTAGGGCCTCCCTTTTCAACCACCGCGCATGATCCCGTTCGACCCCTCTCTCTCTCGCACTCACCACCACATCCCCCCTCTCTCTCTTTCTCCCGGCGTGGTGGCCATCTGTCAGCCAACTAATCCATTATCTGGTAATTTTTCAACCCTCCACGCCCCAGCTTCTCGCTCTTCCATTGCCAGGGTTTCAAAAACAACCGAGGAATCTCCGTTTCACCAACGGAAATAGATAGACTTTATACCCACTTTCCGGGGGAGAGGGTTATTTCCGCAAAATCGCAATGCGATTTATAGACGCTTCGTTCGCGACTGCCGCATAACGATGTTTAAGTTACCGTTTCACCACCGCTGCGTCGAAAAACACCGAGGACGGCTGAAAATAAACAGATCTTGCTTTCGAGGTGTTTTATGCACGATACACGTGTAGACCATATTGTGCAAGCTGCAGATTGCAGGCGAAAGAGACGGCGCGCGTTTTCAATCGCACGCCGTTCACCTGTTACTGCTAAATAATATACAACCACCGTAAAGTTGGACAGTTGCACTTCTTGCTCGGCGGCACCAATTGCTCATTGTATATACCCAACGCCGTAACCAGGTAGTTCGACACCCGGGGCGAACCAGAAATATAGCTATATTGCACCCTCTTGACAATCGTCCCTGACGTCTGATGCGACGTACCATTTACTTACTACATACAATACCGTCCGTCGCTAAATGACCAGAAAAAAAAGTACCGTCAGCTTAAACGTACGAATATGAAAAACACACGGTGGTCATAGGATGAAAGTGTCCGACCGGTAAGCCTTTCCATTTCTGACAAAAGAAAATTCTACCATCGTGGAAAACTTAGACAGCAACCCTCGTGTAGGTCGAAGCGATTTATCAAGAGGTCTAAACGGTATTTTCCAGCTCTAGGTTACCCAGAGGTAACAATTTGGAACGTCTTTCTTCGAAAATGACGATAACAGGAAGGACAGGAAGAGAATTTATTCACATTGTTGCATTGTTGGTTAGATATTGTTTTATTTATCATTCATCTACATCGGTCAACACTGCATGGTGGAGATCGTTGTAAAATGGATATCCTCGTTTCTCATGTTGAAAACTTTCACCCTGGATAATGTTGCCCCCGGGGCATATCGGGTACCATTTTCCCCCCACCCCTCCTATTCGCGGCGCTGAATATACTGCAAAGGTGGCGTCGTTTGACGAGGGATAAATAAGGTTCCGGTGATTCGCCTTGGGCTCCACGCGTCGTCATGCAACTGGCCGAGCGCAGTCGACGAGTCTGACCCTCTCACCAGCTAACTGCCCTTCTCCTCGCGACGATGAGGAAAAATTTATATCCGCAAATAAACAAAATAAAAAATAAAGAAGGTAAAAAAAAAAAAAAAAACCATCCCAGCAGAAAAAGAAACGTTGAATTAACGACCGACAGTCTCGTCATCGGCGTGGAAACAAAAGGACTACATGTATGTGTACCGCGCGTTGTGACAAGCTAATTTTACGTTTGCCAGCTGCACGGCTCGGCATGATTCATTGTCGCGGTTCGCCGCGAATCAATGAAGAGCACGAAAGAGGCAGAGAGACCAACAACGACAGAGCGAAAAAGGGTCGCCCCTTGAAACGAAAATTCTCCGCCGATGATAATTCCGGCACATACCGTACAATCCGGAAAATTGCGAAGATTGGCGCGGCCGGCGAATTACCAATTATTTTATCCGAATCGAAATTGGTTCGGGTGCGCTGCCCGCCTTTTTTGTTCCCACATCATCTGCACAGCGCCAATCAGCCGATGTGTATTCATCGCGTATATACCACTCTTCGCATGCGAACCGTTTCTCCTCCCGACCGTCTTCCAACCTCGATCATGCCTGAAACGAAAGAAACGCTCAAGTCTCAAAGTCTCGGCACACGGTCATCGATGTATCTACACATGCACATACACGCGTCAAATAAAACCGAGTAATCCCACTCATGCGGACCAACATGCACACAGCACGTGCTAAAAAAACCTTAAACACATTTCAGAGCGTTTGTATAGTGCAATTAGTATTTATAACTAGGGTAAAGTTAAGCGGGGGTTGGTTCGGGGTTTCGAGGAGCCAACGACCGCCCCCCCCCACCCCCACACCCCTCGTCCTATTCCCTTTCGTCGCCACTTCCCCGTGGCTTCTCTCCGTCGACCGAGGGGTGGGTGCGACCACATGCCGTGAGCACCCTTGGTGGCGTCAGAACGTGACGTGCTTGGAGAATGACCTCCATCCCCCTTCACTCTACCCGGCGAAGCTCGCTCTCACGCACGTACCCTTGTGTAGGTTTTTGGCCGAGGTTGGCGTCGAGTGTCGGGCGTCATGCAGGCCAAGAAAGAAGCGAGAAAAATTAGTATCTGTAGGTACAGGCCTAGGCATGTGTATTTAAATTATACGAGGTGTAAAGTTACGGCTAAATTGACGATAGAATTCTGAAGGGAAAAATCAAAGTCTTGTACGTAGCTGGTAGTCGAGACGTGGCAAGGGAATCTGCGTAGATAGAGCTTACAGTATACGCGTCGTTGAAATCAAGAGCTTGGCTGACTAAAGGACGTCACCGTATCTCCTAGGTGGGAAAAATATCCCACGAGTTTGCAAAATTGTGTAAAGTAGATTTAATAGAAGGCTATGGCTGGTCGTACGTAACAACCTACTCTAATTATCCGTTTCGCAAGCAATTTTACCGAATGGTGTAGTAAGACTCGGGTGGAGAAGTGAAACTGCGTTGTAAGAAAAATAATTCACGAGAGTAGACATTTTATACTCTTTATGTTTATAGTTTCTCACTTTTTACCTTACTCTCCAATTACTTGGGCTGTACGTCAAACGGGCGATCCATATCATCGGGTCTCGATTATAGCCTCGGAGCACGGTCCTAAATGAGGGGTATGTACGGAGTTCGCAGACTCACTGACATTTACTGCAAAAAGATAAAGGATAGCCGACACGATATCAACTCGCAGCGATTAGGAATCGGTGTGATATTAGTGCAGGGAGAAACTAAAGTATCTCGGGTACTTCCAAGCCCAGGCGGTGTTTCTGGGAAATGAGAAAAATTGGAAGCAAAACGGAAGCTCGGTACAACAATGCCGGGGCGTTTTTTTTCCGTCGTCTGTTAGACCCGTTCCCCGGTTTAGTAGCTCGTTTGTTCACCTAAATATACGTAATCTTTTCCCGTCGCATTTCACGGGCGGCGAGGTTATTAAATTACAATTTGGATGTCCTGGCTGCGGGGTCCAGCGATGAGAAGGAACCAGCGGACCGAATAAGCATACACGCGGTACAGCCGTATAGGTGTATAATTGGCTACATTGTACCTATGAATTGATATGACATTAATATTGATTATTCGTACGGTATACATACGCGCTCCTGCGGCTGACAAAGAGAAAACGCGGCGCTCCCCGCTGGGGAAGACGAGGAGGAATTATTACTCCGGGTGTGCGAGGAGGACGGAGAGAACGAGGCTTTCGTGTTGGCAGTTGGCCTGTGGAACCGTGGAACGGGCAAATGGCGTTCACGTTAGCGGCGTTACGGCTTTTCGGCTTTATTATCTCCATTGTACGAATGCCCGCGTGTACTAATTCCTCCGACACGCGGCCGTTTAGTTTTTCCATTTAATTTATCCCCGGGTCTATACGTACGGAACCACCTCGGCCACGTGATTAACGGCCGATTGCAGAGGCTGCGGCTTACGCGTCTTACAAGCCTTAGTCGCGGCGGAGTCAAGGATCACGAAGTTGAGAGCCCGCAGGAGTTGGGTGACGCGGCCAACGCCGCACTAACAACGGAGATGAGAGACCAGGGACCCCCTCGGGATGGACCGAGAGAGAGATCTCTGTATCGAGTTATCGCGTCTATATACTCTGCGGCCCCGGCAACTTGGACGCCTCTCCACTCTGAAAGGCGGAAGAAGCTTATCCCGCGTCGTCCGCAAAAACTACGCCGATAACGTCGTTCCGCACGATCCGTAAAGGGAGTAATATAAGTTGTTCGCAACAACGGCTGATAGCCCGATTGATCGATACTCCGGATAACGTTTTTCGATCTCCTAATTAAATCCTCAACTGCAGGCTCGTGCCCGGCTATACATTTACGGGGATTGTCGCTGGTGGCCCTGCGTGCGTGTTGGATGGTTCGGACTCTTTATTCACGCGATCGCACACCGTGGACGAGATTGGGAAAGGAGAGAAAAAGAAGAAAAGGAACGGTGCCATGGGTACCTACTTTTTGCTCGACGGATGCAGAGACTCGCGTACGCACAGACGTTGGGAAACAATACAACGTACGAGAGCGAAACAGAAGATTTTTTGGTAGTCTAGTCACCGACTGTCCCAATTGAATTAGGTATGGGTTCCATGTCGGCATTTAGCGTGAAGATAAAATAAGGTTTGTCACGGGAACGAGATTTGATTACCGCCTAGAACAGCTTGGCAGTAAATTACGTGCAGGCCATAGAGCTACAGGGGTCGACGAGCTGCCGCTCCGAGGGGTTCTTTCTACCCCTTTTCCTTCTCTCCTATTTACAAAAATCTAACCACCGCGTCGCTTCGCGATATGAGAAGCTCGACAACTCGCTCGTGATTATCTTCCCGATAAGAATAGCTTGGGGTGAAAATAAAATATCGTTGGATCGGTGGAGGCCGAAAAGTATCGAGTGGTAGCCGAAGGCCGTAAAACAACGAAACCTGTGCGACCAATATTTACGGGAATGAATGAACGCGGCTCGGAATTTATATTCCATTGACACGATGGAAATTGACGTGAACGTTGTACTCATTCACGGCTTGTCGTGTATAATCCGTGGTCGACGGTTGCGCAATCAGTACACAGTCCGTATAATACCGTCTCTTATAAGGCAGCTGCATGGAGTTGGCGAAAGATTTACCTGAAATATTATTTACCTGTACGGAGGAGCGATCAGAGTGACAGATCAGCGATCGCCTAGTTGGGTAAATACTAGGCACTCGGGCCGCTTATACCTGTAACGATACGAACTCGACGACGTGAAAAACTGCGGACTATGTTAGAGGAAAGTTTCTGGCATATCTTAAAGCTACCATATGTACGTACAATCGAGCGATGTGTCTATTTGAGAGTTGAACCGAAGGAAACAGTCGAACCGTGAGTTATAAGAAGATGAAAAGACGATAGCCGTGCACGACCGCAGCAGTGTTTATCAACTGCGCGGTTGCGTCTGCGGCGATCCCCTTTCGGGGTGAGAGCTGGATATTTGTTTGCGCGTCGGAGCCCGGAGCAAGGACCTCGAGGCCTGGGGAGGTCGCACAAATTTTGGCAACGCAATAAAAAGCCCTCCTGGTATTTTTCATTTGGAATTCAGGTTTCGCTATCCGTCGACGACGCGTCGTACAATTCAATTTCAACAAAACAAAATGGTCGTCGGACACGACGAGCCCTCCGATTCCGCGAGGAGCTCCGGTCTCAATTTCCTCTTGGAGCTGCTGCTGCTGCTTCTGCTGCTGCAGGTTAGTCCCGAATGTGCATCCTTACGCGTGAACGAATACACAAATATGACTATAAATCCTTTCCGCGTATACACACGTGCCTGCGGGATATCTGCAGCACGGTGCTGAGGTCGGAGGCAAAGGAGCCCTCCAGGTAAGTGAATCGGATGGGGACGCCCGACGGAATATTTCTATAAGAGCTGTCTTTCGGTGATGTTAGCCGCTAGGCGGCCCCGGGAACGCCAGAGAGGGTAAGAGAAACTCGGATGTGGCTCAGCTGCGAGCGATAAAGAGAGAGGAGGTAATCGGACCGAGACCAGGGCGAGACGAGGATGGGAGAAGCGTAATTTTTCAACGGCGTGGCGCTCAGAATTTTAATGGCCCTACCGGAGGTCGGGGCGAGAGGGGTGGAGCGAGGCCTCTTTCGGAGGCAAAATACGCGCGAGCGAGCGAGATAATGCTAGTCGTGAGCAAAGGGCAGACCCCGGAGAGAAATAAAGCTGCATATAAACATGAGGCTGCGCTGAAATCTTTTATTATTGATACGCTGGCCACTCGCTCTCTGCGGAGTATTTTCATAAAATATATAGCCTCGACATTCGTATACGCGTATAACGAGTGACGTAATACAAATGTACGTACGCGTTGACGTTGACACGGGCACTCTTACTTCGTGTCACTCAGTCAGCGACTCGCGTTGCGCGTACGTATGGGTACCAACGGAGGAACGGAATTTATAGACAATGAGGTTCATTTCGCATTGATCCCATTGTCTATAAATTCCTTTACCGAAGCACACGCCACTCGAGCGTTCGTGCAATCAGTTAGACGATTATTATCCGATTGTAAGGTATCGGTTCGAGGCCCGAAACCAACCATTTCCAAAACGGATCACCAATTACTGACAACTGTCGAGCTGGTAAATTGCCGCCTGTGATACACGTTCGCCATTAGTCTTGCTGCGGTGCTTGCCGTAGGTCTGAGAATGAAGCAGTGGCTGCTGTCAAATATGTCGGACAAAAGGCACCGTTAAGAAGACGGTAAGCCGTAGATCTCGTTGTTCGAGGGGGCCATCACGCATGCTTATATTATATTGACTCTGTCGAACAATCTCCGAGGAGCCGCTCCTCCTCGGGTCCGCTTTGATTCTTCGTTGCGTCGTGATGCTGGCACACGAATTTAACATTCACCCGCGGCTTCCTTCCGCTGTCGATCGCAAATTAGGGAGGGAAAATGATTCAGGGTACATGAATTAGTCACGTAGGTGGGTATTGAAATACGTCGTTGTTACGCGGTGTGTTCGTTATCATTTTTCAAAGAAATTCGAGTTTTCACAAAAAATAGAATATTCTACATAAATGGTATTGTCTCACTTATCCTGACTTTCATGAGCTGAACATGCACGCTTCAACGGACCGGTAAACTGCCGTAATAAAAGCAGGTTGTCAAAAGCTTCGTTTCAGTAGTCAGGTTTTCAGTCCCCCTGAAGTTATTACCGCCCCTCGAGTCGTACGCCCTCTTAAATTTAAAAAGATGAGCTCGTGTTACTCGAGTCAGGATAGTTATGTCCGTCGGGTAGGCGACTTCACACGCTCTCTCGTCCACTCTGTAAATGTTAAAATGCGGTTAAGGGTTAGGAGCGTGCGTTGGCACGAGTTGTATACGTTATACCCATCCCGCACCGTTGGACGTATAGTAGAAACGTTAACTGCCCCGCGTCGCACTAATTCCGGCAGGTGTCGTCGTCCATGCTTCGTCTCACATATAACGTTACAGTTCGTGAAGCTTGCGCAATCTTCGACGACGTGACTGTTCGCTGAAAGCATATCGAAACCGCGAATATACAAAGCGAGGAGGAATCATGCAGAAACTGCAACAAAAAAATATCTCGGATCGTCCGACTTAAGCCTGCAGATGCGATCCGCGGGCGGGAAAATAAAAAGGAAGCCAATAGGGCGATAATAAAAAGGCTTAGGCCGTCAGGAAACTAAGGTATAGCGTATACCTGTAATGCTTGTGTACCGCAGGAAGTGATGTCCAGTTGTGCGCGTGTCTTTTACCCACGTATCCGCGTGCACGTGCACGGTCTGTAAAATACACTATACGGAGGCCGTAGTGAGTGGAGGAGGACGGCTCGACTCGGGTATATATATAGAGAAAGAGAGAGAGAGAGAGAGAGAGAAGGAGCGGGAGAGGGAGAGGGACGGCAGGAAAAAGGGGGAAAGGAGCGACGGAGAGAGACGGCGAGGTCCTCGGAGGGAGAAAGAGCGACGGAGTTAGGGGCGAGGGGTGCGCGCCAGGGGATGGAAGAGGAACCCGGGTGGTTCCATTGAGGGGTGCTTGATATCGACCCGCGCTTAGCCCCGCCTCGCGAACTCGGCCACGACCGCCGGTTCGCCTCACCCCGTGCGATTTCACAGGAGTTTCATTTCGTTCCGAAACACAAATAATGATTGCGGACGTGTATGCGGGAAGAGCTGAGGTAGAAAATCACGCGCACGATAACAATTACAACGTTATAGGTGTACATCGGCAAGTACCGCCGTGCCGTCGTCAATTTTTCGACAATTTTTCCCACCGGCGATGACGATTCCGCTGTTACACCCACGTTAACGCCAGTGCGTCGTGTAATATGCGTCCTGACGTCGCGCCTCCCGGAATCCCGAACACGTATGTGCGTTTAAGGTGCCGCCGGGAAAGATATTTCGCCGAGATATAAGCGCACGTCACAGTCGTTCGCATCACGGGTGGGGATGATCCGATCATCTGGTGAAACGAATGATACTGGATCGTAACGTCATCGATCTCTCCGCGTTAATCCGCTTGGAAATGAAATTTCGAGCGAACGGTTATAGGTAGGTACGTATGTACGCGCGCACGCACGCCGGGTGATTAAAGTAGGAAAAATGGTAGAGTAGAAGTTGTTTAGTATGCATGAGAGGAGATTTTCGTTTCGAGTGTACTGCAGCGGAACGTATCAGTGTGCAATATGCAAAGCGGATTATTTTATTTTTGAGAGGGAATTTGATCCGACCGCCAATAACGAGGACCACGTATAATCGGGTTCGGCGCTCACCTGCGCAGCTGAACTCGTCGCCATATCGCGTTACCCCAGCCGGATGTTTTCTCATTTAACGATGTCGGACTCGGCCGGATTGTCACCGTCTTCGCGAGGCCGCGGGAACTTCTGTTCGCGGTAATAATAAAATTCGCGATCCGGCGCAGAGATACGTGGTTGGCATATCTCTGACCAAATTTCAACTCGTCAGCGCGATTAGAGGCAAAACGAAGACTCGGGGGAACGTTGCGACACGGAACTGCGTCGTAGCGACACGTTTTCACGAGAAACACTCCGGTTATTCAAAGGTTGTATCAGGTAGGTATAGCTTACTCCGCTTTAAGGTTCAACTATGCCCCTTGAATATAGATATACGTATGTGTACCGTACACATACTCAATTTCCAGCCGGCACGTAGCCGGCATATAGATTTACTATTTATCTCCGTAAAACCTGACGCCGGTAAGCGAGGCGAGCGGTGGATATGGTATACAATCTACACCGCTGGTTCCGCCGTGGTGTGAATTGAGGGGGAAAGACGAAGCTGGCACTTGTTGTAAAGGAGTAAAGTTTCGGATAGCTGGTAAGATGGCACCTGCAGGAAAAATCTGGTCGAAAGTTTTCACAACGCTCGGCGAGGGAGAAAAGTCGACGAGATCCGGTAAGTGCTCGAACTTGCGGGGCTTTTTCACTGCGCAAGGATGACCCGGTAAATCCAACGCTTACACTCCGTTTAATACTAATTGTGCCCAACTGTCCGAGCTGGAGCGTCGGTGAGAAAGAGAGCGTGAGGGGAAAAGAGACGGAAAAAGAGAACGGAATCCTTCGTCCATATGGACGACTAGACCATCCGTTCTCCTACTAAGCACGAAAAATGGTCGCGCACTATCCTTCTCAGCACTCCGTGTGCCTCGAAACTTCAGATATACACCCCGTCAGGAAAGTCGCGAGAAAATAGAGGCGCGGTACGGTACATCCAGCTGTTTCGCATTGTTTTACGATAGTGAAGATCGATCAGGTGTACGGGGAGCTACTGTTATACGAGACCTTTCGAATCGAATGTGCATCCAAGCTAATATATCGCAGCGCTTGTTGTTTCAGGCAATCTGCGCCCACGACATTGTGCGGTGAGAAGCGACCGGCACATGGATGGTGAACAACGGTTTTTATTACCAGGTGCACGAGGATCAACTCTGCAGCGCGCGAACAACCCGCAGCATCGGTCCAAGCAATGCGAGTTACTATTTTATGAGTTTGATCAAATTTTCTGAATCAATTGGAACGCCGGTTTTTTTTTCATACGTACGGTTGAGCATGAAAGGCTAATTTCGACAACCCGTGATTCTGTGCGAAATATACCAAGCGTGATCAACGTACTAATTTTCCAACACCGGTACACGTGACGTTCAATGGACCCGCTTAGCAAAATAATTCAATAATCATTGCGTGACGAATACTTAATTCGTCGTTATTACGCCACTTCTTCGTAGACACGGTATCGCGGAATTTTTCGCCACGTAGGTAACAGCGTAGTCCGCACGTTGAAACGTCAAATTTTCTTTTTCTTCCATTAATTTTTAAACCCGTGTTTGTTATCCGCGATAAAAATGTGTAAACATTACCGAAATCAAATGCCAACAATAATTACGTAACCCAATCGCCGCGTGTACAGATTCATAAATTTCATACCTGTGACATTGCGTGCATAATGCATAACTGTTGTACAGGTTTACCGACATTTTATCACAGTATTATAATAATTCATTAATAATAACGTAGAAAGACGACGATGACGATGTTTACACGATGATAAAAATAATACGTAGGTACCCCGACGGGAACTGCAAACAGACAAAAGGATAGATACCCATTTAATTAAAAATGTATTTGTTTGTTTGTTTTCAGCTCGGTGTCGGCAACGTACAGTCTACACCCGTTCCTCACGAGCACAGCCGGACTTCTGTCAGCCTGATATATGTATTACAGATATTCACGATACACACCGACGCGTCTGCCTGCACGAGCGTACATGTACAATCGTATATCCGCACATCCCGCACGTATACATATACACGTGACAGATATTGGAACACAGCTTAGTTGGGCGTTCTAGGGCGGAGATAGCGGAGGGGATACACGGCAGGTACAACACGATCGGATATACGTAGGTATATAACCACGGTTGATTGGATTTGTCAATTATATAATTGAAACGGTTGAAAAAATGCCAGAAATTCTTTTCACCCGTCGCCCGTCAAAATCATTGTAAGCTGCATCACGTACCTATGCGTAGATATTAGGCATACGCCTATTTCCGATTGAATTCCGGCCGCGTTGAACGTGATCGATTTCAAAACACTCACAGGCAGATCTGTGTCATCCTGCAATCATTGTTTTTTTTTTTGCTCACAGGTTGCAGTAATTTCAGTCTCTCCCGGAGTCCTCACCGAGCATCTCTGCAACCCTCGACACCTCATCGCGCAAGTTCAGTTACCGTATTTTCAGCGCTTCCCTCGACACCCAGCACCTTGTAGGCCGTCAGGCAGGGTGAAAATTGGGGCGTCGTCCCCCTGCTCCACCCTTTTCCAGCGTGTGTGTTGTAGGTACGCGTACATATTCAAATTCGTTAGCAACTTTCTAATCTTACGATGAATTGCTCGCTACCGTATTTGAGCTAGGCTGAGCTCTTGCCGCTGCTTAGCATTGGCTCGAACATCAAAGGAACACGCACGCCCGCGTACAAGCGGTTCACGCTAACCTTGTGTGCGACAAACCATGGATAACGCACGCGTGTGCCATGCGTTAGTAGCGAGGGGTTTGAATCGCTCGCGAATACGACGTCACGCAATTTGTCCGTAACTCGTTCACAGAGATTTTTTGCCGTCTTCTTTTCTTGCGTATCATACCCTGGAGCTAATACAGGCAAGCTAGACGTCCAAAAAGGTATCGCTGGAACAACGGGCTGATCCAGGTAAACGGCCTGTCTTACGTAAGAAATTAGGAGGGTTAGACGTACACCTTCCAGTTTCAGTATTCTCCTTAAAAAATGACACCACGTGTCAACGATCATGAGAGAATTATGCAGCGCGCTCAATCGCACAACTCTTGCATATCAATTACATATCGAGTGGATGGTAAAATCCTCACAACTGAATTCTATCATCCGTCTAATTGTAAATGTATGCGTATCGGTCTTGTTTGAGAGGTGCAGCGATGCAGCGTTATATTTCGCTCATATCCTTTGCTGAACGCCCGAGCGCGCTGCGAGTATCAAGTATGGTACAATATCTACTTACAAGTATACCTATAGGCATGCACGCATACGTACGTATGCGCTGTCGTAGAAATAGTATCTCAGGTACAAACGTCTATAGCTCAACTAGTTCCTATATTCGAGACCCTAACTGGCCAGTAGACAGAGAAGCGGATCGGCTTAAGTGCCCCCGGTAGAGGTATACCTCTAACGTAGACTTGACACAAAATATGAAATATGCGATAATGCCTTGGCTAGTTAGGTCGGCTCAGCAATTGCCGCTATGCAAAGTCAATTCTATTCTTTCTAAACGTTGGCCATACCCGGGCTGCTTACGATTAGCGCCAGGGTCTGCCAGCCGGGACTCTGATGACATACGCAATAATCCATGAAAAGCACGGCTTTGTACCCAACTGTGTTCCACGAACGAAAACATGGCAACGCTTTGAAGTAAAGCCTGCCGGGTCGGGTTGCGGGATGAAAAATATCGTACATCTTTGAATCAGTGTTTTTTCAAAACTTCTTTTTGCTTGTTACTATTATTATTATTATTATTATTATTAACACGTTTTCTTTACACTCCGTTTTTCCGGCGTCGATAGCTTTTTATGGAACAATGTTTACCTTCGTATTAACGTATCTATTTTTTAGAACGAGGGTAATCACGCGCACGTCGGATTATTGTTAACTGCGATAAAATATATAAGTCACGGCAGCTCACTCGATTAGTCTGAAAATATTACAGCTGCGGTTCAATGCGTTTACGGTGTCGTCCGTTGGAATTATTCCGGTACCCGCGTTGAGGCTACATGGTTTTGTAATATTTTAAATTTGTACCTCGTTGTAATTTATACCGGGCCGTGTTTTGAATCCGGTCTTTGTATTCGAGGCTAGGCTTCGGAAACTCCAACTCCGACAATTATTGTTATACAGAGGTGCAATGAATATGTATAGCTTATATCTCGTGATTTCAACGCTCTCGGGGAATCCTTAACAAACACCGCAGGCAATTATCTTGCTTTTCCGTCGCTGGGCACAAGGCACCAAGCCTGTGATAATAACATGTAATATGTCGAGGCGTGAAAAGAGCATTTTAATCGTTACGAAATAGCCTGATTCATTTGCGATACCTTATACCGTATACGGAATTTCACATCGAAACGATACCGTGTGCGTATAAACTCAACCTTGCACTCGACGCGATACGATGCACGCTAGGAAGTTTTATTATATTTATTATACCTAACGCATGTGTCACGGGCAAGTTGTACACGTGATCCGGATCAAGTGACAAGTTTAACGATCTATTTAAAACAAAGAGTCTTTTCCGTTTTCTCTAATTCAATACATACTACGTTCCGAGATAGGTACATACATACGTCAATACATATGCATGTAACGAACGAGGTGCAAGTCACCGTTCGAGTTGCCTTCTAAACACCGCTATTCCTACGTGAGCAGCGGACCAGCTAGCAGAATAATCTAAGTCTATCGCTGCTCGCCCGATTTAAACGATGTTATAGCTTCGATAAAATTCAGACCATCACATTCAGGCTCACCGCCTTTGTTATACTATCGCTGCCAATCTGCTATTCCTCCTCCTCCCTCTCTTTTTCTCTCTCTCTCTCTCTCTCTTTCATCTCGTCCACTCTTGCTCGCTGAAATCGGGTCCTGGATATCCAACCCACCCGCAGGAACGTGCAGCTTGCGGGAACGTAGCCCGAGCGTAACTCGACCTCTGGTACCCGAGGAGGGAAGAGATTAAAAGAGCGACATTTTCTGGCTCGCTGAAATATTTCTCCGAAAATAATAAGCCACTGTTTCTATGAGAAAAGGATAAATCCATTTTGATTCCATTTTCACAGGATGATCAAATCTATACTTTATTAACGAAATTTTCCACTCCCTCACCCGCGCGGCATTCTCGAATCCCAGGGCGAGAAATTATCGGCTCGTTATTGGCTGTTAATTAAACAGATGCGTCCCCGGAACAAACACGACTAGGTGTATGATATATTGTAGCGGCACGTGTTCCAGCTTTGGTATAACAAGATACGGTGGATGAGACGAATTTTTCGAACGAACGACAGTGCGACGTTCCTCTACATATGTAGGTATGCATGTATCGCACAAAGCCGTGTGTGTGCAGCGAGTCGTGAGAAGCGATAAAAAGAAGGAAAGAAGGTAAGAGAAAAAGAAAGAAAACTGCCACCTTTGCAGGAAGAATAAATATGGATGGAACAACACCTTTCTATCGGTCCCTTTTTCCCCAAAGCCGAACGCTAAGCTCGAAACGATTATTGGCCGCGTGTGTTTATCCGTTTTTCAAATTCAAACACGTAGGTGGTACGCACCCGATGCTACGCAGTGCCGCAGTCCACCTCCGAACAATACGGTAGAGTGTTTTATTTTTAATCACGAATATATCAATCTACGCATCATCGGGTTACAACAGGTACGAGAGATCGAAGCGCTGCTTCGTATAGTTGCCTCGGAATAACGGCGGCTTGTTGTGTGCGTACGGGAAATAAAAGGCAACCGGTTCGGTACAGAGTTTGTAGACGGCGTGGTGCGCAGAGCCCTCGCTGTGCGGCTGGATGGTTATAATGAGAAAAGGAGAGTCGGTACGAGGCGGGATTACAATCGAAAATCATAATTACTTGATCAATCTCGCGAGGGACCTTTTACAAAAATCCTCTCTCTCTCTCTCTCCCTCTCTCTCTGCTTGTCGGGAACAACCGAGTTAATTCTACGAAAGTTTTCGATACCGACAATGATAAACGCGATAAACCAAGGTACGTACATTATATCCATATACACAGAGGGTCGTATAACTATACAGGTGAAGCCCATTAGGCTGTATAAGTATGACATCAAGCTCCGCTAACTCGCTCAATACCTGCAATCAATTCTTACCACCGGGTTGGGCAATACTGCATGATTTATGAAAGATTGAATCACCCGGCCCGAAGCGGCATCGGGGTATAAATTCCGTCGTTTTCTTACCCGCCTTTCGTACCGTGCAGGCACACGAAAAATCTCTCTCTCTCTCACTCTCTCTCTATCTCTCTTTCTCTTTCAGCCGCAGCAGCAGAATTCGAGCGGCACCCGGCAGACTAATTTCAGTTTTGACGTTCATCTGTTAAAGAAACAAGGCCCTCCTCCGAAGCTGTTATTAAAAGGGTGTGCAAGCTCCGTGCCTGCAGGGATGTAACGCTGCAGAGGCAAAGCACCCGAGCACTTGTGATACGAAGAGGCAAAGCAGAAGCAGAAGCGAAAGGTGACGCAACGCACGGCGGAGGACGATGAAGGGGACGGGGGGAAGGAAGAGCCGGCACGCATGCTGCTCGTACATGAGCCTCTTAGCGCAGTTCATCACGGGGTTTCTGACAAGAGTCGTGCGAGAGAGAGAGACGACGCGACACGACAGGAAACCAGCCCCGAACAGCGTCCCTGAAATTCCCCGATAGAAATCCCTCTACCTGAGCAGGAAATTATTTTCCCGGTTAGATTCGTCGCATACCTACGACGGACAATTGATTTTAATGAAAACGGCGCACCGCGCGTTTTCCGCAGTCGTGTCTGAGGATAAAATTTGTCTCATTGTGCATTGTTCTCCGTTACTTTTAATTATCACCGTTCCCTCTCGGGGACAGAGTCACCGAGCCATGTCTCTGGAACCCAAACTGGACCGTAATACAGGTTCAAGATTTCCCAAGAAGAACCTGACGAGTATATATCGGCAAGATGGCGGGCCGGGGTATACCTGTAATTTCATCTCGAATTTTAGGACGTTAAAATTACCGGTAGTTACAAACGGTTACACGCAGAGATACCAAGTGCCGTCGGATTCCTGGCAAGCAATTAGGAGTGTGTTATATCGCGTTACGGGCGCGGATCATCGATCCTGCGGGCGTAAAAGCGTGATTATCGACGATTACCGCGTCATGATTATACCGTCGGACGCGAGCGTGAAATTAAAAACAAATTCGATTTCCGATTCCCTTGTTATACGTATACGCAGGTATAGAGGTGTAAGTATAGGCAGAGGGATAGGTGTGGGCCGTACTCGTTGGCTTCCCTTCGGTAGATTTGTCACTCAAAGGAGCCTCTCTTGCTTTTCGAGAGAGACGGCGATATAATAATACCGAGCCCTTCCCCCTCCCCCCGAGCCCAGAAGCGCCTTTGTCCGCCGTCGAGGCTGACGGGTATAAGGGCTCAACTTGAGTTTCTCTCCTAGCTAGCCGCCCGGCGAACGACGCCTCTGCGAAGCTCTAACGGTTTGCCAGGTCCGACACGGTTGCGTTCAGGACCCCCAATTAGGTACCCGATGAACGGGGTCAAACAAGCCGTCGAAATTTTCATTTTTATTTTCACCGGCCGACCGATGATCGTGGTTTACACTTTTTAGAGGTAAACTTAACGACTATACGTAATATGCGTACGTTATATGGAAACCGGGTGCGGTTTTATACCGTCTCTGGTTATAAGTTCGTCTTCATTCTAATTTAGACCGCTGTCGTACCCCTCCGGCGAGAATCAATATTTTGCTTGGCAAAACAGGTATGTACCTCGATTCGTCTGAACAGGTGTTTAACTAAGTGTAACTTAATTACTTACTTTGATACGTCACGAGGACGAATACCATGCGTAACAAGGCCTCGCTTCGTATCCCGCAGGTATATCAATAAAGCCGGCAAATAGTCTCGTGGCCGGTTATTACGCAACCTAGTTTAAACGGGCGGATTACCCGCTGACAAGAGCACGATTTAAATAATTGATTTATACGTTTCGCCAGGATGTTTGCTATTTTGAGACGTGGATACGCGCAAGTTTCCCCCCGTCGCAGCTAAGCTTTTCGAAACCAAAATACGATTCCAATCAGCGATTGTACCGAAAGCAATTCGAGAGTTGTTTACAGAAGATTTATCCAGGATTCGAGTCGCGAAACTGTATCGCGGATAAATTGGGCAGGACGAGGGAGCTCGACCGGCTTTCAGCGAAGAATATCGATATTCTTTGTTGCGATTAAACGCGGCCCACGCGTCATCTCAGCGCCGTAACTAATCTCGCGAAGTGGATCAGAGGAAAGTCGACCCGCGGCTCTCAATGATACATCGTTCGCACGGAATTCGTCGAATTGATGACGATGATGATATATTGTAACCAATTTTGTGTGTGTGTGTGTGTGTGTGTGTGTGTGTGTGTGTGTGTGTGTGTATGTGTGTGTACGACGTCGGGACAACCTCCACCTCACGTCGAGGGAAGCAGCACCTGCAAAACATATTGACAATCAGCCTGAAAAGAGTACCATTCTACCTACACTCGAATCTCGTCGAGTGTTCGTTCAACGAGGTGTTGCTGAAAAAGGAATGAAAAACGGTGAAATGCGACAAGTCGCGAGACGACACGCGTTACAGCGGCGGTGGTACAAAGTCGAAATGACGATAAACGTCCGCCGAAGCGAGTGTCGCCGGTGGGTTACGGTTTAGAGGCGATGATTTTAGCGGGGGTTTCGTTCCTTCGGACGTCGGTTCGGTCCTGAGCGAACGGGGCCGAGTCGAGCCGAGAAAAGCCGAGGCCGCACGATCTCGGCGGAGGCCTGCAGCCATGTGTTGTGGTCTGCTGTGAGTGCTTTGTGACAAGAGAGGTGCAGTGCCGCGTTTTCGGTCTCGCATTGGTGAGGTGTTCGAAGGCGAATAATCGTGGAAACAAAGGTACTCGCGGCGTAATTAAACGCCCCGTAACATCGGCGAAGCCGTGAAGTGGAATCGGAGTTGGCGCAGGGTGTGTCTCGGCGCGAAACGCCCGCTGCCAAAGTGTGTTCGTTCGTCGGTTCGTTGGTATCGGGAATCCGACGAGGAGAGGCCGAGAGCTCCGGGGTTCTCGCTCGCTGTGCGTGTACCAGTATACGTACGTAGCTGCCTGGCCGTGTGTCTGAAAGTGTGCAAGAGAGAGATAGCCGACAGCGAGAAACACGCGACGAACGGAGGGAACGAACGGACCGAACCGTACGTTCGTCGGTTGTTCGGCTCGACACGGAGGCTCGTTCCGACGACGGCTGGTGGGATTTGTGTGTTCGTTCCTCGAATATAGTAATATTATTGCGGGAAATACGTGTCGGTGATCTCGTTAAAAAAACACCCAGTCAGTGCATCCGTTGTCGTGTTGATTACGTGCTAATTGTAACAAGTATGTGAGGAGAAAAGGAAAGAAAGCATTGGGGAGAAAAACGACTAGTCAAGTGCTTAGGTTCAAGTTTTTATTATTTACAAGGTAGTAGTTGAATTGAAAATAGGTAAATCGACTAGTTCGAGATAGTAAACGAATTTAAAAAAAAATGTAAACTGTGCGGTGCTTCTATACGAAATGGCCATTTTAACGCCGGCCAGTGCCCAAAGGAACTACCACCACCACCACCGCTATCGCACCACCAACACAACTGGCTAGGTGTGCCCGCTTGGTTTTCTGGATACAACGAGGGATCGCCTGCACGCACACGATCTCACGGAGGCAATGGTAGGTCTTTATGTATATCTCATCCGTCGGATTCGAGCGAGCGAGTGTCTGTCTCTCCTCTTCTTCGGTGTGCGTCGTCGTTTATACCTACGTGTCCTCCTCGTCTCATCACCACCACCACCACCATCAACCGTAAACCTCGTCGAATGTGTGCGCCTGCCTGCCTGCCTGCCTTCCCCAGCGTAAATTCTCTCCTCGCGCCACACAGAGGCAGAAGAGCCGAGTATCTCTCTCTCTCTCTCTCTCTCTCTCTCTCTCTCTCTCTCTCTCGCTCTCTCTGCCTTCACCGCACACATAAGGGGACGTTGAACGCAGACGGAGAAGAGCGAGCGAAAGAAAGATTGAGACAGATAGATAGAAAGAAAACGAGAGAAAGAGAGAGAGAGAGAAATACGCGCTGCTCACTAGTCGCGAGCGATGTACGGACGGTGCGACACCGACACAAACACGTATTACCAACACTTTCATAGATGCGCCACGTAATATATCATTCGCCGAATGAAGCTGGTGTGCGTGCAGCTCGGCTGCTGCCTGCAGCGCACCGCGTCTGTGTAAGTTCCCAGCCCCCCCCCCCCCCCCTCCCCCCTCACCTCACTCACCCACACAAGCGAGGCATTTTCTCCACGCGTCCCGCATCGACGCAGTACACAGACACGACTCTCCGTTTACGTGTTTCGTATTTTAGAGCGAGAATGGGCCTCCCTGCCTTGCGTGAATACGTATGCACGCACAGACGCATATGCATATAGTAATAATAATAATAAGAATAAGAATGAGAATAATAATAAGGTACGTGTGGATAAACACGATGTGTTAGACACACACGTACATGCGAAGCAACGAAAGAGAGGAAAAGGGGGGAGGAGGATTCTTGAGCGATTCCGAAACTTCGACCGGAAGTAATCGTCGCTATTGAATCGTACATACACGCCGCGTTAGTTACAATATATTTAAGCCTTTGCGCCGTCATCGTATTGCGAAATTCACACCTGTACATTTTTTTCTCTCCTCCTCATCCATGGACAGGATGAATTTCTTTTGTCCGACCTGCAGCGGCTGTAATAAATACTTGTAATACGATCGGTGTGTTCGGAAAATTATATTACATGCAAAGGCGGATATTGAGTTATAAATGTCCGATTCCTGCCTATCGGCGTCAAATTTTTCGTCTATGTTGCCGGTCCGTCGGTCCCGCGGGGGGAACGGGGTAGTGAGGAGGTATTGATTGCGTGAAACTCTGCGGTTTCAAACACTGCAGGCAGACCTCTTCTCTTCTCTCTCGCTCGCTCTCTTTCTCCCTCGCACTTCATACGCGTGGCGTTCGTACGTACACGTTGGTGCGTATCGTTATTTTTATCATTATCATTATACACGCACGTTAACACACGCATTCGACAACCCCACCCTTTCTCCTCACCGGAACGTCGACGTCGTCGCTGTTTGTAGGGAACTCGTACCCGCAATCAGAAGCTTCGTAAGGCGCGGGCGAGCGTTTCTTCTAATAACAATCTTACCTAAATATGCACGCGTGGAGGATATACCTCTACGGCTTGATTTTGTGTCTTGTTGTTGCGACAGTTTGGAGAAGGGTTACCCTCCACCCTTCCTTCCTTCGCTTTTTTTTACCCGTTCTAAATAAACATCATAAATCACCGAGAAATTTTTCGTCGGTATACGTAATATAAGCGTTGGGTTCTTTCTCTCTCTCTCTCTCTCTTCTCTCTCTCTCTCTCTCTCTCTCTCGTAGCGAGGTTTTTATACCTTATACATATACCCGAGTTACCGTGTTTACGCGTATGATTCAGCTGGCGCGTTTAATGAAAGCGGGAAAAACGGCAGGAGCATTATCCTACGAGATAGAGTGACGAGCTTTTTGCAATACGGCGTCGAGTTTCGTAGAATTTGTATTATGAAGAAAGAAAGAAAAGTAAAAACTAACACTGCAGACAAATGAGGTGTCTGAGAAGAAGTCGTATATATTTCGGACCATTCGTAATGCAGGCGGTACGCACACGCAGGATGTATTCACGTAGCCAGGGATCTCGTCGATTGCCTATATTTGCCAATTAGCACGTTCCGAGTATCTTGTTCGGCTATCCATATATTTATACGACAGTGAAACTAATGGAAAACTGTGCGCCACTGCACTGGCGACGTATTAATTTTATTGGATGCTGTTGAATAATTAATTAATTGATTTATTATTATTATTAAACACTAAACTCAACATCCGACAGTTCGCTTTGTTCTCTCAATCGTATTCCGCTGTACACCGTGTCGCAAATTTTTCGCCCCCCTCCGCCGCTCTTTTAAGTTTCTGCAACGCACGTAATAATACGTGTCGGTATAATGATGATACGATAAATTAAGTTGAATACGTGCATGCGTAAGAGCTGCTGGACATTTTCACCGAAACTACGTGACTGGTGTTCTGCTTTTTTCTTTTTCATATCTTTTGTTGGTTTGCGTTTTTTTTTACGCCTTTTTGCGTCTTCTTTTCTCTCGTAAGATTAATTTCACCGTTTTTGCTTTACGTGTAATGTGTTTGCGTGTGGGTGAGTCTGTGCGTAATAAAAATGCCCGGTGTAGGTGTAGGATGGCGGAAGATAATTGTCTGAGAATTGCCCGGGAAGGAGAAGAAGAGACGACGACGCGACTTGTATATAATAATAAACACTTGCGCTTCTTTGCAGGAAAAATTATCCCTGTGTTTACCAGGATTATTATTTATCTTTGTCTTATTGTTAGGTAAGGCGGATTGCTCGTTTCATCGTCCGGCGACGACGTTGAAAGTGCAAAATATGAATTTAATTAAGTCGCTGAATTAAATGACAAATTTTCTTTACTATTTATTTATTCACTAATTTGTTCCCATTTTTTCGTTTTTATCTTACACTCTCTCTCTCTCGCTCTCGCTCTCCCACTCTCGCTTTCATATATACATATATAACTTACTCATTTCGTTGAATAATTAATGCCGGTAATTTATCGCTCGCTACTAATTTCAGCCGCTGTTGTGTGCTGTTCACGCATAATCATTACGGTAGATCGATTTTTTCTCCCGTTCGTTTTTTTCAGTTCTTTTGCTTCTCCATCCGCCTAACGTATACTTACGATTAGTCAAATATAACGCGTCGCCGTGCGTATTATATTACAGGAATGGAGTGGAAACTGACGAGATGACTGTAATGTATTCATGTTTCGAAATCAAAAACTGCAGGCAGAATGTGATTTTTCAATTATATTTCGTTGTGTAATATTAAACATTATTAATCTTCAATTTCTCCCTACGCCACGTTCTATAGTAATAATAACAATCTTCCTGTGTAAGATGAAAAAAAATAACACGCAGAAAAATTAGAAAATTTTTCAAACATCAGTGAATCCGTTCCCTCGGCACGCTCTATAATGTACTCGTATAAACTCATATAAAGGAGGGGGATCTTCTTTCATCTTTCCAAAGTGTTTCGAGGAATACGAATACGAATATACGAAGACGAGTAAGAGGGAGGAACGACGAGAGTCGCGGTGTAGGAGCACAGTTGGAATACGTTCAACTCCCCGCTCGGGTCGTGTTCTATTCATAATTTATTCCAACCGTGGCAGTTCCGAACAGCACTGGTGGTGGTACGAAGGCACTTACATAATCACGCCGCGGTTCGAACGCTGCAGTTGTATATATATAACCTGTACAAAGGGCCCACCCTACGCGATTAACGAAACCTTGGGGCTTAAAACGCGGCGAGATGCACCGAGATGAAATCTTTCGACGATTTGACGCTCGTTTGCTTGGTTTAACGATTCTCTTCGAGGCGGCGAGAATTCTAAACACGTTTAAATCCACAGCCTTTATCACCTACCTACCTTCTCGTACCTGCTGCCGCCTGCAGTGCCTATCGGTGGACGGAGATCGATACACGGAAATCGGTATAAAATAATCGTGTACAGCGGCCTGTCATGGAATTGAATAATTACAAGCGTTGTTAGCATCGCCTGTGCGTTATGTCGTCGAAAGACACGCGATGTGATGTACCGCACTGCTCGTTTATACCTACGTATGTATACGTACTGTACAACTGTAATGAAATCGCAGTGGTCATCGGTTGCTTGCTTGCAGACGTGATTTAAGGATCGTAAGAATGACAATAATAACAACAATAACAATAATAATCGTTTCGTTGAATGGGATGAGAAGGAAGGGAAGAAAATAAATGAGAAGAAGACCGAGTAAATAAAAATTGAAATGATAGTAATTAAAATGAAAGACAGGATCAACGCTTCGTAACGTGATTAAACCGGTAATTAAGCGTAAGATCCTCTGGCAGCAATCTCCCGCCGTGACGTTACCAGTTGGCGGTCCCCTTTGAAACGATGTAGTTAGCCGTAATTGCAACACTAATCGCGAACCTGTTCATAACCTATGTTAATTAATAAAATCACACGAATTTTGCCAGGGCGATGAAAAATTGTCGTCGTATACTTTGGATCTTATTCATGTAACGCAATCGTTATTTGATCAATGAATTGAGACGTTGAATCAACAAATTTTTGTGCCTTTGTATTCCGATTCTATACCTATTGACTTTAAGAATTTCAGCTTTGGCGTCTTTGATGTATAAAATGTTGACCGTCGAATTATCCGCGCGCGGATTAGTTGACTCGTTCTTTCATGAACGTTGTCCATGCGATGATTTGGACGCTCGCTCTGACAAACAGTGGGGGAAGAATGCCGCAGCGAAATTAATTCTGCGTACCTTGATTATTATAGGCACATGTCGGCAAATAATACGTGACTTCAATTATAATTGTATGATTTATTGTTATTTTTTTAATCCTCGTAAGTTCCAATGCGAAAACGTAACGACGCGTTCCCGTTGTTTATTCAAATTTACAGCTCGATGACGCGACCTAATTACATACGGTAAAGCAATCGCGGGTCTGCTAGTTTTTTGGCAATAAAATATCTTGAAAATCTCGGTAGTTCTGTTGCGTAGAAAATGAAGAGGCTAAAGTTGGGAACGTTAACGTAATGAAACGCGGGGGAGGGGGGGGGGGGGTATACTGTTTTGTAATTTTATAGTAGCTGAGGCAGTTGAGTATTCAAAATGTGAATGTATTTTTCCTTATTACAATTTACCGCGCCGTCAAACATTCCTGAAATTGCGAAATAACGATTTCTTCCTCAACGTGAATCGTTAGAGTAACGTTACCAACTTGATCTTCGCAGAAAATAAGAGATTGAAGTATACGATGAAAAGATACAAGATTAAAGGAAACTGCGGTCAAAACGGCAGAGAAAATACGTATTATACGTATATACTTATATATTACAGTGCGTAGCCGAAGAAAATTATCACGATAATGCTTACCCGGTGATTCTCACGGTTATTTATTTATTTATTAATAAAAGTGGAATGTCTGGCGCGTAGCTTGCGTACATCACTGAGATTTGCGCCTGGGTAGTCAGCCTTACGTCATCACAGATATAATCGACTCGAAGTCGTAGTAAAAATTTGAAAATTTGTTTATCACGAATTCTACATTGTCACGAAGGTTGAATAATTATACGGCGTAAAGTTTCAGAGACATTCATCGATTATTAATTGCGCAATTGTTTGAAATTTAAGCTACGTATTTAACGCAACGTTACCGTACGTGTATATAGGTATGTATTGTACATTGTACATTGTACATGTATAATAATAATTCTCGTTACGTATTTGCATATTTACGGAACGCGAATCTGATGAAAATCGAACAATGGTGCAATTGTTTTACTCGGACTTTAAGAGCCAAACGACCGCGAGAGAGGAGATGATTTACACAACAACGTTTATACGAATTATTACAACCGCGAGGCGAACGAGTTTGAAGTAAGCGGGGATGAGACGGGGATTTTTATTTCGACATTCTTCAAAACATCTAATAAGCATATCGTTGTTATACCTACATACAAAAGCTATCTCCGCAGCAGCAGCTCACACGAGCCCGGCTCATGATCCATGATCCAACATGGAGGCTTCGATTTAATAGCCGTATAGAATTATTTTCGAACCGATTACGTCACTAGTCCATTAACATTTCTAAACAAACGAATCGTTCTTCCTCTGCATTTTATTTATTTATGTTTATTCTTTTCTTTTCTTTGCTTTTCTTTTCTTGTTTAACAACAAACACGCTCGCGCCATTAGTTGTGCTCATTGATTCCGTTTTCCAATTTTCGCATTAAATTTTTCGCCGAATGAACGCGGTAACTGCAACACTTTATTCAGAATCTGTTGAACGTGGTCTGCAATCGTGAAAAAAATTGTCTAAAAATAAAAATAAAAAATAAAAAAAAAATGATAACAAGCATGACAATGAAATTGTTATTATCGCGCGGCGAGTCTGTCGCCGCTGTGTCTATTATCGCATTCTCGCGTATGCCAGCACCCGCTATACATACGTACGCAAGTACGTGTTATAGATACTCGTGTCCGCAAATACGAACACACCCAAAAGAGAGAAAGAGCGAGAGAGGTAGAGAGGGAGGGGGTTTGAAATCGACGCGTCTAAGCCGTTTTCAATGGACGACTTCATAAGCGTTTTCCATTTAGTTTTTTCGGCCCTTTTTCTTCCTTCGACCCTTGGCACGGAGTTTTGAAATGGGTGATGGGTGATGGGAGCATTGGGAGGGGGGGATGACGAATCTTCCGTAGTAAATTTCGTGCAACAGCAGCGAGAAGTGGGGGCAAAGTATCCCGCGGATATACAGTTTGGGTATCGCTCACGATACCACTACTACTCCCTTCAAACAATAATTACTGCAGCTTATCGCCGTCGCTTCTTTCGAACACGAAATTCAAGATGGCTGACCAAGGGCTCGTTCATTTGTACTGTGTAATAAAGTGAAGGATTAAGATGCGCAACCTTTTATTTTTTCTTCCTTTTATTTCTCACGTTCAATTTTGCTTTGCTGCTGAGATTTGTACGAGTTTTGGTGAATTTTCGTTTCTTTCGGTGCGTAACCTGCTTTTCGAATTATTAATCGACATCGGTACGCTCCGTCTTTATTATGTCTCGCTCTGCACCGCGTTCAAATTCTTTAGAGCCGCGTGTAGGTGAACTCATGTCGACGGATAGATGGATGGATAAATAGATAGATAGATAGATGGAAAGATAGCGCAAATGGTGTTGGATATAATAACATAGAAATTGTAAGTACACACACATATGTGTGAGGCGCGCGGTCTTGGCTTTGCCACCGTTGCTGAGCGAAGAGGAAAATAAGGAAGAAAGGTTAAGTCGTGCAGGTGATCCGCGGGTTACAACACGAGCTGATTGTGAGAAGCGACTCGTTCTCCGTTTCCACCTATCTTTCTCTCTTCGTCCCCCTTTAATTTCATTCGAAAGATACTTGGCGAGTGTTCAAAAGCCTCGAGTATCTCGGCCTATAATTAGTGGTGGGTATAGTACAAGTCTCACGAAATGTGTTCGCCCGTGCTGCAGCAACGGCAGGCCGAGGGTGTACGCGTTATAATTCTTTGCGGACTGTACCCGCGATGTACCTACTCGTCTATTTTACTACCGGTAGAGAAGAGGAGCTTCGGGGATCGCCGAAGCGTCAAATCAATTTTCCATCTCTCGCCGTAAGGCGCATATCTATATACTTGGAAAGAAAAGTAAAGATGGAAGGCGACGCCGATGCGACGACGTTTCTGTCCTGTAGAATCATCCGTGTATTATAATGCATACCTGCGCGATCGTGTCTGTCGTACGAGGATGAGATTCGAACTTGCGCGTAAAATTTCACCTCTCGTGAGAATACTCGAATCGAACGACGATTCACGCGGCATGTGCGGTGCACGGTATGCGTACGTACGTGTCGCGCGTTTATGTGTGCGTTTACAGTGTATAAAGATATACGTTTATACATACACGTGTGTATGCGCGTGTAAAGAGATATCTACGTGACGAGAGCGCGTCGCGGCCCAGCGGTGATTTATTCGCGGTAAAATTCGACTCGACGATTCGGCCGCAAACCGCGGCGGTGGATAGACACGCTCTTGCTTATTCACTTATTTATCTATTTTTCTTTTTGCCTTATCTTTATTTTTATTTTTTTACCCTCACGACGTCATCTTCTCTTTTCTTTCTTTCTTTCTTTCTTATTCCAAGCTGCAGGGACGCGATGCGAAACGGGCAAAATATAGCCCCGCGTTATAAAGCCTCATCCAGACGGAGGCTACAGGCTACACAAAATGGCTGCCGACGGCTTAACGGGCAATCGACCGTACGCGCAACTCGGAGAGAGAGAGAGACAGAGAGAAAGAAGAGAGACGGAAAAGAGGCTCCTGCTGCCACTGCTGCCTTCTCTCTCTCTCTCTCTCTCTCTTCTCTTTGCTCCTTCTTCCTCTGGTGTCTTCTCACTTCATCTTATCCTCCGGATCCCTTTAACGTGCACAAATACGAAGAGAAGTTTGTTGGCGAGATAAAGAAGCAGAAGAAGAAGAAGAAGAAGAAAACCCGCATGCATAGCAGAGCCAACGCGTTGCATCAACGCGGTTCAAATATAGGCGTCGGCGGTGGTCCCCCAAGCTTCAAGACCATCTTTACATGTATGCCCATAGTTCATAGGAACGTGCGTTCAGAGACACATTCATATGCGTGTAGGTATGCACGCGTGTGTCTGTATACCGATACACACACCCTTTAGCCTACGTGATGTTTAGATTATATACATATAATACATACGTGTATAATTATGTTGGCACAGTGTAACGCTCGGTATTTCACGCCTTTTAATATTTCGTCCAAGTTTTACTCGTCTCTGGTCGTAGATGATTCGACGAAAATAAATGTTCTTACTCTCTATGTATTTACTGATTATTTTTTGAATTACGAAGAGACGGGAGTAAATCTGCCGCATGATTCGTTGATCCTCGTATATATATCACGGATTCGTTCGACGTGTTTTTTGTAATAAGTTTGTATAGAAATTTTTTATTCCGTTATTGTTTTGCTTTACGTTGAATTCCGTCGATAGAAAGAAAAACATCACTTTTTGGCTACCGGTCAAGGCGACGTGAAATTTTCCCACACCCAATTATCCGTTCGTACAAAGTACATTGCGAAGTATACAATGTAAGTCCAATGTACACAGAATGATATATGCAAAGGAAATGGCTTGCGGGGGTCGAGTGGACGATACGTTCGTAAAGACAAGGCGCCGCGATGTTTGTACGCTAATTATATGCGTGGTGGGCTTGTTAAACGTTGTTGTACACGTGTCATTTTATGCTTGTCCAAAGTTACGCAATCGTACATAAAACCTGAGGTTTTCCTGTCCGCTATACACTTTATACCTTTTCTCGAATTTTTCGATTTTCCGAACTTTTTAACAGACGTTGCGGATTCCGACGAAAGTCGAAACTGCTTCAGTCTGGTCATACACCTGGAAAATCTGGAAAACCTGGAAATGGGGAATTTTTTCCCCAAAAATTTTCGACCACTTTGTTCTCCGACTACGTCGTTGAACGGACTTCTAGCTTGCGGTCCGTGTAATATTTAGTACATTAATGTTCGTTAATGGATTCCCGGTGGTTCGCTATATTTTTTTATTTATTTTTTTGTCTTGCATAAAAAATGGAACAAGCTTTCTTTCAATGGGAATTTCACGTGTTTGTGATGAACGTATCGTTTGTTTCTCTTATCACTTGCGTGGCTAATCTTTGGCACGTAAAATTTTCTTAGAAATGAAACACGTTACAGTTATGATTAGGAAAAAAAAGATTTAGAAAAAAATGACGAGCCACTGAGAACCAATTAATGAACATTGCTGTATATCGTCACTTTGTCGGAGCCGTTCAGCGACATGGATTATTATTATAACACCTGCAATTTCCTCCGCCAATGCACGGCCATGTATGCATGTACGCGTGTATGTATGGATACATGCAATGGGCAACCAAGCAAATGGTAGCTTGGAAATAAATTTTCCTGCTGCGTCTCGGGGAACGGAAAATAAAGAGAGAGAGAAAGAGAGAGAGAGAGATATTGACGGGTAGTGAATATAGATCGTATGATAGAGTAAATACGAAAGCTCGTAATGTCATCCTTGTTTCCTGTCGACGACGTCGCGTAACAGCTTTGACTGTGTCTATCCTGTCTACCTACCTACGGCCTACGGTACCTATTACAATAACTGGAGGCACCTGATTAACCTGAGCACGGTATTACGACACAACTCGCGGTGCTGTTTCTCTATTTCTCTCTCTCTGTGTATACTGAACAACAACGAGAACGATGAATAACCAACAATTATTATTATCATCATCAGCAGCAGCAGCATTAACGAGACTTGGTCAATAAATCATCGGCCTATCTACATATGTCAGTGTACCAAACACCTATCCTATTCGGTTTGTCATATACTATATACATACATGGACACACACAGACACACATATGTATATGTATAACGTGTACCGTATACGTATCAACAGTTATCGAATTTTTACAATCACCGTCGCGTATAATCTAAGATCGCGCACATTGTATTACACATGATAATAATATTGTAGTAACTGGGACTCGAGTGTATTGGATTTAATTTATTTTTTCACGACGAGTAAGGTCGCTGAGGTTTCTTTTTTTCCACTTCTCTTTCTTTTTCCTCCTTTTCTTCCCCGGTCTGCATGAAAAGGCGCTGTTTAGAAGAATAATAAAAAACATTTTAAAAACCAATTTATTTATACACAGACGCGCACACACTTGGCCGTTCTCGCGTACACCACGTAAATCAGGTATCAATCCACCTACCTTATATTACACCTATCCTACCACGAAATCGGTGACGAGCCACGGAGCTATGCGGACCCGAAAAAGAGAGAGGGAAAGAGATGGAGAAGGAGAAGGAGAAGGAGAAGGAGGACGACGAGGAGCCCATTAGCGCCGAATAAAGAGATCTCTGGCGTTCCACAACGCTGCCTGGCGTGCAGGAAGCTTTGTATAATTCCCGACCAACAAGCTGTCCGTTTGTTCCCGATTGTCCGGTCGACTGTCGTAGCAGTCCGCGGTGCTTCGACACCGACGACGAATTTGGCACAATGCGCGAAATGCCTTATACTCTGGCCGGCAATGAACTTAAAAAACAAGTATGAACAAACGTAAAGGGAATCTGTCGTTAACGTATATCTTAATGTTTGTAGAAAATCAGCGTATCATTTTCAATTAGAATTCATTCCAGTTTACTTTTTTTTGTGTGTATTTTAATTGCATTAAAGATCAAAGACTCTTCCTCTCACGTTTTGCCTTGACCCTTGTATTATATCGTCGTAGCTCGTGTATTATAGACACACCTCTGGGATTATCGGACCTGTTACAGTTTCACACTTGTCAGCTGGAAAATTCAGTGATACGTAAATAATGAGACCGTTCTATAGCTGTGCAGCCATTGTGTATACTCTATCCTACCTACCGCCGCCGCGTACAGAGTCGCGAATTGTCTGTGCAAATTTAACGCGTAATCTATATGGTCGGACATCGTCTGGCATCGTTGTGGCTTTGGCACTCGACTAGTACGTACGTATTGAATAGTACGCATTTGCACCCAAGTGTAATATCTATAATTTTGGTCCGCCTTCTTTCTCGCTTCACTTTTAACGGTGTATTTTGTCAACCGTTTATTATTAATTGTATCTTCGTTATGATCTAATTTTGTCCGCTGCTACTCAGAGCAATTAGCTCTAACGATCTTTCTCCGTTACACTACGCAGCGGTATAATTATAATCTGCATATCCGAAATTTATCGCCCAGGAGTTACGAAAAATAAAAATTATACATATTCCGGTAATACGTTGTACGTTACATACGGTGGCAAGGAACGGAGAAACCCTCCGTGCGAAATCGTGCAGGAATAATAATCTATCATCGTCACTGTCGTCATCGCGCAGCGTGGAATTTCTAATTAGCGGTAAAGTAAGAGAGGGGGGGGGGCGACAACGACGACGAGTAACGTACAATGATTGCGGTTAATCTGTGTGAACTCGTGCGATAAGTATATTAAGTATTTAACAAGTTTGACGAACATGTGCCGGATCGCGGTGTAATAGATGGCATAATTCGATTAATTCCAATCTTTCGTCCGCGGCTTGAAAATATTTTTCCTTTCGTGTGTATAACATCAGCGGAGTTGAAAAAAAAGATTAATATTTTGAAAGCAAGAGCGTAAAAGAATAGATAATTTACTTGTGTGGTAATTATTATTATCATTATTATAATATATATATATATATATATTTCTTTTTCTTTTTTGTTGTTGCAAAATGACCGCGTTAGGCTCAAAATATGATATACAAAGAACCAAAGACTCGAGTCTAACGATAAAGCACGAATAAGATTAATGGATTTTGTTTAATCGATTACTGCACGCTGTAATAAACGACGAGTATACAAGACACGAAGAAAAGAAAGAAAAATACGAAGGAGCAAAGAAAAACGTACGAGAAAAGTAAAACCCCGCTGCCGTACTCGAGGCTCTCTGCTCGTAACGTGTGCAGTGGGTAGATAATGCGGATGGATTGAAATAAAGTGTTGCCAAACGCGCCCTGGGAACGAGTTGATAGATTTCGTCTCCGAGCAGTCGGAGCGGAACGCTAAACGACAATCACAAGAAGCAAAGTAAGTGCGCCGAGGGGGGGAAAAAACGACGCATCAAACTGCCTGCAGGATTACTAGACTGATCGTGAACTGTGTAGGTATTCGGTCGAGAGGAGAGCGAGAGAGAAGGGAGCTCAGAATCAGACTCTGCTGCCTCCTTCGACGAATTCCTTATCCTTTTACCGATTTTGTTTCTTGCCTCCTTTTCCTTCACGGCGCGGACGGAGGTATTATTTATTTGTTATTAGCTGGCGTCGAGTTCCAAAGGATGGCTCTCTATCTCTCTCTCTCTCTCTCTCTATCTATCTTTATCTCTCTCGACCTCCCTCTCTTTTCCTTTTCTCCTTCCATATTCTTCTTGCAGTGACGTCAGACGAAGACCCATCGGCTATAGCACCCACTTCATTATACATATTCGAATATACAGAGTTTGCACGCGACGACGTTTTACTTGTAAAATATAATAAATAATAATAATTCATGCTCTGTAAAAAAGTAGCAAGACAGAATTTTCCTAGCTTTAACCGATTAAGAGATATATTTAAGATGACTCAATGTTTATAGACGAATACCTCTTGATCGGTCGGGAAAATTCTATCTCAGTATATACGTATGAAGAAATTTCTCGATTCCGTTGTTAGTCTCGGGGTGCTGTTCCGACGATCTTATAGAATTTTGACTCGAAAGTTTTCTCAAATAAACGATGCCAATGTAGAATCAGTTGGGTTAGGCTGAACGTACGGTGCAGTTTACATGCGAATATGTCGCTGTATTTACGATAAACCGCTGTGCTGGCAACGACGAAAGAGTCCTCAATTCCGTTTCCCCCCTTTTGCATCCATGCTTACAAGTGGAATCCTTGTTACGTGACAGGCGTATGCGTGATGAATTTCGTTGCGCACATATCGCACCGTATTACAGCTACGTGAGAGCAATTAGCGGTGGATTGCAATCCGTCCGACCGAAACTACTCTCTCTTAATTTCAATTACATTTGCACATTTTCGATTGTTTAGCGGTGTGCGATCGCTGTAAGGTGCTTTTAACAGGGTACCGCATCAGCCTGTGTGCTTGTTGTGTTCTATACGTACGATATACGTGGAAATGTATGCGTCTTTCCTATCCGTCCATTGCCGTTGCTATGAATCGGAACCATCGCGGATGATGTATCGACTCAGCGATGCTAAGAGGCGTATCTTTTTTTGCCCAGATTTTATTATACGCATCGGAACGACGGTTTCTTTGTATTTTTTTTTTCTTCTTTTTTTCTTCAGCATTTTGTTCCTTTTTATTTTTCATTTTTGTTTGCCAATTTTTCTTCTTTCAATTTAACTATATTACCCGCCGTGCGAGGAAAGAAATCCGCAACGTGGAATGATAAACTGGTTTAAGACCGAAGTTCTTGCCCGATTTTTTGTTCTTTCGCTTTCCATCTCTTTCTCACTCTTTCGTTTCGTCGGTGTCTCTTCTTCTTTGTTTCAAATAAAGTCGTAGAGATTTTTATGAGTCTACCTGCTTTTAACACTTGCCTCATCCTAGTTACATTGCCAAAGCCTGTGTTATAATTCTTACGGTTATTTGTTTTCCGGTTTTCTTCGTCTCTCTATCTCTCTGTCTTTCTTTCTTTTTTTCTTTTTCCTCTCTTTTTCCTTATGTCTTCCGATTACGTCACGCGGCTGCATATATACACGTATATTGGGTACGTGGTTTTATTCGTTCTCCACTCTCTCTTTATCTTTTTTTCGCGAGTTAAGAAGAAAGACGCGCTGCTCGTCTACTTTAAGAAATGAAAAAATGGCATCTCAACGTGTACACGACAAATATTTTACGAGTCGTGCGACGTTTCCCAATACACTCATCGTGATGTACGTATGAATCATTCGTGTATATACATATATATATATACAATGTTTGCTAAGTATTCGAAAAAGCATACATCCTTTACTCATCGGTATTATTATATACCTATCTATAACATTTGGAAATCCACTTTCGATAAAAGAAAAAGTTGAAAAAAAACTTGCGTGTAACAAATTAGTAGATCGAATGTTAGATACGTCCGAATACGTTATTCGGGTTGAAGATTAATCTTGTTCATAAATTTTATAATCTGATTAAGTAAGTCTAAACCGGTAAATAAAAGAGAACAAGACTGATGAACATCTCTGTACACATCGTACAGAAAGTCTGTAAAAACAAGATAAAATATTTCGAACACCTTGTATATCGGGGTTATACATATTCGCATATATATATATATATATACACATACATACACATATATACAGGGTATATAGAAACGCTCCGCAGGCTTTTGCTGCCTTATTTTAAAATTCAAATCTTCCATACAGCTCGATGATATACTTTTATGCTACACTCGAAGATACGGAGTCGGTATGAGAAACAGAGGCGGGCGAAAAAAGAAATGTTACAAAAATGCACAGGGGGTAAGGAACCGGGAATATGTATTAAGGAGGGGCCTCGACACTTGATAACAACATACGGAGATCTAGATATGGGTACAAGATTATACCTACGCACACGCGCACGTACTCTCTGTCGGTATGTATCATGCATTCATGTATATGTATATGTATATCTATTATATATATATATATATAGACATATATGTATATTATGTATGTATGTACACCTAATTTACTCCGTCGTCATCAATGGTACACAGATATTGCATTCATTATTGGGTCAATTCATTCACGCCAGCCTGCACCGGCGACGCGTACATCACTTGCATGTAAATATGTGTGTGTGTGTGTGTGTGTGTGTGTATATATATATGTTTGCTTAATCGTCACACAAAGTGCGCAGAGGCGGCTCCAGAGTTATCACAGATGTGTAAGTGGCTACCTGGTCGGTCCGTCTGCTGCCTCGACCACACGCTCGTATGCGTAGGTACCTTCTTACCTACCTTCTTCCTCCTCGATAATCCTTATACATGCGTATGCAGGCGTATACGTATAAGGCGATACCTGGACCGACGTGCACGGTTTTCTATTTTGTCGGACGGGAGGATCCTTGCCTCGCTCGCTCTGTAATAAATGCAGCATAGTCGAAGCGTGAGTCTTTCGCCAGTTTCAGGCGAGGGATGGAGGGAGGCTGTGCATCCTCTTTTTTCGTTGCTCTATCGTAAAAAGAATCCCTTCCTTTATGTTCCGCACCGTTCAATTCGTACGTATCACTCGATTCGGGGATCGTTTCAGGCCTTTTTTCTCCGTCATTTTTTCGAATCTCCAGTCAAGGTTGCAGAAAAAAATGTCCGTGTCACATCATGTACGATAATATAAAGTGGATATAATTTTTTTTAAACATTATTCAATCACAGCTATTCAATTGAAAACGACACTTTACAGTGCGGTAACTTTTTATTGTGGTATACCTCGGTATAAAGGTACTGTGGGGGGGGGGAGTGACGCACACGTAATTTAAAATGAAATTTTTTTCTTCGTGTTTTTAACCCTCCGTTTCGTGGCAATCAGCATTTTTAATCGCGAGTACGTAATTTAACAGGAACAGCTTTTAAGCCCTTTGATATAATACTGCATACAAATGACAATGAATAAATTGGTAATTCTTGCTAAATCCACGCTTGTACATGAATAATCTCAGCTTTATAATACGTACTCTGCGACGTATGTGATTATTTATTCTAGTTTAAATACATCCTGAGTAACATTCTTTGTGTCAGAAGTAATATACCTGAAACACAATTTTCGTATACCTAATTAATTAATAACTCTCTTTTCCCGGAAAGACACGAAGAAGAAACCGTTTGATTATTTCTGCCCATATGTTATATTTATATATTATATATTATGTATAATGTCATTCCCAATGAGTGGATATTTAGTAATTGCACGTAGAATTTAACGTTTGGAAAATTTCCACCTCAATTACCGTTTCAAGATTCGTGTTGTCTGGAGACAACCATCGATTGCGTTTCCTCCTTGAGCTCATTATAACACGGTGTACAGTTATTCCGTCTACCTGTCGGCACGGTTCGTCTTAGAGTCGGGGTCAATTTTTCACTGTAATTAGGAACAACCGTGTCGTTTGTCGTATAACTGCAAGTTCTCAACGAAGCCGGTATCTGCAGTACGTATATACCTACATTTATTATACCCATAGAATTCCGCTCATTACTACAAAATTGTTGACAATTATCCTCGTTTAGCCTGCACATCGGGCCGAACATTATTACTGGGGATGGCAATTAAACTCAGGCACCTTGGACAGTTGAACGGTTCTTATTCGGCGTGTTTATACGGGAATACCTCGTTCTAATGCTTCAGATCGCACTTTTATACCTTCCTTGTCAAAACACGCATAATGCATGCGACTGCGTATGTGTACGCGTACATTTTTACCCCTCGAAAGATTTATTGTGTACGACGAACCCGAGTACAGTCTACCTATACTGTATATTCACAAATTACTCGTCAACCAATATCGGAAGTGTCGGAGGGAAAGTTAGAGAATTTCGTTATACTTTATTTAACCTTACGGAATTCGAACTGCACTACTTTTCAATCCATTAATCAAGCTCGTCGGACTCGAGTTATCATTCAGGTTCTAATTGAACAGATAATTTGTTTACACATCACATGTTAGTATACATCGCGAATGAGAATAACGAATGGGGAAAATTGTTGAACACGTGGTAATTTTTATCGCGGTAATTAAATGTCGCGACAAAACGTCGAGAGTGCGAGATAGAATATTATCAGGAAAGGAAGGCGGCAGTAAATCGTTGATGTACGGTACGCAATGTATACTTACGTACGTCCTGCAACGATCGGTGATACGTTCGAGTACATAGTTCGAATGTTTACTTCGCAGCGTGGCTCTAATTGGCGGTTGACAGCTGTGCCGTGGTTAACTTCGATACATTATTCATGCTGTGATTTCAGTCCGTGGCCTCCAACATGATAGAGCAACTGTGCCACGTACTAACTCCTTGGACCTTTTGCTCTTTGGATGCTACAACACTCCTAAAAATAAATATATATATATGTATGTATATATATGTATATATATATACGAGCTTTTGCCTTAACAATCAATAGGTATACAATATATCTACGTGGTATATATGTGTGGCAAAGCTGCGCCGTCGTTCGGTATGCCAAAAGGTATTTTTTTATACAGTCTGGCACAGCACTCCATTTTCTACCCATTTCGATATTTCAAGACGCTGATAGGCTTTGATTAAACGTCTCTGATTACCCGCCACTGCGGGTGAAATTATTGGCAAAATAACCTTTTGCACGAATTCGCCTTCATCCACGCGCGGGAATTTCATAAATTCAAGTTTTTATTCCCAAATTCCAGGGTCGAAAACGTAACGAGGTAATTGAGTAATTATACGGTGGAGAGAAAAAGAGAGGCTTGTGAAAGAAAATTTGCAGTCGGTGTAGGTCGTTGAAAAATCGTAAAATTTGATTTATTACCACGCTAAGCCGAGAGTAATATAGATTTATTTTTAAAATTCTTCAAATTTCCTGCCATAATTTTCAGATATTTAATCGCCTGCATGAATTACGATCGATCGCTGTAATCAATGTTTTTAAATTATCACAATATAACGTATCGAAAACCGAATCCACGTGTAGCGTTCGCTCGCATATACCTTGTATTAAAGAAAATTGGATGAAATCAGGGAAAGAAAAAAAAAAAAAAAACTAGACTAGTGTTTGTTTCAATTGATTCCCGCGCTGTGCTCAACCTGCCACTCAAGTTAATTATCATTAATCGCAACGTCTCGTCGTATAAGAGAGTTCGGTTCGCCGTATGTGCGTATTTCGGTGCCTCGGTAATGAAATAACCGGATGAAACGTTTAACCGCGCCGCGGGAAAGCGTGATCAAATCGTGTACGATATAAAACGCGTTGAAACGAAACGAAACCGAAACAAGTTTGCGACACAGAGTTATTTATAATATCTTTCTCGCTCGTATTATATTGCATGTGTGTGTGAGTGTGTGTGTGTGTCTATATATATATATATGTATATAAACTTTAAACTGTTATGCGTAGGCATACACAACGTATTTTATTCTACGCGTTACGCACACGTCGTTATAACAGTCTCCTCGCCCCATATCGTTTATCAAATGTTTATTATTTCCTCGTTACGTCGCGATGTTTTTGTTTTTCTTATTTTTTTTTTTTTATCGTTTTCCTTTTTACGAGATCGTTTAAGTATGTCTCGCACGCTTAACTTGTACACGCGCGCTCTCTCTTCAACCGTTACTGCAATAATAATTTTATTCCGCCATATATACAACGTATACGAATCAATTTCGGTAACATATAAATAAGTTTTTACAAGCCGCTACTATACGTATAATATCCTATACCTATGTACATTCAATAAATCCACACGTGAATAATATAACAAGCAGCGTCAACATGCAGGCAGCGCGCCTCTCATATAGCTAATCTACTTATTCACCGTGTTTAACACCTATGGTATAACGATAACACTTATTGCGAGCAGATTTATAACTTGTCTGTATGCACGTGTGTCGTAGCCTCTACTTATCGCCGATCACAGCCGGTAGAAGCCAACGAACCGATATTGATTCCCTCACTCGAGCGCTAATTAAAAATACAAAAAGCCTAATTGCTTCCTCTCAAACGGATCTCTGTGTATGGGATATGGAATAAAAAATTATAATCACCGAAAGTTACGCGAACCCGCGACCACACAGCGAGTGGAAGTAACCGGAGAACTTGTAATAACGAGGCATGTTCTTGTTGTACGTACACATTATGCGTATACTGTATGTACAAAAATTTAGATCGTTAGCCGGTTCCGTATCTCATAGATTATCCATGATACACGCTTTATTTAGATATAATAATGATGAGTATCGTAGTATGCGTTAAAATTATAGTCTGCTGCCACCGAATGGATCGACTTGTTCACTTGGTCTCTGGTAAAAATAATCGATGCATCGATTAATCGAGTCCAAAAAATAATTGAACATGACTCGATTAAATCGGTAAAAATTTATCGATTGATCGATTAATTTTTTTTTTTTTTAATTTATTTTTTTTTTCATGAAACGGCGCATTTGAAAACAAAATTTCGTAAATGTCAGTGTGTATTATGTGTGTATTAATTGATCTCTCGCTTGGTATATCAAACAGGTACTTGGTGAACTTTGATTGCGAGGAAGAATAATCGAGCTTGAAAAGTAATCGATTGTACTCGATTAATCGTGAAAAAATTACCAATTTCATCGAAAATGGATTATTTTTGGTCACTCTTATCGTTAGTTGGCTCGGTTCGCGCTGCCGCACGCCGCTATCTGTCGTAATGTGGGAACGAAAGCAGCGCTGGTATTCATTGCGTACGTAGGTACGTACAAGACGTAGAGGTACGTTTGTGTAAGACGGGTTTCATCGCGGTTAGTTAGTTGAGTTAGTTGGCTTGGTATTCGTGGCGCGTTGGCTGGTCGGTCGGCAAGCGCATTTGTCATTCCCTGACACTTCGTGCCCGCCGAGCTTTTGCCGCCTTTCTAGTATAATAATATCAAAGGCAGTAATTGATACCCGCTTTGCTTGACAATACTGTAAGTCCATCGAGTGATTGATAAATTCGCCAGTCGACGCCGACGCTTTACTTGCAGCCACCGTATAGCAAGCGCCGCTAGCATCAGCCTCTCTTTCTACCTCTCTCTCTATTTATACGTGTGTTAAACTCTCGAGGCTTCGCAGCTTCGACCTCGGTTTAGTTTTCGTCTCTAGTTCGATCGGGATTCATTATTATTATTATTGTTGTTGTTGTTGTTGTTGTTGTTGTTGTTGTAGGGGGAAATTGAGAAACTAGTATGATACGAGGGTTTAATTATATAATACAAGATACATTGATTTGATGAATTTTATTAAGCGATTTTATAATCGAACCTAAATTACTTAACCTTCATGTAATTTTCTAAGGCGTGACGAGGCTCTAACTTTTATTCGTCACTTTAACAGTTTTGTTTGAAGAGCGAGAGGACAATTCTTTTTGTAACTTTGCGATCGCCAAACGTCATTTACAGCTTGTTTTTTTTCTGCGCCTTCTATTTCTTGGTTTTTTTTTATTCTTATTTATTTATTTTAGTTTGTTCATAGTTGTACTTGAGATCACCTCTTGTTGGTTGTTTCTTCGATTCGATTCGATTCGATTTCTTTGACTTTTATTGTTTTCTAACGATGATTATCGAAGCGCGAAGCTCGATGAATCAACAATTTTTCCCACAAATCTGGACAAACCATGATGGAAAAATCTATCCTGTAAATCATCATCTTATTTCTCGTGTACGATATTGTAACAAAGGGCAACATCTAAGAATCGCGTTTTGAAGGAACGAATAGCCGGGCTCGGACGTCGAGCCAAAGAAATCTCAGAGCAAAAAATAATGTGTGAAAAATCGGATATATTTTGAAACGAAGTGCTCCTGTTCAAGTCCGGATTATGTGTCGTACGTACATACGGGCTCTAATCATTGAAGATAGAGATAACCTGGAATGAGTGGAGAGACACGCACGCAAATACCTACAAGTAGTCACGAGCAGGTTATTATAACGACGCGGCGGATACTTGTTGATTTCCGTTCCAACGTATTTAACTCGTCTTATTTGCGCGTTAATCAAATCGTCTTACTTATTGCACATATCTGAACTCGGTCGTTAATAAAACGTCCCGCGTATTATGTACCTATTTATACGTATTTATCTTACACGTGTGTACGTATGTATGTTTTTACGTATGTATAAGCATACGCGTATGATACACGCAGGCAATTGCTGGCGCTTCCTAGTTTTCACGCGAGACGGCCGTCGTACGTATGCGTAATATATAACGTATATATTCACCGCGGTATTACTAATTCACCAACGCCTCCGGGACCCTGCGAGAAACGAATATATGTACGCAGCAGGTACGATACATACCCAGACCTCGGTGCAGCCGTAGTTATGTGCACGCGTGTAACACAATCGCACGTATCCTCGGATACCCGTTTTACGGCAGACCGACTAATGCACGCTAATAACGAAACGAGCCTGTCGTTCGTTTTACATCTTCGTTCAATCCTGTGATACTGTATGAATTTCACAGTCGTACTTTGGTTTGCACCGATGGCAGAGATGAAAGAGAGGAACTTGTATGTATGGAAAGAGAGAGAGAGAGTAGAACTTGTTCCGATATATTTAATTTATTACGTTAGTATTGATATGTTATAAGCTCGAGTATAATAACGCAGCAGGCGGTGTTCGCGTCGATAAGCAAAGTTAATCACTCCGTAGGGGAAAATATTTAATCTAATCAACTTCGGTAAGTGATTTATCTTCTTTGTGTATCCGTATATAATACGTAAATATAATATATCCGTACGAAGTATACACAAGGATAAGGAAATGAGAGAATTATTCGTTCGATGTGAAGCTCATCAGTTATAAAAGTATTGTCATATCTTATCTATATATCATATTATCTGGACAAAGTTGTTCCGTTCTCTAACTGTAAAGCAATTTGTATAACAAATGGGGGGGGGGGGGGGGGGGGGGGGGGGGTGTGTCTCGTTTGCATGCTAGACACGTATAAATATCTAGACGAAATAAACATTACATCGAATACCACTTGAAACAAAGAAAGGAAGGTACGTTACGCGTATGTAACATACCTAGATAAGCTCAAGGGTCAATAAGACGCGCGGTAGCTGCCCGATACATTTTCCCGTATAAATTTGAGCCGATATCTTCTTTTTTACTCTCGACCCTGTCTTGTTCTTTTTCCTTTTTCTTCCCCCCCCCCCTCCCCAAGCTTCTCGTCTCGTCTCGTCTTCTTTTCTCTTCTCTTCTCTTCTTTTTTTTTTACTCTTCCCTCCCTTCGAGCAAGTTTCCGTTTCTCCGCACGATATTCCTGTGATCTAATTTTCCTTTGGGTCTTCCCCGCGTCTATATGCCGAGAGGTGGTGGTTTAGGGTGGCACAGGGTCTGGAACCGAGGGGCTGAGGAACGAGGGTTCAACGCCGAGGGTTCAGTCCTTTTTCTCTCACTCTCACTCTCACTCTCGCTCTCTTTCTCTTTCTCTTTCTCTCTTGATGCCTGAAACCCCCGTGGTGGCGGAGCGAGGAGGGCAGAGCGGAGCGAAGAGAGAGAGAGAGAGAGAAAGAGAGAGGGAGACAGATAGATAGCGAGCGGCGAGGGGTGGGGGACGAACAGAGACGGAGATAACCGACTGCACCAAGAGCCGGCGTCGTCGGTGGGAATGGGCGGTAGGGGGCAACGATGCCTCAGTAAATGCCAAGCGCTTGGCCTGGCGGAGTAAACTTTTACGAACTCTCGGTGAAAACGGTATTGCTCGCTTATCGGTCAACGATAAACGACGATAAACGCGTCTTATTATTAACCCCGGCGTAGCACAAATCGTACCTAACTCAACGATTTTTTTTTCTTTCCCCCCACCCCCGTTAAATCGTCGCCTCAGTACGAAAGTATAAAAAAAAAAAAAAAGAAAAACGCGCAAAGTGTGAATTATTACAATGTAAGCCAGTGCGCGATTCTCACACCCAGCGTGTATCGCGCTACATACGCGTGTGTATTTTTTTGTTTTAAACGTCCATTACCACCGTTAGTTTATTCTTTTGTTTTTCCGCTGCCTGGAAACCTTTTGCCCCACCTTCTATCCCACTTACCGGACACCAAAATTACCGATCCTGGCTACCATGTAGCACCGATCGCGTTCCTCGTCTATTCACTCGGCTCGCCTAGGTTATACCTAGCATGGCTTTATTAATATTCAGTCCTCTTTGTAGACGATTTTATAACAATATCTCCTACCGCTGCTGCTACTCCAGCTGCTTTCACGGACAGACTTCGGTCACGAATAATATTACTCGCGAGTGCGACGTATATAATAACGGAAACACGTTGTGCTCGAATTCGTCGTGCGATTATCGTTGCTGCAGTTGTTATTATTATCATTCGAATCATCGCCGCCACGGATCCTCGTGTTTGTGTGAAAAAGTTAGTGCCGCCAATGGATTGTGATTACGATTGTTATTAGTATTGCAATTGATATTATTATAATAATTGTTGTTGTTGCTGTTGTTGTTATTATTGTTGTTATCGTTGTTGGTAAAATTATGTGGTGTCCCTTATACGAAACTGTGAATGTGCCACGATCGAGTGAATTCAACATCTGTTTTGAGTTGTAGTTTGGGGTTTTTTTTTTTTATATTTTATTTCTCTTGATTTCTCTTTCTCCATTCCGATGACGTGAAATTGTTGGTTGTTGTGCATCACCTTTGCTGGTTAACATTCTTGGATTACTTATCGCACACTTCTTACTCGAGGAGAGGCAACGACGCCACGTTTGGAGGATATACCTACGCATTAGCTGCGTACCGGAATTCGAACCTACACGATCCGTGTTCCATAACAATATTGGATTATTTAATCTGCAGCTGTGAGGAAAAGGTACCGAATCACTCACTTTATCGTATATCATACATACTATTACACAATTATACTTACACGTTTCTATCAAACTTGTCGTATCTCGTTTTATCCTATTTTATGTACGCACATCGTTGGATCAATACACTTCGATCGTTGTACGAATTGTTACTACAAGTTGCGAGAAAATTGTTGGGTAAACATAATAGGCGAAGAATAAAAACAAAAGAAACAAACAAAAATGATAAGTGTACAAACGGTGGTGGAATATTTTTTATATCCGCTTTATTCTTGGAGCATGCAATCGATCGTCCAACGGTAGGCACAGTTTTAATAAACGGTATTATATTCGGCCGGGTGTTGAATTGGACGAAGAAGCTGATCGCTCGGGGACATTAATCAGGCAATTACAGAGGTAGTTAATTATTTTAACGTCGGTAAATCAGCGGCTATCACGCGAGTTGTACGTGCTAAGTATGAAGAAAAAGATATGGGGAGAAGAAGAAGAAGAAGAAGATTGAGAAAAAGAAAGAAAAGGAACAGAAGAGAAAAATTAAATATCGTCGTCGAATTCGTTTCTCGATCGGTCTTCCCTGCTCCTCCATCCCCTTCTCCGTTTTCTCCCCTCTTTTTGTTTCATTTTATCCGGCTCTTCGTCGTCCTTCGCCCCCATGCCGAGCTTAAGCTTGCAGGTATACATAAAACCGACTCTCGTCTCCCTCCCTTCCTCCCTCCCTCCTCACGTCGCAGACCTGTTTCATCGGCTCACTCGATCCCCGACTTTATCTTTTTTTCATTTTTCTCCCCCTTCGCCCTCTCTTTCTCTTTCTCTTTCTCTTTCCTTCTCCCTTGAGACTGGACAGGAGGGTAATTATGGTACAATTTTTAGGGAAAGAAAGGTGGAATAAAGAGGAGGGAGTCGAAGAACGCGAGAATTTTTACACGCTAGAACGGGAGGGAAATGAAGGAAATATTTTCCGAGTAAAATACCTCGTCGAAGGTTAGTGTATAGGAGTGGTTCTTCGGGAGTTTGTTGTTTTTCTCCCTTTTCAATACAAACGTCGGGGAATTTTCGTGCAGACGACAGCGACGACGCTGCAACAGCTAATAATAAGAAAGAAACCGAGGAGACGCGAGAAGGAAAACAACAAAAGAGCGAAGCTCGATAATATCGCGGGTACGCTTATCGAGATGACGCGAGGTGGGTTTCTTTAATTGGAGAGACTGACGTAAACTACCGCGGCACTCGGTGTGTAGCGGTCGGGATTCATTGCATTATACTCGAATGGTGTCTGTGTGCGTTGCGTTGCGTTGCGTTGCGTTGATTGCACTTGCGCCGCTCGTAACGCAGCCCGATTCGTGTTGCCGGTAACAACCGCCTAGAACAGAGAGAGATAGAGAGAGAGAGAGATAGAGCGAGAGGGAGAGACGAAGTTGTACGAGCGATGCCGGGTAGCACGGTGCTCGGTTAAGCTAGCATGGCACATCGCGTATAATTTGTCATTTGCATTAATCATATCCGTCGTTGTTGTTGTCAAGCTCTCCTGTAGAATCTGACAGACTTCAAGGTACAGTGTCTGTCTACGGACAATATGCGTTTAACGTATGTCGGATGCGTGCACGTAAGGTTGAGCTAATAGTTACAACGCGAGAAAGAACAGTCGAGTGCCGATGCGTGTTCGTATTACGGTATATTCGGAGAGGAGGTCTTACCGAGGTACCGAAATGAATGGGATGAAGCGTTCTTTGTTGAATCAATTGAAATCGATCGTGAACCGCTTAGACGGAATTACGCAAGGTACCTGTAATATTATGGTCAATCATTCAGCCCCCGTGTTGTGTAACAGAATTGGCAACCGAATGTATCGAATTAACGAAGCCATGTAATAACGCGAATTTAAGCCAAAGGCCTGCTCCGTGAATCGCGGCGTCGTATCGTAAAATAAATTAACCGTCTCGATCGATCAATCGATTCTATTGAACAACGTCCGGTTAATAAAACGTCAGATTTGTTGGCACCAAATTCACGACGATACCGTTCAAACTGTGTACGGGTTTACGTGTGCATGGTACACGATGTATGTGTATATGTACGCGCGTGTAATTCGTATTATACAGAAAACTTTCCGCTTCTTCTTGAATCTCGGCGTATCTCGCATCGCTCGCTGTTGTCTACTGGCTTGCAATCCCCGCTTCTAACTGACCCGAAGGCAAAAATGAATTCTGTTCACGCGCCGGCTATTATCGGATTTAACGTCACTCCGGGATTCTTCGTGAATAGAGCGAGGTGTTTACACACTATACGTTATTCGTATGTACACCGCTGCTCCCTGCCTGGGATACATATGTGAGGTAGATATACCAGCCGCTCCTTCTCGCCTCGGTGACTTTCTTTCATTTCCTTTTCCACTCATCCCTGGTAGATCGAAACAGATTTTGGAATTCATGGTTCGACGATAAACGTCTCTGCAGGGCTCGCTCGCTCGCTCTTTACGTCGCCCAAGTCGCATGCTGATATTTAATATCCCCCTGATGTATCGTTATACATATTGCGTATATGTCACGCTTGTAATCGTCGAATGATATTTGTGCAAAGTTATTTTCTATCGCAAGCATGATGCAGTAAGAATCATCGAGCGGGGTAGAATGTACTAATTGTAAGGGATATTCGCGTTCGTTCGTTATAACGTGCTGAGAGAGAGGGAGAGCACGCTGGAGAACGATAAACGGAGAGGAGATAAAAATTGAGAAAAAAATAAAAAGTAATAATTCATGCACGTATTCAAAGGTGTGCTAAATACTGTAATTAGTTGATTTTAATTGGGCGCACAATGAGGAGATTGTGTACAGTATACGCGTGGATTACGTCACAGACCAGTGACTGCATCATCATCGTCATCGTCATCGTCATCATCATCGTCATCGTCGTCCTGTTCTTGTGGTTAAAACGACGAATAGTAAAAGAAGGAACACGAAGAAAAATATCCAGGAAAAAATAATAATAAATTACGAACATATCGTGACGCATCCACAGCTTTTATTTCCCCATTTTTTTTTTTTATCTCTTTATTTATTTTCTTTTCCTTTCTTTTCTTTTCTCACGTCCATCCTATGCAAATAAATGATTCATTATGATACATACACGTTATACAATATGTATACGTATAGCAGCAACAATAATAATCACGATAATAATATAAGATGAGCGCACGATGCGGCGTCAACTCGTTGAAACAATATCAATACCGAGATCGGGTTCACGCGCTGCGTCAAGACCCAATCAACAGACAATTAATATTGTAATTATATATCGTTATATATGCGTAGAACAGGTTACGAAGCTAATGGGTTATTGAGGGGTGAAAGGGGGTTTGGGCCGAGGGGGAGGGGAGGCACCGTCGAGGTGCGCGGCCGCGAAGCATGTATATCAGCGATATCTATAGGCATACGTAATGCGATGTACGAGGGAGGGAGGGAGGGAGGGAGGATGGCGGGAGGTGAGGGGGGGGATAGATTGAAAAGTGATTGATCGAGCCGAGCGATAGGCAGGCTCTAGCTTGCAATAATCGTTTGGTATAGGCTTCATAATGGATAGGTTGTGGCCTTATAGTACCTATGCATAGTGTCCGTATACGAGCAGCTAACATGTTTCCGGAGACGCGCGGACACGACGACGACGACGACGAGCTTTTCTCCTCGGTGCGCTAACAAATCAATAAACAAGACAAGACGCTCTCTCGGATTAGCTTTTTTTTATTTATTTATTTTTTTTTTTATTCCTTTATTTGCGTTCTTCCACCTATCCCATTTTTTTTTTTCTTCCTTTCTTACGTTTTATTTTCTTATGCCTCGCTTCGTATCGATACCGACAGTATACGTATACATCAATTTACTTACTAAAGATAAGAGCAGGTTTTATTTGTCACGGTTTACTGAATTTCGGACATTGTTAAAGATACGAAGTAACGATTCTTTCTAAAACGTGCATTGTTAAAGTAACGTCACTAACTTCATCCTCGTTACACAACGTTAATATTACGATGGTAAAATGTCACTCGTGCAATGGTATAGGTATGTATACATTGAAGAGCAGTTACTAATTGTATTTGCGTATATCGTAATGATAAGATTCTTGTCTACCTATAATTGTTTTTCTTCGTCAATTCTTTCCATAGATATTCATTCTATCTTGCCCCCACATGTTTCTATTTATGTTGAATTTTATTCCAACTTCCGGTTTCGTAATACGTATAAGGGGTTAATGGTGGTACGGTGTCTAAACTCACGGCTCACATCGCGGAAGGAACGAACTATAACTAATTAGGTACAGCCGTCTGTGGCTATAACGCGGTTCTATAATTTTCATGTATCTGTCGAGATTAGATACAATTATACGAAAAAAAAGTCTATTCTCAACGATTTTTTCTTATTTTTTTGCCCCGATTCATCCACCGAAACACTAATTAGGAAATACATTATACATTGAGTCGAATATAAATACCTACGTCCAGATTTCGTGACCGAGCTGGTTCGACGCGTCTGACTACATAACTTCCTAATTATCGTATAATTTGAAACGAACGATAACAGAACGATAATATATTAATACAACCATGATGATAAATTAGTCGAACGCGTCTTACAAACGCTATATGTATACTATGTTAGTTATACGCATGCGTGCGGTATAAAGCAGTTAATATACGATACACGTGTGTATACATATATAAACACACGTACATACTTATGTGAAGTCGTATTATAAGAAGCGCGTCGAGTATTTCTGTGTTGTATAATAATCGAGTGATATTCATTCGTATGCTACGTACACACGTAGTACATACGTACGTAGACAGCGAATGGACGAGTGGAAAAAGAAAGAAAGAAAAAAAGAAGGAGCGAGAGAGAAAGAGATAGTAGGCGTTTCCACCGTCATTATAAATCAGAGTTAAACGCGCTAATTATATCGGGCCTCTCCACTCGACTCGACTCGACTCGACTCGACTCGACTCGTCAGATCGACCGAAAGACTAAAAGACGGAGGAGGTACGAGAAACCCTGGTGGGTGATTCGAGCTGGCGAGGGTAAAGGGTGTAGAAGTGGATAAAGAAGGAGAGAAAGAGAGAGACGGGCGCCGACATCGGTTGCCTCGGTTAAACGACCACGGTCTTTTTCACATTTATTTACTTACTTTTTTGTTTGTTTCTCTTATTGCCGCTTATTCTCCCGCGACGTGACGACGTGATAGCTCTCTTTCTCTAACTCTTGTGCTGCAACTTCCACCGATTCTCGGCTAATTGAAAGAGGTAAATTTATGCCCTTTGTTGTGTTTTGTGTGTAGGGAAATTACAAGGATATAATATTCGATAGAGGAGAAAGAGGGAGGTGGAGGATATTGGACGGAGAAGCGGATGAGAGAGAGAGAGAGAGTGAGAAAGCGAGAGAAGCGAGGGGGAAAGAGAGAGAGACGGAATTGGCGAGAAAAGGGGATTACAAATCGTTAATTATTAACAATAAGCATCCCGGAACATCTGACGTTAGTACATATTAAACGCCGGAAAAACTTGCTCATGTTTCATACTCCGGTGTTCCGTCTTTCTGTATTCAAAATACATACATCGTGCGATTTTCCAGAGTGAAGAGGAACGCTGCGCACAGCAGTGTAGTTATAAAAATTTCAAACCACTAAATCCCCCGACGAGTATCGTCGTAATACTCTTGGAAAAATATTGTTGCGTACACGTACCGTTAAGGTTTAACAAAAGCCTTTTTGCGCAGCTCAGCTCAGAGCTGAACTCTCTTTTTATTACATCTCTTCTCGTCCCTCCGCGAAGAGGATGAGGAGGTAGGGAGCCGATATTCTCGTGAGGATATTCTACTTAGTTTAATCTAATCTCTGTTACGTGCCTGCGCCTGGCCACGTTGCTATTCGTTTGATCTTTTGTTGTTGTTGTTGTTGGTATTATTATTATTATTATCATCATCATCATTATTATTATTATTATTATTATTATCATTCGTCTTACGTTTATTTAGTTTATTTTAGTTTATCGTAGGAAATCGGAGCTCCGATAGAAGGACTGGAATTTATCCTCTTTATAATCTATATGCTACGTACCTGTATATATATATATGTACATAAAACGTATTTTCTTGTGTAGCTTATAGTGAAAAGGTACAGTTTGAAAGAAAACATGAGGAAAAGAAATCGCATTATACAGTCTAGTCCTAGGAAAACGAAAAATAAAATAAGTATTAAAGGAAAAACGAAACGCGTCGGTGGGGTGGTATTATAAAGTACACAATTCTTAGCTTACAGGCAATTATAGTAAAAAAAAACAAACAAGGGAAGAGAAAGAGGAACAATGCTCCTCGACACGCGATACACATTATTATCACGAGGAGCTTGCCTCGAGCTTTTAAGCTCCGCGTGCATCCTGCCTGGATGCCTGCATGCGCTTTGGGTTTGCCTCCTCGAACCTCTTGTGGTACACACTCGCACACTGTTATTTGGGTTCTTTCCTTCTTCGGTTCGTTTCTGCAGACTTATGCCGCCTTGCGCAAACTGATTGTTTAGTTGGTATTACGCGCCAGCAAGCGACGAAGAAAGCGCACTGATCCCCTGCTATTTGACCCCCCTCCACGCCTTGTTTAAGCCCGAGTCCCCAAGTGGCTGACTACCACTTCCGGTGACAAGAATCAAGGCTTGTACGGTACGGTTTCGTTTCCGCTTTCCGCCTGATTCCGCTCTTGCACCTATACCAATGCTCACTCATCCAAACAATCGCTGTTGCTGAAACTGGCTAAATTGTATTACGTATATTTATTTAACGGAGGAAGCCGAGCGAAAGGATTTGCTGATTCTCGTCTGCATTAACACCGTTAAGACGCAGAACTAGTAAGAATGCAGGTAAAAAATGAATCGAGAATCACGGGAAAATATTTTATCGGAGAAAAAGGTGAGGCGAGAAGGAATTTTTGCTATCGTCAAGATTGGGATGCTTGTGTCTAATAACCTGCTGCAACCTTCTTGGAAGTAGCCCAACTTGCTTAGGGTTTTGATGATCCTCGATACCTTGTGAAAGGAAGGATAACGTGGCGTCAGGGAGAGAGGAGGAGGTGGAGGAGGGAGGGAAGTGGTTTGCTCGTATCCACTCTGTGTCAGTGGTCTAACCGGTCAAAGACCATGACTAGTATAGTACATGTCCGGTACACCTTTTACGTCGTACAATTGTGCGTAGGTGGGGTGAGTTAGCCGGCCTTTTTGCTTGTTGAATCGATCAATTTCACCCTCGCATTTACCCATATTTGTAACTCCGTTGGCTCTAGGCCATTGTAACGTCGACCATAATGGATATGACGATGACAATGGCAATAATGGGTACGCCAATTATATATGTGTAAATGTATATAGGCAAGAAAAATATCGTAAATTCGGTAATCTCGGGGTTATAAATTGAGTACCTTTTCTACACTGTCTTGAAAATTATTTCTCTCTCGATGTTGACTAGAGAAAATTTATTCAGAGCCAAGGAATTAATTGATGGCTGCTTCTGGTACAGCATTTATAGAGAATAACTATTTCAAATCTTGAAATCGTATAATCACGCTTGAGTTGCTTTTGGAAAATTGAGAAAATTTTTTCTTCGGGCGTTGAGAAATTCCGCATCATTGTTCGTGAAGTTTGTTTGTATTATAGACATGTTGATAAATTGATTCGCTCTCCTTTTAACAAATACTCGTGTCTATATCTTGTTGGATAATTTATCACGCGCATAATTTATGCAGCTATAGCATCGTGTGTAACATGCAATTGAAAGGGAAGAAAAATGCATGACACTTGGAAAAAAAATTACGATCGTAATACGTTACGGGATTTTTATTTTGGAAAAGGGATGACGCTCGGGATGTTACATTTAATTGTTTCGGATAACTTTGCTCTGCATGAACGTTTCAGAAGAAACGTTGAACAAACTAATAATTAATTCCCTCGCGTGTTTAAAGTAAAAATATTATTTGTTAGAAAAACATGGTAGTATTATTAACTTAGCTTCGAATAAACTTTTCTCTGTAATACATTTGCGTAATATAAAAATATGTGTTGAACGATTCAATTTGTAAAGTTGGCAAAGAAACGTAAACGAAGAATAATAAAAATAAACAAAAAAATTGTTTCACGGAACACGTTAATCGCATTCTAATTTGAACGGTGATTTGAATTTCGTTCGTTTAAAAAACAAACCGTTTCTCTTGGCGTTTCAATGCTTCCGAAAATCGAAACCTTTCAACCTTGTTTCATGTTTCAACTCGGGTGGCAAATTCTGTTTCAAATTCGATTCATTACCCTGGGTGCCTCCAACTTTTCGTGCTGCTCGTTTTCGTGGGTGGGATATACAATAGGAACGATTTGAAAGTTTATTCGGGGAGAGACGTGCGTTATATACAGAGGCATGTAATAGACTACTTGCTACCGTCTATAGGACCATACCATACATTGTGGAATTATGGGTTGATTGCAGTCACGAGCTACCGACTTTATGATTAAATTTAATCTATGGCTATCGTTATGTACGATTAACGAGCCCGGGGTGGGTATAATTACCATAGATTATCGAAGTATTTCCTCATTTCCCAACGAAACAAGCACCGACGATGATGACTGCGACGGCTGTAATAACGCTGTCGGCTGCAGACCGTCGCGTTATACGCCATTAATATTCAATACGTATATCGAATATTACATTTTTTTTTTTCAATCGTAGCTACGCCGTACAGAAGTATTGAAAAATAATTTGAAATTTGCCGGAAAATTAATGTTCACGTGCTGTTACGAACGAGAATGAAAATTTGGTTTCTAATTTATAATTACGTGTACCATAAATTTGCACGTGTGTAAAATACCCGTGAATTCTTGTTTGAATAAAAATATTTTCACCGTATTTGAAGCGAAAAGTACGAATAAAGATTCGGAAAATCATCCATTTCTCAAAAATAACTTCGGCCCCTTTATTCGTGGTAAATTTACGCGAAAAGAAGTGAAAAATTTATACCAAAGAGTCGGGAATCTGTCACGACGAAAGACCAGATGTTGCGCAGTAAGAATATTATACTCGACGAAGAAGGAGAGCACGCGAATACTTGAATTCTTTGTTCGCCGAGTGAGTTTCGAATCATTGCCAGAATATCGTATAACGGGCGAGCAGCGAGGGGGAATTGGCAAGGAATGAAAACCTATTTTCGTATTTTCCCTCGGCTTTCGACGACCGCCGGTATATAAGGTGCAACAATATGTCGTATACTGTCCGCATGCACGGAACGTTTCTACACGTGAACATATTGTGAACAAAGTTTAAACTCGCGGCGAAATCGTAACTCGTTAAATCGTTTCCAGTTAACCCGCGGTTTGCCGCTGCAGCTTCCGGTGAAAGCAAACAATAGTTTACATGCATTATCTAATCCTTGTATACGGTGAAGTAAAATTGTATAAGCGTTTCGCAAATCTATTATAAACTTATTATACCACTCTAACCGTAAATTGATGGCTTTCCGAAACCATACGGAAGACCGATACCTTTTGTGTGACTGTGTGCGCGTGCATACGTGTAACTTACACCTCGTGTTGCTTTACATCGCGTCTAATCGTCGTGCATGTTCGGTGCTCGAGCTAATTATCTTTTACCGTAAAGGGAAAAAAGGATTGACAAGAAAGAAATAAGAAATTGACATTAATCTAATCGCGTCGGTGATTTGACTCACTCGACAGCTAAAAACAACTCGTCTACGGCTTACAGTCGCTGCCCGCAATCCCGCAATACGTACATACATACATACATACATACTTTCATACATACATACATACATACATACATACATACATCCCGAGATCTACTCGACGATAAGAATCGCGATGATGACAGACGTGACAGATTTCGACACAAACCATCCACGCCTTGATGCGTGTGTACATACCTATATAATATACACGTTAAATAATTTATACTCTGTTTGAGACTGTCAATTGTTCAGTCTCTGCGAAGAAGAAATCCCATTAATTATTACCGCGTGTTGTGTTTTACTGGTCGACAACACCGGGGCAAGTTTGACGATCGGGAGGTCTACAGAGGCGTGTCAAGGCTGTGCCAATTTTCTTCTCTCTCTTGTCGTCTTATTTCATTTCGTGATTTACGCCTCTCTTTCTTTTCTTTTTCCATCCTTTTCTTTTGTCAAAACTTTGGGAGAGAAATCGCATCGACGAACAAATCCGAGTTGGCAGAAGTTTTCTTTTTTTCTTCTTTTCTTCTCATGCAAATAATACACTTCACGTTCGGACGGAAAACCCGCTTCAACCGCTTTGTTGAAGAGAAATAGTCTGAGAGATACATCCTTATGAGAATACTTTGTTTTTTTTTCAATGTTTTTCTTTTATTATTTTTCATTCTTATCTTTCTTTTTTATTATTTCTCAACGCTTTATACACGGTGTCATCGTCCATTGTAACTCATTCCTTTTCTCCGCACGCTTCTCGGAACAGTCGGCATGCGATTCGCTTGATGTTTGTGACGTCATGCTTATATATACGGCGATTCGAGACTCGGCAGACACTCGCCTCGCATCAAAGACGGGATCGTGCTTTGTTCGTTCGATATTCGAGATTTTCTCGGGAGATTTCTTTGAAAACTATACTCATAAGATAATAGTATTACGAATGTTGAGTATGTAGAAGTGAGACACGTTTGTATGACAAAAAGATTCGTTTTCAATTATATCTGTTACCGTCACGTTTCTATGCACAATCAATCGTCGAACGCCGCTCGATTGGTTCGATCTCGCATACGTCACGAAGGCGAAGTTCGTTCAACCTTTGAAAGGGGATCGACACACATACGTATATCAGTTAACAGTTGTAATGTATCAACGACAAATTGGGGAAATATAGATTCATCGATGGTTACGTGTTCTAATTATTATACGAAGTGGATATTAAATTGATTTTCTTTTCAAAAATGTTTGATTACTTTTATGAATTTTCTCGCGAAAAATTGACGAGTGGCAATTATATTTGTTCGCATGTGTGTGTGTGTGTGTGTGTGTGTGTGTGTGTGTGTGTGTGTGTGTGTGTGTGTGTGTGTGTGTGTGTGTGTGTGTGTGTGTGTGTGTGTGTGTGTGTGTGTAAACTTACGCGTGTATTTGTACGCACCTGTGTCAACAGGAACGTAGGTATGGTTCGTGCGGGATTGCGTCGTTGGCTGTTTGTACGTTTCTATCAACCGGTGATGATAATTAAAATATGAAGTACCTCCTACCGAGTCAGTAAAGTGATCAATTTCAAATTCCACGCTCATTTCACACTGGTTAATCTAATCCGTCGAAAGAGTCCGACCGGTTTTCATTTTACCTCTCGCAGTTTACTCTCTGTTTTTATTTATATTTTCGTTTTTTCTCTTCTTATCCTTCCCTAATTCGTTTCTCGTTCGAGTGTGTGATTTTTCTCTCGCTCTTTTCTTTCTTCTCGTTATCTAGTCAACAGTTCGCGTGTCGAACGATGGGTTTGTTGTGTCCGGATACACGCGCTCGCATCTAGAGTCGTTTCTTTCCACGTACCTGTGCATGTGCTCACGGTTGCTGTACGTGCATTTACTTACACACGTCGCTCCTGACTGTAGGATATAACAGGGTACAAAGTATATTATCTCCGTAGGGAGACTGCTGCCGCTGCCGAGACTTACTGGCGCGAAATAATTACAATTTGCACGCAAACTGGGCACGACGTGCGTTGTACGTATCGTATTGTGTTACGCATACGACCGCGGATATACAAAGTTCAACTATCGAGTCGGCATTTGAATGTTAGATATCGCTATACCGCCTCTGAAGTTGAAAGCCGGATTATCCATATTCCCACACGCGTGAACTTTGTAGGCATAATAATGCTTTTTCCTTATTCGTCGCTTTTTCTTTGCAATCTGTAGAAAAAATTTCCACCAGTTTCTTACGTGGAGTAGTTGTTCTTTCTTGAGCTCCTGTTTGTTCATCCAATGAATTTGAGAACCTTTCTTCGACTGGGACTGCAGAGTGCGGTTCGTTTCGATCAGGGAATGATAGTAGCTGGTCTTTTTATAACGACTGTCGGCGGATCATTGATCAATGCTGCTGCTTGTAAGAGCTACCGGTTTATAACCGTGTAACTATTTCAAACGGTGCGAGAGATAGATAGATAGAAGTTTAGAGAGAGAAGAAAAGAGATGATAGAAAAGAGAGAGAGAGAGAGGCAGAGAGACGGAAAGAAAAGTATCGAGTATGAAATTACAGCGATATCGCCGCGGTTGGCGACGTAATCGTTCAAATAATTGAAATCGATTTATTGCCTCTTTGAAAATTGCGGAATTTATCATACCTGACGTATAAATATGTATAATAGTAGCAAGGGTATTGCTTGCTTGTAGAATCACGATACGTGCCAATAGAACACCGTCTTCGTCCACTGATATGTTCTTGGTAATGACAAATATAAAAAAAAAAAAAAAGTTTCGCCTTTAGACTATGGTCGAGAGTTTATAAGTGTAACCTAAGCTAACTTGACTTTGGCTCAAGCATCGTAGATAATTCGGCGGAGAAATAGCTGAGTATGTAGATGCGTTTGTGCGTACCTGTGTGTGTTGGTGTGTGTATTTTATATATAGAGAGTGGAAGAAGAAAGTTTTTCTTAAACGAAGTGGCGGCTAAAAATAAAATGTACACAAGAGTTGGCTAATATACCTATATATAGACGTATATATACATATAGATGTAGCGAGAAAAAGTTAGCGGAGTTAGTCATTATATTCTACACTTTGAGAGAGAGGGCTTCGCAGTTCTTTCAACGTTCATTACGTTCATCATGTAAAACCGGAGGTTAATTTACCAAACAACTTGATTAACTTTACACCTTCATTTTGTTTATGTTTTTTTTCCTTCTTCTTCATTCTTGCTCCTTTGTTTTTTTCCTTTTCCTTCTTATTGTTAGTTTCAATTTTTATCTTTGTCACGCGCTCCCTCTCTATGTGATTGCAGTATTCTCACCAAGTTGGATCACGTCCAGGATAATTTAGTAGGAGGTAATTCGTGAACTTTTCGATGAATGGAGGATCACACAGATTTAGTACTGAAGTAAAAAAGTTGAATCCTTTCCAATTGCATTCGCACTCAATATATTACGACGCGTGATTTGAAGCGATTTAAATGTAATTTCAGTTGAAAATTTTGACTCACAAGCTTGAGTCAGTGTCACATTCAATTTCAGCTGTCTAAAATTGAACGCGTTACACGATGAGTGTGTAAACGAAGTTTACAAAATAAAATAAAATTTCTCATCGCCAACAATTTTTCCTCCATTCGTCGAATATTTTCGCGTTAATATCCAACCCAGCATGCATCGCTGTGCGTCTATCACAACACACAGTCGAGCCTTTCCTCGTATGAAACCTGCAGAGCAGTTGCGCTTGTTTTTCTAATAAATATATACGGAAAGTAGAAAGATTACAGAGAGGGCTCTCTCTCCTTATTATACCGTGTGTACGGAAGGCTCACGCATTTACTCCGCCTTCTTGGTTCGACGAGTCGGGGAAACAGCTCGTGCACATTTATAACCGCGCACTTACCTTCACCGTGTGTGAGTACGAAACGTTGCTCATCCATCCGTCCATCCGTTCATCCATTGAGCAGTACTCGTGTAACCTAGGCCCGCATTTAGGAGAGACAGATGTTGCTTCACCCCCGAGTGGGTGGGGTGGGTTACGGGGATCATCTCCCAACCCTCGGCTTGTCTATGGATCAGGCGGTTTACGCTCCACCCATCATCCGCTCTGCATATTCGCCTCTGTGCCCGTGCACGAGGGTGTAGGATGGATGCGAGGAAGAGGAGGTACATATTTATACGTAATAGGGTTGATATACCCGACAATGAAACAGCCATGGGCAGGCATACACGTGTCGGTATAATTTACCGGAGCGTTGCAACGGCACAGTCTCTGCCTTGCTGCTGGGGCTATTAGCGACTATCGCTTACCTTTGGTACACTCGCTCACTCACTCACTCACTCACTCACTCATCGACGATACCGAGCATTGTTTAGGAGGCAACCTACGGAGGTAGCTTATTGTACCACCTATAGCCTATAGCAGCTCGCTACCTCTAGATGGCTAGAAAGGGAATCGCCGGCTTTCACAATTCCACCTCATAGCCGTGAGATCGCTCAATTATTCAACAACCGTGTACCGTCGCAAACTGCGACTGGGGATTCTTGATTCTTGCTCGTCTCGCCCTCCTCGCTTATACATACGTACATGTATTTATATTTTGCATTTGTGTTGCATTTTTGGATCTTTTTGATGAGAAAAAATAAGCAACGAGTCTTATCCGTTCGGGTGTAAAGAAACTGAGTAATCTGAACGATCGCTTTACTTGATTTAGTATACTTATATATATATATATATATATATATATATATATAGATTTTTTTTTCCAGGGAAACGGTTATTAGATATAGTAAAAGATTTGATTAATTCAATCGACGTGTTACATCGATGAATTTTCGATTCTCGGCGCGATATCGACAATCGTTTTGCAGATACGTATTTATAATACAGTTGTGGAAATCGTGTATTTATGATTTTTTTTATTTTTCTTGTATAAAACGCTGTACAATCGTTCTGAAATCAAATTAGCAATCTTACAAGAAATCGGTCGGAAATGGAACTAGGAAACGCGCTAGAAATCGTGTGCAATAAATTATCAAGATAAATTGATAAGTTATTTGTAGGTTTACAATTAGTATGTCGTATGAAACTAATCAGATAATCGAAATTTGTGCTGTGAGAATCGTTAGATATGATTTTAAGGTTAACTTGAAATCACGTTATCTGTGTGAAATAATTTGTAACAAATGGTGGAAAAGGAATGGGGGAGGGATACACACTGACACATCCAGGTATGCACTCGTATAATACCGTAACGTTTGCGATCGTAACGGTGAAACGAAAGGCATACAGGGGAAAAGGTGGAGGAACAGTGACGTGGAAATCACCCTCCTATTTGTAAAACCTATTTGTCACGTGTACAAGGTACGCGACGACACAGTGTGTACGTATAATTATGTGAATTCAATGGACTTGTCCGACATTCTGACGACATCTGTTCAGACAGCTCGTAGGTGCATTAAATTTAGGCCAGCTGATATTTTGCGCGCGCGCGTGTGTGTGTGTGATTTATACACGTAGATTTTAACAACGTGTCGATCGGCTCTGTCGCTTGTTTTTATAGAACTTTATTTACACCTATAATGACGAGCAATAGGTACGGCTGTTTCGGAAAATAACAAAAATTCCATTTTTCTCTTGTATTCAAGCGTCGCGTTAATCGACTGACGGTAAATTTTATGATCTGTGAATTGGAAAGTGATTTTTGTGTGGCCGTCGGGAAAATTTTACTCATTTTAGATCAGTCGCAGTGATATCGAATGTGAAAAAACAATAAAACGAGTGATAAAAAGAATACTTGTAAAATTTGAAAGTTTTAATAGCGGTGGGTAAGAGATTGACATAAATACTTGTCGCAGGTATATCTAGTCAACTTTCCGTTCTTCACACCGGAAACCTTGTGTTTATTTTTCGGCATTCCAGTTTTTCCGCAAGCCCCTTTGCCGCTCTGTCATAAAACGAAGAATACCTACACACAAAGCTTCTCCGTGTCACTCATAAAATACGGAAAAAGCCACAACAGCCTCGAGTCAACAACCTTTGTTTGATTCTCTCCGGTCTCTTCTTTTTTTTCCGTTACCGTTCCGTTTAAAACAATTTTCGGGTGTAGGACAAGTTCATTCGAAAAATGCAAATCGTCTGCATTTCGTCCTTCTACGTCTTCTTCTCCTCTTAACAGTTTTTCATCTTCTTTTCATTCGTCTCCCGTTTTCGTTGAAAAAGGTGTATTATTTTTTGCCCCGACGAGGGGTTGACTGCTGGCATATCTACCCTCTCAGACAGACTTGAGCTACAAAGGCGGGCGGGAAGTTGAGGCGGCTTCCATGTCTCTCGGAAATCCCAGATAAAGTCAAATATTTTTTCCTTCGTCAGATCCTGAGTGGGTCGGTAGGGTTTTTTTTAAGAGGTACTTTACGTTTTTCTGGAAAAACCGACGACATCGGGAGAGAAGAGTAGCATATAAATTCTTATTACAAATGTCTAACTGTTCGTTACTACGTATTTCTGACTCACCCGGTACATGTTCAGAGCGGCATTATCCTCAAATCGCCCACCGACTTCAGTCAGTCAGTCAGTCAGTCAGTCAGTCATGTCAGTCGGCATATGGTTCATCGCTGCTACACGGGCAAAGTTTTTTTTATAGAAACAGCCGCCTGCAGGCTTCGAAGCTTAACAGTTTTCATCACGTGCCAGCCAGCTCCAAATAAATACACCATTTTTATTTCGCCTTCTGCGAGGATTGATTTAAATCACTTTCAAACTGTCGCCTGCCCGTTCTCGGCTCTTTATGGGATCCCCTCTTTGTCGCTCGGCTCCTCTTCTGGGACAGGGAGAGGGTAGGAAAGGATCGAACCTCGACGTCCACACCATGGCACACCGACCATTCGTGTAACAGCGAACGAGGATGGTATTAACGTGTTATATTTTGGGGGCTGGGCCCTCCGGGTTACGGACCACCGATTTAATTGCCTTTGCTAATCACTTACGGCGGTCGAAAAAGGAGGAGGAGGAGGAGGGCGCGAGCGATGCCGAACCGAAAACGATTCTAGGTAATAAATTCTCCATCGGACTCTACCGCACGAAGATATGCTGCCATCGTTTTTTCGGCTCCTCTTCTCGATACTCGCCACCGATCGTTCGGTTGAATTCCCCTAACTTCTTATTCTCCTCCTTCATGCTCCACAAGGTGATTGAAAACGAGAAGAAGTAGCCAGATTTTAATCTTCTATCCGCGAATAGCTTGTCGTCTTTCTTAAAATATTTTTTGTTTTCAATTAGAATTGACATAGACAGTTATCTTCTCAAAAATTAACGCCGGAAAATCAAGATTTTGATTCCCTTACCGAATTTCGTCCATCGCGTTTTACTCATCGTCTCTTTACCCGACTCTTCGCCGTTGGACTGATTTGCCCCGGTGTCGTTTCCTCGTTTTGTTCCGTTCTACCTGTAAGCTGTGTCGTTTCTTGGTCATCGCTGGGGGGTGAAAAAAGGAACGAAAGTTTCTGGCGCTCTGCCAAAAGCGCCGTGGGTAAAATTAATCGTTCTTTGACACGAATTCCCGCTTCGGTAACAATAAGTGGTAATCACAATTTTTGCACGAGAGTCGGCGGGATGGAAAAGAGGCCACGGGATTGGGGGACGACATCTCAGAGAATTAAAAACTCCGCTTCATTAGCCAACATCCGCGTAATTTTGATCAATTTAACAAGATTCGATTCCGATCGTCCCCCCCCCCCCCCCCCCCAAACCTTCCCTCTCGTTCGCTTTTCGTGCACGAATGCGTGTTTATGCATACGTATAGGCGTTTATATCGTTCGCTGCATGCGGCTGGACGCCGCGTTCCTATGTCGAAACTCGAGAGAATTAATTAACCGATCCTCCCCAATTAAATCGTTTAATTAAACGTGCGACGTGAAACGTCAAAGCGAACAACGTGCCTTGCTGGTGTTGCTGGTGTAAAGGGGGGACACGGGAGAGGGACATAGGCGAGGCGTTCGTTTTCACCCGTGAACACATGTACGTACAGTTGATACATGTTACATAGGATATGTACACGTATATGTGCTACATTCGCAAAATTAACGACGCGTACAATACTGCATATGGCATACATCGTGATTTTGTACAATTTATACACCTTGTGTTTATCGCACGGCTTATGTATTTGTTGCATATAATGGAAGCTTATTGCGTAAACGACATACATTGTGGACGTATAATATGTCTACGTACGTAGCATGTAACGAGTCATGCAAATTTACCCAACATCGGCGCACGATATATCACATATTTACATATACGTGCATTGATTAGTATATGCCTGTTTAATGATTGGAATCTGCGAATTATAATTGACTCATGTGTAACCATATATATGTATAATATCTATGATGTGTGTAATATTTATGTACTTATTTGATTGTACACGTATAATGAAATAGAAAACTATGGAGGAAGAGGAGTGAAAAAAACAAAAACAAATTGATGAATGACAAAATTAAGATATTAAACATCAGCGAAAATATATCCAACAACGAAGATTTTTACATACGTCTGTAAATGATTGTGGACTACGGATGAAAAGAAATAATCAATAAATCACATATTTAAAAAAAAAAACCAAAAGAAAACACAATTACCTTTGAACACATATTGAAGTATTCTGGAGGATAAGGATGAGGATGAGGATGAGGATGAGGATGAGGATGAGGATGAGGATGAGGATATGATGATATGATGATATGATGATATGATGATGATGATGATGATAATGATGATGATGATGAGGATTGGGGAGGATGAGGAGGATTAATTCTTCGCAGGAACGTGAGTGGTGTCGGGTGCTAATTTGGGCCGTTTCGTTGTTTCAGATACGGCAGCTGGTGTCGCATGGAGCAGATACAAGACACGAGGCCGGGAGCTGGTCTCTTTTTTGAGAGAATGTATATAAGAAAACAAGCACTCGCAAAAAAGTAAAAATAAAAAATCCGAAAGAGAAATTAGAGAGTGAAACGAAGTATCGGGTAGCATTTGTTTCCCAGAAGATAAAAGATCGTATAACGAACGTGAAAATAAACGAAGAAACGAACGAATGGCGGAAAAAACAAAAAGGAATACAATGACATAATAATACAACAACACACCGGTACGAAGGTAGCGCCGGGAAGGGAGAAAAGGGAGGAGGAAACGGGGAAAGGAAGAAGAAGGGAGAGAGAGAGAGAGAGAGAGAGAAAGGTTGAGAAGTCAGGGGAAAGAAGGGAGGAGAGAGGAGGAGGCGGCAGCGTTGCGCGGCGACGAGGCTCGAGTCGCGGGCGCCGAAACCGAATCGTAAACTACAACGGAAGCGGAAGCCGGCGAAGCGATAGAGAGTCGAGGATTAAATCAGAGGAGTGATGTGTCCGATGGACGCCGCGTGTAGGGCGGGCGGAGGTTGCTGCAGGGTCTACACCGCGACTCTGAACGAGACAAAGTTCCGCAGGAGCGAGGTTGCGTGTTCGGTGACCACCAGGCTGGCGGGTACAGGGGCAGCGGTTTCAAGGGCATGGCGACCACGCCAATAGGCGGTCGCCTCCCTAACCCGATTCGCAAAGGCTCGACAGGACCGACGGCCGGATCTTCCACGGACGATAGATCGGCGACCCTCCGTAGGAGCAGCAGGGACCTGCAGGCCGGCCGTGAAAGAGGCGGTGGCGGAGGCGTCGAACGCAGGCATCAACCGGCGCGGGGCACAGTGGCCGCGATTCTCGAGCAAGGGGACGAGCACGAGGACGAAGACGACGAGGACGACGACGACGCCGGCGAGGAGGAGGAGGAGGAGGAGGAGGATCATCGGGAGGTCGGAGTCGGAGTCGAGGCTCGGCCGGCGAACACGGCAGCAGCGGCGGGAGACGCGGCCGCCGCAAACAGCAACAACTTCGAGTACGACGACAACGAGTGGGACATCGGTATCGGGGATCTGATAATCGACCTGGATGCTGACATCGAGAAAACGAGGGACGAGAAACTGAGCCTGGGGACAGGCATGGCCTCGACGCCTGCCTCGGCCACGACGAACAATCCTGCTAGCAATCAGAACATCGCCAACGGTCCGGGCGGCGCGAACTCTTGCAACAACGTCTTGAACGTAAACTCGGTGAACTCGGTGAACTCGGTGAACTCGTCATCTTCCGCATCGTCGTCTTCCAATTCCTGCGGCAGCAATTCGAGCTCCTGCAACTCGGGAGCGGCCGGAAACTCTTGCGGCAGCGGCAGCGGCGTAAACGGAGGAGGAGGAGGAGGAGGTGGAGGATCCGCCGCGGGTGGCGTACTCCAGCAGATATCGTGCAGCAACGGGAACGGCGTGAACGGTTCGTCGTCTGCATTGAACACGGTGAGCACCGGTATATCGTCGGTAGTGGCGAGTTCCGGTAAGCCCTGCGGGCCGAATGCTGCGGGTCATACCGCCGTCGGCAATACGACCAAAATGGCTGTTGAACACTCGGCCACGGTGGACAAGGGCCTCAAGATGAAAATAAAACGCACGAAACCAGGGACGAAGACGAGCGAAGCTAAGCACGAGATCGTCAAGTCCAACGAATTGAACGGCAACGCGTCCGCTCAGGACGGCGTCGCGCAACTGACCGGTCAGAATTCCCAGGGCGGTAACGCGGGTAACAATAACGGAAACGGGGGGAGCGGAAGCGGGGCGAGTTCGGCGAACGATTCCTCATCTTCGTCCTCGGCGTCGAACTCATCGTCGGGATCCACGGGTTCGAACAAGTCCAAGTCGTCCCACCTTTCCGCATCCGTCGCTACGCCCTCGAACACGTCGACGGCGTCGAAGCGGGGCTCGAGCGGTCACAGACGCGACAAGGCTCGCGACAAACACGAGAAACCCCAGGGATCCTCTTCCTCGTCTTCTTCTTCGTCTTCTTCTTCTTCTTCGTCGTCCCACGGGGGCGCGAATCAGCAGTCGAAGCCCGAGATGAACGGAAACGCGCGATCCGGTAACCAGAGTCAGGCGTCGGCGAGTTCTCAGGGCCCGACGCCCGCCGCCGCGGCGCCCCAGCAGCCCCCGCAGTCCTCGCAAACTGGCAACTCGAGGACCGGATTCCCCGTTAATTCCCAGGGTCCCAGCCCCCCGGCCATCAGCGCCGCCGCCCCCTGCCCTCCCCCGAGTCCGGCCAGCGCCACGGCCGCCGGATCCGCGGCTAAACCCGAACAGACCAAAGTCGCCGCGGTCCCGGGAACCGCGGTCGCCGTGCCCCCCGAGGACTCTTCCGACACGGCGACGAGTCCACCCCCGGCGAAGAAATTCAAGACCTCCAATTCCACTCCGGAACCAAAGGTAACATTATACAAACAATAAATCCCCGCTATATCATGATCCGGGATTCACATTTACCTTTTTATCCCTTCGTTCAAGCTTTCGGGTTGTTGTTGTTGTTGTTTTTCTTTGAACTTTCGTTTTTTCCTCTTCTTCTTCTTCTTCTTCTTCTTCTTCTTCTGCTTGTAGTATCTTTGACTACTCTTACTTTTCTTGTCAATTTACAACTTTGCTCTTGTATCCTGTATATAAGGTTATTTCGATATCTTTTGCCCGTATTAGTTTAAGTCGTCAATCGGTCCGATTGTCCTGATCAAAAGTTGGGAAAATAGGAGAAAACGTTCGGAAGAAAAAAAAGTAAATAAAAAGCAAACAATGTTATTTGCAACCAATAATAGCGAACAGAAATGATACAACGTCGTCCCTGCGGGTATGTATGTATGTAACGGAAATGAATCCGTGCAAATTCGAATAACGAACCCTACCGTATCGACAATTTGAGAAAAGGTTTTATCATTGGAACGCTGGAAAATATTAATTAAACTCGTCGACGAGAGAAATGAGGACAGGAACATTCGAATCTGATGAAAATGATTAAAGTTTAAATTAAATTAGATATGTGAAAAACTATATCTTGTCGAATTGTTGATATTTTAGCTTGTGTTATTCAATTTTTGATCAAATACGTTAGGTATGTTGTTTCATTCCTGTTCACTACCAATGGCGCCCCGATGACATTCCTGGAGAATTTTTAAACGGTTTCTTCTTTCTTTTTTCTTAACCTTCGTTTCAGACGGACTCTGACCACTTCATCCTTAAATATATATAATTATATATATATATATATATATATATATATATATATATATATATATATATATATATATATATATATATATATATATCCGTATACACCTATCCTCTGGGTTGAACAGAAAATTTCGGAAGGATGCGAACTGAGCATCAAAGAACTTATCGTTTATAGTTTTGTTTTTCATCTACTCGAATGACCAGATTTCACGGAGTGATGCCATTTCTTGAGAACTTTATTAAGCGAACAGTTTTTTTTCTTCACTTATATATATACGTATACGTATATCTACGTAACGAGCCGTTATAACAGAATTCTTGGCAATCGTTGAAACGGTGATTCAACGAAATTTCAAGATCACTCAAGGGGGATATAAGTTTCGGATTCTCCACAAATATGCTTACGCACGAGAAACGAAAAGGAGAAAATTATCTTTATTTATAGGTAAATTGAATTTTCAAGTATTCCCAACTTATGATAATATTTAGATAAACTCCGATAACCGCTCTCGTTGATATTCGGGTATCAGATCCTTGAGACGTGCGAGGCTTTGGTTACAGACGAAGGAAAAAAATCGTCTTCACATATCTATTCTATATTTACATATAAAATTTACTCCGCTCAAGTACCAGCGTACGTATATAATAATATAACGTACAGTATATCTATGGCCAGATGCTTTGTATACACGATTCCTCGTGTAATAGATCGGTAAAAAACGGTGAATGCGCGCTCGGTACAACAGGTCTCTGGCAAATTTTATCGTATACCTGTGTACATGGCATGTAGGTAAGGCATGGTTATACCACTTGACGGGAAATTTTTTCGCGCGATTATGTCAACGACGCGAAGTCAATCTTGTCTGGATTTATTCAGCTATAGCTTCGATCGATAATTGCATTGCCGGACGATATTCGAGTCCTTTACTCGCGTTCTCTTTACATAGGCGGATGCGTACACTTTACACACATGTATTGTAATTTGAACAGCCGGGCAAAAGATCTTCGACCTGAGAGAGAGAGAGTTATTCGTGCAGGGACGAGAAATGGATTGAGTCGGCGTGCCGCGACATTCCCTCTGTATCCTAGGGGAGAGAAGCGTTGGCGGTGCGGAGGGTCCGCATTAAAAATAGGAAGAGACCGAACGAGAGAGAGAGAGAGAGAGAGAGAGAGAGAGAGAGAGAGAGAGAGAGAGAAGAAGTGAAAGGGCGAGGGAGAGGGAGAAGATGAAGGAAGGGAGAAACCGTGAGAGAGGCCAATTTTTGCACTTCTTACTGGTTTTTCTTCATTCCCTTTTTGTTTTCTCCCAACCCGCGGGGTTCGTCTTCTTTTTTGCGGATTTTTATTTCTATCCGATAAAAAGTTAGGTATACCGGAGTCTGTAAATCACTTGACCGATCGTTAGACCCACACGTTGCGAAATTCTATTTTTATAAACTGCCTCTGAGACTCTTTCTTTCTCTCGCAAAACATCCGATGCGATTCGTTACGCTATAAACCATTTTTCTAGACATTCAACTTATGTAAATTCACACTTGCATTCGTGATTGAATTATTATCGTACTGTCGCATCGGCATGAAATTTTCAAACTTTGGCGAAAAATTACGGGTTAAACATTTGGTCATGTATGAACGGGGTTGGGGAAAAATTCCATCGTCACATTCTGAACGTATGACAAGCGGCTAAAGAGTAAAAAAAAAAAAAAATGATTAAAAAAGTAATACAGTAATAATCAAATTCCTCTCCGTATGATTACCAAAATGTTATTAAAGCTTTTTGTTTGACCGATTATTTCGTTTGATCACACATCGCACACTCGTCCGCCTGAGTATTTTTATAATACGTTATAAATATTCTTTTCTCGGTATACATATCTCATGTGATAAATACCCTGAAATTTCGCCAGCTTTTTTTTTTTATATCTTCTCTGTCTCACATTTTTTTTAATCACTGTTTGGTGGATATTATTGATTATTCTTGAAACGTTTGTCGTATCAAAGAGAATACTAATTGACACTTCATCAAATATTCAATCAGTGTTTCTTACTGATAATATATGCATAAAAAGAATATTTTACATAATTGACTTGTCTGCCGAGTGATCAGCGGCTCCCAGAAGAATCTTGTTATCATCAACGTTTTGAAGCACTTGGCTTCTTCAGTAGCGGAGGGTATTTAATTTTCATTCGACGATTAGTTTGTACGCTAAATTATACAGTCAATACATTACCAGAGAAAAAAATGCCGCCAAATAATATGTACGCGTCTGATTTCATTCCGTTCTTTTCGTTTTATACGTATATACGTATAATACGTTATACGGTGTGTATATTGCTTAATGACATCGCAATCTTAAGAGTTTTTATAAAGTAAAAAACAGCGTTAACTGCACAGTGTAAAAGAATGTCGCTATTTTCGCCAAAGTATATGATCTGTTGACACAAACATGTTTATCGGTTTCCGTATAAATTATTCGCACCGTGAATCTCGGGGTATGTTTAACTGTTTTTCAAACTTTGGAATTCTCGGAGTTTCAACTTACTCCTTTGTATCGAAACGTTGATATCCTCGGTTGATGGGTCATGCGAAAAGGAAAAAATAAGAAGATGGATAAAGATGCGCAACGGCCTGGTGCAAAGTGTAAACTGTAAAGCTGCCGCATCTTTACACACACACACACACACACATACACGCACACAAACCTAGATCCATGCGCAATAAAAATTCCAACTTGTCGTTACCGCTTGAGGATATATCGTCGATACGTATATTTTTGTCCGTGTATGATATCTCAAATTTTTATCTAACTTTGAAAAGTGCCGGTGGTGGAGGCAGGATTTCGAAATATTAAAAAAGTCTCACTCGTTAACGCGTTACGCCGGTCGTTTATTAGTTAATGATCTTTCCGTGACCCGCGCGTTAAAACTGTAAAACTCCTGTAATCTGGCGTTATCCAGTGCGACTCGGTCGAAACAGACGACGGGAATTGTAAAGGCGGTATAACTGCCGCAATTGTAAGATTACGTTTCACCTTCGTCCCGGCGTAATTAACGAGACAAGATCTTGAGCAGCAAGCGAACTGTATTCGCGAAGCTTTTTAGAACTACGGATATACGCCCGCTTCGGATGGTCGGGAATATTACCGTGTAGAGTACGTATCGCGTCGACGTTGAATCTTTTCAAAATAACAAGAACAACAACAACAAGAACAACAACAACAACAACAACAACAACAACAATAATAATTTTCACCGCAATTCGTTCTAACATGTCAATCGGAGCACACGTTACTATCCGAAAAAAAATTGCATTCAGGCGTGTACGTACAAAGTTTTGTTGATTCATCGATGCATCGGATAACAGTTCTACGTCGGTGCAATTCTGTGTTTGCAGTAGCGTCGTTTGAAAACCTTTGAACTCTCCGTATCTGGAGCTAAACTCCGTACATCGAGCTCTCGCAATCAGCCGCACAACGCGGCAGCGCCGCAACTTCGACTCGACGACGATATACTTACTAGTCGTGAACGAGCACCAGATTTTATTGCGACAATGATACGCGATTCGCGACTCTTCGTGCTTCGCGATTCTCTTCCAACTTTTCGCCCTGGGTCCGTGTTGTTAGGTATATTGTACATTTACCGCACCGAGAGTGATCCGAATTTATGGAAAATTGCCCCATGCCGACCCTCGAGTATAAAAGTTCAGAATGTACATCGACCTCGGAGCGGAAAAGTCGCGTGTTATTTATAACCGAGTTACACGCGCGCTATTGTGCCAATTTTCATCCCAGTTTCGTGGTTCCCTCTTCTTTTCGTTTTTATTTTTTAAATGTAATTGTTTTCTTTATTCGTGCACTACACGTAACACGTAACTCAAAATATATGAAAATCATCGTTATTTTTCTATTTCTGACAATACAAATGTGTTATTACGCACACATCGTTGAAACTGACTTTTTCTTTTAATTACTTTTCTCCGTTTTATGCAACGAAGATGCATGTTACGATACTCGACTTTTACAATCTTTCCAAATTCTTTACGCCTAGAACACTTCAACTTTGAACACTAACCAACTCATTTATAATCAGCAATCACGCATAAATAAGGATGATATGATTGCTAATCGACGCATATACTGTAATTTTCACGTGACGAAGCGTCAAGTTGATAAACGAATTTTGAATACGTTGCAACAATTACGAGTATATCTTTTTTACGGAGGGGAAAAGTCAACAGATCCGCATTATGCGGCATACGCCTAAAAGTATGAATTATCGAAAATTTCGGATCTAATCTTCATTCGTTTTAAAAATTTTATCACACGGTTGGTGAAAATTTTTGTTTTATTAAATTCTCTGAAACACCCCCCGCCCCTTTCCTTACCCCGTATAACGATTTTTCCCCCTCGGCTCGGGTAAAGCAACCCCCGGAATGGGTGGCGGTATGGTCGTTGGTGGAAGTCGAGCCGTTCGTTGAGGGGGGTTGAAACGGGGACTCGGAGAGAAGCGCGGGGGATGAAATCAATACTCTGTGGTCTCCGCCCTCGGAGGCACACGAACGAGCCGACCCTCGCTGCTCTTCTCTCACCCTCTTGCCCTCTTTCTCTTCCCTCATTCTCTCCCTTATCCGCGGGTCGTTTGGACGACGTGGGAGGAGGAGGACAAGGAAGAGGTGGAAGAGGAGGAGAGGACCACCGCCTATCCTCGACTTCCTGCTCTGCACCCTACCGGCATCCCTTCGTCCCGGGGTTTATACTTTCCTGCCCAAGCCGCGTATATATACGTAGTACATACATATATATGTATATCTATAAGCGGTAGAAATAAGAATAAGAATAAGAAGGTAGTGGAAAGGGGAAGGGGGTGGGGGAGGGAAGGGGGGAGTGAATCTCGCGAACACACACTTTCCAAGGGGATGATGATGGCCCGGCGTTGTTCTTGGACGGGAGGAACTTTCCGTCCTCGCTTTTCTACCTCCGCCTCCTTTCTCGACTTTATCCCGGATTTATCTTCCTTTCCTTTTTCTCTTCATTCTCCTTTTCTCCCGTTTCGGGTATCTGTCACGTTAACTGGATAACTGTTTTTCAACACGCGTATTTATACTGGAATTAGAGCGTTACGCGGTGCCTCTTCAAGATTAATGCTACAGGGTAGATATTACGTATTACTGTTTTATTTTTTTCAATCCCTTTGTTATTTAATTTTTACTTACTCGCATTTTATTTATTTATTTTTTTTTGTTATTGCGCGATTTTTACCATTCATATCTTACGCTTTTCATTCGAACCACCTTCTTCCGATCTCTGATACGAATCACCGATATTATATGTATATACCTATATATCTGTTCCGTACTATGTAATCATACTTTACGCCGTTATGTAATAACTACGTTTATGTATACACACGCGGCTACCACGCAATTTGATATTCTTACATATACAATTTTGTTTCGTAACCCTGTGTTTCAAGATTATTTCGAGAGAAAAAAACGTCGCTCATTGTAATATTGTATACATTTATCGTGAAAATTATAGGGCGGAATTTGCAACGCTTCGGATTTAGCGTCCAGTCTTAACTCACGGTCGGTTGTTTGTTTTCGGTGTTTATTGTATACACCGGTTTCTTCGGTTTTTCTTTTCTTTTTTTTTTCTTTTCATTTATTCTTTGTATAATATTGTGTACAATATATACGTAGGTATATAACCCAACGCAAATAATCTTGGCGATGATCCGAACACTGAATAGAGATTAGCCGAAGGATTTTCGCGAGGGATGAAATGTAAAGTGGGTTGTTTCAATGGCGCTGGAGGGGGAGCGAGGAAAAGAATTATACCTAGATATACGTGGCTGTGTAAGCGCGGTATGATAAAACTGCAGGAAAGGTAGAAAGATGGAAAGAAAAGACTGGGATAATGGGTGAAGTTTAAAGGGAAGAAGACTTACGACGAGGGACGGGGGGATGCCGCCATCTGCCAATTATTGTAATTAAACGTCTGTGGTAATTAAAACAATGTTTTATTTTAGTCGGTCTTTTTTCAACAGTCGTTTCCTCTCCCGCTCAAACATCCCGTCTCTTGACTTGTATTCTTTTTTCTTGTTACACGTACATTATATGTATACAAGTAGATTGTTATAACGAGGAATTCTCCTTCGTTTCTCCGTGTTCCTTTGTATGAAAAATGTATGAGTCGCGCTGTAAGAGAGGAAGGAGATGAAAAAATAGAATATCATTTCTTTTAGCCCATCTCGCAATATTTTATACATGTAACGACGAAACGGTCCAACGATCCGCGTCCCAGCAATTATTAAAGGCAATTGTACGAGTCCTTCTTTTTTACGTTTTTTTCCACCTTCCAATTCACTTACTCCTGCTTCTCATTATTCTTCATCTCATTTCTCTCGTCACCATTACCGTGAGTTGAAACTTTTTACGCGCCTCGGAATTTTCCCCATTTCTTAGCTTCGCCACCCAATTTTCCCGCACGTTTCTTCGAACAATGTACAACGTATACATCGGTACCTTAGACCAAAGAATTCAACTCAATTCAACGAGTTTTCCTGATTTCCTGCGGGAAAAGAATTAAACCGGCTGGCGAGCAAAGTTACGAGGAATATTCAGTCGAGTTGAACGTCGTCGAACGTTGAATAATTAATTTGTATGGATTTTTTTTTTTGCTCTTTTCGAGTCACGAAGACAGCTTGCATAGAATTTTTGATTCAGCGACTCGATTTAGTTCTTCACTCTAACTTGACATTCTTTTTCTTTCCCCGCGATATTGTCATTAAATGCGCGGTCAGCGCCACGATCATGTCCTTCTCTAATGTACCGTTTAGTCATTCCATTTGCTCACTCACGAGCGGAACTTTCACAGTTCTTAGCGAGGTTCTCAGACGTAATTTTATCGATACTAGTAGCTACTCGTTGACAAGCAAATTTCGACAGCGTCAAAGCGATTTCGCGGTACTTGGTACCGATAAAACGATGGTTAAAAAAGTGTTTGATTGTAATTTTATTCCATTTATCGTGTTTTTTTCTTCCCTTCCGGTCTGAACTGTGTAATGGCTGATCTCGAGTAATTGAAATCCGACCAACGAGCAACTGCTTAGAAATTTGAGCTCGGTAATTGAATCGAGTAATCGAGTAATATTCTATTCATTGTTATTAATAATTTAACAACGATCGTTGATCGTCGCAATTATCGGGATGTGTAAAGATTACGATACTTTTCCTCGTTACGTTAGAGTGAAAATTGCATGAAATTTCATTTCAACGTGCAACGTGACCGAATTCGCATTGCGTACTGTACATCAAAGTGAACCGATACCGCGGCCTTCTTAATCGAGGATCATCGCGTAGGGATTAAAGAGACGCACGGTGTATAGAGGTAGTTTAACACCTCGCTAATTACGAATGCCTGTTGACGAGGATAATTAGCATGTAATTTCGTTGTACGACGAATGACGTCGCACAGTTGAATCGGAAATGTTATACGCGGGACTAGTTTTAGAAAGTGTTATTAAAGTCCGTGAAAAGGCCTTACAAACGTTCGGATGAATAACAGCGCGATACAAAGGTCGACTCGCATACGTATGAATGCACAACGTCTATCTGATAAGGATTCACACCCTGGGGGACTTTCCGATCCTGCTCCTCGTCGTCGACGTGTAAGATTTGAAGAAGGCCCGCGTCTCTCGTCTCTAAATTCAACGCCCTCCGGCCTCTCTAAGCTGTTTGAATAACAATAAACTTGCACATGTTATTCACTAAAGTTGAGAGAGGGGAGGTCCGCTTTTGTGGGATGTGTTGGCTTTTCCGTAACGCGCGGATATGGATATCACTTAACGGAGACGAAAGTTGTGCTTTTTTCACGCACGACTCTCGAAAGTTCGGGCTGCCAAGCATGGCGACACCGAGAGGCGGGGGGAACCGGCGAGCTGGAAACCGGCTGTCAAACAGTTAACAGATACATCTGTTCGCCTCTTACCGCTACACAAATTCCCTTTTTATTTGCTCCTTTATATCGTATGTAGACTTTTTCTCATTCGTTTTATGCAACGCCGACGGTGCACCCATCGGACATCGATGCTATGTAAGACCGGCCGGGTATCCGCGATGATCGATGGGATTATATTATACCTATACGTGAATCCATTGTAACCCGCCTAATTAATTTACGCATCTCGTTTGAGCCGCTGCTCCGTCGACACGCGTGCTTGTAACGACGTCGCTTGACGTCTCGACCACGATAATCATCGCGTCATTATAATATTGTAAGCGGCGACGGTCGTTATATCCCGGTATCATAATAATAATAACAAAAACAACAAAAATAATGATGAATATGATAATCATAATAGTAATAACTATGACATTGCCCGTCGATGGTGAAGATGTTACAACCGCGAACGAATAACCCCCCCGCCCCTGTAACCATCGATGCGGACGAGTGACTCGATCGGTCACCGCAGTCATTCGCGTCGTGCCTACTTTTTACAATGTTACAGTATACGGCTACGTACCTGCAAAAATATCGACTATTACTGTTCAACGTTGGGGAAAAATGAAAAAAAATAACAAATAGAAAACGCGGCGACAGAACGAAATGAAAATTTTTTTTCTAGAAAGCAAACTAAAAATCACACCAAAATTATTGTAGCTTTATAGAGTCTTATATACGTAAATGGTTAGTTCTAAACGGGGGGATATTTTTTTTACGAAAACAATGACAACAGTAAATAATGATTTAAAAAAAAGTTATTCTTACACGTTCAATATCGTTGGTACTTTTAATACAGGAATTTTAATTCGGCATAACGATTTCACTTTGGTATATCTATTGATATATTAATTCGGACGATGGAAATGTTCGAGATATTTTATTTTTATCTCGTCATTTGTCACTGATAATGAGATAAATCGTACACTAACAAGTTGTGACTTCGCACGATTATGTACCTATGTACATAAGCTTTGAGACATTGTAGTGAGTCAACTGTTGAAATAAGACGACGTATGTCGTTGGTAAATTTTTTTTTTTCTCTTTTTGACAGAGACCCAAATAGATTGATAAAGAATGACTCTACTGCTTTTGAAATTTTTTACAAGATTTCAGTTAGCAACGTTAATGCAACAAAGCATCGGTACAAAATCCATTGATTTACAATTGCAAAACGATTTTGAAAGAGTTTAGCCTTCATAATATGAGAACGTTCTACTCTGATCGTGGATTACTAAATTTCAGACAATCAAACTTCAACCGAATCTCTTCGAGTCGACGTTGCTGTGTGTATAAAGGTAGAGTCGAAGGTCCCAATATCTGTATCTATTATACTACGTCTTGTAAAAATACGGTTTGCAAATAGAGATTATTTTTGCAGTCGAGACGTTTGTGTAAACAGCAACTCGCCTCCGCTCCTCGAAACAGTTTCTAGTAATATATACGCAATCTCATGTACACACATCGTCACACTCCAAAAGCGAAAGACTTGGTGTATAACATATGCAAGTACGTAAATATGATGTATACGTTTAGCAAACTTGCTCGGTAGCTTACACACTCACTCGCTAACTCATCCATTCGTTTCTTCTCCCTTACGGGCAAGTTTTTTTTTTTACCCTCTACTTTCAAGCTCATAAAACAGAAAATTCCTGTCGCCCCCCCCCTCCCCCTCCTGGAAACTTTTAAAACGCGCGTCCATCGATTATCCAGCGGGATTTGTAAACTCTCACGGTAAGTCATATTACATGCGTATGAACGAGGTGTCATTTAGTGCGTTTTTGGGAAACAAGTGTACCTATGCCGTAAACGTAATCATCGAACGTCTTTTCCCGAGCCATGAAAAGTTAGGGGGTCGATTCTCGCAAGGATTTTCATTTTTTTACGACCACCCTCCCCCAGTTTTTTCGCACCTGAACTTGTTATATCTGGTCGCGGTTATTTCACCCGCGAACTAATCCCATGACCGGGGAGCAATGGGTAAGCGGCTTAAACGTAACAAGTAATTCCATTTTCCGTACGAAAGCATCTCTCTCTTCCGTTTCGCGTTCGCGACGACGACGGCGAGTCGTGACGCGGCGGGCGTTGCTGATTTTGCCACCTTCTGCCGCTGCTCCCAGCGGCTGGGTCGCCGTTTCCATGGCTACCCGGGGGACGGGGGGGGGGGGGGGGGGGTGGAGGTGGGGGTGGGGGTCCGTTGCTCAAACAATCGTTTCCTCTACCGCTTTACAGCAGAACTTGGCGACTCGCCGTTTGTCGTACGCTGCTGTTTTCCCGCGCAGTAATTCTTTCTTCTCTTGTAACCTGTAGCAAGGTATCGTTTGTGTTGGCCGGGGGCTGTCCTCCCACCCCCCGCATGCCGCGGTCCTTTCGAATACGCTGCTGCAGATCTTTGGAATTCACTGCAGACGCTTCCTGCGACATGGTTCGGAGGGGGAGGAATTTCGCCGCGGAGGTGGAGGAGGAGGACGCTTTTGCAGCTTGATTAAACACGCCGCGATTCCCCGCGCCTTGCTTCATCCTCCGGCTTCTAATGAGAGAAAAACAAATTAATTAGCTTCAATTAACTCAAGACATCTCCACAATTTGTCCATCCGGTATCCCGAGACTTCACTCTCGCTTCCTCCTCGCTCCTCCCGCGTCGGCGGCGCGACGATCGTTTGTCTCTTTGCCGCGTCAATCGGCGGCCTTTCTCTCTCGATCTTCTTCTCTTTCGACACGCTACAGGGGTGACTGTGACTAACTATCGGTAATTAACCGCTTCTCCTCCTCCTCCTTCTCCACCATCACCACCACCACCTTACTCTTCTACTTCACGCGTGTACACGTAAATCTGTGAATTTTTTTTTCACTTTTCGGCAGGTGGGGGCTGGGGGCTTGTTTCAGTTAGATTTTGACCGAGGGTCTGTGAGAAAAGGGAGGTAGTCGGTTGCTAACAACACGAGTATTATGAGAATTTGTCGAGGCATGTCGATGCGGGATAGAAAGAGAAACGGCGGGAGGGAGGGAGACGGAGAGAGAAGAAAGGCACCGTTTACCGACGGATGTCAGCGTGTTTATTTGGATGACTGAACAAATATTATCTCACCGACAGCCTACGAAACTAAGCCGCGCGCTAACAGCATAATATACATTGAGAGATACCCGCGCGTATATTAGTTATACAGAGACAGAGCTCGCCGCCTCGATTCGATCCCATGCCGATCCGATCCGATCCGATACGATACGATCCCATGCGATGCGACGGGCTGACAGATGGCCGCTGGCCTCCTCTGTGTGAATCAATATTATTACTGGACGAAATATAAATTAATATTCCACGGTGTATGAAAATAAATCAATCGGTGGCTCCTCGATAAACTGGCTGGCATCGTAATTTACCTATACGCGCCGGAGAGGAGAACCCTTTCTTCCTCGGACGCCGCTGATCAACCGGCGTTATGTATCGAGGCTATAAAGTTGTTCGACTGGTTGAACCCGAAACGCCTGCGGCGAATCCCATCTCTCCTAGATTTATATATAGGTCTCTCTATCTACCGCTTTATTTTTACCTCGTTTCTCCTCATTGTCAGATAATAAGGTAATAAAGCTATCCGTTCCCATTCATCCGTCGTTCTCGCTCTCTTTCTCTCTTTCTCTCTTTCTCTCTCCTATTCGCCACCGCAGCTTCTTCCTGCCTCTCTACTCTTTTTTTCTGCATAATTCTACATCATCCACTCGATACTTTTTGCGGTATGTTTGTATTGTATCTCACCGCACTCTATGGGCGGTCTGCTTCAACTCGTAATAACTCCCCTACACACGTACATTCTCTCTTTCTCTTTCTCGTACGTGTGTATATAAACGTAGGTTGATTGCGAGAGAGATACGCTCGCGTTCGCAAACTACGTACGTACATGACATGCGCACGTGTAGGATTAAGCGGTACGGTGTAGGTATTGGACACGTGTAATAAAAAGTTGTTTCACTATTCTCGAAAAGGCCGCACGGCTTCTGCTGCGACTGTCGTGTACTTATACTACGTATAAACGATAAAAACTGTAGTACTTGTGTTTAACGTAGACGATGTGTACGATTATATGTGTACGTAGTGTTGCTGGTATAATCGTCACGAGGGTATATATTTGGTTGTTTGAGGATAATTACCGCAAGCACTCGGCACCCGGTCACGTTACGTGGAAAAATACCAACGAATTTCAGCTAAATTTGGATTAATTTCAAGCCCTGCTTAACCAAATTACAAATATAATACCTACTCTAATTCTCACTGGAACAGAATCGTCCGTACACACAAAAATTCACGCCTTTCGTAGCGTTTTTTTCACGTATATACGTTTTACTTACACCGACGTCGGTTTTACCCACCTAAAACTCACTCGACGGAACGACCCGTCCCGTCCCTCTCCTCTCTCCTCTCCTCTCCTCTCCTCTCCTCTCCTCTCCTCTCCCCCCCATCTCTCCAACTAGAATGGTACGAAATTAATTTTTCACGCTGAATTAACCCTTCGGGGAAGCTCGTAACTACCCTCTTGGCCTTCTGTCAGGATTATTTGAGAAAGGGAGCTGCAGGTTATGCTCGAATAATTCCCTCGCACCGAATGGCGGGGCTGTTTTTTCGTACCGCGTATCTATGTAATTCATTTCTAAAACAGACTGCGGCACATTTGAATTGTGTCTATTTCGATCAGACGCTGATCGCGAGTGAGGCTCCTTTTTTTTTACAACAAAACTGAAAGAATCGAAGAGTAAATTTATGTATTTTGACATGACCTATTGTATTTCGTGTAGGATCAAGAGAAACGTTCCAAATTTAATATCAACGACTATTCAGGACATTTTATACAACGGTATAACGATTGGATTTCGAGCCGCAATAAATATTCCCTCCACCCAAGGGTTCAATGTTCATGACGTGCGTGTAGCTCGGAGGTCGCCCCCCCCTTCCTCTCCTCACTTCCCTGCCCCTTCTCTGCCTTCCCCCATCACGCAGGTATAATACAAGGGTGACAAAGGTAGCGACTTGGAAATGCGCGCTCAGGGTTCGTTCTGCAGAAGGTTGCCACGAGGGTGAGGGCACGGCGATGTCGGGGGATAATAGGGTTATAATGACTTGCTTTGTGCCGGCAGGGGTTGCGGACCCGCACGTGTATAGCGGTGTAATATACGGCGCTATATACGCTCTTGGGGCATAATATACTCCGGTAAACTCGCAACTGTCTCATTAAACCTGAGATGCAATGCGATGGTGTCTTTTATCTTTGCGATATTCTTTGCCGGGGATTGACGCGTACGACATGATTTTGTACGTAAATTTGCGTACGCATCGCGGAATGGTTTTACAGATGTATCCGATACCTACGTCTGCCTGTATGTTATCTTTTGTACGAGGGAAGAACGGTGGGGTTGAATTCCATACTCGACGTCAAATTATGAATTCGCCGGATTGTCGATTGTGTATCTGAATTTTTCTTTCTCGGCAGTACATTATAACGGTATCGTGATATAATTCGAAATGATTCGTTGAACAATGCGCATGGTTATCACATGTATCGACGTTATCATACAGTTTGTATAATGTATCTAGTATATTGCTTGTTTATTATTATACATCGCGAAACAGATTTCTTTTAACTTTGTTATTGTATTATGTAGTTGTTTCTATGCGCTGTAAAAGCGAATGAAAAATGAAATTGGTTCGATCGATGACGAGATTTATTACGACTTGGTCCGACTTTTGTTCTCTCGAAATATTTTTTCTGTTCAAGAATTCAATTTTAGAAAGACTATGCTTTTGTACGACTTGTTTTGACGAATTGCTTAAACCCGAAGTTGAGACATTGAAGAGACATCGTCGAGAAACTTTGATCTAAATTCAGCGACGTTTATTTTAACTATTCATCGCAATGTCTACAGAGCTCCGACGTCTATCAAATCTTGAGTTTGAAATGATAAGGATCCCGTCCTTTCTACCCCCCCACTATCTATCTTGAAGTGTAAATGTCCCCTTGATCATCTTCTAAACTCTCCAGCAGTCCACTCGAGAATGCAGAGTCTGAATTCTGAGCGAAATGAGCCCCCGACCCGCAAAGGCTTGGCTAGCCTTGCACAAAGGCACTTGGCGTTCCTCCACTACTCTAGCTTGCTTGCGCGTCGCCACGATCAAAGAACCAGAGAGAGAGAGAGAGAGAGAGAGAGAGGGAGAGAGCGAGAGGTGCAGCGAATGAGTGGGACTAGGGATGTTGCGAGCATAGCGAGTGTGCGCTTAATTGACCGTAAGTAAGCCGCGTGGAGGAGAGAAGATGAGAAAGGAGAATGGGATAGGATGGGATAGGATGGGATGAGATCCCGAGGCCCGCAAACCTGCGCCATGCGACGAAGGAACTATCATCCAAGTATGCTAATTGGAAAGGGGGAGGTGGGGGGAGGCAACCTGCATGCATCAGAGTCCGGCATAGGTACCCATACACACTCGGCGATACTCGTGTCGGGCGCGTTAACTTCCAACCGACGACAAACGATAATGCGATGGTAATGACGACGGCGTTACGGACGCTACAGCAGGTATGACATCGCTGGTGGACTCGGAACAGTGCCTACATCTAGGCGTGCAATGTTCCGTGACCCGGGGTTTAACTATCGAAACACGTACCTACCACACGTGCTCGGGGGGCACGTATCGCCTTATATAAATAACCCTCGAATATTCGATGGCGTACAAGCTGGGTGTCGGTGTCTCTGGTGCTTTTCAACAGCCCCGCTTTGTAAACATTCAACTAATCGCTCAACTTACCAGGTTTTTCCCTCTGCGTGCATACATGACATACGTCACTGGTGGGGTTGGGTCGGTGAAGCATCGCTTGAAACTGAGACCGGAAATACTTACCCACGTGGACGAGTTTTTCGGTAAACCTCCCTTCACCCTCGTGGTCGCGCTATATCGCGAATAATCGATACACAGCTAGATAAACTTATACGTCTAACGTGATATGCCGCATTGATAAACTCGAGCTTGGAATCGTTTTGTCGATGCGGTATTTATTCATCGATTTCTTGTATTTTTTTCTTTTTCCTTTTTTTTTCATCCTCAAGACTTGCGAGCATTGATCGATAATGATGACGGGGGTTATTTTAAAACTCCGTCGCAACGGTGAGAGCTGTTATTAGACTATCTTTGCTGGTGTGATCTAAATCTGACACAAACCATTGTGCCTCGGACGAGGTAATGATCATGGTAATCGAGATTTATTTATCAGTAGGTTTATTAGGATCTTGCGAGGACTCGTTGCTAACTTAGTATCTGCTTCTTGATCATTGCAGATAAATACTTTGGTCGAAATCTTGATTCATGAATGTAAAAGAAATTTTTCTTAGGGGGAAATATATAAGAGGACTTGAATTTTTCGTGTAATCAGTCGAGGCCTGACTCTGCATTTTATCGGAAAAAAAAAAATATATCTTATACCTGATAAGAAATTAAAAGCGGGTCAATAACTTCACTTTCTATTATGTAAGCGTATCGATCAGTGGTCTTTGCACTTCGGTAATCTCGGAACGATTTGGCGTTATCTTGAAAGTTACGAATAATAAATGAATAGATTGGATTTTATTAGTCGCTGGGATTCCATTGGGATAACGGCTTGAATAGAATTGCACAGATACGCAGATTTGAATTCGAAAGTCTATTGGAAGAGTAGTTTTCAGATGTTATATTAAAATTTTTTTTTATAACTGGAACAAAATTCTTCACAGTCAAATCGGCATTGACATATGTTGAAAAAACTTCGCGATTTACACTCTACGAACTTGTGGGAGAGGAGGAGCTTTGAGCGCCAATTACAGGCCCTGAAGCGGGTACCAAAGTAATTTGTTGTAGTGGGTTAGAGCTTTTCCCTGTATCGGTCGGATCGTCGACGAGCAATTACATTCGACCGGCACGATTTTGATGCAATTTTGGACTTACGCAAGCCGAAAACTCGACGCCAATGCAATGCGATCGGTTCGGTCGGAGGGAATGCGCGACGCTAGCACCTGCATTTTATTGCTTCCATTTAAGTTGATTGCTGTATTGCGCTCCCGGTAACAAAGACGAGTTTTTCTTGTAATTGGCCTCCTTCGAGACGGCGAACAAAGAACCCCGGCAGCTACAGCCAGCGATCATCCGGTCGGCTCTGCAATTCTGGATCATTCCCTCTAACATCGAATGCCCTTTCGGATTCTACGTTAACGGAAGAAAAGATCCAGCCAGTCCGAACTCTCACGAAACGTGAATTTTCAATTGCGGCTATTTCCAAAGTCGGCTTCTCACGCGATCGTGGGGAGCGAACCGACACTGCCCAAACCTTCTTCTTAACGTCTCGCAAATCGTAAATCCCGATCATATTGACGTTAGTAACGTTATCGTAACGATTCGTGCTGAGGAAAAACCGTTGTTTAGCCATTTCGGAATTTTCTGAAATTCAGTAAACCGTAATACATCGTCGTAAAACAGAATATACTCATAATTCGGAATTTTAGTTTCTGAAAAATCAATGTAAAATTAAGAAAACAGTGATTTTTTCCCCAATCTTTCGTTTCGATAATGTTACTAATTTGAACCTCGTAAATCCCGCCCCTGCGCATCATCCCGTTCTGCAACGTTGCTGTACATATCTCCAAATTTACATGATAAACATGTTGTTTCTGTATATCAAACGAAGCGATAAATTCACATTCTATATCTGCGGCGTATATGCAACGTGAGTTATTTTCGCGCGATCCTCGAGCTTGCAACGTGCATTACGCGCGCCTATGCGTACAAAATATATTATATAGATTCGATTTGGCATCGGCGCTCCCGGTAATTCACACTTCAGCTTTATCGTAAATATCAAAAAGAAGACGTACGTGGCTGCACCTCGGTGTGCACTGAAAAGCAGCGATGAAATGACGTTTGCAATTTTCTCCCCCGCGCTATTCCAGCTCTCGAATTCCCCGTGACGACTTCTCTAAGGCTTTACTCACCGACGTTGTTATTTACCCTCGACTCTCTTCGCTCGCAAGAGACTTGCGCGTACACCAACAACGATCTACGACATCGCGTGCGCGAAACTTGGCAACCGCGACATCTCTTGCCGGGGAGTCTGAATAGCCGAGTCCGGGTTTCAAATTGACTTGCGAAATGTTGTCATCACCTGGCGTTGGCATTTCTCACCAGGCTGCCAAAAGTATTTAACCGCAAATTGTGTCGGCTGTCGAGTTACTTTTATTGACAAATTGTCCTCCGCGGCTCTTCGCGTTCCGCAATGACAAATGGAAATTTGCGCTCTTTTGTCTCTCAGAACTAACGTCGAGAGTCACGTGAACACACCAACGTCTCTCCTCGCGTGCTTGCGGCAATATTATTACCGAACAAATCTCTTCTCCGGCTTACACGACGACACACAGGGAAATCAAAAACGGGACTTCCGATCGAGAGACAGACGGTGAATTTTTTGTTGGAAATAAATTGTCGGTGGTTAGGATTATTCGAATTTTTGCCGATTCTACACGATGTATAGAAATAATATTCGTCTCCTATTTATACAAGTATTCAAATGTTAAATCTAGTTTATACGCGCGAACCGAATTATACAATCAATTTTTACATGTCCGCGAGTTATGATGCTGAAATCTTTGTTATTTCGTTAAGTGTGATCGGGAAATTATTGGGAACTTCCAAATTTTCTTCGCAATGATTTTATGTTGCATTGCTGCTCGCGAATCAATTGTACATGTATATGGGGCATTCCGTGACATCTCGATCTAGATTCTACGTCGATGTCTCAAATTGGCTTTATAATTTTTTGTACGAAAGTACATGACGAAAAATGCAGTCGCAATTCTCTTCAAAATTTGTCGACCCAGCTTATTTGAAGTAGGATTTAAAAAAACTTGGAAAAGAACTCTACTTTATAAAAATCTGAAAATATTCAGAAAAATCTTGTAAAATATAACAAAATTTTTGACACCTATTAGAAGATGGAGATTTTATAGCTTGAAAAGATGAATACGAGAAATGAAAAAAAACAAAAAAATTATCACAGGCATCGACGTAGAATCTTGATCGAGATATCATGGAATGCCCTATATACGTACAATAGATCCAGTTTGAAATGAAAAAAAAAAGGTTCGATTACACAACGGCAAACGAATTGTTACCCCGTATGGAGGCAATTTCCTGGTGGGAAACTTTGATATCAACAAAGCTGCTGTTTGCCGTTGTTTCGGAAGGTGAGCGCACAGGATGAAACGTCGTATTAAGTCGCACCCGGGTTTTAAGTAATTATACGAAAAGCTCCGCAGGAGAAGGATTCGAGGTCCGTCCAAGTGCGTGTGCGTGTTTTTAACGAAGGTACACACCGCACGGGTTTCACCCACACCTAGTCACGCAGAAACCGCGAGTTGTCAACGTGGGCGTGGTGCCCTGCAATATCCACCTACAAGCATAACCAAGCGCCCCTGCAGAGCGAGAAGAGTCGTCGTCGTCGTCGTCGTCGTAAGAGACGAGGAGCCAGCCGTAGGCATTCCGCGATACGCGTTGGTGCCGGTTGCTGGCACATTTACGTCTACGTGTACGTGTACACACCCGGTATAACCTCCATGAATATATTCATGAGAGAGGAAACATGGCGGCCGGGAGGAGGTTTTCCGACTCCGTCGCACCCGCCGCGGCGATCCTACTACCTCGGAGGAGATGAAGAGGGTGCGCCGACGATACCGATGCCCGTACCTATACACGTTGAGGGTATCATCCTCTTCTTCTCGCTCCCTCTTCCTGCTCATCCTCATCCAAGGGGCCGAACAACGCCGCCAGGGGTTCGCCCCCCTCCCGCCGCCGATCGTAACTTCTCTTCTCTTCTCCCCTGCAGGCTTTCGTTATATTTCCGTCTCGTTCTACCCCCGCTTACTCCGCGTCACGCTCACATCGCGGCTTGTGTAGTGTTTCATGCCGTAGGTGGAGGGTTGGCGGGGCGGGTTCGTGTAGTACGTTGGTATCCTTGCGTCGTAAAGCTGTCGTCTATCCTTCGGGCTTTGAACGCCGGAGACGAGGGAGCGAGAGAAACAGGGATAAACTCCGTTCCGTCCTTATCACCCTTTCTCGGCACTCCGTATGGTTCTCTCTTCGTCGCTTCTTCGCCGCCGGCTATCTTATACGACCGAACCGGAGATCCGAGCCCCGGGGTGCTGAACGACTAATAGATCGACCAATTACCGTCGCTATCTCAAATAATTGATCCTGGGTGGTGAAGAAAAAATAAGAAAAAAAAATTAAAATAAATAAAAATTTCTTCTCCGACTGGTTTTGAAACGAGATGTTGCGTTTCATCCCGGGGGACTATTCGGAATTCTTTGTGGAATTTGCACATCGTGCCGAGGGAACGAACAAATGACTTCTTTGTTAAGAAAAGTAGAAAGGTGCACGGTAGAAGGTGAGATTTTATCTGAAAATTGTTATTTTCAACAATTCATTTGCAAGTGCAAGTTTCGAGTAAAAACTTTCTAGTAGTTTGTAATTCGGTCCCAGCTGTGCTGTACGGATTGCAACTTGTATGACTTGATCAGTGAAGGAAATGGTAAAAAGTCTGAGTAGATTTTCACCCCCTTATTATCTCGCAGCCCCTGATATACGTACTTCGTTCCAATTGCGGGAATGAACTTGCCCGGATCCCTATTTAATTTTCTAAAGGGGGAATCTGATGCGTGTGTATCTATGTATGCACGTATGGGCGCGTGTGTGTTTGTACCGGTAGAAGGTTTTTCTAATTAAATTTTCTACAGCCGCTCCCGCTGCCCTAATCGAGTGATTCACTAATTGGGAAGAGTATCGAGGGCGCGATGCTCGTTCGTACCCATCGCTCGTTTCTCGCCATTGACCCGCAGGCCGAACCGCCTGTACTCGGATGAGCATTCTTTCGCTTCTCCTGCTCCCTCTTTCTTCATCTCTCTCCGGTTCTCCGTCGAGGCTGAAGACTCGGCTCGTCCGACTCGCTCCGAGTTAGTCTCTCCCTTCGGAAAGGCGAACCTGCAGCTCCTCTTTCAAAGGAATCTTAATTTCGCCTTCCTTCCTTTTTATCGTCCTCCGTTTCTGCTGCCGTGCCGATTCTTCTCTCTTTCTCTCTCTCTCTCTCTCGCTCTCATTATCCCTCTCGCATGTAAAATCGCCCGGTTACTCACCGCTCGCAAAACCTTGCAGGGGAGCGAATCTTCAAATTGGTTGAAAAAAAAATTTTAAACCCAATTCTTCTGCTCTCGTGAAATCGAATTGTTCTCGATTCCTCGAGACGTTTTTATCCGTTTAAACCTGCGCTTTCGCGTCTCTCGCCCTCGATGATAACGCGTCATCAATTTTTCTCCCTTTATATGCACGCGAGAGAGTTCTTCTACCTTTTATTCTACAGGAGAGGGAAGTTCGAGGGAGGAAGATTTATCGCTTCAGCTTACTCGTAACTTTGCGTCGCGACTACCCCAGTTCTTCTTACGTAACCCATACTAGCCGTATATGCGAACACTCGGAACGTTTTCGTCTCACCCTGTTCTTTAAATCGATCTTATCTCTTATTTTACCCTTACGTCTCGACCTTCCCCGTTTTCTGGTTTCGTTTTGTTTTATTTTTTTCTCTACCTCTCTTTTCTCACGGGAAACTTGAGTCGCGGTGTTAATCGTGTAATGACCACTATTCACATATCAATGTTATCTCACAACTCCCGTAGTCGAGAGTCGTTGTTTATACGAACGGAGCGTTAATTATCCACCTTGTTACTTGTCACGCGTTTGCACCGCTGTGAACCGACCTGTTGTTCTCTCTCAGCTACTTTCGCCGCTACTCTCCATCAACGTTTCCTTCTTCGCCGTTGCCGAGCGAAAAAACAATGTATTTTCTTCGCCGTTGCCTTCTCATAACCGGCCGACCCCGGAATAATTATAGGGGTGCCGCAAGGCTCGCGAAAACCTGAGTAAGCGTGAGGAAAACTCGGGAAACGTGTTTATATTTACAGAACAAAAACAAACTCCTTGTAGAACAAAAGCTTTTCACTTCAGATTTTGAATCGTCGTCCATTTTTTTCACTTCGTAATTAGATAAGTAGTCACGTTATGTCGCCATAAAATGCCTGCAAAACAGGATCTAATATTTAACGTATTAATTTGTCATTGTTTAAACATGACATTGATGTGTTAATAACGATTCATTAATATCGAATGACGGGTTTATTATAGTTACATTAGGTTTTTCTAGAAATTTGAAAAAAATCTTTGAGCTTATCGCAGATTTCCCATCCAAGGCACGCAGGCATCTCCGAGTCTATATAATGTTATTGTATATACGAACGGATAGCTACACATAATTGGCGTAATTAAGAGCGACGTGGTCATACGTGTTATTAAACCAGCTCCTCGGCAAAGGCGAATAGGATATGTCGACATGTAAAATAGCACTTCTCATTGCCCTATTAGCGTGTGTGCGAGCGCGCGCCTGACTACCTATTATTATAAATACCTACTGGACGATTGTGAGAAGTGAGCGAAAGAGACAGAGGGACAAAGAGAGACGGAGAGAGACGGAGAATAGGTATCCTCACCCGTGCTTCATCTTCTCGAGCACTCTTGGCCTTACCACGGACGACGTACGCACGTGTAACGCACTTCGATACTTACACGTAGAACTCTGGTGTAATAAATAGACGTGCGTGCTTGCGTGCGTGCGTTATTTCCACCGCGTTCGTTTCAGCCTCGAATAGCGGGCAGTAAAAGGCGGCCTCGTGCGGCGCACCATAAAACAGCAAGAACCAACCTCTCTTACATCTCTGCGTCTCTACATCTCTACATCTCTACACCGTATTACCGCTGAAGACCGGACGGAAACTTTACACTAATGCAGAACCTCCGGAGGGTGAATGCTTCGCTCCTGCAGCGTACGTTCTACGTACACACGCGTTCGCACACGAATGCATAGATGCATGCGTGCGTGCGTGCGTGCATACGGCAACGAAAATTTCATGCAGAATGATATCAGGGACGGAGTCGTGTTGCGATCGAGCCGGGAGCCAGAACGCCGCTGGGTAGGTAAACTACATGCGAGATGGGAGGGTTACAACGTATGTATCTGCCTACCTACCTACCTTGTACGTATTATCTGCATAGCGAAATAGTTTCACGCCGGAATAATGCCGTGATTATTCCTCGGTCGTACGAATGTCTGCGTGCTTGTCTGCCTGCCTGCCATGCGCGCGTTCTATACCTTGCGAAACGTAATGTTCACCGCTGTTTCTGTAATTATGGAAGACTGGCATAAACTCCGCCATTTGCATTTCAGCGCTGGTATATACGTATAATATGTATGTACGCGTAGACGTCGGACCCGGTATCTAAGAGAGTATTTCTATACACACGTATATCATGTATTATATACGTATATGGTACGTAACCTCGTCTCCCTCGGTTCCCCTTGCAATTAACGTCCCCTTTTGGATTCGCATCATTTGTAAGAGGGTAATCTGTTTGCGTTTATCATGAAACCTTTCACCTCTGAGTTGTAATTGAACTTTGCTGCCATTGCTTCTGCTTCTGCTGCTGCAAATCACTCCTCACGAATCTCTGTAGCGATCTTCTTTTTTTCTAATCTCTTTTCAATACACAGCAATGCAATAAATCAATTTTATGCAATGCTTGTACTTTTGCTGTAACTTTAGTGCCAGAAAGTATATTATACATTCGACAATGATCGACTAAATCGTTGATTGTCTCAATTTAGCCGCATAAATAAACGTGCGATCTTGATGAAAAAGAAAATTAAATCGCCCTTCAATCGTACTCCTTTGTCTCGATACATACGCTGCGATTAAATTGTATTCGGTCTCTGATCGACCGGACGTTATTCTCAGCTCGAGTCTTACATAATTGTGATAACATTGATTTGAACCGATCGAATCGGGCAATAATCGTTCGTTGTTAGGTATACCGAATCTTTCGTAAGACGGATTGTGGTTTATCGCTGATTAGTAACGGGCATGTGGCTACGTCGCATGTGTATACGTACGTGATGAAATTTACTCATTACTGAATAATCGGCGTATGTGTGGGTATCCTTGTTACCTGCTAATAGATTTTCCCTCCTCCTCGTCGTCGGTACGTAAGTGCCTGGGTTCAATTTGTGCGTACGTAACGTAAACCGAGTTGTGTACTATCTATCTATACATGTAAATTGTACATTATACGCTGGAGAAAAGCTGTAGCGGGGCGTAACTGCATGGTGTTTAAAAATTAGCGATGCAAATCGTCCGCGACGGCAGCCGCGTTGCAACGGAGGGGGACGATTGCGCGGTTAATAGAAATTTTCCCAACGTCAACAGCGATTCGCGGTTGCTGACATGCGAGAGTGTTGCCGCAGTAAAGATTGAGTTATTGCACATTATTGTTATCGCTCTTGTCTGGATATACGTACGCATACGTCTGTACGTACGTCTAATTTACTCCGCAACGGTCAGGTTAATCTCTTCGCCGTATACGCTATCATCCTATTTGATCAAATCAAGATTACTGGTGTTACAAGATAACGACGGACGCGATCCTTTAACGCTGGTATAAAGGTACACACAAATATATCAACCTTACCGCGCAGCGTGCCTTGATACGCGTTTATTATAATTACAAGCAATCCCATTATACCCTCGATTTACCTAATATATATAATCTCGAAAGTCGACCGAGTATGTTATTTGTGCGGATTATCGGTGCTATCGAGGAAAAGATAATTTCGTCCAAAGATGAAATATCTTTGAATGGCTGGGAATTATATATTTTTTTTCTTATTACCGTCCTTTGTACGCAATCGCGTCCTTCTTCCGTTGGAGAGACGAGCGAAACGAAAATCTTTTCGAATTCTCGCTGTTAACACGCAGTGCAGGTGACTCGGGAATGTGTGTTACATACCTATTAAACACAAAATAAACTAGCCGGAGATTGTCGATGAGATTTTATACGAACTGAGGAATTATGGTGCTTCTTTCTTTGTCTTCTTAAAACACGAGAGACTGAGTTGCGTTCGATCGCAGCGTAAAAGCATGTTAAACAAGTTCGTTGAACTTTGTACAAGATTTTCAACGACGTAACACATATGAAATTGATATATTTGTCACGGTCGTAAAGATCTTTTTTATTATGGTATACCCGTCGTTGAGCAACCCATTTTAACGATTTTAGTTATTGTCGAGACCAGATATTCCGGCTTGGAAATATATACGATGCATGCCATGTACGGGTTACGGTACTTTATTGTAATCTCATTCGCATTGTTGTACAAATTGTTGACAACACTGCGATACGAATTTTCATACAGAAAATCTCAATCTACAATCTTTGTGAGAAACAATAGAAAAAACAATTTATTCCCATTCCGTGTAAAAAATAACCGATTTTAGTCATAAATTTGACATTCTTAGTCCTTTACTTTCCCTCCGAACGATCTCCTTCTTCGACTAACATTCCGCATGCCGTTGGAAAATCTTTATTTATAAAACACTGCTCTCATTCTTTTGACTGTCCTTAGAAATGGTGGAAAATAACTGTTACAGTAATTTCCTCAACGACCCTGGAGCCAGAGGTGCGGGTTTCGGGAGCTGCCTCTGTCCTGATTGCAAAGCCTGTTAAAAGTTGGCTCGCGCTAATCCCCTGGCTCCGTTTTGCAGACTCGCTCTTTCCCCCTCTCGTCATTCGTCCCCGCAGGTCCTCCGATATTCTTAACCAGGATTCGCTTTGTTTCAGGACATGTCTGACGTCTGCGTGGGGACCAGCGTGGGCACAATCACGGAGCCCGAATGCCTCGGGCCCTGCGAGCCCGGCACCTCGGTCACCCTCGAGGGCATTGTCTGGCACGAGACTGAAGGAGGTGAGCACCTATTACAGACTGTGAATCGACCAATTTTCCTATACGATCCGGGCGAAACGCCGGTAGAATCCATGTATGATTTTACGCATTCACTTCGGCTTTTCAATGTCGAATATCGTAAGTTGTTGTTGTTACAAATTGAGGAAAACACGAGGGAATTTTCACTCGAGCAAGACAACTGCGGTTAACCCGATTACGCGTTGTAGGATTTTTTTTTAATCGATTCTCTTGCCGCCGCTCCGCGAGTCGCATTTAGACAAAGGCATTCCACCGTCGTTTGCGGCGTGTTATTCAAATCGAGGTTCGTTAGAGGGACCCGAACAAACCGAACGAACGAATGGGGGGTATATGGAAAGAAAAAGGCCGAGAGACTAAATGGTCAGGTTTGCTCGGGCAACCCAACCCGACTTGACCCGCCTGACCCAGCCTTGTTAATTCTTCTATTTGTCATTGTTTTGTTTCCTTTTCTCTCCTCTCGCATATTCCTTGCCAATATCTGGTATTTTAGAACGTGATTCAGTGCGCCTCGATTGATCTCGGCGCGTGGTTTTGCCGTTTTAACGATTGTCCGTCGCCGCGAATGCGGCTCCGACGGGCCTTTCACGTCAGAGGCGAATGATCGACGTCTGTCCCCGCGTCAATGGTATATTTACCTGTTGTGCCAACCGAGACGACGGCGTAATAACCATTCCTCGTTCCCACTTATTCTTTCTCAACGGCAGAAGCATAATCTTTCTTAACTGAAAGCTCTGACGAATTGTCCCGTGTCCGTGAAACGCCGCGAATAATTTTAAACGACTCGCTTTTGCGTCTCGCTACTTTGGGACGTGTTCACACGCACGCATGTACAGTCGACGAGACGTATTTGCCTGCTTGTGTCTACACTCTGGTAAGTGAGCACGTACGTAATAACTGTGAATACACCTCGTTCCATAGCTATTGAAAAAGATTCGAACTTTGTGGCGCCGTAATACATTCCGCGTTTACAAATGTGCGGGGAATGATGAAAAAAAAAAAAAAATCCAAAAAACAAAAAAAAAAACGACATCAGAAATCTCTCAACGAATCGGAGTCGACGGGTAACGAGGACGTATAAACCAATTCCCAGATGATTCATTTAATCCAACGAGTTGTTTTCGTCACACTTTTCGCCAGATTTTTCACGAGATTCTTCATCAACTCTCGCGCTTGTTTTTCAATTGGGCATATTTCCAAGCCGGCTGTTCACCGCCTTTACCAATAATTATCAGGGTATATTCCGCACCAGGCCTTTCTTTGTTTAAAAATTGGAATAAAAATGCCGCGCAATCAAGCCTGGTGATTTGTTTTTTTTTCCCCCTTCCAACTTTTCAACGAGCCATTACAACCAGCGTGAAAAAACTCACGCGGTGATTTACGACTCGTTGAATTATTGTGTTTGCTCTCTCTCTATCTCTCTTCCTCTCTACCCACCTCCCCCCCCCCCCTCTCGCTTTCCGTTTCTCCCTTTCCTTCCGTACCTCTGGAAACGAGAAAGTTTCAACGGCAACCCCTTTTAATCGCGTAATTAACGTGTTCCACAACTTTGCTTGAACACATATTATATAACCACGGAATGAAATACCTGCAATTTGTGCAGTTTCTCACTCACACACACACACACACATACACGCATATTCTATATTGCTGCAAAATTATTCCTCGCACTGTATCTATCTGGAATATTACATATATGCAAGCAGCATACACATATTCGTTGCATGATGATCATTCGCGGTTAGCTGCCAGGCACAACTCTGCCCGCGTACCTAACGACGAAACTGGGAACCAGAATCGGAAATTCAACTGGAACTAATCATGAACCACAAATTGCATATATCTACGCGTTCTCCCCGTATCGCCCTGCAGCGGAGCTACGTAAACACTCATCATCGGTATAATTCAGCCGAGTGGATGCAGGCACCCTGGATGGGTCGTGTCGGTGTGCCCGTGTCGCTAAGATCCGTGTAGCATTGTTTTCAAAGCGGCCTGGAGGACCCGCGAGATCAACACCGGCGGCACCGGCAAGAGGGGCGGGGGGACTTTAAGGGAATTAATTCCTCATTCAAATATATGCAGCGAGTTTGCGAGCGATGGCTTAGGGGCGTGGTTCTATCTTTTTCTTCCTCTTCCACTTCTTCCCTTTTCTCCATCCTCATCATCCCCTCTGCCTGCTGTCCTTCGAGTTGATCGTTTTTATTTCACGTTCGGAACAAGTGTCACCCTTCTTTCGCCCGCGGCGTTTGCGCATCTTTGCTAACTTTATCTTCTTCTTCTTTTTCTTCTTCTTCATCTTGTACTTCCTTCCAGTTTGACCCGCGCTGACGGTACAATCTTGTACCACCATATTATGCTCACTTGCTTCTATGCCTACTCTACTCCACTCGCTAGAGGAGAAGGCAGAGAGATGCAAACGGTGATGGAGGAGGAGAAGGAGGCGATTCGCAATCGGGTCGTATCTTCGAACTTGCTCGATTCGACGTCGTTTGATTCTGCATCATCGGACTATCGATTGAAATCTTTATACCCTCTGTAAAACGTCGCCGGCATCGTTTAGACTCATATTTGAACCCGACCTTTTACCTCATCTTCATTCGTGCTGATAGGCATAAATAAACCGAATTGATGAACGCATTCGTTGTAGCTATGAAAGAAATAGTCACAGCAGTAATTGTTACTCGTATACCAGAAGAAGCCAATCACCGGATAAAGTTTTTCATTCTAACGGCTAATTCGCGAGGAGAGCCAGTTTTATCGACTTTCGATAAACCGTCACGCTTCTCAAGATTCCTTCGGAACCCTTTATCCGCGGTTGGGAACAAGAGTGGATCTCTTGTAAAGGAATTCGACTCCCAGCGGCCAAGTCGAACGAGCAGTTTAGAAATTCTGAGACTTACCTCGTAAACAAATTCCTGGTAAAAGTTTGTCTCCCAAGGGCCACCCGGCACGAAGGGTAGAGAGGTGAAGAACCCAGTTTGGCTTCGTTCTCGAGCTCAGGGATGAAATCCCCGGAACGCGGGATATTCGCAGGGAATGGTCGGTGATGGAGGAGGATGAGGGTGCGGATGAAAAGGAACGAGATTTAAGGAACTTTCGCCCTTTGCGCGAAATTTCGAGATGGCCTCTATACGTGACGAATTTCCCACCCTCTCCGTCCGCCTGACACCCGGCCATGAGGAGAATGACGTCTACCTTTTACTTCCCTTTTCCACCCTCCGAGGCGGGATACTTGATAGGAAGTAAAAGGTTGGGGTAAAACTTTTCGGGGCTTAAGGAATACAACATTTCCGGTGATCACTGAGCCTGTCCAATATACTCTGATAGACATCGCGTTAACGCATTAACGCATTAACGAGGTTTCGCTCTCCAGTGGCCGGCCTTTTTAGATACGAGCTGAGGGTAGCGATTCCCGCCTCAATTTGGAACGTTAAAAGACTCGGCGTGGTCGGGCTGAAGGGAAAGAGCAATCCTGTCAAGCCGTAGCTGCTGATGAGAGTGCTAAATGTTCATGGGATCTTTTAAGAGCCGTGATTACACGCGCGCCGCTCTATACGTGATAAGTGGGTGTGGGATAAGTAGGCACTTTTCTGATTGTGAAACCGGTTAGCATAAACGAAACCGTTGGCTTTAATTGAAATCCCCCAAAAGCTGCCCGCGTGTTTGTTCGTTCGGTATACAGGATGCACGGTCTACGCGTGTGAGAGGCGGGTTTTTGTTTGCTTTTCCGCGTCGTCTGCTCCGCCGGTCGAAACTGCTTCTAGGATTCAGCCGAACGGTTTTCGCACATCCGAGCCATGCCCTGCACCTCCTCCTCTCTTCTCGCACCATTGAATTCGGCATTAGCTTTACCCTCGCTCCATCGGTTCGAACTTTCGACTCTCTTCCATCGATTATATATATATCGCCGATTTCAATAAGCTTTTGAGGATATTTCACGACGAACCATGAATATGTTGGATACTTGAGCGCGGTTACTGTTGCCATTGACAACGTAAGAGAGACTTTAAACCACAGTCAGATTTGATACGAAAGGGTAATTTACTGGAACGCGTATACGACTTTCCTCAAATACGCCATTTGGTCGGAGCGTGAATGATTAATTCATACGAAGGATTTGTTGCGTGTCTATGGTACCGCTTTTTCTTTTTCTCCTTGGTACCTGCTATGGCAATCATTTTTCTTTTACGACTTACGGGGTGTTTGTTCCGAGGCAGTAAATTTCCTGCACGGAGTGGACGGCGGAGAGTGTATCGATAAAACTGTTCCGTTTTACCATTCTGAAAATCCAATATGTACTCCGAGAATCTGTAATAGCCCGATTCCCGTACCGTCTGTCGTACAACGTTTCTACTACCTACATTGTTCACGTACAGCATACCTGCATGCATATTGCACGCTGGCAGGTAGCGCCAAACTTTAGATCAGTACATAACGATAACGCGGTACAGTCGGATCAGGTCTGTTGCATTGCTACTTCACGACCCTCTCTATTCGAATAATATTTGTGTAAAAAACCAACGCGCTTCTACGATTGAACAAATATATGCGCTAATGCACGAGCTATCATAAACATATAGGATGCTTAGAGCGACCCCGTCAGCCAGTCGGCCAGCTTGGTTATCGTCGTACTCGCATCGTTATGCGAATATCTCTATGTTGTAGACCAATGACGCTGCTCTGTTTTCTCTACGTAAAACGCGGCTGTCGAGTCTGTCGCTCGCGTGTCCGAAGACGAATCTCAGAAGAGGAGGTCCAAAACGTACGAGATTTATGGCATCGATCTGAATTCTCGCCGCGCTTTTCCCATTTACTACGTCGTTTATTACGTCGAATAGGTGATTCATCGATCGGTGAACACTCAATTTTTTGTTATTTCTTTTTTCTGTCGGAAGATGCACAATGGGTTTCCAATTTTCGATGGTATTGGGAAATTTATAGGCATAAACTAGCAATGAACGTCGTTTCTTCTCCCTCGTTATATCCTGCGGGACGATCGGAATAACAAGGTAATTTCGATTATCGAAACTGAATTGATCATCGTCGCTGTAAAATCAGATTTCAAGTTTCGATGTGCTGGAACGTGAATGTGAAAATATACCTGCAGGGAATTTCAGAGTCCACAAATTCAATGGATTTCAATCCGCAGTGAGACCATATAATTTACACCGGCGTTTCCTGTGCCTGATTTCTTTTCCTCAATTTTTTTTGTTTTTCTTCCCTCACCCTAATAATACTTTTCATATTTTTCATACATCCGTTGACCCGATCCCTGCAATTCGTCCGCTTATGGTCTTTATTTCTCTTATGTTCAGCCGGAACCTTTTTTTTTTTTTTTTTATTTCTCATTCCCTTGCCATTCTCGGCCGTCGCAAACCCTCGGCATGAACAAAGGAAGAAACTTCTGCCTGAGAGTAAAAGTAGTATCTTTCTCTCTCTCCCTTGCTCTCTCCTCGCCTGCTCATACAGCATCCACGTACACTTCCTTGTTTCTCAATGTTTCGTCCGCTACGCATTCTCGGCTTCCTGAGTCATAAAATTTTTTTTACAAATCATCCCCAACACTGCATAAGACAAAAAATCGTTGCTGGCTCCACTTGCGTAATCCGCAATGCGACAGACTCGACGATAATTAGAGAAGCTATATCAATTTCTATCAGTCAGTCATTCCCCGCCCCCCGTGTTCTTCGGGGATAAGAATAGGGCATCGCAGGGGAGGGGAGAAGAGGGTAACATCAGGCGCAGGTCCACCCGTCTCTCATCCCTCGGGCACGTGATCTCGTTGAAGATGAGCTGGAGGAATCGCCGTTACGATGAAGAAGACTGCGCGATAAGTTGTGTCAAGACGTGCCCCCCCGACCACCTTCAAGAAACAGCGAAGAATTAAGGAAACGAGGCAGTCGCAGCAGCTGGGGTCGCTTTGCGCGGTTGGTTGCTGCCGAGACGGAAAAGAAGCTTAGTCCGATCGCCAAGAGCTGCTGCAAGGGTGCGGGTGGCGCGAAGAAAGCGGCGGAGGGGGAGGACCTCGAGGCTTTCTATCGATCTCTCGAAACCTGGTGAGGGGGTGTCTCGTTCTACCCTTATGCCGTTTTCTTCGTCACTCCGCCTCGCTATGCCAGGCGGCGAATCCACGTCGTGCTTTTCCACTCCCCGACGACATGCGTCTGCGTCCAACCTTTAACGCGTACGCGTTTTACGCGTTTTACGTATACAGACGAAACGACGAGGAAGAGAGACTCTCTTTTTTCGGTTTTACGGACCACCTCTTGCCTACTAACCACGGTCGAAAACGAGTTTTTTTTTTTTAACCTCGATAAAAACCTCGGATCAAACGACGCATGTCAGAATTTACTTGCCAAATGCAAATTCGATCTATCTATCGTCGGAGGGTTAAATATTGATGTCAAACGACGCTGCTAGTAGAAAAGATGTCTGCATGGCTCGTTTTTTAGGTGTAAAAATGGAATTGTAGAAATTTCCAAACAAAGGAAAGGCGATACAGGCCGTGAAAACATTGTTGATCATATTTGGAAATGTATCAAACGAACTAGGCAGAGACGCTTATAGCATGAGATAATGTTTAATGAACGTGACGTAGGATTTAAACTGCGGGAGAAGAATATCCCGGTAAAGTCATTTGAAAATAGCTTTTTTCCTCATATACGAGTATGAGTATATATATGAGGAAAATCTGCGAGGTTGAATGTGCGAAATCTGTGTAATAAAGTATGTTATACATAGGTAGTTGTACGCCATGACGCACGGGATGAATTATATTTGTTATGTATGCGTCGAACGTACAATGTTTGAGGTTGGAAACGGGCACAACGATATTCTTTCACAACGAAACCCTACGACGGTTTCGGAAGAGAGGAAGAGGGAGAGAACAGGAAAAATATTATGGATTAATACGAGAGGAATTCGTTGCTTGTATAATATTTTTACGGTTTTAGTTAGCCAAAGGAAAACTGAGAGTGACGGTAAAATCAACCCTCTCTGATTGCACAAAGAGTCTCGGTGCTCCTTTGCCAGATTTCGTACATGAGAGGGAAACGAATGAGACAAAGCTCGAAAGAAATAAAAGTGAAACAACTTTGACAGCTGAGTTTAATCGCGTTTTACGATGCCGCGTGTGCACCTCCTTCTGACGTTCAAAACTTTTCGCCGAGCAATTCGCGGACGGAGGCGTTTAATCAGTCGTCCGCCTACCAATTTCACTGTCACTTATACCGTCGGTCCGTTCGTGCGGTTGTTATTAATGACCTCTCTTACCTATTAGCCTGTAACCACTGCGCGTGTTTTCATAGATATCATAGAGTTGTAGCAGTTCAGAATCACGTTTGGCTGCTATTGGGTATTGCGTATCTACCTTGCTTGTTGGTATATATTACAGTATATGCATGCGCGTAAAAGAAAAGAACGAAAAGAAAAAAGAAGAAAAATACATTACGAGATCCTGTGGGTAGAGTCTGTTTGCTGTCCTGCTAAATAAATGGTAATAAAATGTTTCGGAACAAGTGGTTTCTCTTTTATGGAGATACATTCGGTCTTATTATTTGAAAGGAATAGTACATTGCATTATTTTGTTCACTGTGCCGAGGAAAAGTTTCGTCGATATCCAGCTGCTTTTGCAGTAAGCTAACTATCCGTTATTGAAGTGGTAAAGATAGATCGCGTGTATCGATGCATCTGTGGGTGTGTGTGTTTTTTTTTCGACAACTATCTTATTTATCATATGTACAAAACCGCAGTTTCGGTAATAGATATTGCGATGGTACTGCGCAAGAAGATCGTTAACTATACTACGATCTTTTTATGAGCACTGCAAGGCTGGGAGAGCGTTTTCGAGTAAACAGGAATATAAATTCGTAATATGGGCTGCAATGTATAATGAGTACAGCTTTATTAGAATTTTACATCAGCGGTAAAATAAAAATAACACTTCGTGAAGTTAATATCGTGCGAACGATTTTATTTCAATAATTATAATTTTACGTGTCACTTATTTTTACTCTTTGCTGGGTGTTAAATGAAAATACGAATTACAGTTTCATTTCCTTTTCGTGTATAATAATGCAAAAAAATGTTTGTTCTTATCCTCCTTCGAGTGTTGCTATTTTCTAAATGAAGTTGGGAAAACGTTGATGGCTTCCGAACGGTTATCTGTAAATATTCTCATCATTTAATTGTTTATCCTTTATCTACGCAGGCACATACGTACATATATATATATATATATATATATATATATATATATATATATATATATATATATATTTACACCCCAGTCACGTGTAGTATGCCACGTATTTGGGCAAGTTAGAATCCTATACTCTTTGGTTTGAATAACGATTAACAGAACAGGGAGTAGGTACAAACAAGTTTTTAGTATTTTCTCGTCGCGCCTGAGAAGATTGTGTTTACAGTTATTTTACTACTCAGATAATCGATACGACTTTTTATGTTAACTTGCCTACGATAACTTCTTCAACTATTTGCGGTAATCATGACAGTTTTATTTTATTACCAACATTTTAGGGTAATAGTTCTGTTGACGCAATTTTTTAACCATTATCTTGCTTACTATGTTTTCATGTGACTTAGAGACGTGTATTCTAATTCAATGAATTCGAGGACGTCAATTGTAATTTTTTTTAAATGAAATTCTTGTCATTCTATTGTGTACCATTCACGCCCGTTTGCCATTTAAAGTTCGTCTAATTTGATACCTTGGATAAGGCAAAGAAAAACATTGCGCCCGGTTTTTATTTCTGAGTAATCTTGACCAGTGTTATGCTTATTTGTATAAATTCAAAGAATCCTTTTTGTCGCGGGCTACAAGAAGATTTCGCGGTAAAAGTGAAAACGACAGAGAAACAAAGAGAGGAAAAAGAAATGGAAAGAGCAATTAAGCTCGGTAGATTCAGTCGGTTTCTGAGGGTCGCGCAAAGTGTTCTTGGAATGGAATGAAAATTGGGGATGGAGGGGTGCCGAAGTGCGTGGGCTTAGGGACGAATTGGGTGGGTGACGTCGACCACCACCACCACAACCACCACCACAACCTTCGTAGCCGCGTCCTCTCGTCCGTCCTCGCCGCAACACCGCGGAATCGATACTCGCCCGTCTCCGAACGAACTGTTGGAAAATCTGGACAAATCGCTTGTACGCGAATTACGTCGAACTCCAAGCCACCGCAATGGTCATGCTTAATCCCGAAGCTAGAGGTGCTGGAGTTTACCATCCTGACGATGGTCTTCCGGTGGCTCGTTTAATGCAACATGGAACTTTTTGGCCAGATTGTACCTCGTCAGAGCTCGGTACTGTATAGATATACCGGGAACGTATACCTCTTTATTGGAAGCAAGCCTCTTGGCCGCTCACAATCAGCTCGGCTTGCCTCGGCTCAACTTGACTCTGCTATGTCTACAGCTATCGCCCGATCCTCTCCCCATCTCTCTCTCTCTATCTCCTTTCTCGGTTACACCACCGCACCGATCCTCGTCTTCCTCGTACTGCAGCATCAACCGCTTCGTATTTCATTCCGACATCTCGTTCTCCCAGATTTGTTCTCACTCGGCGCAGTCTCATCGCTGTCCGTCGAGCAGTAGTTACTACGTACAGACATACTCGTATGGACGTAGTCATAGGCACACAGCAGTGATGGTGTGTGTAATACGGGTTGAACGTATGTGTGTATCCACATTCGATGGGATTCAAAAATTGACTCGACTGTAAAACTTGTGCTAACCGCCGCGAGTCATTACTCATAAGCCTTGAGCGTTTTTAGGTGTTGAAAATATCTTGTACACGATTTCATCGTTGAGAAATCAGCTTGTAGCCTATCTTTTTCATTGGCTTGGTTAATTGCCTCCAGCGCCGAGCCACCGTACAAGAGCGAGTATTCGAGTAGAAATTCCTAAACAGTGTATAGTAAGTACGAATGGAGTTGGAGAGGGAAATACAAATCGACACCGAAAATAGTTGAGAGGAACTTGAGAGGATTCAAATTTCTCAACGACGTTGAATTGAACGTATGAAAATTTCGCGTACCAAAAGAACTCGTCAAAAATGTTGGACATTTTCCGAGCCACCGTGGATATATTGGAGGTTGGTTGGAGCCGTGGGTTCGCAGAGTATTTACTTCATTATGTATTCTCGTGAGTTAGTCCACCTACTTTCATTCAACCAAGCAAGCCGCTTTAGTGGCCGAGGATTAACATCGTTCTGGGACAGGCACGATTTATCGGCGTTGGGTCAAAGACTATACGCGCTGCCGCCGAGAGAACAATGCTACTAAGTGAATCATTTTGTTTAATTCTTTGAACCATCAGTTTGAAAGGATGTTCGTTTTGCCGAGCGACAAAATGAGCAGGTGGGTTTTTAGGCGGACGCCCCGGGGTTTTCTCAGACGGTGCGGGCCCCTCACCTGACGTTTAATTAAATTTCATTTCATCGTCACTCTCCGACGCTGCGGGCTGCGATAATAATTCTCCTCTTCTCAAAGAATATTATAACCTTGCCTTGACTTGCCTTGCCTTGCAGACGGGTTAATTTCCGTACAACGTTGCTAAACTAGTATTTTGCATTTCTTATTCTTCGTCTTCTTCTTCTTTCTCTTCTTATTTATACACAATGGACAAAACAACGTTATTCAAATACGTTACGTCAAAATTTAAATACTTGGCATCAATTCACTCTTTGTCGTTGTCTTTAATCAGTGTAGTGGTATCGCTGTACACGATGGAAACCGTCCGACGTACACGTACGGTAAAAAGTGTATAAAAGCAACTACACGTGTACAAGTTGAGGAATCCATTTTAAAACCAGTCGCATCGAATCCCATTACTGAATGGCAGATCTGCTGCAGAGGTCCGAAGAAGTCTCGAGTCACGACTCCGCGTTGTTCGTTCAGTTATGGGACTGAAATGGAATGACGGACTGTTTGAATAGATCAGGCAACTTTGCAGTACCTACGTGTACACCTGAGCTGACTAGGCTATAAGGATCAAAAGTCCCCTTAGGTAGATGGGTAGGTATAATAAGAAAATGGAAATTGCTGAGCGGCAGCTCGCGACTTCAACTGTCAGTTGGTACCCCGGTTCATCGGAACTATTCTCGTAATATTCCCTTCGCTCATCCTCCTCTTTCTCTTCCTCCCCCTCTCTCTCTCTCTCTCTCTCTCTCTCTCTCTCTCTCTCTCTCTCTCTCTCTCTCTCTCTCTCTCTCTCTCTCTCTCTCTCTCTCTCTCTCTCTCTCTCGCTCTTCTCGATATCCCTTCGATCAGCCGACGCTCTGGCGGAATATCAAATTCATTCTGATCCCAGAGTTGTACGGCTTCACGACGCCGTAGACGCGTCGAAGTCGATCGCTTTTCACGTCCACGTAAATGTGGCACACATCCGCATGTACGGAATGATCAGAAAAGTGTGTCTTCTTCTTGCACATTTGTACGGTGTACCGGCGAATCGATGCCGGCTGACGTGGCGTAGCTATGTTGATTAAACACGGGTACAATGCCGCATAGGTAAAAGGGACAGGTAGACGGTGGAGAGAAACAAAAATCGGTAGCAGAGTCTCGTCGGTGTAAGGAAATGTAGCGCGGGTAACCTGCTTCTCAGAGTCGGTGGTGCCTGGTAAATATTTGTCGAACGCTTAAAAAGAACTCGCACCTTGGCGCCCGTTGAGTGGATCCGTGGCTTCCATACCATTATATCCCGCGGTACCGGTTACTGCACCATGGTTGCCGGCGACCATTAGCCATTAGTCAGGCTGTGGTATTATTGCCGTATGTTTAACCAGTCGGTCCGCCGAACCTCCGTGCACCAGAGGCGCACTAACGACACTTTGCAACTCCTCCGTTCGACGGTTCTGGTAAATGGAAATGACGTCAGCAGCTCGAACAGACGACTCAATCTCGGTATATTCGTTCACCGGTTCCCATGGGGGCGAGAGAGAACTGCTGCTGCATTCGTGATCGGGTATGTCGAGACACCGGAGAGAGAAGGTGAGGTTGAGAGGACGAGAGGATGAGAGGAGACGGACACGAAGAGGGAACGAACCTCGGCGCAGCTGCGGGGCTTTTAGGGAGCTGGTTGCCTTGAACCTCCAACAGAAGGATATCCACTCCTCGGTGGATGCGTCGCTTTCTTACATTTTTTAGGCATACTATATTTTATTATTATTATTGTTGTTGTTGTTCGATTCGTTTGTTCTTTTCGATATCACCGCTTAACTCGGATATTTAACCAGATACCCCGCAGCTCTTACATACATTCTTGAGACACGGATTCCTACTCCAATGTTCCGCATCTTAATCGGAACAGTTCCATGACGAACGGCTAGAGATCGATCAGTCGTTAAGAATTTTGATTAATCGCCCGCGTTGGTTCTCCGCTGCTTCTACCTTTGCGTACGCAAATCGGTGGGAATTGCCGGAGCAGGGCTATCCTCGAATCTAGCGTGTAGGTAATCGATTCCGTCGCCAATTACTCGCGGTTTAGTGCACGTTGACCTATGACCGAGGCGAGTTGGTTTGCCCGTTATACGATTATCGGTTAGCTCGTATAACCGACTACAATTTCGAAAGTTGATACTTCTTTTCTCTTTGAAATTGATACAATTATCTCTAATAGTTATTTATCGGGTACGTTATGAAGACACAAAAATAACGTTGTAACACAACCGTGTACGCTTTTGGGATTGATCTTATTTCAACTGATGCATTTAAATGCGAAAGGTGGGGTCTCGCGAATTCCGCTGCAGAAGACTGGCAAACATATTTAATGGAATTGCATTATTGAACAATCTACTTGAGACGTACCAGTCCTCAAAGACCAGTCTTATTTTCACGGCGCGTATCGTCCCTTCTCCTTATAGGTAGCTTATAAATAATACATACGTACTACACCCACACAAGGAAATCATATGTGTACCTTAATCTTCATCCTCGTCGACCAACCATGCCCCGATGTAATTGTGCCTGTTTACTGT